>NC_073696.1:200747341-201454841 GCF_029784165.1 Wyeomyia smithii
TATTTTAATAAGAACTATGCCTACAAAAACTACATTTTCGTGAACCACAAATTAAAAGCTTTCGATTGATGTATATATCATCGTTGTCCGAGTCATTTGAAGCTAAATCATTTTCAGAGATGGCTTGACTCAGTTTTCTGAAAATTTCTCAGAAATTACTTAACCACAAATTACCACAAATTGGATTTCGAAACCACAAATTAACCACTAAATATTGGTGCTAAAAGAATTTAAAAAAAATACTTTGTCAAGCCATCTTGAAATGAGCGACAGATTGTCACGAAATTTTACTTATATAATCATTACACTTTAAATTATTGTTTTCCAACATTCAATCTTCATTTTGATTGTTCTATCTCCTCGAGTGTGTAGTGGTAGACCTAAGTTTTTTTTCCGAGGTTATGAAACGACCAGTCAAAGTCAAAGAATTGTCTGTGTGAATATGAACGTAATGATAACTCGTGAATGATTCGAATCTCGTTGCTGTTTAAGAAGAATTCGTGTAATATTGATACTAAAGTTTTATTTTAATTCAAAAATTAGTGTTTATTTCTTTTGCTGTAAATATTTTGTTTTTATTTTTAGTTATATTTTTCTGCAACAGATTATCAGTTCCTTGCAATTTGTTCCTAGAAGGTTTTCTATACAATCAAAGCACCTGTGAAAAATACCCAGTTTGCTAAACCAAATATGTGTGCAAATAATAAAAATGATGAATTTAGGCGCATTTTCAGATGGATTTCCTCAGATCAGGAAAACTAGACAAGTCGGTTTAGATTTTTCTAATGTTCTGCAAGTCACTTCCTTTTGAAGATCTTGTCTATGGATTTATTGATGATTGATTGTAATAGAACTTAATTTGGTATTTTTGTCCAGTTATCCTTAGGTGTAGTTGACCTTGCTTTGGCGCGCATCCCCTATTATCGACCCATTTCTCATATTTTCCGCCCATTTTCCAATTCTGGCTCGTTTTTTTATCTATGTTTGGTCGTAATACGGCCCATTTTTCCTATGTTCGACACATTTTGACAGGTTATATCGATGTTCTACACCGTGTTTATTAAATTCGGATACAGTTTATAAATTCCCAGTATATGGTCTCCGTGGTTCTGTGGTTAGCGATGTCGGTCGGCTAGCTCCCCCACACGGTTGTAATGCCGGGTTCGATTCCCGATCAGGTCGAGGATCTTTTCGAGCTGGAAATTTTCTCGACTCAGCACTGGGGCACGGTGTATCGTTGTACTTATCCTACATCATGCAAAATGTGCCAAAAACAATACACTGAGGTCGCTTTTTACGCGTTTTTTTTACGCGGGTTTCTTTCCACGCGGCTTTTTTATGCGGATTCCGGAATTTACGCGGTTTTTTTTACGCGGATTTCGGTTGCTCTTCACTCGGATTGCAGAATTAACGCAGGTTTTTTTTACGCGGATTCCGGAATTTACGCGTTTTTCTACGCGGATTCCGGAATTTACGCGGTTTTTTACGCGGATTCCGGAATTTACGCGTTTTTTTACGCGTTTTTTTATGCGGCATGTATCCCCCGCGTAAAAAGCTACTTTAGTGTATTGATACCGAATACGCTCAACAAATCTAGTTAAGCAAAACCGCTATTAGCCCTTCAGGCTAGCGTGCGATATTGTTATAAGTTCCATGATGATATGTAAATATCATACTTTTTTTAATGGGTTTTTATCTCAAATTTTCTAGATAACCGCTTTAAACTGTTCCAAGTTGAAGATCAAGAAAGTAATCAGAATGCTTCGACATCATGTAAGACGAGACAAAACAGTCCATTAGGTTCAGAACTGGGGAGTACCACAAAAGATCAAAATAATGGTCGCAGTTGTTCAAGTCTTACAAAAAATGATCTGAGGAGCATGACGGCCATATTATCTAGAAAAGTGTCAAATTGTCCTTACACTAGACTATGGCTCCGTCTTGCTGGAACACGGTGCTCATCTCCAAAGACTTGAGGTAACCATTTTCTCCAAAACTTTCGTATTATAATAAACAGCGTTGACTTTGACGTCTTTGTTGAAAAACCAATGAATGCTTACCACGCTTGCAAACCGCCCCCCCAATAAAGCTCTGGAATCGAGGAACACTCCTTTGGAACTTTGAAATATTGTCTCTTGCTGCTGCCCACAACCGTTCATGTAATGCATTGTGTAGCTGCACCAAGGCAAATAGTTTCTCATAGAAAAAATAGCTTGTGCCAGCGTGCCGTGAAAGTATCATTTCCTATATGTCTTATATCCAAGGTCATTTGCCAAAATATTGTGGACTGAACCAAAAGATATATTAAGATCGGTGGCAAGATTTTTAACTGAACGCTAACTTATTCGGTGGATGTGCTTCTTCACAACTCTAACATCTAGCCGTGTCCTTGCAGATCGTGGTTGACTGAATTTTCTACGGTTCATCAAAGAGGATATTTCCTTGTACCTTTCGACCTGTCATCGTCCAAAAATTGCTTTACTACGACTTCTCGAAATTGCTTCATCGCGCATCGAAAACAAAACACAACTGACAGACATCCATCTTATTCTTCATATCCAAAACTAGAGGCGAGATGTCTCAAGTTCTTCTGTTTATTAGATTTGACGCAGCCAACTGTTGGTGTACAAAACAATTTAGGGCTAGCGCTACGTTCCAATCGAAAAAGAAGAATCTTCTGCTACTCAGTCAGTATTCTATTCTCCTGTTGCTATCTTTTAATCCTCTAAAAACAGGCGTACAGGGAGAAAAATACAACGAGCGGCTCGCTTCTAAGAGCTGATGTAGTCTAATCATGTATCTGTTTTCTCCCAGAAACCAATGCACTAAACCAACATCTCGTTACGAATGAAGAGGATTCAGGTTCATTCGCAATTCATGAGTTATGCAGCTCGAGATAAAACGAGGAATGAGTCATATTCGTCTTATTCTCGTCACTAAACACGGTGTAGTTTTGGCCTATTTCTTTTGTTTTTGTAGGATCTCTTCTATACCTAGCCCATTTTCCATCATTTTGGTTTATTTACCATATTTTTGGTCAATTTTATGGTTTTGATGGTGCTCTCATCAAAATAAATGCAACAAAAAATTCAAATATCTAGTGCCGAGTAAAAAATACACCGCCATGTCACTCGGTCTTGCGCTACTATCCTCTAGTCGACTGTAACACCTGCTACGCGGGTATCCTCGTCGACAGCACATGCCCAACGAGTGCGGAGTCTACCCCGAAGTCGATGGCCCCATCAGAAATAATTCAAATATAGCTTTTGCTGATCGTTCCTCCGGCATTCTAGCTACAGTCCAGCCCATCATGCAGCCTGCCGTGTATTATCGAAATGACAATATTCACCGATTATGTATGCCTGATACACTTCATGGGTTATGCGTCTGCACCAAACGCCATTTTCCAGTTTTCAACCAAGGATTGAACGCAAGATACAACGCTCAAAAGCACCAAGTGCTCGCAAATCAGCCTTTTTCAGTGTTCATTGCTTCATGGCCAGAGAGGGCCACCGGGAGGATCAGTCTTTTATACAGGGTGTCACCGTGAAAGTGATATATATGTTTGAGTGTTTCTGTTCGCATCGAGAGGCCTATCCTGTTAAGGTGAAACCTCATTGAATCCAAAAATGGCTGACTTCGAGTCACCACTTCGAATTTTCAAAAGCACAAGACTCGGAAATACTCATTGCGTTCCCTATGAAAATTCTATTTTATGTTTGCTTCACCACAGCAAACATAAAATAGGATTTTCACAGGAAACGCATTAACTATTTCCGAGTCTTGTGCTTTCGAAAATTCGAAGTCGGCTTTTTTTTGGATTCAATAAGGTTTCACCTTAAGCAGCTGTGTTTGTTTTGATTGCGACATATGTTTATGATTCATTTGCAAGTAATAGAGGCAGTATTTCTGGCAAAATCCACACTGATCGGCAAGAAAAAATGACTCGTGAAATTAACATGTATCATAACCCTGTGATAAAATAATCAAAAATGACCTTAGATACGGAGCTTTCAAGAAACAAAAGATTCACGGATTATCTCGCAGAAATATTGCCCACAGGGTACCAGATCTCGTTTGCTACTGAAGATGCACGCTGCTCCCAACATAGTTTTTTTTGATGAAAAATTATACACCTTGGAGGCTGCTTCGAAGGCTTTGCACAAGCAGAATGATCGTGTGTATGGATGGCATTCGTGATATTCCAGCCGATAAAAATCCAGAGGCCTCGACCAACGTTTTTCGGATAATAGTAATGTTGTTGATATCGTCCGCAAAACCTAGCACGTGAGATTTCGTCATGATAGTGCAACCTCTCTGCACGCCAGCCCTCCGTATAGACCTTATAATGCGATGTTGAACAATATGTTTGACATGGAAAGTATTGTAATAATAATTCGGCTTTCGATTTCTTTCACAAATGAGTAATTTTTGAGAAAATCTTTGAGAATTGATCCTAGATGGAGTTGAAAAACTTCACTTCCGAAAAAAAAACTTTGTGTACAATATAGTTATTTATATTTGTGCTGTTCACAGAAAAGAGCATAACTTTCAAAGCATTGCATTCATATTCAAAGAGTTGAGACTTTTATTTTTAGAAAATCGAATAAACATGAAAAACTCAAAAATCAAAATGATTTATTTATATTGTATATCATTTGTTTGTTCTCGATAGTTTTAATACTGACTGAGTTGAAAATACTAATTATAATCATATTCATTTTAGCTTTGAGAAAACAATATTTCTGAGGTTATTTTTTGTATTTTCAATAAAAAAGTCACATATAGCCTTCGTAAAAATTTCTTTTTTAATAAGGGAAACAATTAAACAACTTGTATTTTATTATTATTTTCCATTAATCTGTATTTCTTTTCTATTTGCAGGTGAGCATCAAGTTAATTTATATTGACCTTCTTAACATTCATGAGTTCACTTCTTGAATACGTGAGTACCTTAGTATAGAGTAAACGCGCTGTACTAGTATAGGTGATTCAGGCAAGACAGAACTATTCTATGCAATTGAACTGGCAATAAACTAAGGAATTGACAGTTTGTAGGAATCCTTCTATTGCTTATTCCGCAAATAGAAGATTGTTATGTTACGTTTTCATGTCAATATCGTTTTTTGAAGCAACAATGAAATTGTTAATTCAACAGGAAAATCAATTTGCAACTGTTCTCAAATTTACTCGTTGCTCTATAACACACGTTCACACAGGCTAATCGCAGGCTAAATTACACTAGATTGTGGTTATCATTGCATCGGTGGGAATACCGTCAAACAATGACGGTATTAGCAATTCTTCCAAAGGGAGACGAGAATTCGCTTGCAGCTCTATTGAAAGTGATGAACGCACAATGCAACCCCAATTAGACGATATTGTGCAAGTACCATAAAACTTAAAGCAAATCAATAAAAACCATTGAAGTATCAATTACAATCGGATCCAATTGATTCATTCGCAAGTACGCTTTTGATGTTAGTTTTGCATTCAAAAAGTTATTGCATCGCTAAGTAAGCTGCTTGGAACAATTGCTCCGCTTTAGACGATTTGAAACATCCAGGAAACTGAGTAGTGCATCTACGATTGCAATTCAATTCCGTTTTTTTTTCATTTATTCGCTTGTTTACATCTGCCAAATAAGGCCGCGATATTTTCATTTAACCGCAAACACATTTCCGTGCTTCATTACCGAACTTCGTTTGTTCTACATCACGACCGTCTGGTCTGATCATCGCGCACAGCTTACAGAGACATCGGCGCCTTCCTTTGTGAACAATTCGTTGCACTACTTGATTCAGTCAGTGGTGACACTTCACCCTTTCAACCCTCCGGACCCGTGTTTGGGCCTTTTTGTTCGTAGTTCGAAGAACCTACTTCTCTGCAGAAGTCATCTGATCAACTGCCGGCAAAGTTGCCCTCGCGGATCACGATCGACGGCTGGGAGCGAGAGTGCGTGCGGCGGTCGAATCACGTTTCTCGCCGAGATGGGATGTTGGTGTTAGAGCTGATCCCGCGTTCGGAAACAAAGTTCAATTCTCTAACACTTATTAGTCGCCGGCTGATATATAAATCATGAACGTAACCTATAAATTTTGATTTTGCTGCACAGCGCTCGAGCGATGTTGTTGTTAACTCTCGTCGTCATCGTTATGTGGCCGTTACTTACTCAATTCACAACCATATACGGAGAAGTCCGCCAAAACTGCTAACATTTATGCTATACATGGCCCTGTTTACGACTACATCGGTATGGTTTTTGTATGTCTAGAGGCATACCAGAAAACTGCACTCTTTTACAACCCGCAGAACAATAAAATTTCTACTCATCGCTGAATGATGATTTCAATTAGCGATCACATGTGGGCGTCAACTGCCGCTTAACGGGGGAAAATGAAACCATATGACTATTCGACCATCGGTCCGAATTGTATCCGGCAAAACGAGTCAGCAACATTTAAGTTAACTTCATAGCCATGGCACATCTGTCGGGAGTATTCAATGGCGGCAAGAAGGTTAAGATTTTGTTGCTTAGCTCTGGCTATGGTTATGGCAGAATAAACAAACAAAAAAATAATCAAATCACAGGCTGCAGACTATCACAATCGACGAGCACGCCGCAATCCAGCATTTACAGTCGGTACTTAGCATACATTTACAGTAGGGACAGACAGGCTGAGAGATAGTGCCGTCTTGAGAAAAGAGGGCAGCCGTTGCACGGTATTGTTGTTTTCCTTTTACCGTTTAAGTTAACCTTGAATTTTTCTGTTGCAATTTTGATATATTTTTAATCTGGGCTTAATTGTCGTTATATTTTTTTATTTTATTTGTTTGGTTGATTTTTTTTTTTGCTAGAATCGTTCGTAAAAAACAAATTAGTCAGAAATGAATCGCTGATGACATTTAGGAAAATACAGCATTGAAGCAACATCAGAGGTTTCAAAAAATAATGCATGAAATTTTTTACCTTACATACGGGTCGGATTACAATTACGTGTTCAAAGTTATGTACATTCAAATCAGAAATGTTTGTTTATTCCAAAACCAAAAAAATTTATGATGGTTCACATCGCGTACGAGTAACTTTCAAATACCTCTTCCAATCGACACGCTATAAAGTTTCTGAATTTCGCTTCTCAGTTGCAAACAACGAAACTGGTTCTCTCATATCCGTGACCATTTTTGACTTGCTACTTTCATGATCGAATCTACAGACCACCATCATAAATCGGAAAACCGTGTGAAGTAAGGATGACACAAATGTGTTTTTTTTTCTAGAGGGCAACATTCGAAAAATTATTGCTCCTAGTACACGCGCGGGTGGTGCCCTCTGGGGTATTAGTTTAGAAACACTTCCTCTTCCACGCGAAAACCGACATTTGTACGGGACTTGTTCACCTTTCACCGCATTCCAACAAGCCAAAACACGCAAAAACACAATGAACCCTCATCAATTGGATTGCGACCCAGAAGTGGGTCAGTGCCATGAGTTGGTCACTTAAGCAGGTAACGAAAAATTAACGCTTCAAAGAGCTTTTATTCAATTCAAAGCACATTTTGCATTTATAATTACGAAATGCCATTAAAACTGGAGATTTGTTTAGGACGTTTACCTTCAGCATAATTGAGAATTAGTAATTAGGTCTTGGTAATAACAATTAGGAGACGAATATACGAATATAAATAATGTTTTACCTACATTTTAAAACCATTAGCATTACGACTGAACTAAATAACGTAGTTATAAAAGCGATTAGTTGCAATTCTGCATGTCTGTAATCCTAGGTTTACTACCATATACGACCAGAGTTTAGGGTGAGAACCTGCACGATCCGTTGGCATCGTTCTACTGAAAGTAACGATCATATTCAGCAAAACGGAGGCAGAGTGCGGCCTGCGCGTCCGGCATTAGTTACCCCGCAATGACTCAGCCTGACAGGGCGTTCATGCATGCGTTTCCAGTTTCACGGCACGCTACGGCAGATGGAAAACGTTTCTGCTACAGATTCACGATCTTCTACTAAATGCAGGCTGCAGTGGAGTGGATCAGGGTGACACTTTTATGGGTTGTTTATGGTTAAGCTCACCCCTTTCGAGCGGTTGAAATAAACAACGAATTATTTACACACAAACACATGCACCCACGTTGCATTGGATAGAGATGAAATGGTGCGATTGTGAGTATGGCACATTGGTTTGAAACGCCGCTGCAGTCCCGCAACGCATTGCTTCTGATCACTGCAATTTAGCTGTGCGTTTGCTTCCGATGATGGTCGCTTAATCTCATCGTAAATAGAGTAGCTTTTCTTGGATAGATGCGTTTTACTTAATATCATTGAAATCAAAGTCTAAAAACATGAAGCGGACTTTTGAACCTTTTCCTAACTTTGCGTTCAATGAAACGATTCGATAATCTTATTCGTTTCGGCGCGACGCTAGTGAACCAATATTTTCCAACGACAAGTGAAGATAACTATACAAGTTCAAGCCTGATTCCGTAATCATTTATCAATATTTGACAATCTGTACCGTTGTTCGTGTCACATGCTGCTGCACTGTAGCAGTAATTCATTGATAACTTATCACTGCGCTTAAGAGACAGGGAGATTGATTTTTCCATTAGTTTTTCTTTGTTTCTGTAGAAGACAATGTAATTCTAACAGTTTTCAAAGGAGTAAAAATTTGTATTTGATCTTTAGAAAAACATAACAATAAAATTACGCGTTTACGAACTTTTAAAAGAGATTGGACAATGTAAGTAAAATCAACTGAAATTTAGCGCTGTTTGGTGCCATAAAGATATTTTAAAGGATCTTAAGTATATTTAAAAAAAGCAAAGCCTTGGTGCTGTTGACCTTCTGTTTGTTATACACAGACTTCGCAGCCTACTGACACTAACAGTCTCTCCCGAGTCGAGAATCGAACCTACGACGACTGGCTTAGGCCGGCATCGTACCTCGAGACCATCTGGGAGATAAAAGGTCCACTTTATCGGTTATTATTATGCTTCAATGCCTGAGCGGTTTTGGTGAAATTTTTAAAATATGATGACTTGAACCCTCTCCCGCTCACGAGGTTTTTCATGATTTAAAAATACTTAACGGGTTAATTTGGGCAAAATACTTTGTAGACTTATTTAAATTACTGGGAAATGTTATATTTTGATGTAAAAAGTGAAATTTGAAATGGTGCTCCAGAGCACCTATGAGCATATAAGGGACTTATTTTCAATACATGAGAATTTTTTTTTTGCTAAATTAACCTATTTGAAGCAGTTATTTAAAAATTAATAAAAATAAAAGAGAAACAATGTAGTTTTCGAAAAAAAAAAGACTACGATTACGACCATTTGATTGATTCTTTATGATGGAATATGAAAAAAAATCTCGCTTTCATTATGCAAAGACGAACATTACACTTCGAACACCTAAAGTGCGTGAAGTGATCACGATGATTGCGTTAAAAACATCTCTGCGCATCTCCAAATGTTGACCAATATGATATTCTATCGGACCGGATATTTATAGCCAGCATACGTTGTAATTTTTTGTCTTCTGTATGCCCAATGGTGCTCTGAGGCACCATATACAAATTTATGGAACAAGCGAATAAGTATAAAAAGTGCTAATTTAATGGATTGTTACACTCAATAAACAATAGATCTACGTAAAAATTATTTTTATTATGAAATCGATTGATTAATGTTATATAAAATCGGTTGTCAAAAACACACATTATTTTTTTCTCGAAAAATCTCTTGATAACAATTCAAACATTGAATCAAGCTGTCATTCGATACGCCAAGTTAAAAGTGTATTATAAATGCAACATTTTGCAGAAAAAGTAGTCAAAACTAACTATTCTCTGACAAGATCTGGTCAATACAATTCATGGTGTTCTAGAGTCACCATGAGCGGGAAAGGGTTAAGCCAAATGAATTCACGTCACAAAAACTTCAGTCACTGATACATTTGAGACAGTATTTCATATGATGTTGACTGCGTTCTATATAATTGTCTTCTGCTTCGCAAAATTTGTCTTTTGGTATGACAAGAATAGTTGTTGATACAATTCCAACGGTCCATGTCTGTAGAAAAAACACAAACTATTCACGAATTCACCAAAAAAATAAATCGCTACCCAGCTTTGAAAAATAAATCGCTACCCAGCTTTGAAAACACCGACACGCGTTGAGAATGGCAGCGATTATTTATGTGAGCTAGAAGTGCTTTAAGAAGATTGCTGACTGCCACAGACAAAAGGATTTCGACAGCTCACGCTGCAAAGTTTTGTACGATGTTTTAGTGTATTTTCAGTGTACATTTTTCCTGCAAAAAATTAGTCTTTCCAGACCAAATGCTACGTCGATTTCAATCAAATCCCCTTTTTCACAGTTTGTCACAAAACGATCATACCCTCCCTCCTATGAATGCTACGTCATTTAAGTATACTCCTTTTGAGGTACGGAAGTCCGATTTAAAAGCCTTCGCCATGGACTAGTAATACATACAGGGTGCTTGATAAGTTCGAATACACTTTGAAACCATAAACAAATGACCAGGGGATTAAGATCCGGGGAGCTAAGAGGTCACAAAGTCTTTTCGAGATAATCAGTCAAATTCTTGGACGCTTGGACGATATTCGTCGTGTGGGCCGGTGCCCTGTCCTGTTGAAAGACGTAATGATCCTTCCCGTAGAGGTACCGCAGGGGTCACAACTAGACCTGTGCGCCGACCATATCACCGGCGGCGGCGGCGGCGTAGAAAACATTTCACCTCGGCGGCGATCGGCGCGCCGGCGTGACGCCGTTAGCTTTTATCAGCGGCGGCGGCGGCGGCGTGTATCGGCGTGACACTAATTACCACTTATAAAATATTGCGCATAATGTGTGCTTTTGTACTCTTATGTTCGATTTTTTTTATTGAACGTTCATAAATAAAAATGTATGCGTCAGAGTTGTAAGAATGTCAAAAATAGAAATAAAATTGGTATGATATCAAGTAAACAAACAATTGAATAACCAGAAAATAATAAACCAAGCAGAGAAAGTACAAACAAGTGTAAATCCCAAAAAAAAATCATCAACGAGCCCACAACAAAAAATTACATGGAATACTGTTCCCAGAGACGTTCAATTTAGGAAAAAAGATAGATAGTTTTTTGATATGTTGATTTCTTTTTTTTTTTTCTTCACAAATGATATGTTGATTTCGATTAACCGTAGACCTTTGGGAAAATTGGATAAATCTTACGTTAGAGAGTCGTTTTTAACTTTCATATATTTTGTTAGGTTACCCATGGAATAACTGAAAAAAATGGGAAACTCTTTTCAATCGAATAGAGTTCTTCGGTAAACACCACAGTTTCTTCATTTTCTATTGCGACTTTTGGGATAAAACTGACCAGAGGTGAAGCATTAAGTTCTCCTCTGGTGATAGTGATTGTGACGCGGTATTCGTAGGAGCAACGAGGTTTCGTTAAGACTCCTCCCTCTTGACAAAATAAGTCTTTCTTATAATAAACCTGTTTTGAGGAATATTATTCCTCTCCAGGGAATTGTAATTGGCAGTATGGGCACGGGGAACGAGGTTTCGATAAGGTTCCTTCATCTTGACATTATGGCCAGAGGGGAATTGTAATTTGGCAATAATGGTAGAATAGTAAGAGGCTCGTTATAGTAGAGCAGTAAGCTTGAAACGAAAGGGTAAACTCTCTCACACAAGCACGGATATAAATGAAAAGCGTACATTCACTGCCAATAATATGAAGTGCGGAGTACAGAAAACACCTGGCCAATGTCACAATAGATCAAATGTCTCTGATCGCAGTGATGAGTGCGCACAGAGGAAAAAAAAATATAAAAATTAACGAGAAATCAGCAAAAAATATAGTCGTGCTTGAAAATGTTGACGAAAAAACTATCTACAAAAATGTCTGTTTCAGCGCAATATGATCAACTATTTAATTTGCGCAAAATTTTCAGTGAATTCCCGCATTTTGATCTCCAAAAAAAACTTTGTATTTCAAAGAAAATTACCAAATAATTAATGAAAAAACACTATTCATTTTTCATAAATTTTTTGAACATTTTAAGACTGCTCATACGTTTGCATAAAAATAAAAAATACATTTGCATAAAAATAAAAAATAAATGTTATGATAACTGAAACAATTTTCTCGAAGCAAACTGACGAAGCAAATCACTGATAATGACATTGATATTTTTGATTTCATTCGATAAAAAAGTCTGAATAATTGTCAAATATTGTATCAAATTTCTACAAATTAAAATAATTTACACTTAGGTACATTCGTAAATACACGCTCAGGAGAGGGAAAATACTTAACGAAGTGTTACACTGCGTGAGGCCACCATGCAAAATTGCATTACGTAGGGGTGAAGGGGTATTGAGAATTTCCAAATTCCGCATTACCTAATACCTATACGAGTGTTCCCTTATCGGCTGTGATTTGCGGTATTCTTATAACCAGGAAAAAACACCAGCATACACAATCACTATCGGCGCGGTAAAGATTTTCTCGGCGGCGCACCAAAAATTTCTTCGGCGGCGCGCCGAGTCCAAATCATCGGCGGCGGGGGCCCAGTGTGTAGTGGGTGCTCCCCACACCTGGGGTGACATTGCGCATTTCGTTTCGAGCAACTCGAACAAAACTAAATGATCGCTGGGGACGTTATGTTTAGTTTTTCGTATTTTTTTCGACTTTGCGGGTTAGATGACCCGCAGGAGAAATGACAATGACATCTCCTTTTAAGCTTAAAGCATAACTGACAATATGTGACCTACTCGAAAATAGCGAAAATCGTTCGAATCGAGCTGCGCAATCCCACCTCTGGATACGACCCCCCCAAAACTATTACCGACGCAGCGCTGGATGTTTATGTGGGACAGCGGGATGCTGACCAACGTTAGTAGACTTTTATCATGGGTTTATTCTCAGGCTCCCCACCAGGTACCCTTTCTTCAATCTAGATTCTACAGTACCCTTGTTGACTCTCCTCCTAATAAAAATAAGTCCCTATTATAATAAAACTGGTGTGAGTAACATATGAAAGTTCTCTCCAGCGAATTGTAATTAGGCGAATTGTTGGGATGGACAGAGGCTCGGTATAGTAGAGCAGTAAAGCTTGAAGTGGAAAGTTAAAAAAACTTACACACAAGCACTGATATGAATGATAAGCGTATCACTTACGTCAATAGTGGTACTGCTGATAATATGAAGTGTACAGAAACGGAGTACAGAAAACACCTGGGCAATATCACAATAGATCTAAGCTCTGGTCGCAGTGATGAGTCCACACAGAAAAAAAAATCCCAGGTACTTTTCATCCGGGAGTTTTTTTTTGACAAACCCACTCCGCCCGGCTCTCACACGGTCCTCGACCGAACCCAACTTCTGGTACTGACAGTTGGTGGTGTGGATGAAATTACGCTTCAACCCATGGGATATGACGTCGCGGTACTGCTTTACCGTGCGCGGTAAACAAACAACAAATGACAACAAATCGAAACCGTGCGCGTCGGTTAGCCTATATATGAGGCTAAAGCTGACACCTATACCCATACGCAGATTGTTGTATCCGAACTTATTGAACACCATTTAAGTTCCCATGCATGCGAAGAACATAACGAACGCTCAGAATCAAGTCTGGGTTGATTTTATTAAGGGGTTATATACCTTTTTGGTCAAGAAAAATGATGGAAGTTTGAATTTATTTTTAAGTGCATAGCACCGTTGTCATTGCATCAAAGTGGTATTTTTCTGAAAGTACAGTTCAGCAACAATCAGAAAATACGTTTGATTTTGAGATATACCAATTATTAGTGGAGTAATGACCGTTTCCCCGAAACGCTATTTTTTTGCAGTGCCTTGCGATGATCCTGATAGAGACTCAGCGGGTCAACCGAAATCAAAAAACTCATATTATTTCATTAGTTTAGAAGTGTGCCGGGCGAATTTTATAACGAAAATTTAAAAAAAAGATGAAGGAAAACGGTTCAGTAGTTTTTCCGCTATCAGGATCACGGCAAAGTCATTTTCCGGAAAAAACTATTCCGAGATAATCGCGTGTAAAGTTTCAAGTTAAGCTTATGCGGCCGTGGCGATGCGCGTTGCAAATTACTCTAACTTTCTTCCTATTGCTCAGACCTTTATGAAAATTTGTGGAAATTTTCTTAAGATGTTGTATTTGAAGATAATGTAATAAAAATTTTTCCGGTTTTTTGGAAACTAAAAATGTATATAACCCCTTAAACAAATTCTACTTTATCCTAACCTACTGGAAGACCGGAGATAAACTATCCTGTTTTCCAATTTTTCTAGCCTTTTAATTGGCTTTCTTCCTATCACCTACAGCTACCTAGATAGGAAAACCTTATCACTACTCTTTTTATGTTGCAAAATTGTTTGCCATGGGAAACAAGGTGTTTAGTATCAGCAGTATCGGCGAAGAAATGTCAGAAATATATACTAATTTACACTATCCAACGATTACATTAAATTTATTTCTGTCTGTGCGAATGAAATTTTTTCACTATCTCTGGATCTTAGAAAAACAGCTGCTGAGCGTCTGAGCTGGAAATTTGCTTAAAGGGTTTTTTTTTCGAGAAGACGAAGATTTTGAGCATTAACGTTAAACTAAATTCGAAAAGTCGATTCCTCTTCGAATGTTGTTCTCAGATTAACCTCAGATTGATTAAACTACACAACGGTTGATTTCAACGCCACGTGCGTTGTACGGTAAGCGGTATCGCTAATGTTAGCAGGAAAACACTTGAACTTTTACGTTTTACCCGCCAAACCACTGTTTTTCCAATTACGTTTTGCGTTTTTTCTGACTTCCGTTTTTGTCATCAATTTAGGTTATCCGTGTGCGTGAAGAGATCACTCTCTCAGTTACAAAAATAAACTCCCACAGGGCAGTGTGTGCAGTTCATCGTTGGCGTGCTGAGATACGGGAACACAACAGTAGAGGGTGATTCGACTTTGGTTTAGAACTAGTTATACCTTTCCCAGTAGTTTAATTGGCCAAAACACCTTGCCGGAGACAACGGAGATTGCGGGTTCGAGTCCCGTCTGGACAAGGAAAATTTTTTCTAAGCCTAAAAGTCACACCTTTTATTCCCGTTCATTGGGTTTTTGCTCTGTCAAATTAGGAGCGTTTTTTCGCCAGAGAAACTATTACTCTGCGCTCTCTCTACAGCAGATGGTGTGATGTACATTGAATGTAAGCTCACAGTTGTTAAGAGGGAAGAAAACTGTTTTCTTTTTAAGATGAAGATGAGCAAAACAAAGCCTGCTCGGGAGAGACTGTTAGTGTCAGTAGGATCGCAGCGCTAGCCCCGCAATTGTCCTGTACAGTAAACAGTTGGCTGCGAAGTCTGTGTACCGTGCTGGATCAAAATCCGTACACCTAAGCACATGATAATCTGACGGTCAATATAAAATCGAGAAATCTCATATTGCTTTAAACTGACATGTTTAGCTATAGGTCTACTTATATTTTATCACTATTTTCAAGTAAAATGATTAAAATCACACCGAAACTCGAAAAAATCATGTTTAAATAGAACATGTTTTGAATCGAAATCCGTACACAGTTTTTTGTCTCAATCAAAACCCGTACACTTTTGAATCGAAATCCGCACACACGCGATATAGACTGGATCAAAGTCAATACAACACTAAATCAAACTCCGTATAGATATAGAAGTACAAAAATGAACATCTTTTATTTATAATTTATCTTTAAATTAACGAATAAATATATTTTGAGGATCATTTGGTTCCTAAAGTTTCACACGGTTTTCTAATTTTTTATATCAGTTGAAATAGTGCAATTCTCGTAGCGTTTCGTAGTAACCCGAACGCCGGAACCTCTCGAAGCTTCCCGGTACGACTTTCCCTTGCGCACCTTAGTCACAGCTCGTTTGAAATTGTTTGCCGTATATTTATACTTGTTTTCTTCCATTATATGCTGAAATCAAGAAGAAAGTTCAACAATATATGCATGATACACACGCTGTACGGATTTCGATTCAAGCTAATAACAAGAATCAAAATCCGTACGGCACAGTTTTTGTTGAATGAATACAATTTACACTATCTATTAGACAATATACAGCTCAAAAATGACAAAGACTTACCTTTTCCATCAATTTTAAAAAGATTCACAGAGTAAAACACTTATATCCCACTTGAAAATAGTTTTTATCTGAAGAACGTTCCCTTAGTAAATTCTCTAACGATACAACGAAATGACAACTGAAACAGATACACGATTGATGTTTCATTTTTAATATTTTTATTTCATGGCCTACTGGCGCATAGTTTAATTTAACAGAAGGCCAACAACTCAACGGATATGTACATGTAACTATCATATGAATTTTTCACTTTTATAATGCTTGAAACTGAAGAAAAACATCAAGGTGTACGGATTTTGATACTGTACGGGTTCAGATCCAGCACGGTATAATAAACAGAAGGTCGAGTTCTAAATCGGTATGTAGCACCAAGGCTTTGCTTTGCTATGCTTTCACGTTATTCATAAAAATAATTACTCTAATGATAAATTACATTCTCTCACTAAACATCTCTAGAGTTGAGTTTTGTTCTGTATTCTCATATATTCAACGCCATAAGGAATCATCCATACACTACAGTTTTTGGAGAAAGGAGATTCTGGTCAATGTCTACGCTTTAGAAATATTTTTGTGTAAATTTGCATTGACTGAAATCTACGGAACGATAGGGTGTACAAATTGACTGAAATTGAGGCTATGATGACAACGTCGAACCAGTTTTTGAACTGTTTTTCTATGAAAATATAGAAGCAATACGCGATAAATCGACTGATTGAAATTTTTGGTGACGGAACGAGAATTCCTCTTACTGAAAAATTAGCATTGTAACGTCACAAAAAATTCCAAACTTTGCCCTTTTTTTCTCCAGCAAAAAGGTATATAACCAGCCGACATACCCGAAAACTGTAAAGTGAATAACTCTGCTGTGGTTAAATTTTAGCCATATGCGTAGAAAGATATTTTCATCAGATAGGGTCCTCTATCACCCCTAAAAGGACCCCTTAAGCGAGTTCCCTAACATCCTGTATAATCGAGTCTGACCTGTATGAACATAAATCTTCGATTTCGTAATCTTTCGATTTTACGATGAGCTTTTTTAGTATTAAAACAAACCTGAGTGAACGGATCTCCTGCTAGTGGTTTTCTACTAAAGATTTTTTGAAAAGGCATAAAGTGGTTTAGAGTCCGCTTTGACAAGCGGGTGGTCGTGGGTTCGGCCATTTGATTGCCAAAAGATTTTTAAAATGGTTTAATATATCTGGCCATATTTTTCTCTACTATGTATGCTTATGATGAACAAACTAATACACCCATACCGGATGATTTGGAGCTGGAAGAAACTAGTAGCATGTGCGAAATATGCGACTGTATGTGGTGTTTCTTGACTATAGATAAATGTTATTACTTTTAAAGTAAAAACTTTGTTACAGAAGGAAGTTATTGAATTCAAAGGAACTAGTGAAAATTTTCAGATAGTCGTGATCTTGTAACATGTGCAAAATTTTTCCCGTATGTGTTGTTACTTGAGTGAAGAAGAATGGTATTTTTTTTAAATAACAAATTTGTTACAAAAGGGAGTATTTCTCGTTATTGCTTCTAAAGTAATAAGAAAAAATTCTGCGTGTAGGTAACGAAAGGTCACAAACCTGCTGTGTAATTGCTATTCTTACTTTTTCCTGGAATTCCTCGAAATCATTCTAGTGTGTAGTAACTTTTTCAAACCAAAAATCTACCTACACGTTTGTAGGTCAAACTGATAGATAGTGACAAAATAAGTCGCTTTATGAAAAAACTAGCCAGAGGAACGTTTGATAGTTCTCTTCAGAAAATTTTATGATGCGATATTGACGGGAGTGAGTAATATTATTCCATCCTCTTGACAAAATAAGTCCTCATAATAAATCGATCAAAGAAACGTTTGTAAAGTCTCTCTAGGGAATTGTTATTGGCAATAGTGGCAGAAGGGAAGTGAAATTGGTATAGTAGGAGAGTAAGGATGAAACGGAAAGGTAAACATTTACACACAAGCACGGATAAGTTTTTCACTTACGCTCAATAGTGATAAAAGGATAGGCATTGTAGAGTATAGAAGCCACATAGGCATCGCAAAAGATCAAATGTTTCAGGTCGTCTTGGTGAGTTTATACAAAAAAAAGTTTTGTTTTTTTATAATTCACTCAGAATTAAAGTACTGGAAATTTATTCCGGTATTCAAATAAATACCGAAAGCTTACAAACCTGCTGTGCAATTGTTATTTTCATTTTTTTTTCGGAATTCCTACAAGGGCAGCAACTTTTAAAGCCCATTGTAGGTCAAATCGACAGATAGTGCCGCCCCGCACCGGCATTCGTTATTGTGTAACCGCGCGTAGGGGAGTGCTGCAACTATACAGCACCAAATCGCTGCTTTAGTGGCAGGGTGCATCCCATGGCCTACGAGGCTTTCTAATAACGGTTCTAACATATTTTCCTTTTATTCATGTAAACACACAGCTCAGCGCGTCACACATGCTTTCCCTAAAGTGTGTCGCCTAGCCTATAGCGTCGTTATGTTGTGTCATTCCGGACGGGCACTATGACTATCATCGTTAAGGCAGTTATTCTCGCGGACGGCTACGCGCGGTCTCCCTCTGCTCGCCATCAATCAACGAACGATTAGCCCTTACGGTTTTAGTAGCGTCTACACGGTAAAGTGTGACTTCCTTCCGAATATTAAATTGCGTTACTATTGAAACATGCGGCGTGACTTTAGGCGGCCACTAGAAGCAGCCGCTGGGGCGGCGCTGGGTGGCGAATGTGTGTCAGATATATTGAGCTTGGTTTTGGGATAAACGCATTAGAATCGTTGTCGTTTTCATTGTATTGTGCCTATCATAAATGCATTATGGTAATTTATCAATTTCGTTTCGCTCGTTTCGACACCTAACTGTGTCTAACTGTTTTATGAATTGGAACAGTGATTTTTTGAGTACCTTACTAGGAATGTTTTCTAGGAATATTAATTTTGTAATTTGTTTTAGAAAAAAAAAAGAAATTTTAAATTAAATATTTAGAAAGTTAAACAAATAGCAGCAGGTAATTTTTCATAGTTTTTAATTCGTAATGGCATCAGCCTATGGGAACATATAATTGAAGGAAAAATATATAAATTGTGCTATGTTACTTGGAATTGCTTCTTTATAGATAACTTTCAGAACGTGTGCTGTAAACGTAAACTGTAACTCTTCACGGACAAACGTTTCACGATAGCTATAAAAAATTCTCCCTTGAATCTCTTTACTGCAGGCAAACTAAGTCATGGAGACAGTTTTCTATCTGACCACCGAGATAATCACGGCGATCGTGCAAGAATGCCAAAGTCATTTCTCCACCCGACTGAAGCTGGCTCCGAATGCAATTGCATTCGGGGTGACCTGGTGACAGACAATCTCGCTGTGCTGTCGAGACCAGTTTTTTTTTCGAAGCGATTGGAGGTTCCAATGATCATTGTTACATTGTTCTGATAGAGCGAAGCGGCGAACCTAACCGGTTTTTCACTTTCTTCATCTTACCGTAGCTCAGAGTTTTGCATGCGTGTCCTCTGCGACTGCGACTGAGGTTTGACCGATCGATTCACTCACGCGTTTGAGTCTACGATGAGGATGCTGGATATTTTTGTCTCCACTTTTGAATATGCTAAAAATGTGTGATTTCAAGACGCTTGCTCGAGCTTGCATCTTCATGCAAATAACTTGTATCAACAAAATCGGCTTAGTACCTAAAGCTTCAGATTCGCCAACTGATCTAAGGAACCTGACGTATCGTATACGCGAGCCAATCAATCGCTAATTAGATAATTAATTACCATCTAAAAGCAGAGCGGCTTGCAACTATTCATCAGACTAGTTAACGCACAAGACGATACAACTTACTACGTGCAGGCATGGGAGGTGAGATGTTGGAATCCTATTTCAAATGTAGATTTTCTGCTTGAATTAATCAAGGGTGAGCGCGCGGTTTGTTGGCTTCTGTTGTTTAACTTTTGCTGATTTTCGGTGTGAAGGTGTAAAGTATACCGAATTTCTACTGAGTCAAAAAACAGAAAATTTATTTGTGGTTCGTAGGTAATTTGAGTACCATTTCTATACCAAAAGAACTCCATCTGATATTATTACAAAAATTTTGTCACCCGTACAATCTCGCTCGCGTCCCGCGATGGCGATTGACTGATAGAGTTTAGCTTACCTGCGATAGATGGTGAAACGCGGCTGCGACGAATGCCAACACGTAACACTATCTCCCGCACATGTCCGGCCGATCGGTGACGCGACCGGCGGAATGACTCCATCTGTTTGTTGTCGATGATTGTCTCAATTGGTTACGTACAGTGCTTAGTAGAAAGCGAAGGAATGAGAGCTTGCGCTGCGGTTTAACACCACAACCCGTACGTACTGCCACCAGGCAGTCGTTCATCTCCATATTAGTTAATGCAGGATTGGTTACTACCGTGGAGGCGGCTTAGCTGTTAGCGGCTTATAACGAGTTAACTTGCTTGTTAGGAAATTCATGCTGTTGGTGTTGATTCGCTAGACTGTTGAGGAGATGTCAAAGCTCTACATTATTTGTCATTTTGTACGCTGTCAATAAAGTGAAAATATCAATGAACCTTTTTTTCTTTATATTCAGGTAATAAATGCTAAATTAGGTAATTATTAAAATTATATCGTAACTAATTCAAAAAAAAAAATCATTATTCTTCAACACCACTTTCTACATTTTTTCTTTTTCTAGTTCTACAAACTTTTTTGTATTTATCTTCGTTAACTTTTGCTTCAAAAATTATATACTGCAGAACAATTCAATTGGTTCATTAATTCAAGTGTCGTGTTGAGTCGTGTGCAATTAAAAAAACATCAGCTTCCTGAGTTGATAGGGCCAAATTTGAGAATGTGTTTCTAATAGTGTACCTGTTTCAGAATTTATTTGCTTGGTAAGGACCAATGATAAGATAAACATTTTGTTAAGAATCTTAGTACTTATTTTCATGGACTCTTCACCTAACGACTATCTTTTTCCCAGGTATAAATAACAGCTCTTAGTAGTACACTACAAATTGACAATATTCGAAATTTAGTGTGAAACAGTGCGAGAATATGTCAAATTACGAAATGTAAAAATGGTATACAATGCTTTTTCTGTTTTATCAACATTCGTTTTTATCATTACTCGCCCAATTCATGCCCGGTTTTCTCACGATTCTTATTTCGATTTTATTACGCTTCTTTAAAAGATTTCTAAATAAAGAATAATGGAGTTTAAATTGCAGAAAGTGCCTAGAAATCATAATTCTCATATGTGCCTTGTGTCCCTATTGCATGTGAACTATGAACTCAAATTATTTGCTCATTTTCCTGGGTAGGACAATCAATTACCGTATTAAAGATGATGCCTTGGGGCCGAAAATCAATCCCAAACGTCATTTTGAAATTTAAGACTTCCGGTTTTAGGAAGCTAGCTGGAAATGGCCGAATATCACCCAATATGAATATTTTCGGAACTATAATTATGACCAGAAACCAGAGAAATTCAAGATGATGACTTTAAGTTTCTAGAAAAAAAAAACACCTGCTATGTGTTCATTCGGAATCGAGATGATGCCCAGCTGGTCTCATGGTACGATGCTGGCCTAATAAGCCAGACGTCGTATGTTCGAGTCCCGGCTCGGGAGAGACTGTTAGTGTCAGTAGGATCGTAGCGCTAGACCCGCAATTGTTCTGTATACTTAACAGTCGGCTGCGAAGTCTGTGTATAGTAAAACAGAAGGTCGAGTTGCTTTTTTGCCCAGTGGCCTGAATTCGACCCCAGACGCAACTTTAAATTCCATGGTTGCAACTTCTGGTTCCTGGAAAATAGCACAAAATGACTACCCACTAGGTTTTATACGCCATTTTTAAATACAAGATGGTGACTTCTGACTTTGGAAAACAGCCTATATAACCTGAATGATTTCCAGAGGCTGTAAATCGATCACAGCTCCCATTTTAAGAGGTTTATTACAGAAAACGAGGTGAGCAACTCAGTTCCTCGGCGCTCGCCGCGTCTTCTATATATACACCTAAATTTCTTCAGGGTCGCCATAATTTATATAGTTTTTCGTGATCTTAGCATTAAAGAGAGTTGAATTAGAATTATTACTAAAATTACCCGCTTCCAACCATCAAATCAAAGAATTCTAATCGAGTGTATTCCCTAACCTTTTGCAAAACAAAAAACAAATCTCGCGTAATTTTTCAAAAGGACCTAAGTAACAATGAGAGATTCTCTCCTCTCTCACTTTGTTTTGTTAATTACGTCGTCATTATAAATATTCCCCAAGCTTTCTTCCCCTTAATCGAGAGATTGTAATACTGTCTTGCTTACTATGCATTGAGTGTTATGAAATATGGAAAATATAATATAGTTATTGATCAAAGAGAAAGTAAACAAAGAGAGTGTCGCAATGTTAGATAGGTCCTTTTCGAAAAAGTAGGAGGTTGTATCCAAGACACGACCGCATAACTGACGTAGAACTACGCACACTATTAACAAATGCATTGTTGTATGTGTTTCATTACTGAGTCATAAAGTCTACTAATGCTTGCTTTGTGCTGCCTCAACAGTGGGGTAATAAAGACACTGAAAACACGAGCTGTAAAAGCTGTTTCACATTCTGTAAATTAGACGGCTGCTACAGATTTAAATTGCTACTATACAGCACAGATTGCTCGCTTGAGTTGTCAGAAAATTATTAACCTTCAAATATTTGTTTATTTGCCTTGAGAAAAGCATTTTGCTGCTCAAAATTGGATCTGCTGAAGGCAACCTTTATGCTGCCTCAGTAGTGGGGTAATAACGGTAGTCTGACGACACACGCTGAGAAGCGAGAAGAACCGCACTGCTCCTGAGATATGGTGACCAACCACCGGGCAAGTTATTTGTTCAGTTTTATTGATTTTTGTACACAGCGAATAAACACCGATGGTGCTCTTACACACGCAACTATTTTAACCCGTATCGTGTAGCGGTTTGTAACCATCAAGCGATTTCGTTTGCTCGCTGTTGCGTGTTGCATCGTGTTGCAACTGAGCAGCTGGGAGCAGGGTTGATATTTGTTGACACTCTTGAGTGAAAGTGAAAAAAAGCATCCATAAACGTTATTTTTTTACAATCCTTTCAGAGTTCTCCCTTCCCGCTTTTTGCATGGAAGTGAACTGTCAAAACACCTCATTATATTTCATGCGATGAAAGCAAGACAATAAAATCAGTTTATCAGTTAACGAAGATTGTCAAGGCATCGATCAGTGCCAGTGAAAAAATGTTTCGGTGAAGTTTATTTTGGTTGAGTGGTCTGTTTGTTTTTCTTTTTCGCTTTGAAGTGAAGATCATTTGGTTGGATTTGTCGTCAAATTTTATTCCGTAACCGTGAACGATGCGCGCGATCTATTTCCTCTGATTATAACAGCACGTTACTAAGACGAAAAACTAGTGTATCTGAAAGAGTGCTGGGATCATTGGAAGTGAAAATTGAAAATGATTGGCTATAATTTTCGAAGAATTTTGCTGGGGAAAATGACCTTTATCAGCACTGGCTGGGAGACGACAAAATTCTGTTCATGCTGATTGATTTACTCCTGTAAAGTCGAATTAATCACCTTTGTTGAGGCGTTCAAACAGATAAGGGCAGTTTGTTGTTCAAAATTAATAATGCTGATCGCAGCCTTTGTGCTGCCACAACAGTAGGGGAACTAACTAAATAGAGTAAAAATTAGACAACTACAACAGAATTCGATTGCTAGGATCCCGCACAGAATGTCTGCTTGTGTTGATGCCAGAAAATAATTAACCTTCAATTATTTGTTTATTTGCCTTGAAAAAGTCATTTTGCGGTTCAAAATCGTTTGCTGATCACAACCTTTGAGCTGCCCTAACAGTGGGGGAATTAAGATACACGGACAACATGCACTGTGGAAGCTATTTCACATTCAGTAAATTGGACGGGTGCGACAGATTTAAATTGCTAGGATCCAATACAGAATGCTTGCTTGCGTTGTCAAAAATTAATAACTTTCAATGACTTATTTATTTGCCTTGAAAAAGGCATTTTGATTTCCGAAATTGAATTTCTTGATGGCAATCTTCATGTTGTCCAACAGTGGGGGAATAATGGTAGTCTGGCGACACACACACTGACACACACTGCCTCTGAAACGTGGTGACCAACCACAGGGCAAGTGTTTAATTTGTAGGCAGCCACAGGCGCGACCCGCTGCTATGGTCTGTTAGCTGTTACTGCTGAGTGCCGATATCTGCTGCTACTGCTGTCAACTTGTGGACGGTCCATCCAGTTCACCTTCCGACTAATGAATGTACCTAGTTTTCCCAGAAACACTCTTTTATAGCCGAAGGGTGCTACGTAATTGGCCACGCCTTTCTGTTTAGTTGTCTAATTCTCTAATATTCTTTAGACGAATTATTCCACAATTCGCATTCGATATTTGTTTCCAGCGAATAAACACCGATGGTGCTCTCACACACGCAACGGTTTTAACCCGTATTTTATTGCGGTTTGTAACATCAAGCGATTTCGTTTGCTCGTTGTTGCGTGTTGCATCATGTTGCAACTTGGCAGCTGGTAGACGACGAAATTCTGTTAATGCTGATTGATTGAATCGACGACATATTAGCTCTGCATATTCGAATTAACTGCGTTCTAACAGGTCAGTTTGTTATTCAAAATCGGTTATGTTGATCGCTGCCTTTGTGCTGTCCCAACAGTGGGGGTATTAATTAACTAAATAAACTACAACAGAATTTGATTGCTAGGATCCCGCGAAGAATGTTTGCTTGTGTTGATGCTAGGAAATTTTCACCCTTCAAATACTTGTTCATTTGCCTTGAAAAAAGGCATTTCTCTGTTCAAAATCGGTTGCTGATCGCAACCTTCGTGCTGCCCCAACAGTGGGGGAGTTAAGATACACGGACAACATGCACTGTGGGAGCTATTTCACCTTCTGTAAATTAGACGGCCGCAACAGATGTAACTGCTAGAATCCGCACAGAATGCTTGCTTACGTTGTCAAAAATTATCAACTTTCAATGACCTGTTTATTTGCCTTGAAAAAAGGCATTTTGCTGTTCAAAATTGGATTTGGTGATGACGATCTTCATGCTGCCATAACACGGGGGAATAATGGCAGTCTGGCGACACACGATGAGAAGAACCGCGCTGCTCCTGAGACGTGGTGACCAACCACAGGGTTAGTGCTGCTGCTAAGCAAGGACGACTGCTGTTGACAACTTGTCGCTGTCCAGAACTATTATGAGCGGCTTCGGCTAAAACAGGCTCTTATATAGACCAAATAGCATGTTTTCAATTGCAAGGTATATGATTCTGTCGACCGTGCTTGGGAGCAATCATATAAAGACCAATCAAAGGACGTAATTTTCGTTTAAACAATGCTTGACAATTATCAATAGTACAATAGTTTGCATAATCAATCAACAATTTTCTTCATTTGGGTGGATGCGTGTATAATTTTCCAAAAAATTGCTGCAAAAATGAAGGAAATCGGTTGAAAACAAACCGATTTATAAGCATTTAAAAAGGGACATATTTCGTCCCCTTTTCGTTAATAGTTTTCCTATTTACATCCCTATGTGGTAGGCTAATGAAAAACGTAGTTCTACGTCAAAATTACGCGAGAAATTGACATAAGACAAATTGTCGTAATTCTATGTTAGCTTGCGGTCGTGTCTCACACACAAATTTTTCAACTTTTTGCTTTTTCAGTTTCGAACTTCAAATAATAAAAATAGAAGGTTATATTTGACACACAACCGCATTACTGACGTAGGACAACGAGGGGCTCTCATTCATTAACACACAACACAGTGAGCAAGAGGGTAGAAAACTTAAATTATCACGTCCCTAATTGTTACTTGCCTTCAGTTTCATCACCGCTTTAATTTTATTTGATCCCATCCCTCCACCTACCCCCTCAAGGCGAACAGAAATATTAGTATCGTTAATATCTCGTTATGTCATAAAGTGAGTTTTATTCTGCAGAGTAAAGGACAGATAGTGTGCCAATCTTCGATCTATCAACACTAGAGTTCGGAAAAAGTGACAGAACTGTGTGAGGGCGAATAATAAGAGCATTCAGAGTACAATATTTCCGCCTTTTTCATTCTATTTTATCCCTCATACAGCAAGCTCTGACAAAAACTTTTTAGCGTGTCGATATCAACTTCTTTGTGCTTGCTTGACTGAAGTCTCTGTTCAAAATTCTATCAATTCAATCCAGCGAATCGAATGAATAGTTATTTTCCAATTCTTGATGCTGAAATAACTATTAGCTATTGGTTTCTTGTAAAATGGTTCTATAGTAACACTAATTTAAAGAATCGTGCTTCATCCTGTACAGTACCCAATGCTTGCTGTAGCCTTAAGAAACTAAATAGGCGCTAAAAGTTTGATATCATTCATTACATTCCTTATTTCTTGAACGAAAGAATGGTAAAGCATGACAAAAAGTAACACCAGTCGACTCAGTAAAACGTTTAGTTAGGGGTAAGGGTAACTAGATTCAATTCAGTATCACTGCAAAGGGTTAGAGTGAGTGTACACTTAGCTTCACTTCAGGTGTATTCCAAGCATTGAATGTGAGATTTCGGAGCTCTGATCAACACCATATATTAGAGCACTTTTCTTCAAGCTTGTGAGCATATTTGCATTTTAGCTATAACGGTTTATATTATGAAAAGGAGAAAATCAATTTTTCAATTCTCAATCTTATTTGTCCTGTAGAGGACAGTGTACCACTGCTCAAGCTAGTAACACCAGAAAAGAAAGAATATTTCTTCCAGCTGGTGTCAATTTCATCTATACCTTATACTATGTGTATAGTCAAAAGAGAAAATTCATTACTTTTCAATTGCAAATTTGTTTGTCATGAGAAGGACAGTTTTTGAATTGGAACAATTCGTCCCCTTAATGCTAGAACCAGATAACTCGAAATTTGTCGATTTTGAGTTAAGTATGCCATCGTATTTATCGCGTCGAGCTCTATAACATATCCAAAACTCGTTGAAAAACGATTACAAGAAAAAAAGTTATTCATCAAATATAAAACTAGATATCTCAACGAAAAACAAGCGTATTTTGTAATAAAACTAAATAATTCGGGTTTTTGTTGATTTTTTCGTTGCTATAACGGGCCTGAAACGATATGGATGCATTTCATAAAATCTGAACCTTTAATAATGGCATTAGAATCTTCATCACCAGAATAGGTCAAATTTTCCAACTCGTTTTTCTCGAAACGTCAATTTTCGAGTTATCTAGTTCTAGAATTAAGAGGACGAATTGCCCCCAATCATTAAACAAAACCCGCATTTCGTTTCGTTTGTGCCGTGCAGTGTTGCTAATTGTCACTGTCAGTGAGAGATTCTCAGTTGAAGCTGAAAACTACGATTATCATTTTCAACACGAGGATGTAGATGCTTACCTACATCATCGACTTAATGCAATAGATTGCCTCAGATCAAATAATTTCGATGATATATAAGATATATCATTCATATCACTGACATAATTTCAACTGAGAATTGACACGAATGACACTCAATATCAGTGTGATGAGAGTGAGACTCAATTCAACTCTTGGTGCTGCTGTGTGCTGATGTCGCTTCTTTCGCATCCGATTGATGAATGACGACAAGGCACTTGGCAGAATGAATCGAAGCTAGTCGTTTCCATTGCCTAAGGCCTTTGTCATGCTGAACGCCAACGCGAGTAATCGGGCGAGAAACTTGCCGTAGGTTAATGAACAGCTCTACTTACGAATGTTCATTAACCTACGGCAAGTTTCTCGCCCGATCGCTCGCGTTGGCGTTCAGCATGACAAGGGCCTTAGAAGAAAAACGACCAGCTTCGTAAACGAAGAAGCGAGAATGACGGAGCTTGGAAAAGTTGTATAGATGTATGTGCTTCGTGTGTATCATCTTTCGGAAGATGTTTAAGAACTGCTGCAGATGCTTCTGTTTCAGAATCCAGATTGGAAATTAACGCGAGCTGCATTTTGCTGATTTAATGCATGAAAATGAGACCATCTCTTCTACGGGAATAGTTGGATGATTGATGAAACGATCAATCACGTGGTAGCGACGAAGATGCGGGATGTGAAGGCAAGTGCTATATATGACTGAAATGTTACATATAAAACTTTTCACAAGATTTGAGAGAAATCTCAAAATGGACCCTCACGGAAAGACGTAGTCCCACGTGAAAGGTCTTGCACTTTACACTTTAATTGCAATTAGGTTTATATATGAATGTGGAATTTGGTGGAACTTTTTAAAATCAATCATCAAAGCTTGTCAGTTGACATCGCTTTGGAGCAAATGTTCAAACATACAACGGTTTATTAGGCCACCATGCATCGTACCTCGAAACCAGCTAGGAGGCAGCGTTAAATTTGTAATAGATTTATAAAAATCTTTTCAAATACACTAAAGTCGCTTTTTACGCGGGGGATATTTGCCGCGTAAAAAAAACCGCGTAAAAAAACCGCGTTAATTCCGGAATCCGCGTAAAAAAACGCGTAAATTCCGGAATCCGCGTTGAAAAAAACCATCGTTAGTTTTGCATTCTGAGTGAAGGGAAATTGAAATCCAGGCAAAAAAAAATACCGCGTAAATTTCGGAATCCACGTAAAAAAAAACTGCGTAAATTCCGGAATCCGCGTAAAAAAAAGCCGCGTAAAAAAACCCGCGTAAAAAGCGACCTTAGTTAACTAAGAGTTTGACACAAAAAGTGTTTCTTCTGAGTTGTATATTATCAAAATTTTATATTACGCACTAACGAATTTACACAAATTTGTTATTTAAGTAACAAAGCGAGGATTTATTCAATTTGGATTTTATTTGTGTTATATAGGAGAAAAGACTGAGACCATGATTTAAAAATTCGAATTCATGAAAAAGAAGATTGAACAATTTTCGAAAACAAACTGATGGTTACTGATAGGAGCATCAGGGTTTCAAAAGAAGTCTTCTCGAAAAAAGTCCCCAGTCACGTGTCATTTAAAAAAAATACCTTGAACATGGGACTATAAGACTTTCAAGTCGATTTGAAAAAAATTGAGATAAAACCAAGTCTCGACGTTTGAACAATGTTTAGATTTCTTCATTTCATTAACTATTTATTACCCGTGTATTTTTTTCATCGATAAAAAAGTAAAACTTTGTCCGCTTCGAGGCTCCCTTTTTCCCAAATACCGAGAAACTCCACCCCGGGACGTCCCGAGAAGGACACTGCTGTAGTTCTGATCAGATATGTCCAGTGCAAACTTGTTCTTTCGGTTGATTATTTTGATTTGAGCAAAAGCCTATGAATCATATTCGTAAAGGTGGCTGCCGGTGCATAGCAAAACGGACCAACAGGCGCCATACAAGGCAGGATCTCACTCACCATTCAACCGAACAGCAAATCCGTCGACGAAGTCGTCAGATGGCAGCTGTTTTCATTGGTGGGTTACCATTTTTGGAACGCTTAAGCCAAATTTTGCTAAGGAACCTGACTTTGAAATCCTTCCAATCGACCACGACATCGGTTCCTCTTAATCATGTATGTATGCATGTCTTATGTACTCATAACTACATGCCTGCTACAAACAGGTTCGAGATTTATAGGTTGATGGCGGGCTGCGCTGCGAGTCATCACCGAAAACCGCACGCGCTTGGTTGTGGCCGCCCTGCTTCTGCGCGGTACAGCGAGCGACGTGAGGAAACCAACCCGACCGGGCGGAAGAGAGGTTGATCGGTCGCGCAAGGAGGCAAGCGAGTTGTCTTAAGTTTAAAACCAAATATGGAAGATTCTGTTAAATTGGAAATAATAAATGCGCAAACAAAACGCACACAGATCTGTCAATACCGACAAAGTCCGTGCCCACAGTGTAGAGAGTGTACTCGTCGAAACATTGTTGTGTTGTGCAAGAGTTTGCTCGATGGGAACGAAGAACCGAAACCGATGAATGTATTACTTATACTGAGTGCAAATGCATTCGTACTGCTGTGTTTGTAGGTATAAAATCTGTTAAGGGAAAATGAATATGTAATCGATTCCAAATGCGAGGATGAATAATAGTGCCAATTGAGTATCGTGGTGCAACCCAATATGGGCCAAATGACATTGACTTTGTTATTGCTATGAAGTGAGCCAAATATAACCGTCATAAATTGGTTGAAGGAATGCAGGTTCAACATCTGTGTAAATAATAACTCCGTAGCTTCGTAATAACATCCGAACTGAAATGATTACGAAAATTGTCCTCACGTTACGGATCATATTTAAAGGCTATTTATAACTGTAATGAGAACCACCTTATTTGAGAAAAATATGAGAATGAATGTGAAAATTTACAAAATAAGTCACTATTGTAATAAAACTGACGAAAACGTTCAACAGTTCTCATCAGGAAACTGCAATTGTAGTGCTATATTAACAGAAGGAACGAGGTTCAGATATGATTCTTCCTCTTGACAAAATCTTTCCCCCCTTTTAATAGAACTAGTCATTGGGATCCTATATTCTTTTGTACTATCAACGGTATACCAAAAACACAGCAGGTTTTTAACGTTACAGTAAACAATTTCACCGATTTAGAACATTGAGCATCGTTGCATATATTTGTTTATGTGAGCACTACTTTTAGTAATGAAATAAATAATGCTTATTGAAAATTTATCAGTGTTAAGATCAGTATGTGGGATCCATTACTAGCATATGAACTCTCACACGAGTACAACAAAAATTCACGTTATAATCAATCCACCGTGCGTTGTGGTCATACTCTATGTCAATATATCTTTCCAACAGCTTTTTGGCTATCTCTTAATCATTGCCTCGAGTAACTGCTAGACAGCTGCTCCAAAGCTGCGATTGGTATCAGCGAAGATGGATAGCTTCACAAATGTCGACACTCAAACACGCATACGTGTCATGTCACACACAACTAGCTTTTAATTTCTTCGCGTCGACGTTCGCGTTCACCTCTCGAGTTTTGAAATATGTGCGAATTGTAGTTAATCAGGTCACAGATAATTTGACAAAAACACAATCCATCACCTAATCAGCACTTTATGGACCAAAACAAAAATACTTAACCGTCCGGAAGAAAACTGACGTTTCACTACCTAATTGCAAATGTAAAAAAAAAGTAACCGTGATGCGGCTAGGCTATTATTTTGTGCACTCTCGAAAGCCAAACCGTTACCGATCAAGATAATTGATAAGTTTCTACGGGCTTGAGGTTGCTATGTGAACGTTGTTAGTGTTAATCCGTTTCTTCTGTCATGCGCAGAAGAAAAAAAAAAAACAATCATCTATAAAGGAATTGGGTTTCTGCGATCGCAGTTTACAGCTAGTTTTGATTGAAAAACTAACTTTCAGCGATGATCAGGTTTGGTTTACCGATTAGATTTGTTACTCTTCCTTGAGGAGAAAGTAGGTATCTGAGGTTTCAAGATTGCCTAATAACCTGCGCAGTTAAATCAAATTAGAAATTTGGAGTTTATAACTTAAGCATAAGGGATCAAATTTCATTGATTGTTTTATTATTTCGTCCTAGTGATGGACACCGGAACGGAAGTCCAGTTCGAAGTGTGGTTGAAAATCAGACAATCGTTGAACTGATGATTTATGCAACGATTATTTGATCTATTACGCCTAAATCGTAAATAAATAAATCGGCTAAATCGAATTGAGAAAAAAATACTCAAAATCTTATTCAAAATTTTATACTGTAGACTTGTGAAGGTGAATATAAATTCTTCAATAATTTTCTATTCTAGCTAAAAGGAAATGACTCCCCCATTAAAATTTGATTTCCAAGCTCCTTTTTTTATTCAGTATTAAAACAATACCTGGCCGCTCAGTTAGAAATGTGCCTAATGCAACAGACCACCAAAGCTTACGTATGTAAAAACCTGCTGCTGTCACTTTCGACTGTTGTAGCTCAGAATGGAAACGGGTATTCATCTCACGTCTCATGAATTACATTAGACTCCTTTTTACGATGTATGCAGTGAAGTGAACGAGCCAGCAGAATGATGACATATTTTTTATTTTAAGGTAAACATCACGTTCGATATTTTATGTCAGTTTCCAATGAAACGGAAATCATCGGTTATTTTTATGCCCTCCAATCAGAGGAGTGGTTCTTGGTTTATGAAAGGAGTAGAACTACATTTGTTTTTTAGATTGGCTTTGATTTTTATTGTTTTTCTTTATTTTTTTAAATTATTTTATCATATCCCTCATTTTTACATTTTTCCTTGTTTGATATTTGATGTCATTCTTTAAATTGGTTGACTAGCAAATATCATACGAAACTTTGTCGATTGACTAGAAAAAGTATGACACTTTTACCATTATTATTCGGTTCTCATTCAAAAGGCATTTGAATTCATTATAGCTCAACAGCGGCCATAAAAAATTATGGACGCGTAGTGATTTGTAAAGCGGACGGAACGAACTAACATTTCTAAGCTTGGTGTATTTTTTCAGCATTATACATTATTTGGATTTTTAGCTCGCGGAAGGAATTTTTCATTGGTTTTCTTATGGGTCAACAAAAAAATGTTTTTGAAAATAAATCAATATGGAAAAATTTTCGGTTTAGTTACCTTTCAACAAGGAACCTGGAAAATCTGGAAAAACCTGAAAAATTAGGGAATTTATTTTCCCGATTCTTTTTTAAATGGCTCTTTAGCGTGCAAGGTTAATGCGGTACCTTTACTGTTTGGTTTCATGTCCGATCGAACACTTTCTTGTACAGAATGCTGAATAATACATATCAGAGAAATTAAAGTTGTATTTCAGGTAATCGCAGGGAAAATCAGGGAATTTATTCGTAAAAACTTTTTCGCCACCCTGTTTTAAATACCATCAGCAACTATTTTCATCGTGCAGAAAAGCCTTTTACCATAATTTTTGGAATCCTGATATTTGTGAACCTTACCTGAGTGTTAACGCAGCTGCAGACAGTTGGGGGGTTTGTCGGTTTCGGGTGCAATATTGACATTACTGGCTTTGTACCACTCCATCACAGTATTAGCATAGTGACATGATGCCAAATCAGGTCAAAACAATGGATTGACATTATGGCCCTTCAAATCAAGTAGCAATCACTTTTGTAGACGCTCCTTCTCGTAAATTTCCTCGTCAATTGTGCCTGTGATGATAAAAGATAAGTTTTTGCTGCCAAACGTACAAACTGCTTGCCAAACAAGATATTTCTAGAAGAATTTAGCCATCTTTTTTGAAAAATAATGGTGGAGATATGTGGTTGATATTTTTTGTAATTTGAAAGAGACGGAACTTGAAACGTTTTTCACATTCCTTAATAATATTCACAGAGATATAAAATTTACGATTGAAAAGGAACAAAACAATAGTCTTCCCTTTCTAGACGTTGTTGTTGTCTAGTCTAAGTCTAAAGACTCAGAAATTGAGTCTATATAAATAGTCTATATAATAAGTCTAAGGACTCAGAAATTGAGATTTTCAGGAAGCCCACGAACACAAAACGGGTAATACCCACAACTTCTAGTCATTCCTTCCAGCATAAAATGGCATCATCCCACCACATGATACATCGGATGGAAACCCTTACTTACTTACTTTTACTTTTAAGGCGACAGACCGATTATCGATCCCGAATCCAGAATACGTCGCCATGTCCCTCGGTCTTAGGCTGCTATCCTCCAATCGCCCCTAACACCTATTTCGCGTGCATCCTCGTCGACAGCACACATCCAACGAGTGCGGGGTCTTCCCCGAAGTCGACGACCTCTATCAGGATTCCTGCTAAATATAGCCTTCGCTTGACGCTCATCCGGCCTTCTCGCTACATGCCCAGCCCACTGAAGCCTGCCGTGTTTTATCCGCCGATTTGTATGCCTGGTACACTTCATGGTTCATGCGTCTGCGCCAAACACCATTTTCAAGTTTGCCGCCAAGGATTGAACGCAAAATCCTACGCTCAAAAGCACCAAGAGCTCGCCGATCAGCCTCTTTCAGCGTCCATGATTCATGGCCGTAGAGGGCCACCGGAAGAATCAGTGTTTTATAGAGTGCAAGTTTAGTTCGGATTTGCAGACTGCGGGACCTTAGCTGGTTACGTAATCCGCAAAAGGCCCTGTTTGCGGCTGCTATCCGCCTCTTTATCTCACGGCTAACCTCGTTGTCACATGTCACTAGTAACAAACAAACAATAACAATATCTCACGCTTAGCCTTGGGGCTAATAGCGGTCTCGATCAACTAGATTAGTTGAGAGAATTCGTTATCGATATTGTTTTTGGCACATTTTGCATGTGTAGGATAAGTACAACGATACACCGTGCCCGAGTGCTGACTCGAGAAAATTTCCAGCTCGAAAAGATCCTCGACTCGATCGGGAATCGAACCCGATATCACAACCGTGTGGGAGAGCTAGCCGACCGACATCGCTAACCACAGAACCACGGGGACCACACATGTCACTAGTGTACCCAGGTAAATAAATTCGTCGACTACTTCAAAAGTTTCCCCATTTAACACCACCTCAGTACCAACATCCGTCGGACTACCACGCTCTCTACCAGCTACCATGTATTTCGTTTTGGCAGAGTTAATGATGAGCCCTACTCTCGCAGCTTCCCTCCTGAGAGGTTAGAAGGCCTCTTCCACAGCTCTACGGTTGATACCAATGATGTCGATATCGTCCGCAAAACCTTGAAGCATGTGAGACTTCGTAAAGATGGTGCCCCTTCTTTGCACCCCGGCCCTCCGTATAGCACCCTCCAATGCGATGTTGAACAATAAGTTTGACAGCCCGTCTCCCTGCTCAAACCATCTAACGTCACGAAGGAGTCCGATATCTCACCGGCTATCCTGACGCATTATCTAGAGCCTTCAAGGGTGGCACGTATCAGTCTAATTAGTTTTGTTGGAAAACCATGTTCGACCATAATTCGCCATAACTCATTTCTCTTAACTGAATCGTACGCTGCCCTGAAGTCTATAAATAGATGGTGCAATTTGAATTCTCGAAACTCATCGAGGATTTGTCGCAAGGTAAACATTTGGTCCGTCGTGGAGTGTTCCCTCGAAAACCGCATTGGTACTCGCCAACAAAGGTCTCCTGCAGCGGCCTCAGTCTGTGGAACAGGATGCGGGAGAGAATTTTGTACACGGTATTGAGAAGAGTTATGCCCCGATAATTGCTACAATCCAGGCGATGACCTTTTTTGTAGATCGGGCATATGAGACCCTCCAACCAGTCCGAGGGCAATTCTTCATCAGACCACACTCTCAGCATGATCCGATGGATGCACGATACAGCTGTTCGCTCCCGACTTTGAAGAGTTCGGCGGAAATGCCGTCCTTCCCGGCTGCCTTGCAGTTTCTCAGCTCTTTCACTGCTTTCTTCACCTCGTCCATGGATGGTGGATCCACAGCTTGACCATCATTCTCAATAGTCATCCTGCTCTTTTCGACTCCACTGTTTCCCTCACCGTTCAACAGCACACTGAAGTGTTCCTTCCAACGCCTGGCCACCTCTGTTTTATCGGTTATCAGGTTCCCCTTCCTATCGTTGCACATGACAGGGGCTGACACGTTTCGATTCCTGATTCCGTTGACCTTCTTGTAGAAGCTCCTCGTATCGTGCCTGGAGAAGCAACCTTCCGCCTCCGCAAGAATACGCTCCCAATGCTGTCGTTTCTTCCGGCGATGGAGTCTCTTTTCAGCGGCTCTAGCATCTCGATATCTACCCACGCTCTGACGAGTCACAGCCGTGGCCAACATGTGACCCCTGGCGCGGTTCTTCTCCTTCGTCACTCGCTGGCACTCCCCACTAGCTGCAGCGAAATTAACAAGCCTCAGGCCATTGTCGTTCGTAGTAGAGTGGAAGCTTTCCCTACCAGTTACGGGGCGGAAGAAGTCTTCCTGCCCGACCTGTGCATTTGCACCTCCGATGACAATCTTTATATCGTGTCCTGGGCACTCATTGTATGTCTTTTCCAAGAGCTCATAGAACTCCTCCTTTTCGTCATCGGGTTTCTCGTTGGTCGGTGCGCACACATTCATTAGGCTGTAGTTGAAGGATTTGCCCTTAATTCTCAACACGCATATACGGTCACTGATCGGTCTCCATCTAATGACACACTTCATCTGTTTCCCTAAGAGCACGAAACCGACTCCCCTCTCTGCTTTCACGCCGGCACTGTAGTAGATGTGGTACTTGAATGAAGTGCCCGCAATAGGATCTACTGCCCTGGAATTCGCGTTCTCCCGTTTTCGGCCACCTCACCTCCTGTATGGCAGCAACCTCGACATTCACCTTTTGCAGCTCTCTAGCCAGGATACTTGTGCGTGCCGGTTCGAGAAGAGTACTTACATTCCAAGTACCAAGTTTCCAATAATCGTTGTCCATTTTCGTTCGCCTAGGTCCATGCCGATTATTCCGTTCCGTATTTATATCTGGATTGTTCGTAGTATCTAATATTCGGTATGCTGCCTTACTAGGGCTGCGATACCTAGGAAAATGCTATCTGTCAAAATTCATAGTATTTTGTCCGTGAGCGGAAAAAACTTTCATTGACCAATATTTTAAGTGGAAAAAATAACACAGTGCAACAAAAATTGACTTTTTTTCTGCCTTGGTTTCTATATAATTTTTTTTTGTGTATTTTTATGCAAAACTAATTTTCCCCGAGTTTGAACATATTTCAACTTAAGGGGCAATAATGGCGCCATTTTGAATTTTTGAGAAACCGGTATTTTTTGTGGTTTTTTCGACGCCATTTTGTTTTGAGGCCAATTATCAAAATTCTAAGAGTTTGTCCACATATTAGCATCTTTTTACCCATCTTTTGAAAAAAAAACAGATCTTAAATCGGACCAAAACTGAGCTCAAAACGGTGATTCTACGAAACCGGATTTGGCATAGTTTCAGTATATTTTCCACAAAGCAAAAAAATATCGATTATTTTTGAGCATTAAAGGTAATTCGCTAATATTCTAAAGTGGTTGTCAAATTATATCTCATTTTGAGTAAAAAAGTCTCAGAAATCGAATGGTAGGTGTCTGATCTACGTAAAATGTCAGCAGATAAACTTATTTTAGTATTGTAGGGGAATTGGGGCAAAATCGACATTTGAAGGTGAAAAAAAAATAGCAGAAACCAAAGACTGCTCACAGAATATAGTTAAAAAATCTGCAGAAATCTTTCAAATTCAAATTCTTTCTTGTTCTTTCAGTTTCAATTTTTTTTTTTATTCTTTCAGTCGATATCATCGAGATTAATCGGTAGGCCACGAAATATTTCATGATTTCCAGTGATAATTTTATATTACATTTTGCGATAAGCATTTCAAAGGAAATCGATTTTCAATATTTTCTTTTCATGATTTTTTGAAAAGTTTTTAAAGAAGAAAAAGTATATTCTCTATGAAAACAGGGCTGGTTTGCCAATTTATTTCAGTTACCTTCACGAATGCATTGCTTGAAGTTACTTCTGTTTTATCTAATTTTTCAAATAAAAATAGCATTAATGTATTTTTATCTTTATGACAACCTTTTTCAAATCCCCAAAACACTATACCACATACTAATGATTATGAGTGAAAAAATAAGATCTGTAGAAACCAACTTAAGTCTTCTGGAAAAGTCAGGGCATTTTATTTTTCGAGTTGAATATACACCCTGCTAAGTTATTTGGTATTAAAAAAATGTTTTCGAACAAAATGGTTGTCAAATATCGCAAATGTTAAAGATGTTCTTTGCAAAGGTTTTATTCGGTATCATAAAAAATCTAAATGAAAAATCTGTTTTTGAACATTTTAATTGACACAGGTGTTCGATAATACAAGCGACACTACCAAAAAAACGAATTGAAAAATGCACTGATAATATTTTTTTAACAGAAAAATAACAATGATAACAGTATTCAATATGGTTTAGAACACTTTATATTTCTTCACTTGTAGTACTAGAACAGTTGTATTATATTCATAAACCCTTTAAGAAGTGAAAATGTTACGCTGCTTACTAATTTATCTACAAGCCCATGCACTACACCATGGTTTAGTGTAGCAGGGACCCCTTATCAGAAATGACACAATCAAAATTACCCATTAGCATTCGGCTGGATATAGTTATTTTTCTTGGCGTAAGTTCCAAAAGTTTTTGATAGTTTGCCAGATGTTAACTGTAATAACAACCTTATCGTCCTCATATTTTCCCAATCCAGTTAGTCTCAGTTTACATTCTACAACGGCTGATTTGAACACAAATTTAAAAAAGTGTTAAATACTTTATTTAGCATGGTCTGCAACAAAAAAAATTGTATGTGAAACCTCTATTAGCATTCGTACAATAAATGATTCTACGCTTTCTGGTTCAGCACAAAAGGCGACACGATTTGTTTTTCTTCCATTTATTGTCTAATTGAGGGCGTGATATCGTCCAAAATGGGCAGTACTAATGGGCTTTGTCAAGCCCATCAACTCGAACCTCAAATGAGCTTGCAGTTTTTTTTTTTGTTGCAGCTCGCTCGTAACTGGGTTAAGGTTTCCAATGATTCATTCTTTTCTTTTCCCTCCTCTATTGTGCCCTTTCAGATCAATTCCAAATACAGCGAAGAGCTGGCCGCCGAGTGTCTGGAATGGATTAAGGAAGTAACCGGTGAACCGATCAACACCTCCGGCGAAATGGACAACTTCTACGAGGTGCTGAAGGATGGCGTGCTGCTCTGCAATCTGGCCAACGCGATCGACGCCGGCTCGGTGAAGAAAATCAACACCAGCAAGATGGCGTTTAAGTGTATGGAAAACATCTCCGCCTTTCTGGAGAGTGCGAAAAAGTTCGGCGTTCCACCGCAGGAGACCTTCCAGACGGTGGACCTGTGGGAGCGGCAAAACTTGAACTCGGTCGTTATCTGCCTGCAATCGCTGGGTAGAAAAATGGCCAAATACGGAAAACCATCAATCGGCCCGAAGGAGGCCGACAAGAACGAACGTCAGTTTTCGGAGGAACAATTGCGTGCTGGCCAGACGGTCATTTCGCTGCAGTACGGTTCCAACAAGGGTGCTACCCAGAGCGGCATCAACTTCGGTAACACTAGACACATGTAAGAGAAGCGCAACTTCATCCGTTGGTTTTTACCGTTCAGATTTTGATTGGATAAGCAGTTAGTGACTTACAGTAAGAACAATGTTTAAACAAAAAGAAAACTTAGTATGACAACGAATTAGGCAGGCATTCCGATGCAAATAGTTGTACCATAATCGTCAGAGACATGTTTTATTATTATTGCATATATCACTGTTAGAGAGCGGACGTTAATTTTGTCCGTCTACCAAGTTATTACCGAAACAAAAAAAAGTTGAAAGACAAATAAACAGGATGTAATCCTTGCGACCATTTGAAGGCACAGATAGTGCACCTTCTCAAGTTAAATAAGCAGAGTCAATGTGTGTAGATAAAGCATTCCCGTTTCGAAACATTTTTATCTATTTCCACCAATTATAAAAAAACGGCCTTCACCTTGGTGACACGACAGTAAAATTAGAGTGCTCTTATTACGCGAAAGTGGAACAGAAATGATGTCCGATAGCTACCTGGTGAACCTTTTTGGAAATCTGAAACGATAACGCCTTAGCCAATATAAATGTAGAACCATTCCAATCCAGAAACAAATTGTCGGCTTCCATTTATTCTATCTTGAACCTCACTCATTCCATAAATGACGCTCTAAGGTATTTTAGCAACACATTCCAATTATTATCGATTAGTACATTCAGAATAGAGGTTCAATAAATATTTAAACAATAGTTGTTTGTACGAACCAGAAGAAACAATAAAGCATAAACATATATATGTGTATTTCGGTGCCATCAGCCAGCAGAGAGTCAACGAGGCGGAAATTATATACAATATTTATTGCCAAACAGATATCGTTGCAGAGATAGATAGATAGTGACTGAAGTAGTTGCAACCTGTGGCAGGAAAATTAGGTTCACTTTAATTTGAAAGATGGTTACTTAACGTAAAAAAAAAAACGGCTGACAATCGAAGGTGCGCCAAACCCGTGACGCTAGCTCAGCAATCAGATGGCCTTATACAACCGACAACAAAATTGGGAACTGTTTGCATTTGCATGATTCAGTATTTTTTTATGAAACGAAATAAATTTGCCATTCCGTCTTTACTAGTTGAGTTTATTTTTTTTTTTGGCTATTGTTCTCTCGTGCATTGCTGTGTTTTTAACCGTACTCTTTTTTCGTAAATTATTAACGAGTTTTGTTCTGCTATATTTTTGTCATTTTTTCGGGTAAGTTATTATGTAAAAATAAAAGTGAAAAACAATCAACGAGTGCTGTTTCATTGGGTCCGAAAATCCATGTATTATATTTTTTAGTTAAATAATTTGTTATGATCTTCAAAAAGAGCAAATCGTAGAGGATTGTCGCGATTTTTTTATTAATCCAATGTTAGCTAATCGCAGTAATTCAGATGCATTAACATCTGGAATTATGTCATTGGAAACTACTTGAGAATCATTTTATGAACATTAATCCAAAACCTATAAAGTGGCTTTTTTATTAAGAAACAACTTGACCATGTTAGTATTGCATGCCAAAACGCTGATTCTGAAATTTAATTTTTTAATTTGAAATATATCTTTTTCTCAATTAGTCCCAACTGTATAGCTATTCCATCCTAATAATTTAATCTCAATTTTTTTAAACTTCAAATCCTTTCTTAAGCCGTGCTATAAATATACAGGCCCGGATTTGAGGGGGGGGCAAAGGGAGCAAATGCCCCGGGCCTCCCGATTCAAGGGGCCCCCTAGTCCTTGGGCGACCTTTTTTTTTTTTGGTCGTCACCTTTCAGAACGTTACCTCTAACCTCTAAAAGCTAAATGTTTTTAGAAAAGAGGGCCTCACAAACAAATTTGCCCCGGGCCCCCCACCGTCTAAATCCGGCCCTGTAAATATACCAATGTAAAATAAGACATAGATTACGAGAGAGTGGAAAATTAAACATAAGCTTTATATCTGCAAAAATGTGATTAAAATCAAAGAAGAGAAAAATGGTTAACGAAAACAAATGGGAAGTTACCCAAGATAACATTTGATAAGGTCCAAGGACTTCCCCTAGACAAAATTTAAGCTTATTTTGGCTACGCATAATAATAGCTAGAGATAAGGTAGACTAGAGATACTGAAAATAAAGTCCATCGTGGTAGAAGAGCACTTCCAAACATTGCTGATTGGTGAAGAACAAAACAGGTGTATGATACTTGTTACTGACGGACAAGCTGTCGAAACTGAGAGGTATTTCGTTTTAACATCAAAGCAACGAGCGAACCTGTACACGATAGCTCTATTTGAAATTCAATATTAGAAACTCTACTATAATTCAATATTGTTTGGTGAAATCCACTGTAGATATCGATGAGACTGTGATGATTAAAATAAGCTCATCCGTGTTGAAATTAGATTGGCAGTATATTTTCCACCGACGCTTACAAAATACTCTTTCCGCATTTTTCGATAAAAGACAAAAAATCATAAGTTGGCAACAATTCACTTACACCATAAGCAAATACTATTTCAATTGAAAACACAGCACCCACCACTCGTAAGGCCATACGAAGAACTCATCTGCTAAGTAAATCTCGCGGAATATGCCCTGTTTCGCCGAGAGTGCGCAAAGTTACTCTGCCATCGTCCATGATTGAGATCCAGGTGAGCGATGCGTGGCCAAGTGAAATTCTCAGCCAAGCTTCCGGTGGAAACTGCAGCGCTCGACAAACGAAGTACCGGATTACGTTGGCATGGCACACAATTAATGTATAGGTATCCTGCTTTTCGTGACCATCGGCTCGGTGGAAATACTTACGAAATGCGGCCTCTATGCGGGCTCCGTCCTCAAAGAACTGCTGCGAAAACGAAAAAAAAAACAATAACTAAATGTAAACAGATGCTTAAGTATCTGATTTTACCGAGACTTCCGGTCGCCAATGGCCGACGGGAGGTTCTGGCGGAGCTGGTGCACCTTCCTCGAGCATAGCATCATCGTGCAATTTTAACTCTGGGAAATGTGACGATATTATTGCGGCAGTCTCCTGTGCCCGAGTCATAGTTGATCGGACAATACAATCAAAATCGATGCCCAAATGCTTAAGCCGCTGCCCGCTGATTGCGGCCTGTTTGCGTCCTATCTCAGTCAAATAACGTTCCGTATCGTTTTTACCTTCCATATTATACTGGCCGTGGCGGACTAAAATTAGATGTCGCGTTACTTTGGCTCGCTTCTTATCCAACTTTTCGTTAAAGCGGTTTTGCACTGCCGGATTGGCCATTTCACTTATGGGTTCCACCAAACTTCTTGGTTCTCGACTGTGAAAAGTGAAATTAATTTTTTGTATCTCCTGCTTAAACTTTCTACTTACTGATCCCAGTTGTAATCCCATTTGCTGTACTCGGACGGTTTAAAATTGGTTGTCCAGGAATTGTGGACTTCCCGTTTATCTATCGTCTTCGAAGCATACCAGTAGGCTGCTGCCCCACCGGCAGCCCCGATTGCTATTGTTGCTATTCGCCGCATTTTTGGCCAGACACTCATTGTTTCGAAACAAAATATTTTTTTTGTAATCTAATTCTTACACTTTGAAATCTAACTGAAAATTTGTAGAAAAGTACTTTTCAAACCTTTCAGGATGAAAAGTAGCCGGCCCTTTAATTAGTTCAGATTTGTATTGTGTAGACGGTAAAAATAGACAAATATTCGGAAGGCAAAGGCAACCAAAGCAACCCACTTTCGTCCGTAACCGCAACTGTCATTTGACAATCTACTACTATCCCAGTGGTTGAGTGAACGCAGTTACTGCCGTTGAAATCAAAACCAAGCTAACCTAGGGGCAAAACACTATTGATATATTGCATCACACCGAAATTTTTTTTCATGGTTCAGCAAAGTACATTGCTGAAAGCATTTCAGCAAACCACCTGTTTGCTGGATGACAGCCTTTTTTTAAAAAAGTTACTGTAATGCAGCTCTAGAATTTACTGAATTTCGTTCAGTAATTTTATTTATGCTGTAAAGCAGTATTTTCAATTTACTGAAAACCAGCAATCTATTCAGTGATTCATGAAAATACAGCAAAAATTCTTGCTGAATATAAAACAATAAATTAATTTTTACTGGAAATCAGCATAAAAACTGATATGTCAAAAATTTTGACGTCAAGTTGTCATCAGTAAAGCGCGCCAAACCGTGTGCCCAACAAACAATTTTGTTGGATAAGGGGTTGTTAAGCTATAGTTCTGCCGAAATCCACTTAATAATAGCTTATTAAGCTGTAAATCAACAAAATTGTTTGCTGGGTGGTTCCCTCGCACTTACTGGTTAACTAGCAGATTTATTTATGTTTTACTGAATGTACAGCAAAATGTCATTGCAGCCTAACCATCAAGTTGTATCTTGTTCTCCTGAAAATGCAGGAAACTAGCTGTCACTTATATGCAATCGAGCAATGCTGAAGGATCAGCAAATTTCATTTTGCTGAACAGATTGCTGGTAATACAGCACACCGAAAATCAGCGAAATTTTGCTGGTTTCCAGCAATAACGATTTGGTGTGAGGCCTATGAAAAGACCGAGCCTTTGGCATTCCTATACAGAGTAACAGTGAATGACAATGAACTCATGTCTTGAGCTCAAATTAATTTGTGCCCGCTGTCAGCAGTAAGATTAAGATGTATGAAAAGAAGCGGTGATATGCTATCTCGTTTTTACATATGTTGAGATGTTAGCCCTTGAAACATGGCGTGATGCTAAAGGGGTGGAAAAGACGCAATCTTTTCATGTCCGAAAATTAACAAGCAACATTATGGAACCACGGTGGGTTCGAAACGAAAATGGAGCCAAAAAAATGTCACATACAATCCAGTACAAAAGCATAGGCGCGTCTAAGGCCTGCACACTTAACTGCATAATGTTTTATCGGTGAAGTAAAATACCGAACTACTTGAAAACATTTTCGTTTACCGTTGTTCCGTAACGAAATTACTGAGAAATCGGAAACCGAATGTGTTTACCGGAATACCGCAAATTTGTTTGCCGAAAAAATCCGTAAAACAGCAAATTTCTGAGTTCAGTAAACTAAAATACCGAATCTCGGAAGCTTGACATCATTTAACCGAGATTTCGTTGAAGCAAAAAAGCTCTTACCGTGATTCCGAAAAAAGAACTATCAAAATAACGAAAGCTTCACTATCAGTTTTGTTCGTGTTTCGGATTGGATGTAAAAGGAACAGGTTTCGCGGTTAATCATCATTCTGGAGAAATCTGTAATATTCAGACTAACCTAAAATGTTGAGTAAGTATACAATATTATGTCTCTGATCTTGTTTGTGTTTATTGCAAACATTATACTAAAAGAAAACAATTAATTCTTTCCTTACTCAATTTTGTAGGTTAATGACTCGCTTCGCAGGATGGAAGTTGCAGTGATGGATATGGTTTTATTTCCAGGAAGCAACACAACTCTCCTGTTTCTACCAATGCTGTAATAAGTTGAATAATTTGACATAAAAATTAATAAAATTATGCGGATAATTGATCATTTTCATCATTTCCTGGATTTATCTTAGAAATCGCAAAATGCGTACTTCAGTAGTTTTTACCGAAATTTTCGTAATAATTCGACAGTCGAAATTTCCGAGTCCCGGTAAAATATTACCGAGAATCTCGTTGAAGTTTGACAAGTTGTCAATTGTTGATTTTACAGAATCTCGGTATTTTGATGTATTACCGAGATTTTTTACCGAGATCTCAGCTGTTGAAATCTCGGTAATTCATTTTACCCATAAAAAACATGGTATTTTTACTGTAAGATTGCAAACTTTTTTTTTGTCATTACCATGTTTTAAAAATGTTTTTTGTTGTTGAATCTACCACCGACAATAATTTTACCATGAAAGAGATTTCAGTGACTTCTAAATTTATTGGAAAAAGGCTTGAATAAGGCTGTTAAGATACATTTTTTTTTCATGGTAGAAATGGCAAAAACAATGTTTTATATTGTTCTGGTCGATGATATTTAATGTAAAATTGATGTATTCACATGGAAAAACATAGTTAAATCACAGAGAACAGTTTAAAAAAAGTGTGTAAAATTGTGCATGTGTGCCACGAAACATCTTTCGAGTTAAACCCCTCGTCATGCTAAATGGTAAAGTAAAGTGTGATGTCGCTATCGTCGCTAAACATTCTGTATTTTCATCAGTGTATGCACTTTTCACTTCCTTTGATACTGACGTTGAAATTCATTTGCAATGCCGTTCGCTCCATGGCGCATCACACTTTACATTACCATTCAGCATGACGAGGGGTTTAATTCGGAGGGTATATTTTTGCGCAAATGAACTTTTCACACACTTTTTATCGTTTGCTTGTTGATCTGTTCTCTGTGGTTAAATTATGGTATAACTATGTACAATTGGGTTGTTTAGCTACATTAGTTTGTTATGTCATCTGGTAGAGCTGCATTTCCTAAGCAAAATGTGATTTTCAAAAAATGCTTATAGTTGTCATTCAAATTTTAAATCACGAATTTAAACTGCTCGAAATCGCTACAATGACAGTTCGCCCATATACCAACTGTCATTGTAGCGATTTGGAGTGATTTTTATTTTTCAATTAAAAATCGAAGGACAATAATATAAAATTTCAAAAAATCACGTTATGCTCAGAAAATTACACTCTGTTACCTGATATATAAAAATTAGAAATCCGTGAGTAGCTAAACAACCCAATTATAGTATTTTTTTAGGTTTTTGATGTTTTTTTTTTTGGGTGTAGGGGGAATAGGGGCATAATGAGCACCCTAACTTGGTTGCTAATTTAAGCACGGAAAACGACAAAAATTTTAAGCTGTCTTCAGTGCAAAACTTGAATTAACTATCTATAATTAAAGGTACACTATTCACAAATTGTAAAGTTTATCATATAATGGTGAAAACCACAAATTAGATTCATGCATCACAAAAACTAGCAATCAGTCGATGTGTGGGGCACAATGAGCACCCCACTAGGGCATAATGGGCACCCACGGGGTATAATGAGCACCTTATAGAACGTATCTTGAAACTGTGTAGAAGTACAACTAAGGTTTATCACGAGATGTGTAGAAGTACAACTAAGGTTTATCGCGAGATGCCGTTATACTTGGCGGCTTGTTTCGTGAATGTCCCGTCGCGCCTTATGGTGGCCAATTCTGCATGCAGTCCCTTTTTCTGACCGATTCGGTCTCAAAGATTTTCTAAAATATGTTCGCACCATCACTGTAAACAAACACTGACTATGGAAACAGACAAACTCACAAGTCTACTGAGATGAAGTTCACGTAAGTTTATGTGACAAGGTGTGCTCATTTCACCCCACCTAAAGGTGACCATTTCGCCCCTATCGAATTAGTTAAAGTTAACATGAGATTTTAACACTAATTATAGCTTCAAATCAAAACTTCAATGATGGTGAAATTTGGGGTACGACCCATACGCCATATTGATGTGTCTACATTCTTGATTTAGCCATTTAAACGACCGTAGAAGCTTATTTTGTAGTGCGCAATAATAATAATTTTTCCATCATCCGGAAACCAAGTTGATTTTTTCAAATTATTTCCATATTTTAAACAAACAAATCACTTTTGTTCTACATAAAGTGATACTGTACACACTTAAAATTTTTTGCAGGGTCTCGGTAATTTATTGCCGAGAACGGCACCACTGAGTGCTCGGTTAAAAAAATAACGACAGCTGTCACATTTTTTCGTAAATCTCGGTTCACCTAACTGAAATTTCGGCACAAAATATCCGAAATCTCGGTAGTAATATTTTGTGCCGAAATTTTAGTTAGGTTAAACCGAGATTTACGATAAAATGTGACAGCTGTCATTATTTTTTTAACCGAGCACTCAGTGGTGCCGTTCTCGGCAATAAGTTACCGAGACCCGGCAAAAAATTTTTAGTGTGTACAGTATCACTTTATGTAGAACAAAAGTGATTTGTTTGTTTAAAATATGGAAATAATTTGAAAAAATCAACTTGGTTTCCGGATGATGGAAAAATTATTATTATTGCGCACTACAAAATAAGCTTCTACGGTCGTTTAAATGGCTAAATCAAGAATGTAGACACATCAAAATGGCGTATGGGTCGTACCCCAAATTTCACCATCATTGAAGTTTTGATTTGAAGCTATAATTAGTGTTAAAATCTCATGTTAACTTTAACTAATTCGATAGGGGCGAAATGGTCACCTTTAGGTGGGGTGAAATGAGCACACCTTGTCACATAAACTTACGTGAACTTCATCTCAGTAGACTTGTGAGTTTGTCTGTTTCCATAGTCAGTGTTTGTTTACAGTGATGGTGCGAACATATTTTAGAAAATCTTTGAGACCGAATCGGTCAGAAAAAGGGACTGCATGCAGAATTGGCCACCATAAGGCGCGACGGGACATTCACGAAACAAGCCGCCAAGTATAACGGCATCTCGCGATAAACCTTAGTTGTACTTCTACACATCTCGTGATAAACCTTAGTTGTACTTCTACACAGTTTCAAGATATGTTCTATAAGGTGCTCATTATACCCCGTGGGTGCCCATTATGCCCCAGTGGGGTTCTCATTGTGCCCCACACATCGACTGATTGCTAGTTTTTTTGATGCATGAATCTAATTTGTGGTTTTCACCATTATATGATAAACTTTACAATTTGTGAATAGTGTACCTTTAATTATAGATAGTTAATTCAAGTTTTGCACTGAAGACAGCCTAAAATTTTTGTCGTTTTCCGTGCTTAAATTAGCAACCAAGTAAGGGTGCTCATTATGCCCCTATTCCCCCTACACAAAAAAAAAAAATATCAAAAACCTAAAAAAAATACTATAATTGGGTTGTTTAGCTACTCACGGATTTCTAATTTTTATATATCAGGTAACAGAGTGTAATTTTCTGAGCATAACGTGATTTTTTGAAATTTTATATTATTGTCCTTCGATTTTTAATTGAAAAATAAAAATCACTCCAAATCGCTACAATGACAGTTGGTATATGGGCGAACTGTCATTGTAGCGATTTCGAGCAGTTTAAATTCGTGATTTAAAATTTGAATGACAACTATAAGCATTTTTTGAAAATCACATTTTGCTTAGGAAATGCAGCTCTACCAGATGACATAACAAACTAATGTAGCTAAAAAACCCAATTGTACATAGTTATACCATAATTTAACCACAGAGAACAGATCAACAAGCAAACGATAAAAAGTGTGTGAAAAGTTCATTTGCGCAAAAATATACCCTCCGAATTAAACCCCTCGTCATGCTGAATGGTAATGTAAAGTGTGATGCGCCATGGAGCGAACGGCATTGCAAATGAATTTCAACGTCAGTATCAAAGGAAGTGAAAAGTGCATACACTGATGAAAATACAGAATGTTTAGCGACGATAGCGACATCACACTTTACTTTACCATTTAGCATGACGAGAGGTTTAACTCGAAGGATGTTTCGTGGCACACATGCACAATTTTACACACTTTTTTTAAACTGTTCTCTGTGATTTAACTATGTTTTTCCATGTGAATACATCAATTTTACATTAAATATCATCGACCAGAACAATATAAAACATTGTTTTTGCCATTTCTTCATTTCATCATCCGGGAACCAAGTTGATTTTTTCAAATTATTTCCATATTTTAAACAAACAAATCACTTTTGTTCTACATAAAGTGATACTGTATACACCTAAAATTTTTGCAGGGTCTCGGTAATTTATTGCCGAGAACGGCACCACTGAGTGCTCGGTTAAAAAAATAACGACAGCTGTCACATTTTTTCGTAAATCTCGGTTCACCCAACTGAAATTTCGGCACAAAATATCCGAAATCTCGGTAGTAATATTTTGTGCCGAAATTTTAGTTAGGTTAAACCGAGATTTACGATAAAATGTGACAGCTGTCATTATTTTTTTAACCGAGCACTCAGTGGTGCCGTTCTCGGCAATAAGTTACCGAGACCCGGCAAAAAATTTCAAGTGTGTAGTAACTACGGAAGAGTTCCACATACCATATTGTATTAAAAATGCGTAGTTTCGCATAAACGAGGGGTGCCCATTTCGCCCCGTGTGCTCATTATGCCCCTAATCCCCCTACTACCACCCATTGAGGTAAACATAAACAAGTCGCTGTTTTGTTTGTAATACTACGTTCTGAGCAGTTGGAAAAATATTTAGTTGAGCACTTATTGTTTGTTTTAAACTCGGTTCTGAATATACTTTTTATCCGTAACCAAGGATAGGGTGTTTTGTATGGCAGCCGTTTGGATCTTTAACTTCTTCGAACATTTTTATATAGTCTTTCTCCGGTTTTTCACGATCATGTATTTCATCAGCAGTAATACTAGAACCCGCAGCGATATCAACCTTCTTACGCCTCTTCTTTGTTACAATTTCCAGGACAACAGTACGCTTCCAGATAAGAAAATCTTTGAAACTGTCTTTAATACCATCAGGAGAACTGGGAATAGCAGAGATGCTTTCAAACAGTGGGTCTACGTTGGTTGGGTAAATAATCTACTTTCTCAAAGCTGGTTTTGAGTGTTTTTTTATTTTTCTTAAGGCTGTTCAACAAGTTCATTAGGGTAACAATGTGTGCAGCAGGGAAAGGGAATAATAAGCGAACTGGAACTATGATACAGATTTGGAAAAATATACCGCATCCCGACGGGACGCGGACGAGTGTTGTTAAAATGGAGTAGATCTTGCGTTTAATCAACCAGGAGGAAGAATCGGTAATATTCAGATTAACTAACATATTGAGTAAGTACATTTTGCTAAAAGTTATTTGTTATTCTCAAAAAAAAAAAAATAGGCGCATAAAACTGGGATTGTTTGCTTTTTTTGTAAGCAAAATGTTATAGGTTATGTTGATGGCTTACAGCGTCACATAAATCACCATTTGCGGAACAATCATTTTCAGTCGAATCACTTTTCATACAACTGTACTTTTTTTTTCTCCATCTATAACAACTGTACTTACCCGAAGTGCAAATTAATCTATTCGCACTTTTCATCTTTAAAACGACACATTGTGCAAGCGCATCAACCTCTTGCAATCGATTATATAGAAAGCATTGAATCTGCAACCGATATCGAACCGGCGTTCAAAAAAGCTAGATTTAATCTAAATTACCTCACTAGAAGTTTTACCGGATTAAACATTGAGCAATCCAAAACAAACACAAAACCATGCTCTTGACAATAATAATTTGAACAATGGAATAAAATTAGAAGAGATCCAATGAGTTGCGTCTGTTGGAATTTGCCGCTTTGTAGCAGACGTTTCTCTACCACAATCTAAAATAGGACCTTAATGAAAGCAAAACTGTGACCTTTCTTAATACGTTCCGCTATCCCGATATTTTCAAAGAGGTGTCTACGTATGCTAAGCAGGCAAAATTTTTACAAAAGTTAGCCATTGATGTACCAATGCCTATGGAGAAGATGTAGGCTTATAGAGAAGATGTCCGTCAAATAGCTGGGGACCATGAAAAGGTGCGAGTAAATGAGACATTTTCATGTATACCAATAATTGACACCTTGAAATTTGTTTTGAGAAATCCCTCTACTCGGAAGCTTCTGAGCGAGTCTGAACTTGGTGATTCTTCAAGTCCAATAACTAAAAAGTACAGTGCTTATCGCTCTGGCGATGCATATAAGAGAAGCAGTTATTTTAGGATGTTTCCAGATGCAGTTAGGCTTAGCTTATATCAGGATGACGTTGAACTAGGAAACGCCTTAAGCTACGATACATTTCTCAAATACGTCTTCTTCCTCTGATGAAAATATAGCTTGACCACCACTAGTTTTCTCATGCTTTTTAAAAAGCTCGCTGAGAATGGTGCTCCTTGGAATTTCGAACACTTCTGCTGCTTCCCGGTGAGTCATTCCATTTCTTACCGCTATAAGAAACGAATCCAAATTGCGTTTGGTGTAATTTCGGTTTTTTCGCGACTCAAAAACACGTTTAAGCTTGCGAACTGTTTTCTGTAAGTAAAACAATTTATAATTCGATGGCTTAATAAATTTTGATTGCTTACCAGATCCCAGCCTCCCCAGCTGGTCTAGAGGTACGATGCTGGCCTAACAAGTCAGTCATCGTAGGTTCGAGTCTTGACTCGGGAGAGACTGTTAGTGTCAGTAGGATCGTAGCGCCAGCCCCGCAATTGTCCTGTACACTTTAACGGTTGGCTGCGAAGTCTTAGTATAGTAAACAGGAGGTCAAGTTCCGAATCGGAATGTAGCACCAAGGCACAACCAAGGCTTTACTTTGCTTACCAGATCTACGACGTACCTTCTGAGTGGTAAGTTGATATGTTTTTTTGATCGTGTTGGTTTATATGGGACATTTTCTAATAACGTCATTTGCGCGTGTTTTCGACCCTAAACTTTGAAACATTGTTTAAGTAGAATAGCTCGCTTATATTATCTATAATTCATTTCAAGTTGTGAATAAATTTGATATGTTTCAGATAGCATTAAGTTTGAAACATTAGTTTCTATGAATATTCAATATTTTCACTAAAGGCCCAAACACAATGGATACGTTTGCGTTACGTTGACGTTAATTTGACAGAAAATGTATAGGGTTATTGTCAAATTGCCGCAAATGCAGCCGCAATGTATCCATTGTCCCGTGACTTTATCTCACCCTGGCAGACGGTTACCACAAAAACTCAAATTTACTGAATACAAATTGCATCTGACTGTCCTGTCTTCTTTAGTTAAATAGACCAAACTTCGCTCACTCTTGATTTTTTCGACCTTTTTTTAAAAGTAACGTCCAGCAAAGGGCAACGCGGAAAACGCAACTATAAAAATGTGAAAGTCAAACATGCTAAATAACTTTATACCCCGTTCACACTACACCGCATATCACCTGATATCAGGCGATTCATGCTATCGATGCCATATCACCATCCATATTACCTGATATCCCATACAATCGAGCTGTTAACGGATATCACCTCGGCTACATGCTATCACGGATATCATGTTCGAAAACCAATAATAACCAGCAGTTGGCAACACGGCCAACAGCCATTTGACCCTACAAATTTCGCAATTCGCGTTGCATGCGAGAAAAAAGGAAGGAAATATTTTTGCTATTTTCATCCCGCACAGTTTGACAATTGCATATGAGAGTTCGCGTTGGTGCGAGTCAAGTAACTGACAACACTATCCTATAATCCCATTGCTTTTGTTATCTTGTTTTAGCTTTGACCTGTTTTGTTTTCTTCTCTTTTCAATTACCAAAGCAAATGTCAAATCACATCAGCTCACTGTAGTGTGAACGCTCGAAGTGATATCCGATATCATCTGGCGATATCAGATAGTAGTCTGAACAAGGCATTATGCGAAAATCCGGCAAAACTGCTTGAAACCCAAAAAAATACTCAAATTTTTTATTCAAACTAAGCTTATAGAGACAAAATTTGGCAAATATTTTGAGAAAGTGTGCGCAAATCTCAACAGAAATGATGAAATGCAGTAAACATTTGAAAATAACAGTAACAATCTGAACAAGGTTTCGATTCGACTAATCTGGTATCCCTGATTGCAATCCACACCGCTACGTGTGCATGCAGGGATAGCAGATGTGCAAATTTATTTAAATAAATCTTTCTTAGCTTCCTAGTTTCGCATATTCATGACTATGAAGTTACTGATTTTTGTTTGCTTTTTGCTTAAGAAAAAGAAGGAAGGCAATACCCCTTTCCACCCCTAGGGAGCGCTGCAAAATTCACTGAGCACTTACCAGTTTTCGTATCACAGATGACCTTCCGTTCTGTGACCAAGGCTTTACTTTGCTTACCAGACCTACGACGTACCTTCTGAGTGGTAAGTTGATATGTTTTTTTGATCGTGTTGGTTTATATGGGACATTTTTTGATAACGTTATTTGCGCGTGTTTTCGACCCTAAACTTTGAAATATTGTTTAAGTAGAATAGCTCGCTTATATTATCTATAATTCATTTCAAGTTGTGAATAAATTTGATATGTTTCAGATAGCATTAAGTTTGAAACATTAGTTTCTATGAATATTTAATATTTTCACTAAAGGCCCAAACACAATGCATACGTTTGCGTTACGTTGACGTTGATTTGACAGAAAATGTATAGGGTAATTGTCAAATTGCCGCAAATGCAGCCGCAATGTATCCATTGTCCCGTGACTTTATCTCACCCTGGCAGACGGTTACCACAAAAACTCAAATTTACTTATTACAAATTGCATCTGACTGTCCTGTCTTCTTTAGTTAAATAGACCAAACTTCGCTCACTCTTGATTTTTTCGACCTTTTTTTAAAAGTAACGTCCAGCAAAGGGCAACGCGGAAAACGCAACTATAAAAATGTGAAAGTCAAACATGCTAAATAACTTTATACCCCGTTCACACTACATCGCATATCACCTGATATCAGGCGATTCGTGCTATCGATGCCATATCACCATCCATATTACCTGATATCCCATACAATCGAGCTGTTAACGGATATCACCTCGGCTACATGCTATCACGGATATCATGTTCGAAAACCAATAATAACCAGCAGTTGGCAACACGGCCAACAGCCATTTGACCCTACAAATTTCGCAATTCGCGTTGCATGCGAGAAAAAAGGAAGGAAATATTTTTGCTATTTTCATCCCGCACAGTTTGACAATTGCATATGACAGTTCGCGTTGGTGCGAGTCAAGTAACTGACAACACTATCCTATAATCCCATTGCTTTTGTTATCTTGTTTTAGCTTTGACCTGTTTTGTTTTCTTCTCTTTTCAATTACCAAAGCAAATGTCAAATCACATCAGCTCACTGTAGTGTGAACGCTCGAAGTGATATCCGATATCATCTGGCGATATCAGATAGTAGTCTGAACAAGGCATTATGCGAAAATACGGCAATACTGCTTGAAACCCAAAAGTATACTCAATTTTTTTATTCAAACTAAGCTTATAGAGACAAAATTTGGCAAATATTTTGAGAAAGTGTGCGCAAATCTCAACAGAAATGATGAAATGCAGTAAACATTTGAAAATAACAGTAACAATCTGTACAAGGTTTCGATTCGACTAATCTGGTATCCCTGATTGCAATCCACACCGCTACGTGTGCATGCAGGGATAGCAGATGTGCAAATTTATTTAAATAAATCTTTCGTAGTTTCCTAGTTTCGAATATTCATGACTATGAAGTTACTGATTTTTGTTTGCTTTTTGCTTAAGAAAAAGAAGGAAGGCAATATTTTTGCTCCTGTCACCACGCACATGTTGAAAACCACATATGAGAGTAGGTGCGAACATCCTTCAAAATCTCCCTTCAACTTTGTGGTCGCGAATCCCAAAGGTTTTGTTTGGGAACACGCGAAAAAAAATTTTGTTTTCCTTCGTACAAGCATTTTGACAATTCTGAACAGGTGAGAACCTGAGAACAGGGGTGGGCATTGTGCAACTCGATTTAAACGATTCCCGCTGTTTTCGAGTACGTCACATACTGCCAGTTTTGCTTTAAGCTCAAAAGGAGCTGTCATTGTCATTTGTCCTTCGGTTCCTCTAACCCAAAAAGTCGAAAAAAATACGAAAAACGAAACATAACGTCCACCAGCGATCATTCAGTTTTGTTCGAGTTAGGCCTCTGCCAGGCTAAACGCGAAAAGCGGCGCGAGCCGATTCGCCCGGCCATAGGTTAATGTACAGCCGTAAGTGGAGCTGTGCATTAACCTACGGCCGGGCGAATCGGTTCGCGCCGCATTTCGCGTTTAGCCTGGCAGAGGCCTTAGGCCTGAAACATGCTTAACGCCAACGCGAGCGATCTGGCGAGAATCTTGCCGTAGGTAAATAAACAGCCGTAAATAGAGCTGTTCATCAACCTACGGCAAAAATCTCGCCCGATCGCTCGCGCTGGCGTTCAGCCTGGCAGAGGTCTTACTCGAAACGAAATGCGCAATGTCACCCCAGGTTTCGATATCTTGTGTTGTCGTCGCCGCTGGCATAACCGATTTTCCCATTTTAAGACAAACTTAGCTATAATCGAACAGAACTCGAGGTCAATAATATTATTCGATTGTTCAATAATCGCAAGTCGATTATTCTATTAAAATCAATCGAATATTTTTGCAGATAATCGATTAACTTGATCAATCGAGAAGTATTCGGACATCACATAGTATGGACGGTTTGCCAGTCCGCCAGACTATAGCTATTACACAGACTTTAGTTTACCTGTGATTCACGTGATTCACGTTGCATTAGTTTGTTCGTAGTTATTCTCAACCGCTGGGCATCGACGAAGACAGCTAGTTTGTCAAATTCTCTCGAGCTGCGGATGGGAGATGGAAAGAAGAGATCGCGATTATTAAACCACAGTGAACTGCGATCACTGCGATGTGCTGATGAGTGACTAGACAGAATTGCTTTGCCTACCTACTACAAAAAGCAGTCAAGGGTTAGACGTTAGCAAGCAGGAAATAATTCTTTGTCGCAAAGAACACAACAAATTAAAAGCAATAAATCCGTCGTGCCAGTCTGGTGAACGTAACGCCCTGTAGAGGGGATTCGGGAAAAAATAATACAACGATCAACTGCGGAAAAATCGAATAGAGGAAATTCCTACCGCATAGGTGACGTTTTCACTCGTTTTTCTCCGCGTCCGTGAACAGCAAAAGCAAAGTAAAAGAAAAACTACGACGGGCGAGAGCGCATCGGGGATCGTGTGAAAAACAAAAGCCTTTGTGTTTGTGCTGCTAGAGTCGACGTCTCCTGGTGGTCAGTGAAGAAAAACGGCCTCAAAAGTGGAAGTTCAACAGGCAAAGAGGAAGCAGTCCGATATGGAGCTCACACCGGAGGAGATTCGGGCGCGGCGTTTGCGTAAGCTAGAAACGGGAACTAGCCGACCGCTGGCAGCAACCCCCAGCATAAGTACTCCTGATGGGCAGCAGGTAAAAGAAGCCTCCAACCAGCAGGTTCCAGCTGTTTTGGCGAATTCTCTCGACGAAGGTGAGTTTTTATTTGGAAGATTTTAAATGCAAGACGGGCTTTGAATCGCTGTCATTGATGACCTAGAAAATGAATGAAATTGAAAATTGCAACCTACTTTCGGCTTCGTAATGCCTTTTTTAAATGCGATCTACAATTGAAATTATATTCTACGCATCGTCAAACGCAGCTATTTTTGTAAACACAATTTAAACATCCAACAATTTTCCGTCTGAGTTGGTCAGCAGCCGTTTGCACTTGAACTGAGTTTTTCTTTTTTGTCTTTGCAAACGGTAGCCACATCTCATCTCACGTACGATGTAAAATGTTGTAGCATATTAATGTCCATATTGATTGACAAAAGTATGTCGACACGTGACACGCCTTTCTTGATTTGCGCATTTTATTTCAAAACTGAAGCTTATGTCGGGGTAAAATACCAAAATATGATGCTTCCGAAATCTATCTGTTATGCTTAAAACAGCAATATGTAAAATGCTGTACTCTAATTTATTAGAAAAACAAACAAAAAAGTTTGAAGATCTCCCTATGACATATTCGAATAATATATTTCAACTAGAAGGAAAGTTTAGTATATTTTGCGACATAGGCTATGAATATATGTTACAAGCAAAGGTAAGTTCTTCAACAGGAGATTGTAAAAAACCAATAAATTGAAAAAACATGTGATAATTATAACCTTCTACTATAGAAAAAATATCTACTTGTTTAAAATCTGAACCAACTGGTTCAATATGATGTAAAAACTTGAATAATTTGCAATCAAATTGGTTTAGACTAGAAAAGCTTTTTTGCTTTTGATAAAAACCCCTAGATTAAACTACACACTAAATTCAAATTAAATAATTAGAACAGAAATTTTTTTGAAATCTAACAAACTTTTCCTTTTCAGAACCAAGCTCAGAGGCTGCCACTGTCGACAATAATAATGCCGTAGAAGGGGTAGGGAACCCTTGTGTCAATGACAAAACTGCCAACAGTACCAGTGGCAGCAACGTTGAATCTCCCATAAAAATGGAAGAGGACCCATTGATTGTAAATCTCGTCTCCAGTTCGATTGTTACTGTTCCGGAATCTATGTGCAGTTTGGAAGACAAATGCCGCGACGAAGCAGCAAGTCGTGAGGAGCTGCAGCAAATTGTGTTTCGTATCATGAACATCAACAGCCAAATCCGTTATTCGGAAGCACGTTTTAACATCGATAGCAGTGTGCTGGAGAGTGCTCTCGAAGCACTGGACGCAAAAAATTATCGTGAGTTTTGTGCAGAGATCATTACTGAAATCGTTAAAGATTTCTATGAGGGTAAACTCATCGACGCTAATGGTTGTGGTGGAAGCCTCTCGGATAGCTGGAGTAACATTCCGTCCAAGAAGGTAAAACCAATCGACATCGACGAAGTGTTGGAACGTAGCGGTGGTGGCAGTACTGCAATGGAAATTGACAATGAGATCGGAATTTGCTCGTCAAAACCCAGTATGAAGGCTTTCAGCTCGAACCGTGTGTCTGCACTAGATTATCTCATTTGTTGTTACTGTCGGGCAAACGACGAGGTCTACAGTTACACTAAAATTAAAAAGAGTAAAAAAATGTATTTAGCAGAAGTTTTACCAGAAGTTGCTGCCGTTATTCGACAACAGACACTAAAGTATGCAATTTTGCTAACGAAAAACCGCTTCCAAAATTTTGCCCAGATCGATAATCCAGCAAAGCTTATTTTAGAAAAGTCGCCTTTGCTACAACTTATGTATGAAAATAAGGTTTGATCGTAGTTAAGTTAGAAGTATCAGTATTTAGTTTTTACGGTGATTTTTTTTCAGGTTCCGTCGGACTTTTTAACCAGTTTAATGGTCGAATCGCGTAAGAAGAAGGAGGACTTCGATGCCATTTTTACGATTGTGCTCGATGATTTATACGTTGACATGCAGAATGCAATTTGTAATGAAAACATCGTTAGTGATGCGTTAAACCGACTGAAAGAACTGGTAGAAATCAAAGTGGAAAATACCAACCCGATCTGCAAGTTGATTGTGAAGCACGTTGTGTTCCTACCAAGACTGACCCTGGATAAGTACGCTGCCAGGGAAATATCCAAGGTGTCCTTTATGGCACCTTTTCTGTCTCTTTCGGTGCTACTGGATGAAAATCCTAAGTTTGCGACACATCACTTTTTGGAAAATGTCTGTGACCGTACACTTGCCGCATCGTTTCAATCGTTGCTCGGAAACACTCGAAAAGTTTTGCATCAAATTTTCCTTTCGCTGTTGACCAATTTAGACAGTCGCCAAGAGGTGCTCAAATATATCTCGGAGATATTGAAAACCAATCACAAACGAATCCAGTACAACGCCGACGATCGATTTCTGGCCAAGGACGGTTTCATGCTAAATTTTATGTCAATTTTGCAGCTACTGTCGATTAAAATCAACATGTCTAGAGTAGATCCTTTCTATCCGCATCATCCAGATGCCTTGATTGACATTGAAGATGAAACTAAGCTAAAACTTTCATCTCAAGAGTACGGCGAATGGTTGGAGAAACTGCGATCGGAGAAGAAATGGGAGACACCGAAATTTGTTACTCACTGCTGGTTTCTTACGCTACACGCTCACCATTTGGGAATAATACCAGCAATTCAACGCTACAATAAACTGCTGCGGGCTACCAAAGAGTTACAGAGAATGGTTGACGAGTTGAATGCTAGTAATAGTCAGTGGAAGAATACTCCTGTGGCTCGTCGAAACAAGCAAATCCGAGATCGCTGTGTCAATCAAATTAATAAGCTCTCCAAAGCGAAATTGGGCTGCGATATTGCCGTCATAGATCCAAACGTACTCGGAGCTTGCATGCAGTTTTATTCGTCCGTATGCGAGTACATGCTGTATCAAATCGAAAACCGACCAATCGAAGGCCCATTTGTGAACAAAATACCTCCTGCGACGCTTGTGGCGAGTGAAAACTTCTGCTCCTTGCCCGAGTGGTACATCGAAGACATTGCCGATTTTATTTTGTTTTGCATGCAGCACAGCATCGGAGTGGTCGATTTTGTGGATAATTCTATTATCACCTGGATTCTGACGCTTGTGTGTGCGCCACACCTGATTAAAAATCCATATATCACTGCCAAGTTAATTGAGGTGAGCGCTTGTTTCCTAACGATAACTATATAAAACCCTACGGCTTCCGTCTTCCAGGTCCTTTTTGTTACATCACCAACGATTCAGACGGCGTCGCAGCGTCTTTATCTGCAGATTATCAACCACGAGCTGGCCCAGACAGCCTTGGTAAGTGCCCTTATGAAATTCTACACCGACATCGAAACCACTGGTCAAAGTACCGAATTCTACGACAAGTTTACGATTCGCTACCACATTAGCCACTTGTTCAAGGGTCTGTGGGATAGCGTGGCTCATCGACAGGCCATCGTTAATGAGTCGAAAAGTGGTAAGCAGTTTGTCAAGTTTGTGAATTTTTTCTTGAATGACACCACTTACTTGCTGGACGAGTGTTTGGAGTATCTAAAACGGATCCATGAAACGCAGGTGCTAATGATAAACGAAACGGCGTGGGCCGAAATCGGGCATGAGGCGCAACAGAGTCGCCAACGACAACTGGTTCAAGACGAGCGGCAGTGCAGATCCTATTTAACGCTAGCTAGGGAAACGGTGGACATGTTCCATTATCTCACAATCGATATCAAGGAACCATTTTTACGACCCGAACTGATTGACCGTTTAAGTTCTATGTTGAATTACAATCTGCAGCAACTTTGCGGACCAAAGTGCAATGATTTGCACGTACGCAACCCAATGAAATACGGCTGGGAACCTCGACGATTGCTAGGTCAGCTAATAGATATTTACTTGCACTTGAACTGTGATGAGTTCGCCGCAGCATTGGCTGCAGATGAGCGATCATTTGAGCGACATTTGTTCGAAGATGCTGCCAACCGTGTAGAACGTATCGGAATCCGCACACCAATGGAAGTAGATGAATTTCGGAAGCTCATTCGTCAAGCATCCGATATATACATTCAAAATCAGCAGAACGCAGACGAGTTCGCTGAGGCACCGGACGATTTCAAAGATCCGCTGATGGACACTTTGATGAGCGATCCGGTCATATTACCTTCCGGAACCATAATGGACAGGTCTATTATTACTAGGCATCTGCTCAACAGTAGTACGGATCCATTTAACCGGCAACCGCTTACCGAGGATATGCTCATACCGGCGACCGAGCTCAAGGAACGTATCGAGAAGTGGATCAAAGATTACCGCGCGAATAAAAAACAATAAGACTTGATACTTTACAAACAACGGAAATATCGGCGCGTTTTGGAAGGTGCCAAAATAGCGAGAAAGGACAAAAACTCAACAACAGAATTTAAACATTAGAATCGGTATACATAGAGACATATTTATATATGAATAGTGCTTTAAGATAGGACTTTCGCGAAACCCTTCCTCGATCCTGTCACTGCGTTCTTGCTAGAGGCTCTATGTTTTTGTGAACTAACCGTTCACAAACCCAGCCAGCTGTCGGAGATCTAAACGCTGCTAGCGGAATAATAAGCTTATAACTGATGGTAGACTTTTGGCTACAGAGTTGTAATCTCTGGCAATAATATGAAATAAATAAACCCTTTTTGATCATTGTAGTGTTTTTGTTTTTAATTTTGGTTTGCTGCTAACACTAGGAGAAAGTCGGCGGTGGATCCCATTCAATAGAAGAAAAATTTGTGTCGAGCATAAGGCGGAGGATCCCATTCAATAGAAGAAAAATTTGTGTCGAGCATAAGTCAATAGTACTTTAAATAAAAATAAATATTAACATTTCATATCGGTTTTATTATTCTACTCGCTAAGAATTCGAAAGCATCAGACAAAATGTTCTGGGGGGCAATTTATGATTAAAACGAACCATTTCAGATTACATAAGATTTGTATGCTTCATGCTTGTTCAGTTTGGTCAAAAGTTCAATGCTCTTTTAGACTGCCTATTTACATGGCTACAGTTCGAACGAACTACATATTCTGATATAATAAACACATAAATGGTTGGATTGCAGTGTTTTATTTCAACTTTAAGTTTTAAAATATTACATTATTGCGTTTCTCCGGGTCTGACCAAATCACGAACTACTTTCTCTATAGAAATTATCAGACTCTGGACAGTTGAAGATACCACTGACTCAGCATGTTTCTTTCACTTTGAACGCATTTCTTTTTTTAACACTGTTGACTGTCCCCGGCATCATCGAAGTCATTGTTTGACAATTGCCTCAATTTTTTTCTAAATGAGTTTATGCTTCGCAGGATTCAAATCGGTATTATTAGCTGCAACTTTATCCGACTGGGCGGCGCCAAAACTGGTCGTCCGGAAGCCAAACGGATGAATTCGCATCTGCGCGGATTTCTCAATGGGTTTTAACGACGTCCTTGAGCCAAACCAATATGCACTACCGCTTCTTTGAAGATATTTTTGCGAAGATGTCGAGGTGTTGATATTTCAGCCATACCGACCTCTCCGTTGCTGAAACCACCTCACCATCAACACCCACACCTCCAGTTCTCCCGCTTGTCTTCTGGAATCAAATTCCGGAGCTGATTCAGTAACTGGTAGATACAATGCTCATTGGACTCAAAAGCGGTAAGAAGGAGGATAATCGAAATCTTGAACTGGTCTTTTATCGTATCCAGGAATATGAATTCACCGTGCGAGACATGCAGCTTCAACATGCACCTAATCAAGTATCTGGGACAGATCCTGGATAGCGATGACATCCGATCGGATCCAGACAAAGTCGCCGCGATTGCCAACATGCCACCACCAACCGCCCTACCGTGGGTAGATCGTGTTTAGCAGCCGTAAACTGCTGTGGCAGGTACGGTTCTGAAAAGCGAAAGCTGCGATATCCCATGGATAAACTCCTGAAAGCGGGAACCAAGTGGGAACAAGACTGACCCACCACAATCCGCAGTTGGACATCGTGGTGTCTGCCGACGCATCTTTAATCGGTATCGGGGCCGGAATCGCACACCGGTTCCCCGATGGCGGCTGATTCTTGTCTTCTACGACTTCTTCATCGAATACGTGTCGATCGATAGTTTTGGTTACATAAATCTTCTGTCCAGGCTGATAAACATCCACATTCGGCCTGATAAGCAGTACATGATAGCATCGATCGGGCTGGAAAGTACGTTCCAGGATGTCATCCATCAATTGCTGCATCCCGCTCACATTGAAGTCAAGGCAGAAACCAAAGCGGATTCTGTTCTCCAAAAAGTTTTCAGCACGTACAGTGACATACGGTGAAGCTCCTTCAGTTGCTGCACAAGGGCCATCCAGGCGTCGAGCGACTGAGAGCGGTTGCACGAAGCTACGTATACTGGCCTTGAAATGACGAGTGCATCGCCAAACTTGTTTTTTCCTGTACCAAGTGTGCTCCGGCTGCCAAAACCAACTCTAGAACCAATATGGAGTCCTGGCCCACACCCGAAAAGCCCTAGTAGAGGCTGCAGATTGACTACGCTGGTCCCGTGGCGACTGGCTCTACCTCATCCTGGTCGATGCATACTTGAAATGGCCGGAAACCGTCCCCGACGACGCTCCCGAAGGGAATTCACCTGCTGAGATAATGTTTGACAAAATCATACACACTTCGCTCGATCTGCTCATACCGCCAACTGCATTTCACATAGCAGATCACTTCAACCACAAGGATTGAAGTGTAGAAATCAGCTACAACCCTAAGGGTCTAGTCTGAGCCAAGGTCTACAAGAACAACAGTTGGACCTGGGAAGCTTGTCAGGTTCTCGAACGCATTGAGAACGTGATCCTTAAACGTTTGGTTGGAGCAAAAGAAGACGTTACGATTGCACTGTAACCAAATTCGCACGCGTTGTGAGCCGGATGGACCGAAACAGCTGAAGAGACGCAGCTGTAAAAAAGTTAGAAAGTTAACCGCGAAAGCATCAAGGAGCAGCATCATCCTTCAATGTTCCTCATTTGCATGCCCTCCCGATCGTTTTGATCATTGACGTTGGTTGTCTTTTTAACTGGGTATCGTCCCTGTTAGCGAGCGCCCAGTTAAAAGAAGCCCAGTTAAAGCGTGCTCAGTTAGCGAGCAGTTACTGTACTCCTTTCCCTATCTCCACTTGGTACTGACTGGGATACGAGCAGCCATGGGAAGATCGGTGAACCGGTGGGAACTTGGCCGTATGCTGTCAGGAAAGAAGGGGTTGTTCTGTTTGGAGGGGAGCCTGTCTGAGAGTTTGTTTCCCATATCAGAGCTGGCTAAGCCAGCGACTGATCCGTAGTGGACGGCTGAACTATAAAATGCGGTGTCTCGCCAGCTATACCCAAAATGATGACCCGTCGTGAGATTAGTAGCGCAGTATGACGAAAGTACCCTACTACGAATAATCCAGAAATAAATACGAATCGGAACAATTGGTTTCGACCCAGGTAAACGAAAAGGTACAATTATTGGAAACTCGGTACTTAGAACGTCAGAACTCTACTTCAAACGACACGGAACTGCAAAAAGTGAAAGTGGAAGTCACAGCCATCCAGGAAGTTCGGTGGCCAGAGACTGGTGAATATGAGTTCCGAGCAGTAAAAGACTATCAAATACCATCAGTAGTTGGGACAAAGGTAAATGAGGAATCGGTTTCTTCATACAAGCGAAACATATCAAGCCTGTTATTAGGTAGAGGGCCATCAGTGACCGCCTATACGTGTTGAGTATCAAGGGCAGATTCTTCAAGTGACAAACCCAACGACGTTAGGGAGTTTTATAAGCTCCTTATTAAGTCATATGGAGACACAGGAACAGTTGGTCCATCATATTATTGCTAAACACAGTCTCCATGCTATTAGTATACCTACCTTGCATGAAAAGATATCCGGACACACATATGGTAACACCCTAATAACGAAACTTGCACGCAGATCGCCCGAAACATCGATTTAGATTACCATCCCATGGAATGAACGATTTGCGTCTGGCTGACCAACGTACACGAGTCCAAAACTTCGAAGAAGATACGGTTGGGCATTCAGAGGTTGATAGATGACGAAGCTGCTGCAGAGTACACTCGGAATGTTGATCAGCGGATTGATGAACCGGTGGGAGACCTGAGCAAGTAGTGGTGGCACATCCGAGATACGGTCAGCGTACGTAGGAACTAATGTAATACATGATACAATGTGGATTGTCAAAAGGTGACGTGCGAGAAAAAGCGTGACACACCAAATGAGGATGAGATATCAAGAGGCTAGAGCGGCTGAAAAGAGACTACACCAGCGCAAGAAACACGAGCACAGCGAATGATATCTTGCGGAAGTGGAGGTATGCTTTTCCTGGCACGGCACGAGAATTTTACAATCCCTGCCAAGTGCAATGACAGGAAAGTGAATTTGATAACTGATTGAATACTGGTGGCCATGCGATGGACACAAAATTTCGACATGTGAACGGTCATAGAGGATAGCGCTGTCGACAGAAACAAGAGAGAAATAGAGGAGAATAGACAAGCTGTGGATCCGTCAAGCCTAAACGAGGTCAGGGAAGCGTATTAAAAGCTAACCAGCGCACAATAATCTTCAATTTTACATCGGATCCTCTTTCATAGACTGATGCCGTTGCAAGAAGCCTTTGTTGGAGAGTACCAATGCGGTATTCCAGGAAGGGCTATCTTTCTATCTTTGACAAACTCACATGCCGCTTCAAAGCGACATACGAGTAAGCAGTGGTGTCAAATTATGCTTGAATACAGTTTCCCAACAGAACTGATTAAGCTTACTCGTGTCACCCTGGACAAGATTCCATCATGCTTCAGCATAGCGGGCGTTATTTCGGATCCGTTTATGAAGTTTAACGGTCTGAGATAAGGGAATCCGTTGTTAAGCACTACCTGCGAGGGTTTAGTACTGATGATATTGATATCGTCGGTATTAACTGCAGAACAGTGGACGAGGCATTTGGACCTGTTAAGAGACAAGCGGTGAGAATTGGACTCATTATCAACTCTACCAAAACGAAGTACACGGTTTCTAATAGGGAGCGTGGAAGCTCGTCGGGTTTTGGTATCTGTGAAGTAGTCGATGAATTTGTGCACCTTGGTGGTATCCGTGTAACACGGATGTTAAGCCGCCAAACAGGTGTGACGTCACACCCCGCACCGAAATACCTAAATGTTCCGTCACGTAAGATTTTGTCATACGGTACATTTTAGCTTAGTCCGAAAAGAAAATAAGCCTTCTGTTGAATGTTATGAAAACAGGTAGAGTGTAAACCGGGACGCGGTCTTCTGCCGTTGTCCACCAAAACAAGATCATTTGTAAAGAAAGCAGGAAAGATCATGAAGAAAGACTGCGAACATGTTACGGCGCTCTCAATCAGAATGCCCAAAATGTACTAAAAGTTAAGCACAAGAAAGAGACAGTCCAAGAAATGCCATAGGCCGGACCGCATCGAAGGAAGGGGAAAAGCCTTTCGCTCTGAGTTACCTGTAGGGTACTATTTAAGCTTTTGTGTAAATAAAGTAAGTTTAATCTATCGCTCATGTCTCGAGTTGTACAGGGATACCTAGAAAAAGAAGTCCCTGGTAGGATATACCTACACACAGGGCCTTTTATGATTTGGGTAGGTAGCAAAGATCTTACCTTACCTTACCAATCAGACGAGAGCTGTGGTGGCTCGTGCTGTATTAAGAAGTTGTTTTGGGCTGTGTTTCGCTAGTTCCTTCGATCTGGTCGAGCCATCGTGCAAGCTGCGACCAAACAAAATAACTTGTTATGGTGTCAAAGTCTGCTGAATAGACCTTGTGAAAATCGTGACCACCCTGTCGATGCCCACCCTTCGGATCACACCTTCAAAGGCGATGCTAAACACCAAACAGGAAACTGCATCATCTTGTCTTAACTCTCTGCGCGATTCAAAGGGTCTCGAGAGTATCCCGAAGCACGTACTTAGGACGTCACTTGCGCCATGGTGGCTTTGATCAGTCGAGTCAGTTTATCCGGAAATCCGTTGTCGTGCATGATCTGTTATAGCTGTTCTCGATCGACTGTATCATAGGCCGCCGTGTAGTCGATGAAGATGTGATGTGTGGGCACACTGCACTCGCGACATTTCTGTAAGATCTGTCGGATTGAGAAGATCTGGTCCGTGGTGGCCCGGGCTCGTATGAAGCCCGCTTGGTATTGGCCCACGAACCTCCTTGTTAAAGGTGATAGACGACGGAACAGGATCTGTGAGAGTATTTTGTAGGCGGCAATGATTATCGAGATACCAAAATAGTTGCGGCACTCCAGCTTGTCGCCCTTCTTGTTGCTGGGACAGACGACTCCCTCCATCCACTCATCTGGAAGTTTTTTCTCCTCCCAAATCCTGGATGTGACCCATTGCAGCGCTCTAGCCAGCGCTGTTCTCCCATGTTTAAAGAGCTCGCTTGGCAGTATGTCTTTGGCTGCGGCTTTGTTGTTCTTCAGCTTCCTGATCTCACTTTAACTTCATGATCATCGGGGGCTGGTATTCGGCAATCTGCTGCCGGTGCTCCTAGATCAGTTTCTGCTCCGCTTCCTGTATCCGTATCCTCCGTTGACTGTATCGCCATTAAGGTGTCCATCCAAGTACTCCTTTCACCTGCCGACCACCTCGCTGGCATCCGTGAGAAGTTTCCCATCCGTGTCGGCTTGTGGCACATAGCCTTTGCGAGACTGGTTTACCTTCTCATAGAGCTTTCGCGTATCACTGGCACGGTACAGTTGCTTTAGCTCCTCATCTGATCATGTCAATCGTGGTCATGTCGTTCCGTGCCCGTTCATAATTGGCCTTGTTCTCTCTCGTTGACCTGCCCAGGTATATCGCCCAGATCCGGTTCTTCTCATTCACCGCTGCCTCGCACTCCCTGTCATACAAGTCGTTTCTTCCACTCGGTGCTTCCACTCCTAGTGTCGCCGTTGCGGTCTCCCCGATAGCTGTGCGAATGTGCACCAGCCGTCCTTGAGAGACGATGCTGCAAGCCCATTCGTCGTGGATAGTACCGCTCCGAGCTGCTTGATGTTAAGCCGCGGGGTTTGGCGATGTCGCGCGTGGTATGCAGTAGCGCTGGGACTTTTGACCGGGTATACTCGAGATCCGGTTATCCGAAGCTCGGATCACGGATGGGTAAACGAATACTATTCGGATACTCGGATATCCGGATACGGATCATCGAATAGTCGGATATTCGGGTATCCGGATATTTATTATCCGAATATCCGTAATTTTTTTCTGTCTTTTGAAACCCCGCCCAACAAATCGTAACACGAAAAATGACTTTTTTCACAATCCCCCATATTCTCGTAAGTAATTATTTACAAAATTCTCTTTAAACTATGTTCGGATACAAAATCCGGATATCCGACTATCCGAAAATTCGGATGTCCTGTCGGATAATATCCGGGTATCTGTTTGATCCGGATTTTGGATATTTGTCGGATATCCGTTGCCGGATATCCGGATATTTCAATCCGGATAGTCCCAGCACTAGTATGCAGTCGACAGTTTTGAGCGCACAGTTACCGCAGCTAGTGGTCCGAGCCAATATCCACACCGCGATTGATGCGTCATTTGGTAATGTCTAAGAAGAACCGACCGTCGATGAGAATATGGTCAACTTGGTTTGCTGTACGTTGGCCAGGTGATCTCCAGGTGGTTTTGTGGATGTCCTTTTGGAAAAGAAAGTACTTCGGACTGCCAGTCCTCGAGAAGCTGCGAAGTTGAGTTTGGTGTAGCTGGCGAGACACCGCGTTTTGTAACTCAGCCGTCTACTCCGGATCAGCTCCCCTACCCTATCAGCATACGACCAAGTTCCCACCGGTTCACCGATCTTCCCTTGGTTGCTCGTATCGTAGTCCTGTCGGGTACCACGTGTTGATAGGGATCGGAGTTGCTGGGCATTCTACTTTGGACCACACTGCAGTCTGTTTCCGTCTATCAACCACAGCAAAGATCTATAAGACGCTAATTCCACGACTACGGATGTTGGTCGATGAAGGAAGCCAAGCGTAGGATCCTGCGTTCAACGCTTAGCGGCAAACTGGAGAATTAGGTGTGATGCAGGTGCATGAGCCACAAGGTGTACCAAACATACTAACATGCGGATATCTTTAAACTAATAAAATAGTGCAGGCTACAAAGGCTGGCCACGTTGCACAAATGTTACAGGAGTGAACAGCTAATATTTAGCAGAAAGCCCGACAGGTGTCGGTGAATCCGTGATAGACCCCGTACTCGTTAGATGTGTGTACGGATGAGAATGCCCGATCGGCGGGTATTAGGGGCGACTGGAGAAGACTAGCCTAAGATCGAGTGATGTGGAGACGTATTCTGGATTCGGTAGTGGTTTGTTGTTTGATGGTTTACCATTGCCATAGGTAAGCAGCATATTAAATTTGTTCCGCTGCTGGGCCAAGGTATTACGGACTGGCATATTGGGTTGTCTCCCTCGGGCCTTGAGAGTATCGTGCGGGTCTGATTGCTGTTTCCAGATCCGGGATCTTAACGTGTTCTTGTCGTTTGGTTGGATGTAGGCGGAAGGGGATAGGACTAAACTGGGGCGTGGATGGATTTCAGGAAAACGTATATAAGGGACATGTAGGATAGGTCACGGCTCGCCAAGACATCACGAACAGGAACAGCCGGCTGTCTACCCTCGGCCTGAAGACAATATCGTTGTTTGGTAAAGCCTTATAAGGTCTCCTGGATGGGCTCCCCACCATTGTCCGGTTATTGTACGAAGAAAATTCACTCTTTGTTGACATTTTTTCATCAGTTACCTGACGTGACAACCCCAGGTGCCTTTAGAGTCGAACCAGACACCAAGATATTTGTGTACCAAAACCTGAGAAATCGTTTTACCCATTAATTGTGTTTGAAGCTGAGCAGGTTCATGCTTCCTAGAAAAAACTACTATCTCAGTCTTCTCCGGAGAGAATTCGATACCTAGCTGTAAAGCCCAAGCACACAAATTGTCCAAGGTATCTTGCAATGGTCCTTGCAAATCGGCAGCTTTGGCTCCTGTAACAGAGATTACACTGTCGTCTGCAAGTTGTCTTATCGTGCATGTATTTCATTCGTCGATGTCATTTACATAAGGGTTGTAAAGAAGGGGGCTTAAACATGAGCCCTGGGGAAGACCCATGTTGCTATATAATGCGAAAAGTTGCCAAATCGCCGTGCGTAAAATGCATGTGCTTTTCGGACAACAAATTGTGCAAAAAATTGTTCGAAATTGGAAAAAATCCTTGTCGGTGAAGTTTACCCGAAAGAATGTCAATAGAGACGGAATCAAAAGCCCCCTTAATGTCCAAGAACGCAGACGCCATTTGTTCTTTGTGAGCATACGCCAGCTGAATATCTGTTGATAGCAACGCAAGACAATCATTCGTCCCTTTGGCACGGCGGAAGCCAAATTGAGTATCTGATAGTAGACCATTTGATTCGACCCAGTGTCTAAACGACGGAGTATTATTTTTCCATCAATTTCCGGATACAGGATAGCATTGCAATCGGCCTATAAGAGTTGTGATCAGAAGCTGGTTTTCCTGGTTTTTGCATGGCGATCATCTTCACTTGCTTCCAATCCTGCGGTACAATGTTTTGCTCCATGAACTTATTGAACAAGTTCAACAAGCGCCTCTTGGCATTGCCGGGTAGATTCTTCAACAAGTTGAATTTGATTCTATCTAACCCAGGCGCGTTATTGTTACAGGACAGGAGGGCAACTGAAAATTCTGCCATCGTAAAAGGTGATTATATCACGTCGGAGACGCATCGCGAACAATGTTTTGCTCAGGAACAGAGTCCGAACATACTCTCCTGGCAAGTCAAATATCCACCGACTTGAAGACTCCTCGCTTTCGTTGACGTAAATAGTCGCCAGGTATACCTCCTTTCTGGAAGGCCAAAAACGCGTCGGATCTTTGCGTGTAGACATCGGAGCACTCTTGGTCCCACCACGGAGTGGGAGGCCGTTCTTTAATCGTTACGCCGGGATATTTCTTCGTTTGGGCTTGTAACGCGGCGTCGAGAATCAAGCCCGCGAGGAGGTTGTATTCTTCAAGTAGTGGATGATGTTGAATCGACTCGACCGCTTTTGAAATCATTTCCTCGTATAACTTCCAATCGACATTCCGTGGGAGGTCATACGGAATGTCAATTGGTCGCATGCGAGTTGACCCGTTAGTAGTTGAAATAAGAATAGGCAAATGGTCGCTACCGTGAGGATCGAGGATTACCTTCCTATGCAATCCAACCGTAGCGACGTCGAACATAAGGATAGATCCAAAGCGCTTGGGCGCGCTGGAGGTTTCGGGATACGTGTCATTTCACCGTTGTTTAAAATAGTCATGTCGAAGTCATCGCAAAGGTTATAGATTAAAGAGGAGCGGTTATCATTGTGAGGGGAACCCCAAGCCACACCATGAGAATTGAAGTCTCCCAAAATCAAACGTGGCGAGGGAAAAAGTTCTGTTAAATAAAAGAGCAGCCGTTGCCCAACCTGTGCTCTGGGAGGAATATATATATATATATTGATTGAGGCAATACAAAGCTCTTTACCTAGTATTGTCATTTGACATGCGGCAACTTCGATGCCTGGAATCGAGGGGAGGTTAATACGATTTTTTTTCCTGTATGGACTTCCTCACTGCGACCAGAATCGTAGATCTATTGTGAGATATGCCCGGGTGTCTGCTGTATCCCGCACTGCTGTTAATAGCTATACCTCTATTGAGAAGTTTAGAGAAGAAGGTTAATACGATAGAAAGAATAGCACTTTTTAATCCCTAAAAGTACTCCTCCATATGGGGTGTCTCGATCAAGGCGAATAATATTAAAATCATGGAAGTTGAGATCAATATTTGAAGTGAGCCAAGTTTCACAAAGGGAAAATGCATCGCATTTGTTTTTATTTATCAAAGCTTTGAACGAATCAATTTTTGGTAAAATACTTCTACAATTCCACTATAAGACAGAGATAGAATCTTTCATATACGCAGATGAATTAGGCATCGAAGGATACAATCGCTGCAAGGAGGGGCCATTGGGCAGTCAACTGCTTCAAAAATGATCTGACTGTTGGGAGGAATGCTGTAAGAAAAAATTTAATTGGATCGGGTACATTGAAAGTTTCAAAAATCTAGTCCACAATGTCAGAAAATTTCACTAATCCAGAGTTTGTTTCATCAACTGGATGTGCAAAAGGAACAACTGGGGTTTTAGATGTTCCTGGCAGTGCTGGGAACTCCTTCTGGGACTTTAAATTTGCAAGCCCAGGAGGAGTTTGCTTCGGTTTTTCCGCAGCATTTTTAGGTTTGTTTGTACCATTCATTTCACTTTGAGAAATCTTAGGACCTTCTCTGGGAAGTTTAGGAGAGGAAATATTTTTCCTCTTTCTAGACTCCCCAGGATAGGCGTAAGATGTTCCCGCTAGTGAATCGTCAGAATCGGTTTCATCAGAGGACAACAGATCAAAATGGTTTGATGTAATGGGAGAAGTGGTAACGGTCTTCTTCAGCATCTCAACGTAAAAACGCTTCGAACGCTCTTTGAGAGACCTCTTTATTTTATCCCTTCGCTGCATGTACACCGCACATGTCGAGAGCTCATGCTGACTCTCCCCACAGTGAATGCATTTTTCAGCATTTTTACTGCAGGAATCATCCGCATGATTCACCCCACACTTGCCACAACGTGCTTTATTGCAGCAGTAGGCGGCGGTGTGGCCTAACTGCTTACAATTCAGGCAGTTCATGACGCGAGGAACATAACCCGGTGGATCGAGACGTGGCTTGGTAGTGCTGACCCGGCGAACGTAACTCGAAACGAGTCTGACGGAGTGTATACTGTTTTGCCACCGATGATCGATGCTGACCGCAGTTGCTTGCAGTCGAGCACCTTTACATCGGGACATGTGTTGTTCTTAAAGCACCCTTTGGCACTTTCCAATATACACTCGACGGACAGACTCGAATCGGTTATGACACCGTCGATCTCCACGTCTCGTGCGGGTATGTAAACGCGATACTCGCGTGTGAAGAGCTCAGAGCAAGCTATATCGTTGGCCTCTTTCAGATTACTGACCACGACACGGACCTAGGTCGGACCTTGGAAATTTCGGTCACGCCCTTGTATTCCTTCGTCAGGTCTTTCGAAATCTGCAAAATGTTCAACTGTTTCGATTTCGGTTCGCCTCTGGCCGAAAATATACAGTATAGCTGCCCTGGGCTCCGTCTGGGTAAAGCCTGGGGCAAGGGGGGACTGGAGAATGAACAGGGGAGGGGGTAACAGAAGGGTCAAGGTCAGAGGGGTTCGGGGATGGTGGCGCGGGATCTACCTCTATCGCGCTAAGTCTAGCGCACTAGCGCCGGCAAGAACACGTACCTTTTTACTTCTCTCTTCCAGCAAGGTTGGTTGTCCGATCGTTTGAAACTGCAGCCAGCAGCACCAATACAGCAGCACCAATCAGCCACCAGCAGCGAGCCGGGTGTGAGATCACTCTACACAGCGACACAACTCCCTGTCAACTGATGACTTCTTCTTTTTCCTCTTTTGTGTTGAAATTCTCGTCCACTGCTGTAGCAAAAATCAATCAGCAGCCAAATCGGCTCATGCACCAGCTGGCAGTCACGATGCGAAACAGTTGCACAAAGGCGGGCGACCTTGAACTCGGATTAATTTCACTCGACCAGGCAAACAATGCCAACACTTGCTCACACGTCTTTTGTTTTATATTCTACTAGCTGTCCCGGCAAACTTCGTCTCGCCTATTTTAGTGTTTAATTTAATAGTTTTAAACATTTCAAATTCATTGATTACTTGCGATTTGTTTATATCATTTGAAATGATTGGTTTTATCGGAATGACAACATCCTCGACTTTTGGCTTTTGTACATCACCTCTATTCCGAAAATATATTGAATGCATTTCAGTTATTTTCGTTTTTTTTAAAAACTGAAAGTGGTCATCTTCGAACTCAAAATGGTGTGCAGGGTCAATGCTTGGCTTCTATACATCATTTCGATTACGGAAATATCCATATGTAGTAGTATTCGGTTATTTTCGGCTGTTTCCCAGAAGTTGCCATTTAACAATTCAAACTGGTGTCTGAGGTCAATTTTTAGCTACTTGCATCATTCTGGATCCGGTGATACACATATTGGGTGTTTTCAGAAACTGTAAGTCGCCATCTTGGATTTCAAAATGACATTAGGAGACAATTTTCGGCCTCTGAGCGTCAATCTGGTTGAAGAAAAATTCATATTGGGTGGTATTTTGACATTTTCGGATGTTTTCTAGACACCGGAAGTCGCCATCTTACAATTCAAAATGTTGTCTGAGGTCGATTTGTGGCTTCAGTGCATCATAAAAATCTCGGAAATACCCATATTGGGTGGTATTTGGTCATTTGCCGCTGGTTTTCAGAAACCGGAAGTCGCCATCTTGGATTTCAAAATGGCATTAGGGGACAGTTTTTGGCCTCTGAGCGTCGTTCTGGTTGAAGGAACCCTCATATTGGGTGAAATTTGGTCATTTTCGGCTGTTTTCCAGACACCGAAAGTCGCCATCTTACAATTCAAAATGTTGTCTGAGGTCGATTTGTCGCTTCAGTGCATCATACTCATATTGGGTGGTATTTGGTCATTTGCCGCTGGTTTCCAGAAACCGGAAGTCGCCATCTTGGATTTTAAAATGGCATTAGGAGACAATTTCTGGCCTCTGAGCGTCATTCTGGTTGAAGAAACACTCATATTGGGTGAAATTTGGTCATTTTCGGCTGTTTTCCAGACACCGGAAGTCGCCATCTTACAATTCAAAATGTTGTCTGAGGTCGATTTGTGGCTTCAGTGCGTCATAACAATTCCGGAAATACCCATATTGGGTGGTATCTGGTCATTTGTCGCTGTTTTTCAGAAATATGAAGTCGCCATCTTGGATTTAAAAATGGCATTTGGAGACATGCCAGAAGAAGGAAGGGTGTCGAAACATTATAGACATGTTTGTAACATCTACAAACATTCACTTGCCAAATTTGGTTATATTTGCTTGATTGGTTCTCGAGCTGTGCGAAATTTGAGTATCATTTGTATGGGACCCCTCCCTTATAGAAGAGGGAGGGGTGTCAAACCATTATGGATATATTTGTTACCCTTAAAAACATCCACATGCCAAATTTGATAGTATTTAGTTGATTGGTTCTCGAGCTGTGCGAAATTCGTATTTCATTTGTATGGGTCCGTGGTTGAAGAGGGAGGGGTGTCCCTTGTTGAAGAGAGAGGGGTGTCAAATCATTATCGATATATTTGTTACCCCTTAAAACATCCACCTACCCAATTTGGTTCTATTTACTTGGTTAGTTCTCTAGATATGCAGAAATTTGAGTTTCATTTGTATGGAACCCCTCCCTTACAGAAGAGGGAGGGGTGTCGAACTAATATGGACATATTTGTCACTCCTAAAAATATCCACATGCCAAATTTGGTTTCATTTGCTTGGTTAGTTTTTGAGATGTGCAGAAAATTGTGTTTCATTTGTATGGGGGCCGTCCCTTCCAGAAGAGGGAGGGGTCTCAAACTATCATGAAAACCTTTCTCGGCCCCTAGAACCCCTACATACAAATTTTCACGTCGATCGGTTCGGTAGTTTCCGAGCCTATATGGATCAGACAGACAGACAGACAGACAGATAGACCAACAGACAGACCGACAGACAGACCGGACTGCATTTTTATAGGTATAGATAGGAGCGATCACCAAACACGCCCGATACTGATGCGTGTTCGGCACAGAATGACTTGATTGACATGTCACCATAAAAGTAAACGCGATACCCGCATTTTTTAACCAAATGACATAGATCAACCTTAGAACAGTACATGCGAAATAAAGCAGTTTTCATACTTTTTAAGCTTCTTATTGTGTTTAAAACCTATAGTTTCGCTAAACTCTTCCAAGCGGAAATTTTGCGTACGACTATGTATTTAGGGTCTTTTTTATTACAAAATTTATTACAAAACGTCAATGGACAACGTAATCCTAATTCCCCATCAAAAAGGGTCTATTTCATATTGGTCAATGAGTGAGATGTCGATAAAACCCACGCTCAGCTGTTTTTAAAAACCACATCGAATGCAAAAATCTTACTTCAGTCTGAGTCTCATCGTCAATCCGCATGTTGAAATTTTAATAAAAAAACGTCTATAAATCAATTCGAAATTGAATAAAATATTGCACTGACGGTAACACATAGGATCGAGTTTATTAGTCAACATGATAAGTTAAAGATTGCTCACAGGCTCATACTAATGTATAACAATAAAGTCGTAAATCTGTAAAAGTTGATGTTAATGTTTCCTGCCTTTTTTTGGTGACAGCCGTTGGCGTTAAAATGCTGCGTCACAGGTTATATTGTAGATATTATTGGGACGTCCGATGTTTTGCATCTCGCGAATAGCTTTACAAATGCTTGTTTCGTTTAGTTCAATATCTAGTTTATTATACGAAATGATTAGTTCTGGTATTCAATTTTGGTTTATTATTCAAAATGATTAATGATTGAAAAACTTTTTCCATTTAAAAGATTCAAATTTACAACATTCATATTTTCTTTTTTGTTTATTCTGGATTTGATTTGGTATCTTCAGCATCACATTTCAGGTGTGCCCGATGCATGTGTATATAAATTTTAAAATTGGCGATAATTATGATATGTGTGCATTTATGTTTAATAAGTTAGCTTCGAATATTTTTATTTTTTTTTTAAACGTTGTCAAACTTATATTTTGAACAAATTCGTTAAAGAGTTGACGAAACACTGGTTGGGAGATATTTATATTTGTATTGAAAACATCCTGTTGAATGCCGCGAAAATCGTTTTTTCTAAGGAAAATGTTCAAACGTTTGTTAGTCACTATTTTGTTGAATCGAATTAGGCATTAACATCACATGATGCCGATCTCAGTGACATCGCTTCTTCTTCGTCATCGTTTTCTTGTGAATCTTCCGGTTCTCCAAGAGCGTGTACAAACTCATAAAAGTCGATCCTTCCGTCACCATCAACATCGACCTCTTTGATCATGTCTTCGACTGAAATAGGATAATATCATATCAATCGACAGAAGCAGGGCGAGAATTTGGACTACAAACTCTCTTCTTCGTCGAGATCTTCTCCGAGACATTGTAAAACAGCCCGTAAGTCCGAAGCCGTAATGTAACCACGGTTGTGTTTGTCGAAAACGCGAAAAGCATCCCGCAGCTCACGTTCTTCTTGGTCAGCAGAAGCTTCCGCAACGGTGTCGGTCATATTGGACATAATGTCTACAAACTCTTCGAAGCTTACATTTCCATCACCTACAAATATATTTTAGTTCAGAACTTCAAAGAAACCTTCTAGTTGCAAAATTACCGTCAACATCTATTTCCATTAACATCTGCTCTAGCTCTTCAACACGGGCGAATTGTCCCAACGAACGCATCACAGTTCCCAACTCTTCTTTCGTGATGGAACCATCATTATCCTTATCGAATAGTCGAAACGCTTCTCGAAACTCCTTCATCTGATTTTTGGAGATGAACCGTCGGTTCATACTGTAATTGAAGTTACTGGACGTTATCGATTCGGATGTTTGCGATCGACGGGTATGTGGATGCACTCCTTCGACGATAACGTGTTCCTCTAGGCTGGAGCACTCACTCGCAAGCTGATTGCTGTTGTCCTCTTGGACTAGTTGATTGCTACCGTCGGCAGGATGTGCACGACGCATGTTGCGGTGGCTAACTGCGGAACTGGCGCTCAGATCGTACGACGTCCCGGCCAACCGTTGCGATGGATAGCTTGAACTGTTGTCACTCTGATTGTTCTGGTTCGAGTCCTGATCAGTTTGTTGAGGCTGCGAAGCAGTTATGTCTGGATCGTTGGAGTGTTTAGTCTGGAAAAAAATCGAGAAAAACACGAACATGAGTATTAAACATCGAGAAATATCTTAAAAGGCTTGGTCACACTCTGTAGAATGACAAAATCTGATTGAATAATCCACAATTCAAAATAGCAGTTCCATGAGAGTGTTGTAAGTTTGAGTTTTAATACAAAGGTTTTAGCAAACAAATTTTTCAGCTCAGAGGGTTATTTTTGGAGTCAACAATCGATACTCAAACACAGATTTTCGAAGGTTTGTAGCACTAGAAAATTTCAAGCGAAGGTTAATTTTCACAGTTTGCATTTTCTATGATGAATAAAAATAAAGAGTTTTTGCATAGAGCTTTCCAATTATACTTGTTTAGGTTTACTTCATACGGTGTGAATCGGATATATATTTTTTCTTTAAGTCTTCAAAGTTAAGCTTAGTAAGTGTATTTTTACGACGATTGCTTGTTTGTGCTACAAATTGTGTCTTTCAACATGAAGTATGATTTACGCTCAGCCACCCAAAGGGTCCTACAACTTGGTTCGTTTACCACCCACTAAAGTAAAAGCGAGAGATAATTATGAGGCAAACAACCTTAAGCTAGGGTGCAAGACTGAGTAGACATAAAGCTTGATGAGATTGTTGAAATTCTAAAATTGCCTGACCTTTTTAATTTTTTCCTAGTTTTCATCACTAGTGGGATTACCTCTGCTTTTGAATCACTTTCGAAGTATTTAACAAACAATATTTAAAAATTTTGAAAAAGAATTTTACATTTTATTTACATTTACTTTTGTTAGGGTTCATTTTACGCTCGACGAAAGATATTCAATGTTGCGAAATGTTTTTAAAGTTTTTCAAGAAATGCAATGTAAGAGTCGTAACAATAGGTTCCATTCATTCAATTCCTCTTTTTGGTGTATCTTTTCCGGCTTCACAGTCTGGTGTCGGAACAAATTATGAAAAGTCGGATTTTTTAATTGTTCTCCACAAAAAAGCGAAGGCTTTATGTTACATTCCATATCGGAACTAGACCTTCTGTTTATTATACACAGCTTTCGAGGACAACTGTTATTGTATAGGCACAATTACGAGGAGAGCACTGCGATCCTTTTTCACACTAAGAGTTTCTCCTGAGCCGGGATTCGAATAAACGACGACTGCCTTGTTGGGTTAGTACCGAATCTCGCGGCCAGCTGGGAGGCTAATTTGTCCACCACATAAAACTTAATTCGTGCGGACTTTAGAATTTACTTGTGAAGAATTTTAAAAATGATATTCGCTTATGCATGGTGGACAACAGAACAGTATGGTTCTTGGCAACAAACGGCACAAAAACGATAGATTTTCTGGTTAAATTTTTTTCATAGAATTTTTTTTAATTAAAAATGTTTAATTGATTCAGTAATGTTTGTGTCTATTCTAGAAAAAAAAATTTTGTATTATTTATTTTTTGTTATTATAGGGTAACCGCTCCTATATTCATCTCAGTACCTATAATCATCTTATCACGCCTTTTTGATCAATTTCTCGTCAAATTCTACCATATTTTCTACGTAAAACTTACAGCCACTTGAGAAAATCGAGAAGCAAATAGATTTACTTTCAAAAATTTGTAGAAGTTTGACGGTAAATTGGACAAATGAGAGAAATAAGATGAATATAGGTGCACCATGCTGTTGGGATGAATAATGGAGCGATTACCCTACCAGGCTGGAACCACATAATATATTCCGTTCAGTGGAAGGCATGTGGAGGATGGAATGATCCAGAAACTCTTTTATCGCTATGAGTAAACGCTTGTTGGTTATCGATATTTCATCGGTTCAGCCGTACACACATGCCACTGAGAGATTAAATCGTGAATAGTATAAACAGAGCTGGCAGCAGCATAAACAGGTTTTTTGTTGACGTAGGTACCCAGGGTAAGCACTAGACACAATAAGTAATTTTTCCAAGAAAAAATGCTCAATTTTATCTGGGGTCGGCAATGATTGTAATGTGGTATGGTGGGCAATTCTAACTTTTTTAATTTTCTCTCCGCTGCAGCTACTCGCCTCGTAAAAGTAAAAGTTTTCAACCAACAAGAAAAGTTTTTTTCTCCGTGAAATTGTATACTGTGATTTTGCTCATCTTTTTCAAGCTGTATGAAGTTGCATCTGTTGCCATCTGGCTAGCGGTTAATAAACCGCAAACAAAGCTTGACTGTTGTATAGCATGCTGATGATTCCAGTTCCACAGTCGGTAATGAATTATAGTTTTCAGAAACCACAAACGAAATTGAACAACATATTTTGGCAACATAAGCACACCTTTGACATTTAACCGAAGCTCAAGCTGGATAAAAATTTCTTTTACGGTATTTGTTTTTTAATTTGTCTGAAAATCTGAGCTGTTTTATTCCGTTCATTACTTTTCGAGCAATATTAATAAAACGAGAGACAAATCTTCTAATACTATCATTGAGCTTGGGTGTATTAAACGCAATTTCCGTTCCACTGTTTGATTTTTCATTTTGCTGGCTAAAATAGGGATTAATTTATTCACAGCAATGTGTTGAAAAAATGCTCCGAAATCTACTGTTTGAGCAACAAAAAGTAGCTTTGAAATTTTTTTCACAACACAGCTTTGAAGAATTTAAAGCATAGGGGTTCCTGGGGTAAAATGCACCAGTTAACGAAAGCAGAGTATATTGTTGTTAAAGCTGAGAGATAAAACCAATGTTATACACTGATCAATATAATAAAACCCTTATTTGTTCATTCAAACTCGCATCTGATGCTAAAACATTATAGAAAATGCATAATACACATTTTTTGAGTGAGTGTAATATTTTATAAAAGTCGTAAATCGAGGCAAAATGCACTCTTCCTGGGGTAAAATGCACCGCAACAAAGGGGCAAGAAGCACCATGCAAATGAGGTAGAAAGCACCCCGTCTACGGAGCAGAATGCACTACAATATTGGGGCGGCCTACGACTCATTTTGTCATCTAATAAATAAAGGCAAAAAGGTTTTCTATGAAATTCCATACACTCGAGCGGCATGGTTTTTGGAAACACCGTTTTTGATTGCCTCTAGCACCGATCGCAGCTGTTCAACGATCCATGACCGCCGATTGGACTTCTGGACAATGCTGGAAACGAGATGAAATGTAAGCAAAAAATTTGTTTACACAGAGACTTTGCCCCGAGCTAAGGGAAGCGTTATGCCCCGAATGTAACAAGAGAATGTTTCTGGTTACATAACGGTAATTCTCATTGAAACTTACCGATATTTCATCAGAAATATGTTGCTCGACATATATTCGATGTAATTACACTTTCCGCTGGTGGAAAACATCAATTTAAGAGCTAAAAACTCTTAAATTAGCTGAGAAAAAAATTAGACCGTATGCGACGAAAACTTTTTTTGTATTTATTCACATTTTCTGACATTTTAGTGCTGCCAAATTGACAGGGTGACTAAAGAAAGCATAGATTCAAATAATAGAATTGATATTTTGTTATTAAAATGTTTCTCCATTGTAAATCAGAAGGGGTGCATCTTGCCTCAACGATGCTTATTACCCCAGGTACCCCTACTACGAGTAATAACTAATAGAAACGCTTTTTTCAACTTTTATTCAACACAACAATACGGAATTGCACGAAATTCAACAATGAGAATGTGTTTTGAGAATACATATATTTCGGGTTCACGAAAGGCTCAGATCATGTTCCATATTCTAACTTTAAATGAACAAAGAAAAGTTTAAAAAGGAGTAAGCAGTTTTACTCTGAAGGAAAATAGTAAAATTTGAAGGTAAACGGAACGGAACGGTTTCTGATTGGTCATAAGCTGGACAATGCGCACCATCGCACATCTTTTATCTGCAGGTATAAAATAGATCCATGTGAGGTATCACTGGTGATCCTTTAGCCTCTTGTCCAGCAACTCTTATCCCTACCTCCTCGTGGTGCCGACTGGTGTACGAGTAACCTCAGGAAAGATCGGATAACCAACCTTGGTCGTATGCTGACAGAAAAGAGGGGTTCCTTTCGGGAGCTAATTCGAGCATCTGGCCTCCATGTTAGGAACGGCTCGAAACAGTGTCTGTTCTCCATGTTAGAAGCGGCTGAAGAGTTGCGGCTCTTCGAAATCGCAGCGCTGTAGGAGGTGCGTTGAAAAGATTCTATGGTACGTACGTTTCAGGATGGTCATACCATATACCAGGGCTGCGGCTACACATAAGCTGGGTACATCTTTTATCGTGATGGGCGAGATGCAGAAGCGGTTGATTGGGTTTTGTTCGATCATTTCCCGAATGTGCCGGTTGGGGATCAAAAGCCGGTTCATCAAAGTCAGCAAAATCAATGTGCACAGTCCTCACTTCGGAAGCACCGATGATGATAAAAAGAAATTCTACCTGCAGCTGGAGCCGAATACGACCGTTACCCATGATATCATGATATCAATATCATCATACAATGCTCAGGTCGGCCAAAGGGAGGAGCTTCAACCGGTAATTAGAAAGATCAGCGTGCACCAGCTGACTAACGAAAACGGCCTGAGACTCATCGACTTCGCCGCCTCTAAAAATATGGCCGTACGTACGTACGTACCTTCTTCCAGCACAACCTCTAGCAATGGTACACCTGGAGGTCACCAAATCAGACAGAACCGCAAATCGAACACGTATTGGTAGATGGTCAGTACTTCTCGGGCATCATCGATGACAGAACCTACCCAGGCGCCAGCGACGTCGCTGAAAGTTACACACATGCGCTTGAAGCATCGCTTCAAGAAGAGGGCGAGTTGGTTGACACCTTTCTCGAGGACTGTTCAAGCACCGTGAAAACAGCCATCAACAGCCAGTGTAGCAGAGAACGTGCTGCGGCATTTGGAACGAAAAAAGGAGTTCGATGGTGAGTGTCGGCAGGTGTTGAATGAAAAGAACGCTACGTGGGTGCTAATGTTGCGAAGCGATTTGACGTGAAGCGATTTAGACAAAAGATAAAACTGCATAACCAACTAATCCTAGAGAAGAAGTGCTGTCAGGAAAAGGCAGAGTTAGAGGTACTAGAACAGTTGAATTACTCTCATGAGACGCGAAAGTTTCACCAGAAACTCAACACAACCCGCACAGGCTTTGTACCGCAAGCTGCAATGTGCCATAATAAGGAAGGAAGTATTCTGGTGGACGATCATGAGGTGACCTCGAGAAATATTTGAATGGCGTACAGCAAGAGGACCAAGACCAATAAGGTATATTACAAAGGAGTGGCAGACCCGATTTCAATATGCGATCAGAGGTAGCGAGTAAAAAGTTGTGACGTCACAACAATCGTTTACGTTCGGCATTCAGTGCGGATATTCGACAAATTGTTCTTTTTTCAAGTTTTTAATGTTCTACGGTTACCAAAAAACGCGATTGCCATCGTGTTCAGTTAAACTTGGTGGTGTTTCGGTTTCGGGAGCCAAAAAATTAGGCATAAGCATACATGCTTCTCCCAAAATTCCCGATGATGAGAAACGCTGGTGTTTGTTCTGTCGGGTACCGGATCTTCCCGCGAACTTTTATGTTTGCTCACAACATTTCCGCGCGGAGGATTTTGAACATAGGTTCCAGGCCGATTGCCGGTGCATTGCAGCATCGGAAGGTAATGTATCGGAAGGTAATGTATCAATCTGTCCAAAAGTAATTGTTTACGTTTCAGCCGTTCAACCAATTTTTACACTTCCACCGGTGAATCTATCATCACGGACGGTGCGAGCCAGATCCGCGCTGGTAGTAGAGCTACCACACGAGGCAGAGGAACGAGGCAAATGCATCAGCTGAAGAAGGCGCTCCTTCGGTCGAGCAGGTAAAAGCACCGACGAGAATGTTTTTTTTCGACTGGGGCCGGCGGTGGCTTGTTGGATGAAGCGAGTCAACCAATGTCTGAGCGCTCTACTTACGACGATATTCATCCACCGATCAATTGTCAAAAAGACACTTAAAAACTCAAAGACCTACGATTCATCGTTGATCGCAAGAGGTTGAAAATACGAAATATTCAGGCATAGGCATTCAAAGTAATTTACAAGAGAATACGTTATCGTTTTCGTCAGTCAATTTCAAAACATCTCGTAATCTATGACAATACCTGGGAGACATATGTTCTTTCTGATGATGATGATGATCGAGGTTGTTAATACGATAGATTATCGTCGATAATCGTCATCGCCGTTACCGATAACGTATGGTATCGTTATTGACGATGACGCTACCGTCTTCAAACATTAACGATATCGGCGATAACGATAGTCACTAGACGTTATCAGCTCACTAACGCCTTATGCCAGTTTTGTCTGCTGTGGTAGCGAATGTTGTACGACTTGATCAAGCGTTCTTTCACTTCGGAGGATTGGAGACGAAACATCACTAGGCAACAGAAAGAAACTTTTCCTTATTTGTTTATGTTTCGCTTCTCATCAGGAAAATAAATTTCTCAGTTTTGATTGTTTTAGCTTATGAGGCGCTTTTTAAAGCACAAATTCGAATAGTAAGGTATGTAGCATTGTCATATTTGCATTTAAAATGCATCTAAATGATATATCTAATAAAGCAAAAGATGGTATTGCAGTGGATGGTAATAAACAAACGTTATTGATTTGATACCGTCTAGTAGCTATCGTCATTGACAATGACGATAATGTCTGAAGACGTAAGCGTCATCGTCGATAACGATAACAGACGGTATCGTTATCGGCGTTTACGATAAATTCAATTTCAATTTCTAACAAAATTCATACATGTTCCTGCGCCAAACTGTGTATTATTGATTGTTGTGACGTCACGATCTCAGCACGCGAAAAATGTTGCTATCTAACATTAGCAAACAAGCTAAGGGGGGATTTACTGCTGTCAAAATTCATATATGTGTGCGTTATCGCAGATCAATTCTGGTCCATGAAGTTTGTTGGTCCATAACGTTTGATAGATTACCTGTGTGGCAATGGAACTTTATCACTTTTAGCCAAATACAGGTTGCTTCCACAAAATTTCACTACGCAACGCATTAATAGTTAAAGTTTTTCACAATTTCTCGATTTTTGTCAAAAAAGAACGTTCCAATTCTATTAAATTTAGCTTCGATCAAAACGACAACATCCAAAACAACCGGACGCCTTGTTGCCATATATGTTGGTTACGGTTACACGATATTTGACAGATAGATTCCCCCTGACCACGCTCATCTGCCACTCCTTCGTATATATTATGCATTAAGTTGAAAATTGGAGTTGTCGACTAGTGACATTCGATTTTACTCTCATACCGTACATTATACTTAACGTAGAAAGTAGTGCGCTGTATAGCGCATCTGATTTGCTATACAGCGCATTACTTCCGACATTAAGTATAATGTACGGTATGTGAGAAAAATCGAATGTCGCTAGTCGAAAAATTCGACTTTCTACTTGGGCGACAATTCCTTATTGGACCAAGACAGTGATGGAAATGACATTCATTGTCGATGCAGCAGAAACAGAAGACGTGCCACTCCGAACGATAGGCGAAGTTAAGAAAATTGGCCGGCAAAGATGATGTCGGAGCGGAGCTTTTCTAAATGGACTTGGATTAGTTGGTCGAGTGCCTGCATCGACTGACTGTTAAGATTTAAGATACCGAATAGCTGCCGGAGGAGTGGAAGGAAGGGGTTATATGTATTATCTACAAAAAAGCGACATACTGGACTGTGAGACCTATCGTGCGATCACCATCCTGAACGCCTCCTACAAAGTGTTTTCCCAAGTCATCGTCCAACGTCTGTCGCCACTAGTAAATGAGTGAGGGAAGTTACCAAGCTGGCTTCGTAGAAGTAGTAGGCTCGTCAACAATGGACTAGATCTTCACTTTGTGGCAGATCCTCCAAAATTTCCGTGAGCACAGAGTTCCTACGCACCATCAAATTTAAAGCCGCATATGGAAGATCATGTACGAGAATGGCGTTCCCGGGAAGCTGATCCGACTAATTAAGGCTACGATGGATGGAAACCAGTGCTATGTGAGGATTTCGGGTGAATTATCCTGTGCATTCGAATCCCGCAGGGGACTTCGGCAAGGTGATGGTTTCTCTTTCCTAGTGTTCAACATTGCGCTAGAAGGTGTTATGCGACGAGCGGCACGATTTGCGATCGATCCAGCCAATTAATCTGCTTGCCGATAGCGTAGACATTGTCGGCAGAACATTTGAAACGGTGACAGCAGTACAACAGGCTAAAACGCGAAGCAGAGAAGGTTAGGCTAAAGATTAATTCGTCCAAAACGAAGTACACGCTGGCTGGCGGAACCTAACATGGCAAAGCCCACTTAGGCAGTACTGTGACGATTGACGGGGATGAGCTCGAGGTAGTCGACGAATTCGTCCACCTTGGCTCACTGGTAACTTCGGACAACGATGCCAACCATGAGATCTGGAGACAAATTATCTACGGAAGTCGTGACTACTATGGACTTCACAAGTATCTGCGGTCGAACAGACTCAGCCTTGGAACAAAGTGTATTCTGTACAAAACGCTGTTCTCTACCGGTACGAGACGTGGACACTGCTCAAGGAGGACTTGTGAGCACTCGGAGTTTTCGAACGACGGTGTGCAGGAGAACGGTGTGTGGGCAGGACATGTTGCACGATTGCTGGACAACTATTCTGCAAAACTGGTGTTCGCTGAAAATCCGGTTGATGCACGGCGAATACACCAGAGGTTTAGTACATATTCTACTAAAAGTGTGAACTTACTAATTCAGTATGTATGTATTGTAAAAATTGGTTGGCGAATGGTTGGACACGTGTCACTTGAGATCCTATTGTGGTCATTCACCTCTGTCCAGCAACTCCTATCCCAACCTCCACGTGGTGCCGACCGGGATACGAGTAACCTTAGCGGAGATCGGGTAACCAACCCCGGTGGAAACTTTGGTCGTATGCTGACTGGGAAGGGGGAACGTACGTGGCTGTTTCCCCATGTTAGGGGCGGCGTACAACAGCGTCTGATCCGGAGCGGGCGGCTGAATCATGAAACGCGGTGTCTCGCCAGCTACATCAAAGACGGCAGCCCCGTCGCGAGACTAGGTATTGCAGCCCTAGTAAGGCAGCATACTGAATATTAAATACTACGAACAATCCAGATATAAATACGGAACGGAATAATCGGCACGGACCTAGGCGAACGAAAAAGGACAACGATTATTGGAAACTCGGTACTTGGAATGTAAGGACTCTACTCGAACCGGCACGCGCAAGTATCCTGGATAGAGAGCTGCGGAAGGTGAATGTGGAGGTTGCAGCTATCCAAGAGGTGCGGTGGCCGAAATCGGGAGAACGCGAATTCCGAGCAGTAGATCCTATTGCGGACACTTCATTTAAGTACCACATCTACTATAGTGGCGGCGTGAAAGCAGAAAGAGGAGTCGGTTTCGTGCTAAATGGAAAACAGATGAAGCGTGTCATTAGATGGAGGCCATTCAGTGACCGTATATGCGTGTTGAGAATTAAGGGCAAATTCTTCAATTACAGCCTAATAAATGTGTACGCACCGACCAACGAGAAACCCGATGACGAAAAGGAGGAGTTCTATCAGCTCCTGGAAAAGACATACAATGAGTGCCCAGGACACGATATAAAGATTGTCATCGGAGATGCAAATGCACAGGTCGGGCAGGAAGACTTCTTCCACCCCGTAACTGGTAGGGAAAGCTTCCACTCTACTACGAACGACAATGGCCTGAGGCTTGTTAATTTCGCTGCAGCTAGGGGGATGGCTATCTGTAGCACTTATTTTGCACGCCGGAACATACGTAAGCACACCTGGATGCACCCGAATGGAGAGCTTTGCTCTCAAATTGACCACGTTCTGATTGATGGACGGCACTTTTCAGACGTTACAGACGTGAGGTCGTTCAGAGGACCGAACGTTGACTCGGATCACTATCTCGTAGTAGCCAAAATCCGCGCCAGGCTGTCCAACGTGCTGAAATCCAAGGCAACGAGGAGGATGCAGTTGAACATCCAGCGGCTACCAACTGAAGGAGTAGCTGCAGAGTACTCGCAGAAAGTTGATGAACGGATTGAGGAAAGAGCTGAAGGGAACCTGAATGAACAGTGGAGGTACATCCACAGTTCGATCAGCACTACAGCGTGAGAAGTGTTGGGTACAACTGCGGCAGCTGCGTCCAATGAGTGGTTTGACGCTGAGTGCCAGCGAGTGACGGAAGAGAAGAACCGCGCCAGGGGTCACATGTTGGCCACGGCTGTGACTCGTCAGAGCATGGGTAGATATCGAGATGCAAGAGCCGCTGAAAAGAGACTCCACCGCCGGAAGAAACGACAGCATTGGGAGCGTATTCTTACGGAGGCGGAAGGTTGCTTCTCCAGGCACGATGCGAAGAGCTTCTACAAGAAGGTCAACGGAATCAGGAATCGAAACGTGTCAGCTCCTGTCAAGTGCAACGATAGGGAGGGGAACCTGATAACCGATAAAACAGAGGTGGCCAGGCGTTGGAAGGAACACTTCAGTGTGCTGTTGAACGGTGAGGGAAACAGTGGAGTCGAAAGGAGCAGGATGACTATTGAGAATGATGGTCAGCTGTAGATCCACCATCCATGGACGAGGTGAAAAAAGCAGTGAAAGAGATGAGAAACTGCAAGGCAGCTGGGAAGGACGGCATTCCCGCCGATGTCTTCAAAGTCGGGAGCGAACAGCTGTATCGTGCCATCCATCGGATCATGCTGAGAGTGTGGTCTGATGAAGAATTGCCCTCGGACTGGTTGGAGGGTCTCATATGCCCGATCTACAAAAAAGGCCATCGCCTGGACTGTAGCAATTATCGGGGCATAACACTTCTCAATACCGTGTACAAAATTCTCTCCCGCATCCTGTTCCACAGACTGAGGCCGTTGCAGGAGACCTTTGTTGGCGAGTACCAATGCGGTTTTCGAGGGGGACGCTCCACGACGGACCAAATGTTTACCTTGCGACAAATCCTCGATGAGTTTCGAGAATACAACTTGCAGACGCACCATCTGTTCATAGACTTCAGGGCAGCGTACGATTCAGTCAAGAGGAATGAGTTATGGCAGATTATGATGGAACATGGCTTCCCAACAAAGCTGATTAGGCTGATACGTGCCACCCTTGAAGGTTCTACATCAAGCGTCAGGATAGCCGGTGAGATATCGGACTCGTTCGTGACGTTAGATGGTTTGAAGCAGGGTGACGGGCTGTCGAACTTATTGTTCAACATCGCATTGGAAGGTGCTATACGGAGGGCTGGTGTGCAGAGAAGCGGCACCATCATTACGAAGTCGCACATGCTTCTCGGTTTTGCGGACGATATCGACATCATTGGTATCAACCGTAGAGCTGTGGAAGAGGCCTTCGGACCTCTCAGGAGAGAAGCTGCGAGATTAGGGCTTGTCATAAACTCTGCCAAAACGAAATACATGGTGGCTGGCAGAGTGCGTGGTAGTCCGTCGGAGGTTGGTGCTGCGGTGGTGCTAGATGGGGAAACATTTGAAGTAGTCGACGAATTTATTTACCTGGGCACATTAGTGACATGTGACAACGAGGTTAGCCGTGAGATAAAGAGGCGGATAGCAGCCACAAACAGGGCCTTTTACGGATTACGTAACCAGCTAAGGTCCCGCAGTCTGCAAATTCGAACTAAACTTGCACTCTATAAAACACTGATTCTTCCGGTGGCCCTCTACGGCCATGAATCATGGACGCTGAAAGAGGCTGATCGGCGAGCTCTTGGTGTTTTTGAGCGTAGGATTTTGCGTTCAACCCTTGGCGGCAAACTAGAAAATGGTGTTTGGCACAGACGCATGAACCATGAAGTGTACCAGGCATACAAATCGGCGGATATAGTCAAGCGGATAAAACACGGCAGGCTTCAGTGGGCTGGGCATGTAGCGAGAATGCCGGATGAGCGTCAAGCGAAGGCTATATTTAGCAGGAATCCCGATAGAGGTCGACGACTTCGAGGTAGACCCCGCACTCGTTGGATGTGTGCTGTCGACGAGGATGCACGCGAAATAGGTGTTAGGGGCGATTGGAGGATAGCAGCCCAAGACCGAGGGACATGGCGACGTATTCTGGATTCGGCATTGGATCGATAATCGGTCTGTCGCCTCCAAAATAAGTAAAGTAAGTAAGTGTTGTAAAAATAAATGAATTATGCATTGTAAAGTATTTTTTTGACGAAGAATTACGTTTTAACTTTCTGATAGAAGGGTGTTGAATGAAAACCTAAATATTGAAAGCGTCACGATAGTTATCCAGTTTTGAAAGGCCTATAACTCAGTCAGTTACCAAAGAATATTCTTCATTTCTGCAGTAATCGATGGGAAAATTAATTACGCTTCCAGTAAAATTCTATGATGCTAACTAAAGTACTATTGTACTTTTGAAAAATGCGGAGCCTTGTTCTTAAAGTAGATGTTTTCTAATCAGAGCTGCAATACTACCCAATATGAGTATTTTCGGAATCGGAATGCTCTCGAACATAGAAATATACAACACTATTAGGTAGAAATCCGAAAGCAACCCCAGATGCCGTTATGAAGTTTATGGCTTTCGGTTTCTGGTAAGGCAAAGCAAAGCTTTGGTGCTACATTCCGATTCGGAACTCAACCTTCTGTTTTTTATACACAGACTTCGCAGCCAACTGTTTAGCGTACAGTTCAATTGCGAGGCTAGCGCTACGATCCTACTTACTAAAACAGTACGTCCCGACCCGAGACTCGAACCCACGACAACTGGCTTGTTAGGCCAGCATCGTACCTCAAGACTAACTGGGAGGTTTCTGGTAAACAGTACAAAATGGCAAATTTTAATCTAATATGAGTACCTGTGACCTGAAATCGATCACAGATGCAATTTTTAAATCCATGGTTCCAACTTTTGGCTTCGGGAGAACAGCATAAAGTGATATGGGTATTGTCGAGATCAGAGCGGTGCCAAGAGTCCGAAACATGACTCGGCGATGGTGTTATTTTTTCGCTCCCATGCACTTTTCGTGTTCCTTATGGGTCCTATAATAACCGTGTAGCTTTTCAGATTGATCGGTGTAACTTTATTTTTGCGCCCGATTTTTAAAGTTTCCATACGATTTTATATGGGAAAATCCACTTTTTCAAAACTTATTCTCTAGAGATGTCCAGCTGGTTTCTAAAAATATATCGATACATGATATCTGTAGGAAATTTTCCTGGGAAAAACTCTTCTGAAGACCGTAAGGCGCTACGATGCTTGTAGAAAAAGTTATTCACCCCAAACTGGCGGATTGTCTGACGAACGGCTCACCGTTGAATTTTTCCAGCAACACTGCTACAGCATGCAGCTATTGCACACTTGCTTATAAATGAGAAATGGTTTCGCGTGGAAGTAAGCTTTAAAGTATAATTTTTGCTCATAGTATCTTCGGAGAAGCCTCCATAATAAATTTTACACCATATCATTTCTTATCACATGACTGAATTTGCAACAACAGCATGCTGCAACAGTATTGCTAGTAAAATTCAAAAGTGAGCCGTTCGTCAGACATTCAATCAGTTTGGGGTGAATAACTTTTTCTACAAGCATCGCAGCGCCTTACGGTCTCCAGAAGAGTTTTTCCCAGGACAATATTTCCTACAAATAGCATGTATCAAGTTATTTTTAAAAGCCGACTGGACATCTCTAGAGATTAAGTTTTGAAAAAGTGGATTTTCCCAAATAAAATCGTATGAAAATTTTAAAAATCGGGCGCAAAAATATAGTTCCTCCGATCGATCTGAAAAATTACACGGTTGTTAGGGGCCATCCACATACCACGTGGTCAGATTTTTAACTTGGTACGGCCAATTCTGGAAAATGCGTTCGTTATATGCGATTCGTATTATTGGATTCAGTTAATTGAGCGTATTCAAAAGCAGTTTGTTCGAAGAATTTGTCGCTTACTGCCTTGGAGAAACCCTGAACGTCTGTCTTTCTACGAGACCTTCTGCTTACTAGTTGGCGTTGCACTTCTGCGCTGCAAGGATATCGTGGCTAGAACAGCACATAAAATCCTGCTATGCTCCAGCAGTGTTTGGTGTTATTTTTTCATTATATATTGTTGGTGTTGATCTATTTTACGTTGTTTCTGTTTGATTTGTGAATAATGCTATGTATTTGTGTGAAAAAGATGCTGAATTTTTATGCCGGTTTTGAAACTGCCTCTAGTGCTTTTCAAGGCGGCTTTTTCCAGCCAATTTTTAAATTACTTCATTAAGACTATGAGGCGGATGAAATTGAAAATAAATAATAATAATAAATGAAAATCTTTGAAAAATAATAAGCCCTAAGGGTATACAGTATTCGTGCATAATAATGAACACAATGATAAACATGAGAAACTATTATATTATATTATATTATGGAGAAATTTATATTCATATACATTTAGTAAATCAACATCAATAATAGTGTTGCAAGGAATTAATAGATTAGAGTTCGCGCTGTCAATGGTGCTTTCATGAACAACATTAACAGAAATCAATCTAGGTATCTATCCAGAAAAACTCTCCTGAGCACAGACTGGAAAACTTTTTTAATTCACTGTTTATCGTAAACTTCGAATTGGATTCCACAGAGCAACGACCGAATAGACTAATCTATCACACAGAAACGCTTGGAGCTGTCTCTAAAGTAAGGAGAACAAATATATCACACTTGCTGATACAGACGAACGGAACAGTTTCTGTTCGTTATCTGATTGTTTTCACATCACGGATTAAGTGGTGTGATTTGTACACACTTTAGGATAGATGTGATTAACTTTGTCGCTTATCAACGAAATTCGAGTGGGTGACTTATGGGAATTATGCACATGTGGTAATCGCAAAGCAGGATTGTTATGATATGAAGTGACTTTTACTTTCAACAAATCAGCGTTTCTCACTATATTTATTGTGTTTGTTTCAAGGAAACTTGGTATAAATCAATCAGGTTTGATAAATTTTCAAGCGATTTTACGAACAGTTGACTTTTTTCGGGTTTTGGAACAATTCCGCTAATTTCTTGCATTTTCTTGCAACCGCTAATTTCTTGCAACATCGCTTTATAGAAAATATAGTAAATGTATCCCAATACGTTTATTGTAGTTGCATAGAAAACTGACGCTGGGATGAATAGATGAAAAAATCCAAATGGGGAATAAACACTCAAAGTTTGCTTGAGTGGTGAGGTGAAAACGTTGTTTTACCGTGTTTCATTTATTTTCAGTGGTTAGTAGTTTTTTGTTTCTTGAAAGAACTGTGTATGAGTATCGATTCTCGAATGTAAAAGTAATACATTGAGTTGAAAACTTTTTCAGAGCGAAAACTTGTGCTACACGCATTCATGCATTTGATCCCAGCGATTTATATATTGGGAGTAGTATTTACCTTTGCTGTGCATTCAGCAATCTTTTTAGCTAAATACTGTGATGATTGAATCTTGAAGACGTTTTTACCAAGTAGTAGATAATCTTAGTTCAAAGAATTTTATTTAAAATACGTTTTCTTCTATGTATGGCAGATTTTGAGAAGATTCGCGTTTTCTATGGCATGGCAGTGTTCGAAAATTCAGTTTTTTGCTTTAAACTCTTGTATAAGGTTACAGGGGGTATTTTGGCTCACCTGCATATTTTGGCCCACCCGGGAACATTTTACGCATTTTTTGATGAATTCATTGAATACAGAAAACTATGTATGCATCATAGAAATAGCATAACTAAGAATCAGATTTTTAGAGTTTTCGGCAAAACACTGATGTTTCTAGCGCATCGTAGAAATTTTGATACTTCTAAGATATTTTCCAATAAATTGCATTGTTGAACGATGTACGTCAAGGTAATCTTATGGTAGAGCAGGTATATGCCCCCTCCCTTAAATCCGGGCCAGATAGGAAGTCACATGAGAGATTTATTTAAATCTGAGAAGGACGAAACAAAAATCATGAATTATTTGTTTTGTGAGCCAGGAAGTGCTTAACAGAATTAAAATAGGTTGCTAAATCTGCTGAAGCCTTATTGTACCAGTTTTCTTACCACAAAAAAACTAATTAAAAACATACGTTTTCATTAGGGTACGATGCAGTAGCTGCAGGTTTTTCGTTTTTTAGTTTTCGCTGCGAAACGCGCTAAATGGAAGAAAAAATCCCTCCGGAACCGCCAGCACCGAGATAAAACTTTAAATGAATTCGTTTATCACGAGTACAACTTACCATAATCAGCTGCCGGATATCCTTGACGAGGGTCGACGCAGTGAGGAAGTTATTCACCGCCGAGAAGATTTTACCTTCCAACTTGAACGATTTTTGGAACGTTTATTCGTCTGATTGGTTGACCGGACGAGTGAACGAGTCCTCTTCCTCCAAAATGGAGCTCCAAAGGTTATGTTTCTGACGATGCTGCACACAGGTTTTCTTAACACTTTGCTTTCGAAAGTTTTCCTCAACTGCTAACCCGTCTCGCTGTCCCCGCAAAAGGTGCCAGTCAGCGATGCAGCAATGGGTGTTGGAATTTTCTCAAATTCATTTGTATCACGAATCTAAAGTAACAATCCTGAACGGCTAATTGGTTTCTGCTCTAGCTTGAAAGTGTGTGGCTTGTATGCTGTAATTACTTATTTATGATAATGATAGTAATTTCAGAACAGAGTTTAACCTCTGTCCTTTAGCTGTTTGTTTCCTAGTAAACTCTGGAGTATCGGAATTTACTTTATTTATGTATATACTCAATTGAGTAGGTACTAATTGAAAAATATCTCTCGAGGCTATAACTTATGACACCAAACCGGTCAAATTTATGAAATAGCAACAATTATTCCGTAAGAAAAGTCTCGTATATCAAAAACCATGGCGTTATGAAAACTATACTCCTCCCTCCCCCCTGTTTAAAAATAATTATTTTGCCCAGTTCTTTCATATTTATTTTCCTTAGTTTTTCGATTGTAATTGACTATGAAATATATATTAATAAGGCACACGAGGATGAAAATTGAAACTATTTTGTTTTACCTTGCAGAAAATACTCCACGGACAGGCCAAAATATTTCGTCCATTAACTTGATACATTATAACAAAAAAAAAAAAATTCGAATTATTTAGAACGTCAATCTTTCTCCACACGAACTCGGCGGTCATTCACTATTAACTGCATAAAGGCTATATTCTAAAAGATATGGATAGTCACACTCCTCCTCAGTTTGCCCTTCTCAATCCTTGTGTTTGAAAGTTTACTTTCCTCAGAATTTACATTCCCCGTAACAGCGGCGAAAGGGTTGTTTACGCGTTTGATGTCACAGTCGAAGAGCTCATAGCATGGCAGACAATAGGGTTTGTAGGATATCACAGCCAACGGGCAGTAATAAAAAGCAAAACGACGATAAACATTATTTCAGGGGGTTTTCTGGGAGAATTCCTGCTACAAACTTTTATGAATCATTTTAAAAAGCAAAGTCAGCGTGTATGACATCCAATGCTTCTCTTGAGATGGAAAGGTTCTAATAAAAGGTATTCAACTACTATACTTTATTATTTTAAACAATATCTATGAACTTCAACCGATTACGAAGAGCAGCTACAGCAGCTATAACTACTTATTCTTTTAGGCGGGGGCCTAGTGTGGTTGGTAACGTCTCCGCCAACCACGCTCGACGCCTGGGTTCGAATCCCACCGCCGACATAGGTGTTGATGGTTGTGAGGTGGCGTGATCCACTCACAACCAACCCAACTGGTCTAGATTCAATCCTAGCCGACACCGGGAGATTTTCTGAGGCGAAAAATCTCTGGGATCACGCCTTCCATCGCATGAGGAAGTAAAGCCGTTGGCACCGGTCCGTTAATAAACGGGTCGTGAGTTAGGGTCCTGGGTGTGGAGTCGCCTCCATGGGCGTCGGTGATTGGCCACAACAGTGGCGGAACTAGACCGACGGAAAATAAGCGAGAATAAAAAAAAAACTTATTCTTTTAATTGAATTTCACTTTTCATATTTCTTAATAGCTCCTTAGACATTTTAGTAGTTTAGTTGGCAGCAGAAAGCTTACCTTCCTTTGAGATTTCCTAGGACAGGATAAGTCGATTGCATAGTAAAATGACTAATAGACCTTTATTTGAATGAATAAATGATGTAAGTGAGAAAAAATGTCGAGACATGTTAAACAGTTAGTAGTAATATAGTACAATATGTTAGAAGTTAGAAAAACTAGGTGAAGTAATTTTTGCTGATGACATAAATTTATGTATAAAAAATACAAATTTTAGCTTTGTGTAATAGTAGACAAATGATTTAAGTCAATTTTATTCAACAATATACGTCAAGTATTTCAGAGTTATTCAACACTTATATCAACCTCGGATGAAAGCAAAACGATATATAAATGTTGCGTTTATGCAATTCAAATTTTCCATTTAATTAGCAGCTTGGGAGTGAGAGTAAATACGCTGTGAAAACAGTTTCACTCTGTAAAATTTTTCAGATTTGGCCACGCCGAATCAGTCTAACAGCACTTGTTTACCTGTGTTTTTATGTTGATGGTAGGCATGCCAAAGCTTGAGAGAAATTTCAAGTAGGACCACGCTGTCACAAATTCAGTACACTCTGTTTAGTAGTTTTTCATGGCCGTGAATTTGGTAATCATGTTTTGATGAAAATATAATACGTGATATAATATTTAGTATATGTATTTAAATTATGCAATTATATATAGATACCATTGGGGTTATCATTTGGTCGGGGTTAGAAATCAGGACAATTTTATCCGGTACAAATTTAATATAGGGTGTTTCCATTTTTGAGGTATCAATAAAAACACGTAATTTGAGATATGCACTTCGAAATCACCAAATCACTCATTAATTCATTCAAAGTATTTCTAGGACGATCCAATTTTGCAACTTTGATTCATTAGAGTAGCTAGTAGATACCTAAAATAAGCAGCACACGTGAACTGTTTAAAATTGGATCCTAAAGTTTTACACGGTTTTACTATTTTTTTGAATCAGCTGAAGGAGAGAAATTTTCTGAGCAAAACGTGATTTTTAAAAAAAATGTTTATCGTTGTCCTTCGATTTTTAAATGAAGAATAACAAACTGCTCGAAATGCCTTAAATGACAGTTCCCCTCAACACGCTCGTAAACAATAACTCATGAACTGAGCAACTCTGACTCAGTTTAGAACGATGTTCGTAGACGTCAAAAAATGAGTACAAGTCCTTTTTGATTTTGAGTAACTTTGACTCACTTTTTGAGTTCCCTTGATATAAATTCTTTCTTAGTAACGTCGCATATAACGACGTCCATTTTGAAAGGTTATTATGATGTGCTTCAGTCTGTGACATATGTTTTTTAATTGTGTGCGCCTCAGAAGGCATTATAACTGTTAACTTTTATTACAAGGTAATTATTGATGAACATGTGGTGTCGTTTATTGGCCGTGACGGATATCTAGCCAATAATGAAACTGAACTGTACCCAAAAATTGAGTAATGTCGTACTCAAATTTTGAGTTATAATGACTCATTTTAAAGACGTCTAGTGTTACTCAGTTTTGAGTATTTGTGGAGTTACTCAATTTAAGAGTTGTTCCACTTTCTACGAAAATGCGTCAAATGTTACTCATTTTAGAGTTATTATTTACGAGCGTGTACCTTGCATGGGTGAAATGTCATTCAAGACATTCCGAGCAGTTTTTCATTCATTTAAAAATCGAAGCTTTCACGTATTTTATACTGGCTTGTTAAGCCAGCATCGTATCTCGAGATCAACTGGAAGGATAGGAGTGACCGCCATTACGGTGCGTAAAAAGCTGGATAGCTTTAGTACCTTTAGTAACTGTCAGATGTTTGACGGTTGCAACGACTAGACAATGTCTCTCGTCAAGATTCACCCAAAGGAAAAAAAATCGTTCAAAATGAGTCCGTTTCGCCCCGGAGTCAAGGTAAAAGTACTGAACAATCTTCAACATTTCTGAATAACTGGTATCATTCAGAATAACCAGGACAAATGCTAAAATATGAAAAATAAATCAGGACGCTCCAAACAAGTCTCAAAATCAGGACACAAATGAGAAACAGTTTATTGAACAACGATCGTAATGATTACACGCCTAGATTGGGAATGACTGAATCTCCTCTATGGGCGCTTGTCAACTTCTCAAGGCCTGCTTGGCTAAATATGGAGCCCAACTGTTCGTCGTAGGTTTTCGAATCATCCAACGTCCAGCGCTTTCGTGAAGATGTCCGCCAACTGCTTATCGGTCCAAATTGGATCCACATACAGCGTTCAGATGCAATGTTTTTGATGTCAGGTTTTGGGCCACCCCCGTACAACTACAATTGTTCTTATAGATCGTCGCCGGTTGCGTACTCTTAACACCAGCACCACGCAGGAAACTGGTTTACCAAATCACTCCAGTGACATCAGTGCTCAGTTGCACCTGTTTCACGATTGACCACGATACTGTGGCCGTAAACTTCGAATAAGAAGCCACTTACTGATTTGCGAACCGTTTCTCTGCTGGTTCGGGATCCATGTCATAGCATCACATCCGAAAATCCTTATCCTGTCAAGGTCTGGTTTTGTGTTCATCCTCTTTTCTGCAGGGGTTACGATTCCAGTTAAAGCAACCGTAGGGCAACCGTTCAAGAGGTGCGTTACCGTCGGAGCCGCTTCCGACCACAACACCTTCGCAGATTTTGAATTAGGCAGAATTGAAGATCAATCAGCGTCTGATTCAAACGTTCAGCTACCCGTTTTGGTGTGAGTTTCATTGATTTTTGTAGTCGTTGAATTGCTTAATTGAAAAATCAACGCGGAGATCTTCCTGATTTGCCTCCAGGATGCACAAAGTCATTGTTCTGCGATGACACTAGCATTTCCGTAAAAGGAAAAAGCCTTCGTGTCATATGCAGTCGATTGCAGAAAAGTTTAGATATTTTTTCTTCCTACTTGCAAAAGTGGAAAATCTCTCCCAATGCTTCTAAAACTCAAATGATAATTTTTTCTCATAAGCCTAGGGCTTCTTTCCTCAAGCCAAACAATAATCACGTTGTCAAGATGAATGGGGTTATTTTAAGTTGGTCTGACAAGGTTAAGTACTTGGGACTAATTTACGATAAAAAACTTATTTTCAAAGAGCACATTGAGAGTATACAAGCCAAGTGCATCAAATATACGATATGTTTATATCCTCTCATTAACAGGAATTCTAAACTTTGTTTAAAGAACAAACTTTTGATTTACAAACAAATTTTTAGATCAGCAATGCTTTATGCTATACCGATCTGGTCAAGTTGCTGTTCAACAAGGAAGAAAACGATCCAAAGGATTCAGAATAAAATTCTGAAAATGATTTTGGAGCGTCCTCCTTGGTTTGGTACACTCGAATTACATAAACTTACTGGTGTTGAACCTTTAGAAGCTATGTCAAATAAAATTATTAACAATTTTCGACAAAAATCGTTGCAATCCTCAATTGCTACGATAAACTCTCTTTAAAGCCAATAAGTTAGCAATTAAGTTAGTTGTAAGTTTACTTCCCCTTTTCTGACAAGTAGGTTTAAATCCCTACGAATGATAAGTCCTAATTGCGAAAGCAAACAAATCCTAACAATTAAAATTACAAATTTCTAACAGTGTTGAGAAGTCACCATTTGTGATTGGACACACATACTCATTTTTCTTAATAAAAAAAACGTTAATTTTGGTGAGAATAGATTCGTACAAGACTCAAACAAACGTCGCCACATAGGGTGGGCAAGCGAATTCTCTGTTTATCGGATAGGATGTTCGGCATTTTTGGCCACATCGATAATGAAATCATCTTTTATTTTCCGCATATACCGCAGATGATTTGCATTTATGAGATGATCGCTGCATCCTGTGTCTAGGTAGAACTAGATTTTCCCGGTTTTTTGATTTTTTTCTGGTCATCATTTACCATAAACGTTACTACCCTCCTATCGACTGTCGTTATGGCATTTCCTCCTGGTTTCATTGAACGACAGTTCCTCTGCAATGTGCTTGAGCTTGCCAGAACGATGACACTTGCCAGTAAACTGCTGCTGCTTCCTACCTTCGACGAGTCCCGCACCACTCAAGTCATTCTGGCAGTTTGCCCTTTTCTCTCTACGATCAACAGCCGCTGTTTGATCGTCCTTCCTCTATATTATAGATCTTTTCCTCTAGATTATATAGTGCCGTCACCCGGGGATCATCGCTGTTGCGTAAGGAATAGTTGAGCGGTCTGGAATTGCCGGATAAGATCATCAAATCCTTCCTTCCTCCGTAATCGTGCAAACTGCTTCCTTAGCAACGTTTAACTTGAACCGAATTTTTTCACAAAGGTTTCTTATATAGTCTTCCGTTTGCTTTTGTCGAACAAATTTAAACATTTCATCCGTTGTGAATTAAATGAGAATTTGAATTGATTTGACCTTTCTGTCGGTTTGAGAGCATCGTCTGACGCCGAAACTGGTTGTATCAGCGAGTGTTGCGAAATTTCGACACTGCAAGATGAAAATGATGAAACAGTAATTTCACTCTCACTGTCATCACACTGATATTGAGTGTCACCCGTGTCAATTCTCACTCAAAATCATGTCAGTGATATAAATGGTATTATCATCGAAATTATTGGATCTTAGCCAATTTATTTTGCATGATAGCATCCTTAGCTTCACTTATCGTGGGGGCGGTATGTTTCTCTCATCCGCTGTACTGAATGAAATCGTTCCTCTTGCCGTCTCGGTCTTTTGCCTCTGCGCCATTCAGGTGTTTCACCTGTCGATAACCTCATGATCATTCGTCGAGATTCCTCCACACCGAGGCACAAAGCCTGCGTGAGATGCGATTAGTTTCATGTTAGTTATTACAAAAGTTCACATCAATGGACAACGTTATTCTAATTCCCTAACAAAAAAAAAGTTTCATGTTAGTTTCGTGTTTCCTGAGAATGATATAGATGCCTCATTTCCTCACATTTCAGCTCTTCCAGACGGTGCTTTTTGTCGCGAGAAAGATGTGTCTGCTGTCTTCGTTTTTGTTTATATCGCTTTGATGGGTCCTTTACATCGTTTTGATGAGTCCTTTGCTCAAGCATCAATGCGCTGCATTCTCCTAGTCTAGAATCGGCTGATTTTCTTTGTTGAACCAGCCGTCACGTCGATTTCCTCTAGACGAACACAATAGCACCTTCCGCTGCGCTATCGATGATTGCTTTACCATTACTCTAGCCGTCCTCTAGAGAGGCTTTGGTGAGCTCTCCTTCATTTGGTAACGCTGCCTTAAGGCTTTGCAGCTATTCAGTGACGACTTCGGGAAGTTTAGGTCGCTCCAGAGCGTACCGTGGCGGATAACGGTAGCGGATGTCGTTGACAACCGAGAGTCTTTAATGCATCTTGACCATCAGATAGAGGTCGACGTTTGCGCCACGATAAGTTAGACTGTTGTGGTGATCTCCAGGCGTACTGATATGCTGAAAATAAGTACTATGTTATGACCATGTTCTTGGGGGCTGCGAAGTCAATGAGTCGGAGGCCATTTTCATTCATGAGCCGGTGTGGGCTGAACTTCCCAATAGTTGGTCTAAATTCCTCATCCTGGCCGACTTGAGTGTTCAGATCTCCGATGATAATTTTGATGCCATGTTTCGGGCAGCTCTCGTATGCATGCTCCAGCTGCGGGTAAAAGGCCTTCTTATTGTTATTGTGTTTATTCCTAGGTGATGAATGTGCACGTTGATGATGCTAACGTTGAAGAAGCGGCCTCTAATCCTTAACCTGCTCATTCTGATGTGGATTGGCCACCATCCAATCATACGCTTATGCATTTTGACCATCGCAATGAAAGCTGTGTCCAGCTCGTGTGTGTTGCCGCAGCTCTGGTAATTGATGAAACCATCTCTATGCGTATTAGGGTGGGGAAAATTGATCGATTTTCCAGAACCAAGTTTTTTTGGTTCCTTCTGGGGCTCCAAACAACCCTAAACTTATCGGAAGTCGATTGGTTTCGTCTTCGCTTGGCGCATTGCATTTCAAATTTGTATGGAAATTTCTATGGAAAAACCTACTTTTTTGCATTTACCTTCCTAGAGGGCTCAATAATGATCTAATATAGCACTACATTATGTGAAAGTATAGTATTTTAGATGCCTGACAACTTTGCAGAAGGCACTGAAGAGCTAGGATGTCCCTAAGAAGAGCTATAGCTGTTCAAAGTTGAGTATGTCGGTTTAAATGCAGAAAATCTTGTTTTCTGCCAACATTACCAATGTACCGGCGCCAGTAGGATTCCGATCAGAAATAACCTGTCGTAACGAGTTTATACACTCAGCTGGATCAAACAAACAAATTCAGGTCAATATTATAGACGTAGGTAGAATCTACAACGTGTTTCAGAGGTTACTTCTGATGGAAATCTGACTAACGCCGGTACACTGGCAGTGTTGGCAGAAAACATGATTTGCAACATAAATTTCGACATACTCAACTTTGAACAGCTCCAGTATTTTTTTGGGACACCCTAGCTCTTTGATGTCTTCGGCCAAGTTGTTAGGCATCAAAAAACCCACCATTTGAAGTCATGAAACCTATGGTTTGAGCCACTTTGAGCTTTTTAGAATGGAAAATGCAAAAACGTTGGCTTTTCCATACAAATCTCCATATAAATTTGAAATGCAAAGCGCCAAGCGGAGACCAAACCAATCGACTTCTGATAAATTTAGGATTGTTTGGGACTCTAAAAAGAACAGAACAAAACTTGGTTCTGGCTTTCTATCGATTCCCCACCCTAATACGTAAGTACCGATACTCGCTTCCAGTATAACTCCTGGAGCGATACAATGTCGGACTTGCGGATCTTCAAAAAGTCGGAAAAAATGCGGGTACTTCTAAAAAATCAAAGGACTTTTAGTTTCATGATCCGAGTTTCCAATCCGTTTCTTGCGCTTTTGCTTTGCCGTTAGTCCGTTTTCGTTGCCTGGGCCTACATTGTTTGCATTCTGTACTGATGATTTTTACAACTTGTTTGTAGGGCCTGCACCAATCCCCTATCTTGCTATTTATTAGAGGCTGTTGAAACCGAACGAAACCATTACTGTATCGGGTTTGATTGGGGGATTAAACCGAGTACTGTAGCCACAATATTAGCAGAGGCAAGAAAAACTGATACTACTATATGACAACGCTCGGCCTCATACTGACAAGTAACTATTTTTTATAAATAAAATGGCATTTTTATTTCAAATAAATAGCGAGAAATTAGTTGCGAACCTAATATAAGATTTCGAAATTATTTAACCATTTAGTGCTACTATCTTTTTACCTTTCTCGGGGAAAGGCAAAACCTAATAGGTGAGTTATAAAAAGAGTATGTCTTTGAAATTTTAAAACATAATTCGATTTTAACTATGCCGTGTTTTAGATACTTCTTTGTCAAACGTTTTCGATGGAATATTAACTCCAGCTAGCAAAATTCGAACACATAATTACATTCACACCAGTTTAGCCTTAAACGGTAACGCAACAATTAACAACTTGTCCCATCTAAGGTTGTTCGGTTGTTAAAGTATGGTTACATAAATTGGGCACTGAAATTTGACACGGTTTTCAGATTTTTATGTATCAGTTGAAAAAAGGTAACTTTCTGAGCAAAACGTGAATTTAAAAAAAATGTTTATCGTTGTCCTTCAATTTTTAAATGAAGAAGTAGTTTTTTATTTTTTTATTTAAATATCGAAAGACAACCACAAACATTCTACAAAAATCACGCTTGTTAAGAAAACGCGTCTTTTTCGAATGATATATAAAAACTGGTATAGCTTTAGGACCCAATTGCAATTGCAAGAAAATTATATTACCAGCAGTTCGGGAGGGTTTTTTCCCATTCGACTTTACTGCTCGAAAAGTGCAATATTAAAGTACTTGCCAAAGTGCTCAGAAGTGCATCATTATACTATTATTGCCATTGTGACGAGATGCCTTCGTGCTGTCCTTACGGATACACGCTGATACGGTGAGAATACTAGCGGGTGAAATGGTGAAGTTCAGGGTTGAATTCAATCATAAACCTGAAAATCATCGTGCTCAAGAATACCAAAGTTCATTTTTCTTAATTAACGTTCGGTGTTCGGTGCTATGCAACTTAATAAGATACTTTATGGTCAGAGTTTCAAACTGGATAATGGTAAAATTTTAATATAAATTGTGCAAGCCACCCACGTATTCTCACTGTTCAACTCGTGCTCTCATCCACCCCAGCAGGGTGAAAACTAGTGATACTAGCCAAAGTTATTCACATAGTTATGTGCATGCAGCCATTCATTAATTTATGTTAATAAAAAGTAGACCAATATACGAACGGTACACACAGCAAAAGCGCAAGAACAAAGAAGTACAAAAAGCTTGATCAGCTCAGCGCAGCATAGAACATCGCCCTGGGAGAAGAAAACTTCAGTGGCCACTTCTACATTGCGCTGCTGCATCTTCTTAGCAAAGCTAGACAACAGTGGTTCTGATTCTGATAGCGTTGCGAGTGCACGTATGGATGTACTTTTTTGAACTTCTTCTCGCCGATTTTCGCCTTCGGACAGAACAGAGAGACGGAAGCCTCCCGTTCGCCCGACTCCTGGCAGCACATGCAGGACCGTTCCATCTGCCAGATCTTGCTACCCGATACCTGAATGTAGCTGGCGCAGCGGCCAACACACGCAAACGACGGGATTGGCTTTGGGACACATCCCGGATACTGGAGCACATGGATAACCGGTGTTACCTGGCAGTCGTCTGCCGTGTAGTGCTGGATGTCATCTGGTGAGTTGGTGGGTGATGTTAGTAGTGCACAGTGATGGGGTTCGTGTTGTATGATGTACATGTGTTTTCATCGGTCAAGTGATAGCAGAAAATGGAATGAGAAAGGACAAAACGTAAATATAAAGGTAAGCAATTTTTTATCGGAAAAACGGTTGCATAAAAATAAGCATGGAACAATAAATTTCGGTAAAATAATGAATTCACTGCGGAATGGTTTGGTTGGTTGGTTGGTTGGTTGCATTGTTCGTTGATGGGGTTGGGATGTGGCTTGATGGTGATTGAGTCCGCTTGAATGCTTGGAAAATAAAAAAAAAAATTAACTGAATGAAAGTGTATCGTGTTTAAATTATTATATTACACGCTGTTGATACCTTCAGCTTTTCGCGACTGGTGATATTTTATTGTTGTACATTTATTATGCGAAACCTGTGAAGGATACTTTTAAACCAATCATTCTGCCTTTCATTCGGATCTATAATTAAAAACTATGATCTGAAAATCTGATTAATTCGACATTTTCGAGTGAAATTTTTCAACCTTGTGCAGTCATTCGAATATAATGCTATGACATAGTTGGTACGAGATTCGTTTCTCTGGATCATTATCAATAACAACCAAATAATCGATATGAGCCATAATCGACATAACCCATATACGATGTAAATGTATGCCACGAGTATGTCCATGAATATTAGCTTAAATCTGCACGTCGCAAACAAGAACTATGGCGTTAGGTGTTAAAACTAGAAAAACCTTGTAGAAAATTTTTCTTAAGATTAGCGCTCTAACTTCAGAAATCGATAGAAATCTTTGAACATTATTGCAGACTAAATATTTTATAGATTGACCTTTCATCAACATTCTTTCAAAACTACATGAATATTTTGAAAAAATCTGTTCCCGAAATTGATCTAAACTAAATTTTAGAAGGTGTCTAGTTCTCCGTGTTTTCAAATGTAACACAGAAATAACAAGACTTGCGAAACTAATTGTCATCCAGAATCGTGTGCTTAAGCCTCCACTGTAAATTAGAACAAACACTGTAAATTAGAACATAAGAAAAATAACATGGAAAACTGTCAGGCGTCAAATGTAGGTTATCGCAAAAGCTCTGAAGTAGTTGCAATCCAGCCACCGAGAAGGCTACCAATAAAGTTTCGGTCTGTACACAGTGAAGAAATAAACCGCAATTATTTAAGCGCTACGATTATCGGAGTAAAGTTAGTTAAATTGGCTTCACACAACAACATATCCAAGGTCACGGCCATACGCCATACAAATTTTTTGAGGTTAATTTACCGTCTTTCGGCGGTAAGGGAAAAGCTTCGCAATTCGGAGCGTCTGTTCAACAAGATGGTGCGACTCAAGACAGCATCCGATCTCCATGTTAAGAGCGGTTGATCAACGTTTTGGTGCCAGCGTACAACTCTAAACTGAGCTGCTACGATGGTCCGCAGCCGGCGTGACATGGGTTTGGGGTAGGCCCACCAATCTGCCCCATAAACATAGAAAGTTACGAACGATCAGAGAGAACAAACGACCCGGAACAATTCGCGAAGACCAAGGCGACTGAAACGGGCTTTGGAATTGGTAACTCGGAACATGGAACTGTTAGTCGGTATGCTTCCCAGGCTGCGATCATCTACGACGAGTTAAATCTATGCAGCTTCAAAATCGTAGCACTACGGGAACTTTGCTGAACCGGACCGAAGGTGTGGAAAGGCGGACATCGGGAGCTAGCTGTAAGCAGTGGCGTAGCTAGGGGGTGCGGTTCGCACCAGGCCCATCACTCAAAGGGGCCCCAAAGTCATGCAAACATCGAACCGGTCAACATGCCCATCTGAACTCAACCTCATGTATTTGTGCTCGCCACTCTGCCCTCGTGATCCACACGGACAGAGTAAACGTAATACCGATGGTCATTTTTAACATGATTTGTGATTCGACTGACGCCGAAGTTGAATGTTTGCCGATCGCAGAAAACATTTGATGCAACGTGGAAACACATAACAAAGGAGCGATTTTTTGCGATGCTGAAAACGCTGTCTAGGGTATTTGTTTAATTATTCATCTCATTAGGCCGACGTTCACGAAGAATGCATGGAGTAAACACCAGATTTACACGAAATCGTTGAACAAATAAACAAAATATGATTACATGCTCTCATAGAATCGCCCATCAATGGAAATTTGGTAAACTTAGTTAGTTTTATCCTGAATTTTGTAAAACAAACCATTTTTCACAACCTCCCACTCATCTTAGAACCTAAGCCACTGCTTAATTATTCATCTCACGACGCCCCCATATTCATCACACAGTTAATCACTTTGTTAATGAACGTAGCCGCATACCATCGTAGTAGGTTACCTAGGTATCCGCTGTAGTTGTTTACGCGCAAATTGGTAGTCTAGGTATCCACTGCAGTGCTGTCGATTTATGTCAATTATGTCGGAATTATTCAAATTTAAAGCTTGTTTTTGGAAATTCAAGGTGAACATTTTGAAAGTTAATGTATTCTTAGTGTAGTGATTGATTTTGTTTAGTGATTAATACAAAATGTAGTCCGCAAATGATGAAAAAAACTTTGGTTGGTTGCTGAATGAATCCCGTTGTAGCCGTATAGAGCAATGGGTAGATTTCGTTTTCTTGGTTAGATGATCGAAATAAATGAGTTTTTCAGTGTAGATGACCGACTATAATAACAAATTCAGAGATTTTAGGTTAGTTTCTGAGGATTCTACTTCATGAGATATCTAAAGTGTACTAATAAGAATCCATTCCATGGATTAGTTGATTGGTTTGGTTAGAAAATATGCGTTTTTTCTAGTTTTCAATTGAGTTTTCGTTTTATAATTATGGGGTGAGATGAATAATGGAACAGTTCCCCTATCTGTGTTGCTGTGTTTCTAACATAAAACAGAGTGAGGGAAATAATCCGCGTTCGCGAGTGACTATGTAATTTCTGATTTTGCCAATTTAAAAGCACGGAAAGTGAGTATCAAAATTAACCTTATTTTCGATTTTGCGGAAAACGGAATGAGTAAGTATAAAAACTAAATTTTTTGTTTCTCTCAATTCCTTTCATGAAAAAAAAAACTGCCCAGTCATTTTCATTGGGGGCCCACATTTTTGTTACCGCACCAGGCCCACCAAACCATAGCTACGCTACTGGCTGTAAGCTCAGGCCATTTCTTCAATTAAAGCATCATCAACGTGCACTGACCACACAAGGCGAGACCTTATACCGAGAATGAAGCCTTCTACGTGCAGCTGGAATGAGTCTATGACGGGTGCCCTAGGAACGACGTGAAAATTGTCATCGGCGACATGAAAGCTCAGGAAGAACGAGAGGCAATTTGCAGACTACTGGTTGGACCAAATAGTCTTCTATACTGTACGAAAACAGTCAACGGTTGCAGCCTCACGTGGTATGGTAGTCCGAAGCCACAACGCCCGACCAACGTACAGAAAGCAAAATCGGCAACTTTCTAATCGACAGAAGATTCTTCTCTGATATTACTAACGTTCGCACATACCACACTGCAAACATAAATTCGGACCGCTATCTAGTTGCAGTATGCGTGCGCTCAAAACTCTCGACGTGTCAAAGTCGAACGTCGCGACCCAATTTTGTACACATAAGGGACCCTAAGGTTGGTGAGTACGGGCAGGAGCTTGCAATGGTACTACAAACGAAAGCGCAGCTTGGCACAGATCGCAAAAACGACTGGTTTGATATCCTGGATTTATTGGGTATGTACCCTTCCATGGACACAGGCTAGATTAAAAATTGTACGGAAACCATGCTTGCGACATATCGAACTTCTCCCTAATAAATCCAGAACTACGAAAAGTTTCGAAATGTCCCTTACTGTTTTAAAAATTATACTAAATTTGTAATCTTTTAAAAAAGGTTGTATTAAATTTGCTTGAGATCTTGCGGAATGGCAGGTAAAACGAATTTTCATTTTTTCGGTTCTGAAGGGGTCAGGAGGAGAAGAACATGCGAGAATTCTGCAGTACCGTCACGAGAGCGAATGTGGAACGATATCAATGTGCGTGGGACAGGCAGAGCTCGGCCCTCCGAAGGATAAAGCGCCACCAGGAGGATCGAGATTGCGTAGCGAGGGAGCACTTGTTCTGCGTTAGCGACACCCGTAAGTTCTATGAGAAACTGCAACTGCGTGAGCTAGTGTCTTAGTGCCGTGACCAGGGAGGAATCTCCTGACGAGCTAGTGTGAGGTGATCGGAAGGTGGGAACAGTACTAGGACGAACATCTTAACGACAATGTTACAATGTAGGAGTATGTGCAGATGGCGACAGATTTTCCAGAATATTGAGAAGGAAATCGATAATGTGGTGTTGGTAAAATAACAACAGCCAACAGAAAAAAAATATATTGCGACTATAACGTTGCCGTCTAGTTCCCCATACACGAATGTTTTCTTTGCTGTCCACCTTATTCCCATGTCGACGATAGCATGTATGGTTGCATATAACATTCGGTGTGCGATACACACGTTCTCCAGTGCACAGCCGCTCTATTGCCGAGTTTGCTTTTCTTTGCACGAAGGCTGTCGGTAAGTTGCCGAGCAGTAGTTACGCTTCTTCTTTCCACAACCTTTTTTAACAGCCGTCACCCGACATCCACCATGGGTAAATAAAAAAAGAAACGGAAAATGTCTCCGGTGGATTCGGGCTGTTACCGAAACGCACTGTTTGTGTAGTGCGGACACGAACGTCTTATAAAAAACAGCTTCTTCTCTTTTCTACATTCGCAATCCCAAAGACAATTTTCGAAATAATGCCGAATAGACACACGGAGTACATTTTTCATTTCCTTTTATGATGCTCTGTTGCCAATACGTTCTCAATGTGATTATCGGTTTGTCAGCGCGAATAGGTATCACGAACAAATGGCAACAGCAAACACGTGCTGTACCATCAGCATGCCTGTCCAGAAGGTTCGGTGGCCAAATTCCGGAGAAAGGGAATTCCGTGCAGTAGACCCTATTGCACGCACTTCTTTCAAGTACCACATCTACTTCACTGGCGGCAAAGCAGCGGAACGGGGCGACGGTTCTGTAGTGTTGGGAAATCAGAAAACAAAAGTCATCCGTTGGAGGCCCGTAGATGACCGTATACGCGTGTCTAGGATTAGGTGTCCCTAATTCTTCAACTACAGTTTAATCAACACCCACTCGTCAATCAATGAAAACGGCATGAGGCTGATAAACTCTGCTGGGGCCAGAGGAATAGCCATATGTAGCTCCTACTTTCCACGTTTAAATATTCGGAAACACACCTGTGGGCATCCAGCTCCCAGATCGATCACGTACTGATTGACGGTCGGCACTTTTCGGATGTTACTCATGCTAGATCTATTCGGGGATCAAACATTGACTCTGACCATTACCTCGTCGTTTGTAAGATCCGCGTACGGTTGTCAAACGTGCTGAAATCTGGCACAGAGAGGACGGTGCGTTTCAATTTACAGCGGTTGAAGGCTGAACAGCAGCAGGAGCGAGAGGAAGACATAAATGGGCTGTGGAGTAGTATTCACGGTGTCATTGAAATGACTGCGAGAGAGGTAGTAGGCACGACGCGAAGACAGCCTAATGACTGGTTTGATGTCGAGTGCTAGAGAACCGTGCCAGGAGCCGCACTGCGGTTACGCGTCAGAGCAGAGAGAGGTACACTGCCGGTAACCGCTAGTCAGTCCCATCTGTAAAAATGTTAAAACGAGAAAACAGCTTCGAAAGATATTTCATTCACGCTCAGTTATCACTTATTTGAGATGAATTATTTTGACAATATTCATGCTAAAATATATAATAGTTTGCATACTAGCCTGCACTAATTACGTTGTAAAAATCATTGATATAATTGATTTTATGATAAAAACCTTGAGTGTGACTGACTTGCCGTTACATTTTACACCGAAGAGAAAAGTAACCGCAAGTCAGTCACATTGCCATGTTGAAACTATAGTGCGTGTTGACGTGTTGTTATTCGTTGCCGTAGAAAACTGTCAATCCTTCGCTGTTAGGAAGTGTATGTCCATGAGAACCTTTTAAGAAATGTCGAGTTTGGAAAATCTCATGATGTACGGAACCGATGAAAGCTTATCCGGTCAGGACTCGGATAAAGAAACTGAAGCCGGGACTGCAATTGGTTCATGCGACAACAAATGTCAAGATGATCCAAATCCCATTCTGTGCCGAACACGCATCAGTACTGGACGTGTTTGGTGATCGGTCCGATAGAGTATAAAACAAAAGACGTGTGAACAAGTGTTGGCATTGTTTGCCTGGTCAAGTGAAATAAATCCGGGTTCAAGGTCGTGCCTTTGTGCAACTGTTTCGCATCGTGACTGCCAGCTGGTGCGTAAGCCGATTTGGCTGCTGGCTGGATTGTGCTACAGCAGTGGACGAGACACAAACGAGGAAAAAGAAGAAGCCATCAGTGTCAGCGAGTTGTATCGCTGTGTGGAGTGATCTCACACCTGGCTCGCTGCTGGTGGCTGTTTGGTGCTGCTGTATTGGTGCTGCTGGCTGTAACGGCTGCTACTTCGAACGATCGGACAACCAACCTTACTGGAAGGGAGAAATAAAAAGGTACGTGTTCTTGTCAGCGCTAGTGCGCTAGACTTAGCGCGATGGATGTAGATCCCTCGCCTCCCGCGCCACCATCCCCGAACCCCTCTGACCCTGACCCTTCTGTTACCCCCTCCCCTGTTCATTCTTCAGTCCCCCCTCGCCCCAGGCTTTACCCAGACGGAGCCCAGGGCAGCTATACTGTTTATTTTCGGCCAAAGGCAGGACCGAAATCGAAAAAGTTGAACCTCTTGCAGATTTCTAAAGACCTGACGAAGGAGTACAAGGGCGTGACCGAAATTTCCAAGGTCCGGCCTAACAAGCTCCGTGTCGTGGTCGGTAACCTGAAAGAGGCCAACGATATAGCTTGCTCTGAGCTCTTCACACGCGAGTATCGCGTTTACATACCCGCACGAGACGTGGAGATCGACGGTGTCATAACCGATTCGAGTCTGTCCGTCGAGTGTATACTGCAAAGTGCCAAAGGGTGCTTTAAGGACAAAACGTGTCCCGAAGTAAAGGTGCTCGACTGCAAGCAATTGCGGTCAGCATCGATCATCGGTGGCAAAACAGTATACACTCCGTCAGACTCGTTTCGAGTTACGTTCGCCGGGTCTGCACTACCAAGCCACGTCTCGATCCACCGGGTTCGTCTCCCTGTGAGGCTCTACGTGCCCCGCGTCATGAACTGCCTGAATTGCAAGCAGTTAGGCCATACAGCCGCCTACTGCTGCAATAAGGCACGTTGTGGCAAGTGTGGGGAGTCTCATGCGGAAGATTCTTGCAGTGTTAACGCTGAAAAGTGTATTCACTGCGGAGAAAATCTGCATGAGCTCTCGACATGTGCGGTGTACATGCAGCGCAGGGATAAAATAAAACGGTCTCTCAAAGAGCGTTCAAAGCGTTCCTACGCTGACATGCTGAAGAAGACCGTTACCACTTCTCCCGTTACTTCGAACCCCTTCGATCTGTTGTCCTCTGATGAAACCGATTCTGACGATTCACCAGCGGGAGCATCTTACGCCAATCCTGGAGAGTCTAGAAAGAGGAAAAATATTTCCTCTCCTAAACTTCCCAGAAAAGGTCCTAAGATTTCTCAAAGTGAAATGAAAGTTACAAACAAACCAAACAGTGCTGCGGAAAAACCGAAGCAAACTCCTCCTGGGCTGGCAAATTTAAAGTCCCAGAAGGAGTTCCCAGCACTTCCAGGAACATCTAAAACCCCAGTTGCTCCTTTTACACTCCCAGTTGATGAAACAAACTCTGGATTAGTGAAATTTTCTGACATTGTGGACTGGATTTTTGAAACTTTCAATGTACCCGATCCAATTAAAATTTTTCTTACAGCATTCCTCCCAACAGTTAGATCATTTTTGAAGCAGTTGACTGCCCAATGGCCTCTCCTTGCAGCGATTGTATCCTTCGATGCCTAATTCAACTGCGTATATGAAGGATTCTATCTCTGTCTTACAGTGGAATTGTAGAAGTATTTTACCAAAAATTGATTCGTTTAAAGTTTTGATAAATAAAAACAAATGCGATGCATTTTCCCTTTGTGAAACTTGGCTTACTTCAAATATTGATCTCAACTTCCATGATTTTAATATTATTCGCCTTGATCGAGACACCCCATATGGAGGAGTACTTTTAGGGATTAAAAAGTGCTATTCTTTCTATCGTATTAACCTCCCCTCGATTCCAGGCATCGAAGTTGTCGCATGTCAAATGACAATACAAGGTAAAGAGCTTTGCATTGCCTCAATATATATTCCCCCCAGAGCACAGGTTGGGCAACGGCTGCTCTTTGATTTAATAGAACTTCTTCCCTCGCCACGTTTGATTTTGGGAGACTTCAACTCTCATGGCGTGGCTTGGGGTTCCCCATACAATGATAACCGCTCCTCTTTAATCTATAACCTTTGCGATGACTTCGACATGACTATTTTAAACAACGGTGAAATGACACGTATCCCGAAACCTCCAGCGCGCCCAAGCGCTTTGGATCTATCCTTATGTTCGACGTCGCTACGGTTGGATTGCACATGGAAGGTAATCCTCGATCCTCACGGTAGCGACCATCTGCCTATTCTTATTTCAATTACTAACGGGTCAACTCGCATGCGACCAATTGACATTCCGTATGACCTCACACGAAATGTCGATTGGAAGTTAAACGAGGAAATGATTTCAAAAGCGGTCGAGTCGATTCAACATCATTCACCACTTGAAGAATACAACCTCCTCGCGGGCTTGATTCTCGACGCCGCGTTGCAAGCCCAAACGAAGAAATATCCCGGCGTAACGATCAAAGAACGGCCTCCCACTCCGTGGTGGGACCAAGAGTGCTCCGATGTCTACACGCAAAGATCCGACGCGTTTAAGGCCTACCAGACGGGAGGTATACCTGGCGACTATTTACGGTATTCGGAGCTTGATACCAAGCTTAAAAGCTTGGCTAAAGCAAAGAAACGTGGATATTGGCGTCGGTTCGTGAACGAGACGTCGAGGGAGACATCGATGAGCACTCTTTGGAACACAGCCCGAAGAATGCGGAATCGCGTAACGGTCAACGAAAGCGAGGAGTCTTCAAGTAGGTGGATATTTGATTTTGCCAGGAAAGTATGTCCGGACTCTGTTCCTGAGCAAAATATTGTTCGCGATGCGTCTCCGGGCCACGACGCGATAGAATCACCTTTTACGATGGCAGAATTTTCAGTTGCCCTCCTGTCCTGTAACAATAACGCGCCTGGATTAGATAGAATCAAATTCAACTTGTTGAAGAATCTACCCGGCAATGCCAAGAGGCGCTTGTTGAACTTGTTCAATAAGTTCCTGGAGCAAAACATTGTACCGCAGGATTGGAGGCAAGTGAAGGTGATCGCCATCCAAAAACCAGGGAAACCAGCTTCTAATCACAACTCTTATAGGCCGATTGCAATGCTATCCTGTATCCGGAAATTGATGGAAAAAATGATACTCCGTCGTTTAGACCACTGGGTCGAATCAAATGGTCTACTATCAGAAACTCAATTTGGCTTCCGCCGTGCCAAAGGGACGAATGATTGTCTTGCGTTGCTTTCAACAGATATTCAGCTGGCGTATGCTCGTAAAGAACAAATGGCGTCTGCGTTCTTGGACATTAAGGGGGCTTTTGATTCCGTTTCTATTGACATTCTTTCGGGTAAACTTCACCGACAAGGATTTTCTCCAATTTTGAACAATTTTTTGCACAATTTGTTGTCCGAAAAGCACATGCATTTTACGCATGGCGATTTGGCAACTTTTCGCATTAGCTACATGGGTCTTCCCCAGGGCTCATGTTTAAGCCCCCTTCTTTACAACTTTTATGCAAATGACATCGACGAATGTCTGGCAAATTCATGCACGATAAGACAACTTGCAGACGACAGTGTAATCTCTGTTACAGGAGCCAAAGCTGCCGATTTGCAAGGACCATTGCAAGATACCTTGGACAATTTGTCTGCTTGGGCTTTACAGCTAGGTATCGAATTCTCTCCGGAGAAGACTGAGATAGTAGTTTTTTCTAGGAAGCATGAACCTGCTCAGCTTCAAACACAATTAATGGGTAAAACGATTTCTCAGGTTTTGGTACACAAATATCTTGGTGTCTGGTTCGACTCTAAAGGCACCTGGGGTTGTCACGTGAGGTATCTGATGAAAAAATGTCAACAAAGAGTGAATTTTCTTCGTACAATAACCGGACAATGGTGGGGAGCCCATCCAGGAGACCTTATAAGGCTTTACCAAACAACGATATTGTCTGTTATTGAATACGGGTGTTTCTGCTTCCGCTCCGCAGCAAACACACATTTGATCAAACTGGAGCGAATACAATATCGTTGTTTGCGTATCGCCTTAGGTTGCATGCAGTCGACCCATACGATGAGTTTGGAGGTTTTAGCTGGAGTACTACCATTGAAAAACCGCTTCTGGAGCCTGTCTTCTCGTATTCTAATCAAATGTGAGGTCTTGAACCGTCCCGTGATTGAAAATTTTGAAAGGTTAATCGAACTTAATTCTCAAACCCGTTTTATGACATTGTATTTCAATCACATGTCCCAAAATATTAACCCTTCTTCGAATATTCCAAATCGTGTCGACTTATCAAATACTTCTGATTCTACTGTGTTTTTCGATACATCCATGATAGAAGAAACTCGTGGAATCCCGGATCATTTACGCGTGCAGCAGATCCCTAAAATTTTTTCCAATAAATATCGAAACATCAACTGCGACAATATGTACTACACTGACGGATCACTTCTTGATGGGTCCACTGGCTTCGGTATCTTCAATAACAATTTAACCGTCTCCCATAAGCTCGATAATCCTGCTTCTGTTTACGTCGCAGAATTAGCTGCAATTCAGTACACCCTAGGGATTATCGAAAAAATGCCCACGGACCATTATTTCATCTTTACGGACAGTCTCAGTTCCATTGAGGCTCTCCGATCGATGAAAGATGTTAAGCACTCTCCGTATTTCCTGGGGAAAATACGGGAACATCTGAGTGCTTTATCCGAAAAATCTACTCAGATTACCTTAGCGTGGGTCCCTTCTCACTGCTCGATACCGGGTAATGAGAAAGCGGACTCTTTGGCTAAGGTGGACGCAACAAACGGTGATATTTATGAAAGACCAATTGCCTTTAATGAATTTTTCGCACTTGTACGTCAGAATACGATCATCAGTTGGCAAAATGCTTGGACCAGAGGGGAATTGGGAAGGTGGTTACATTCCATAATCCCCAAAGTATCGACGAACCCGTGGTTCAAGGGGTTGGATGTAGGTCGGGATTTCATTTGCGTGATGTCCCGGCTTATGTCCAATCACTATAGATTTGACGCGCTCCTCCGTCGTGTTGGGCTCGGGGAAAGTGGTATCTGTGCCTGTGGTGAAGGTTATCACGACATAGAGCATGTGGTTTGGTCATGCCCTGTACACCGTGACGCCAGGTCTAAATTAATAGCTTCCCTGCAGGCCGAGAGTAGACAGCCGGCTGTTCCTGTTCGTGATGTCTTGGCGAGCCGTGATCTATCCTACATGTCCCTTATATACGTTTTCCTGAAATCCATCCACGCCCCAGTCTAGTCCGTTCCCCTCCGTCTACACCCAACAAAACGACAAGAACACGTTTGAACCTTAAGCACAAAACCAGCAACCAGACCCCGCACAATAGAACCAGGACCCAAGGACTACGAGCCTCTGTCCCAACTCACGACATCGTGGCTCAGCAGAACGAATCCATACATGCCATTCGACGATTATCAGACGACCATTGAACAACAAAACACTGATTGGAAATCCCATGCTAGTTTTAAGTTAGACTTAATTTCAGCTCGTAGTCGGCAGCGAGGATAAAAAATTTGCTTTAGTTTTTAAGTCATCAGATATAATTGGCGCCGTTAAACATTAAATTGTATTTGTGCCGTGTCAAATAAATGTTATGTGAAGAAAAAAAAAAAAAAAATGATCCAAATCCATTAGAGGTTCGAGCATCACCTTTGGAGATTTCTTGGAACGATTCCCTGGATTCTGATGGAAGTTTTTTCGATACTCAAGATTTTGCGGATAGATCCACGAAAAAGCGAACCAAGAAAAAAAATGACTTGAATTCGTATTAGCAGAAAATTACTCCACATAAATTCATCACCAATTCAAACTAAAAAATAATCCCAATAATTGATAATTATTACTAGATAACTTATTTTTATCTAAACGGTCGTATCGAACTCTTTTTTACTCCCCATTCATTTTACTGTTGTATTATGCATGTTTTTTTTGTAAATCGGGACTGGCTTTCGGTTATTTTTCTTCTGGGACTGACTTGCGGTTACTTTGCCTAATGTGACAATTCGACTTGGTATTGATTTCCACTTTTGTTGAACAAACCACTATTTTTTATCGGTACATCTGAAAATATACTCAAAGCTAGGCCAAAATACGAGGCTAACTCAAATTTGACTAAATTACAGATGGGACTGACTTGCGGTTACCGGCAGTACAGAGGGGCAAGAGCTGTCGAAAATAGAGTCCATCGTCGGAAGAAGCGCGAGTACGAGAAGCAGGTGCTCGCCAGTGTAGAGGACCGCTATGCTAGAAACGACGTGCGGAGCTTCTAAAGAACAGTCAATATAGTCAGAAGCAGGAATTTGCCTGTGCCGGTCATGTGTAATGACAAAGACGGCAACCTGCTTACTAATAAACCGACGGTTGCAGCCAGGTGGAAGGAGCATTTTAGGCGCTATTGAACGGTGAGGAGCCGGATGAGCAGAGCAGAAACAGATGAGCATTATAAGTGACGAACAAGCTGTGGAGCCACCAACACAGGAGAAGGTGAAAGAGACGATTAGTGAGCTGAAAACCGGCAAAGCCACTGGGAAGGACGGTATCCCAGCCGAATTCCTGAAAGCGGGAAGCGAGCGGCTGTACTATGCGATCCACCAGATAATAGTAAGGATCTGGGCGGATGAACAAATGCCGAACGACTGGTTAGAAGGCCTAATATGCCCTATGCCCTATAAGAAGGGTCATTATTTAAATTGTTGCAACTATCGAGGCATTGCGTTGCTCAACTACGCATATAAAGTGCTCTGCCGTATCCTGTTCTTCAGTTTGAGACCGTTAACGGAATCCTTTGTTGGCGAATACCAGGCTGGTTTTCGACAGGGGCGTTCCACGACAGATCAAATCTTCACCCTCCGACAGATCCTCGATAAATTCCGGGAGTATAACCTGCAAACGCACCATCTGTTTGTGAATTTCAAGGCAGCATACGACTTAGTGAAAAGAAACGAGCTGTGGCAGATCATGCTGGAACACGGTTTCCCGACGAAACTAATTAAGCTGAGCCGCATGACGCAGGAGGGATCGAATTCATGCGTGCGGATAGCTGGCGAGACATCAGCCGCGTTCGTAACGTTTGATAGACTGAAGCAAGGGGATTCGCTCTCTAACTTACTGTTGCACATCGCCCTTGAAGGTGCAGTAAGAACAGCAAACGTGCAAAGAAACGGTACGATCATCACGAAATCTCACATGCTTCTTGGTTTTGCGAACGACATCGATATCATCGGTATTAACCGTAGGGCCGTGGAGGAGGCCTTCGTACCTTTTAAAAGGGAAGCAGCGAGATTGAGACTTGTCACTAACGAAGTACATGGTAGCTGGCAGGGAGCGTGGGAATTTCTGTGGTGTTGGTGCTGAGGTGGAGATACAGTCATGGAGAAAATAATTAATACACTTGCAGTTTTGGTTAGTTTTCCATATTTGCGCACTGATTTAAGTTCTTATACGATGTTATGTTACGTCATTACGATCTGCAAACAGTCTCTTTCGAAAACAAACGGAGAAATAACTGCAATTTTCTTATGTCGGTGATTCCGTAATTTTTTGGGTGAGTTAAGGCTCAAATACACACACGGCGTAATGACGCCTTCTCCATACAAAGTGGAAGGCGGAATAGCGATCACGCCTCCTATTTTATATGGAGAAGGTGTCATTGCGCAGTGTGTGTTTGGGCCTTTTGTGTTTTTTGCTCTACTTCAAAGGCGACACATTTTGGCAAGAACTGAATTTTCTAAAAAGTTCTTAGACTAGGGTGCAACTAGATGGCACAGCGTGTGTTGGTGGGATGAGTTGAAATTTAACCTTTTCGGTCCAAACGGTCAGCAGCTGGTGAGAAGACCGGTAAATACTGCCTTCAACGCACAATTAACCAAGAAAGTAGTGAAATTTGGAAGTGACCACAAAATGGTGTGGTGCTGTTTTCTGATTCTGGTGTGGGACCCATTCATTTTGTAACATGAATATGAATACTAACGACTATGTAGATAATGCTGATTGCATCTGACACGCGAATTACAGACAACTTGCAAGCAAAACGCAGATAATGTGCACGCCAGACTGATCGTATACCAGTTAACTAGAGCGAACGAGACAGAAAGCCTTCGTTAATCGTATCTATACAGTCTATCGCGTTCACTCTCGTATGCTGGTATACGATAAATCTGACGTACAAGTTGTTTGCATTTTGCTTGCAAGTTGTCTGTAATTCGCATTTTAGCGGAAATTTGCAATATTTTACGTAGCCTGACGCTTCCGTAAGCCAAAGAAAACGTGCCTCTTTGTTAGAGGGTAACGATCCTAAACATACATAATTGAGAATTTGAAGATGATTTTCAGAGGAAAATATAAAATTGTTGGTTTGGCCAGTATAGTCTCCTAACTTAAGCCGTATCAAAATCTTTGGAGGATTGTTAAGTCCTACGTTGCAAAGCATCATCTAAAGAATGAAACAGACTTATGTAACGTCATAAATGCAGCGTGAAATGCTAGCCCAGCTTCTACTCAGGTTGCAAACATACCACGAAGAGAAAATATGGTTTTAAACAGGCCACGAAACATTGAAAGTGAGTTTTGTAACGTCAAAGGTCACTTTGCCAAAAAAAGCTTATTAGGCATGTTTTGTGTATATATTTCAATAGTGTATTTTTTGCCGCCTTAAAAACACTAACTCACGCAAAAAAAAATCCCGGAAACACCGACGCAGAAAAATTCTAGTTATTTCTCCGTTACTCTTTGAAAGAGAGTGTCTGCAGATCGTAATGACGTAACATAACATCATATAACAACTAAAATCAGTGCCCAAGTATGGAAAATTAACCAAAACTGCAAGTTTATTTATTATTTTCTCCATGACTGTAGATGGGGAACGATTTGAAGTGGTTGACGAATTCGTTTATCTTGGTACGCTTGTGACATGTGACAACGATATGAGCCGTGAAGTGAAACGACGAGTTGCAGCTGCGAACAGGGCCTTCTACGGACTACGTAACCAGCTAAGGTCCCGTGGTTTGCAAACTCGCACATAACTAGCGCTGTATAGGACGCTGATACTCCCGGTGGCCCTTTACGGACATGAAGCAGGAAGCTGATCGACGAGGTCTCGGAGTTTTTGAGCGTAAAGTTCTGCGATCGATACTTGGCGGTTATTTGGAAGATGGAGTGTGGCGCAGACGCATGAATCACGAGTTGTATCATGCAAACATGCTGATATAGTGAAGGTAATAAAGCAAGGAGGCTTCAGTGGGCTGGACATGTAGCCAGAATGCCTGACGAGAGAGCCACTAAAACGGACAAGACAGAAGAAGCTGGACAACTCTAATTCGTTCGGCCCTAGACGGGGAACGGTCCGTTTGCCAACAAACAACATTACCCCAAATATTGCGTCGAGTTTATATTATTTAGATTGATATAGGATAAAAAAATCTTCATTTACAAACTTTCGTTGGATTTTCAGATGCTTGGTCAAAGGGAATTGGACGTTTAAAATCAATATTTTGTTTTCCTGTTAACTTATAAGATTGTTTCAAAGCAATACTATTTGAGTTATAAAACTTTTCTACGGTATGGTTATTGCGTATTTTTTCTTCTGAAGACATTCGTTATATAAAAGTATAAACTAAAATTATATTTGATTCATACTTTTTTTCTGAGAGAACCATTATTCTCTAAGGATATAACTAAACTTTCGTTCGCTCGATATATACATATACAATATATTTCTTAAATACACGGTCGAGCTGCAACCAAACCACAATTTTTGAAAAAAAAATCACAATTGAAATATTAATGTTATGTTATAGCAGCTGTGTGCTAGCATTTTTCACTGAATTATGTTCAATAGCGTAGCAGCGCTGCACATACCTGTAATAGCCATACAGAGAAAGAAACGTAAAACTTTGAACAAATTCCCTATCACTACGTCCTTTATTCCTAAACTGGAAAACCGTAAATAAAGTATAAGGTTTTATAGCAACGCTCCAAATGGACATTTGTGAGGCAATGAAGCTAGGTTGTTAAGCTGTGTTAGCTTTATTCAACCACATTCTGTGACACACTATCTCTGCTATATCGAGCGAAGACGAGCTATTCCATTGGTTTTATGAATATTTGTTATTTTTTTTTATTATGTTACTCTGAATCTGAAGATTCCGAAGTAAATGGAATCTCTAATCGATACTTACAGTGCCTCACGGTTGAGTTCGGAGTGCTCGCTGTAGGCATGAAAAACTGCAATTGTACATCTGAGCATTAGATGCGACTATCTCTAGTTCGAATAGCATTTTGCTAATGTATTCGCTATCGCCTATTTTGTTAATCATGATTATCTTTCAAGGCTAACTTTTGTGATGAATGTTTATAGATCTATCATTAGCCAGCGGGAATTTTCGTTATAAAAGCGCTCTTAAAGTTTCCATAATTCTCAATCAACATTTTGTATCAAACAACACATCTTTTAATATCTGGAGATTGCAAATAGAATTGGAATTTCTAAATCTCTAATACTGTGTTATATATTTATTGATGTAACGACGGCAGGTTCGACGTACTTTTCGCTTGTTCAACCTGCTAGTCGGCGACATTGCCATCAATAGCTCAGCCGCATAATAAGAAGGTACAAGTACCTTCTAATTCTGTTTTGCGGGTGCATTCATCCTATGCCGCAATGGAATCGCAATCTCGATGCACTGTCATCAAAATTCTACACCAGGAGCACGACCGCGAGGCAGCCAACATCAATATTTCGTGTATCATCTCTGTTAGGTTGCATTCGATTCGAATTGATCCGCGGGAAAAGCGCATATGGAAATGCCAAACGACGGAAGTAAATTTTTCAACCCGTATTGTGGTGGCGTGGTTTCGGGCTAGGTTAGTTGAAGTATTTATGCAGAAAGTGATTGAATAGTAGGGTAAGGAACAAATTTTAAGGAGCTTATGCAACCTGATTTACATTGAGATGAATTACTAGTAATGTGTAAAGTAAAACACAAACATAAGTATATAAATTTGTTTTCTATATCTTTTCATCAGCCTGCACTTAGGGGGTAAGGAACCGATTAATCAGGGGTCCACTATTTTCATTAGTCAGAGTTAACAAGCCTCAAACTTCTGAATTTTAGCTGTCTTACAAAATCCCCTTTATCACATAAAAGTCTTTGAATAAACATCAATCGAAGTGACCGAAATTGTAGTCATTTAGTGAGTGCTGAAGAATATCTCCTGTAAAATAGATGCAAACTCTTTAACAAGTTCGAGTGGATTGAAATAGTCTCCATGAATTGGGAACTCTTATTGATTATTGTAACAGTTCGTCAAATCAGCTTCATAATCTAAATAAATATGTGTATAAATTGATATAGGGTAAAAAACGGCTTAAGCAGTGGCGCCTATTATAATCAGTCGAAGAAAACAAGCCTCAAACTTCTGAATTTTGATCAATATCGACAATTCCAATGATGGAAACGAAAACTTTGATTGTCTAGCTGTTTTACGAATATAAGAAATACAGTTAATCACAAAGAAATCTGTGAACAAACATCATTCGAAACAAATCGACCTATACTGCAGCCATTCAGAAGCCACTTCGAGTGCTGAAAAAAAAACACCTGCGAAACAGATGGAAACTGCTTAAAATAGGTTCGGGGTGATTGGAATAGCGTCCCTCGATTGGTAACTTTAATTGATTATAGTTAAAGTTTGCTAACTTAGTTTTACAATCTGAAAACAAGTTCTGACAGAGAAAACGATAGAGAACAGATGGATATACTTTTGTCTGAATTTCACCCAACACATTTTGAGTATTTCGTCTCAATACACAGGCGGTTCCTAAAGCTGCTTAAAATATGTTCTCTACCCTAGTTATGTATGTATTTTACCTTATAGATTTCGAGTATTCCGTTTCAATGCACAGGTCACATAAGCTGCATGGAATTGGTTTCTTAATTGGTTCTGTTGATTATAATATTTTGACGCTACATGGATTAGGTTCACATGATCGAAAACATACAATTATCGCTTTGAAAAATTGACGCATATGTTACGAAAAATTGCATGGTTAGCCAAACCAAAGCCAAGACTTCAGTTTTCCTCTCTACTTTTCGACTGTTCTATTTGTTTTTGTTATAGATTCAAACAGTTTTGCGAAAGTAAACCTGTTATGAAGCTGTTATTAAACTAAATAGACGCTGTTAAAGATCAAAAGCCACTGTACCACTTATCTCACTCCTTCTCGTGCGTCTAACATTTTTAGCTGATTCGTATTTCTCCAAAAACAAAGTTTCCCTTACGAGGTCAAGAATAACATTTCTTAGAAGGTAACTTTTCACTCAACGTGTATTTTCCCCAAAGGTATGACTTCTCGGAAGTACATCATGTAACTTAAAGTAATGCGGTTGTAGTATTTAATACTTTGTAGTATTATTTATAAAGACTACATAAAAAGTTTTTCATGGTAGGTATCTGATTGTTTCATGTGTACAGATGGTAACGGTTCTAAGCGGAAAATTCTGGCTCTCCAACTCTCCCCAAATTCTAAACGTTTATACACATTGATATCCTAAGATTCAATGATGATAAAAACTTTTAACTTCGCGATTTATCTGATTGTTCCATTTCACTAAAAATCGTCCATTATTTCCTCTAAATTACCCACTTCGCTTTAAAATCAGAGTGATCAATTATATTATTCTCCGCATAGCATACATCTGTAGGCAAGCATAGTCTGCAGCTTGCCTCGCGCGTGGGAGCCTGCATAGATATATAGTATCAATTTGTATTCACGAAATAAAAAAGCAGGCCCCAAAATCTTGAAGCGTATAGCTCAAGGAGGCTGCTTGACAATCATTTCTGCGAACCAGCTGCACGACAAGTGTTTGGAAACCGGAAGTAAGAGCAATAAGCTGCCAGCTTTTATTCTCCGTTAGACACAATTACTGCAGGTTGGGCTTTGTTAAGCCCATTCACTATCCGTTCCGTTTACAGTGAAGCAAGTCACCTAAAAGTTTTGTTTGGTTTCCCTTTCACCAATTGTTCATTCACTGTTTAATGTACACAATGGAATGGGACCTTTTTCCATCATCTTCTTGACACAATAATTAGATGTTTCCGTAGTTTAAAGCACTTTAAAGAGGTCAGTCCAAGAAGCAGCATCTATGCTGTTGACGATGCAAAGCTTTTTCTACTAACACTTGTGGTAAACTCGAAGGGAAGGGGGCCAAAAAGTGATATCCTTTAATTGCTTCTAGATTTTTTTCATTGAGTACTACTATGGTCACAGGATATCCGCTTCACTTAACTTCAATACACAGAATGAGGGATGTTGTGAAAATTTCCGATGTTTTATCTCATTTTCCACGGCGATAACAGTCAGGAGCACCTGAGAAAGAGCTTTTCCGTTCAACACTCTCGCAATGATACGAAGCTCCCGGTGGGTGACATTTTTGCAATCTTTTGGCTGCCCTTATGCGGCGGCGAAAGTCAGATTATGGTGGGTGGTAAAGCGTGATGCCGTGATAAGACAGAGAGCCGGAGCAACACGTAGTGCAAAGTTTCTCTCTGCTGTGAGCGGTGAACTTCCCCAGGGATGAAGCTGATTGGGTATGATTTAATCATTTGATTTTTATTAAAGGCTGGTTAGCCGAATCGATGATTCTCTTTATAACAAAAGCTTTCATATCTGATAGGAGGTCTTACAACTTTTTATATTTTTAAACGTTTGCTTTAAACTCTACTGTTTCGAGTGTTTCTGTAGGGGTATAAACAGTGATCAAAATATGACTACGTGACTCAGGAACGGTCTCTCATAACTTATTCATTTACGGTATAACCTCGTAACTGTGGAACTATGGTTTTATTATCGGTTATTAGAGTGTTTTTGACAAAGGACTACGTCTTACTTTGGCACGATGGCATGCTCATAAGATTGTAATGAAAATTTGTCACATTCAGTGGCATAGTTTCTTCGAAAGGTTAAATGTTCCCCAAGTTTGATATGATGAATAAATCTTGGAGTAGTAAACTAGCAAAATGTTGAATACAATTGCTACCATTTCAACTAATCCCGATCTTCTTTTTATCTGAGTTACTGTCGGCGACTACTCGGGTGATGAGACACGAGCCAAATAGACGCAAGGCTTACGGGTGTTATATATGAAGGCTGTTCAATAAGTTCGAATTCGTACTAAAAATTTGATGATCCTGTGCTGGTCAACACAGGTACACTCCAAAACCTCAAACCGGGAAAATGAAAGATGACAAGCTTGAGTCGATTAACTGGTCAACACAGGTACACTCCAAAACCTCAAACCGGGAAAATGAAAGATTATAGCTATTCAACCATTCCTGTGAATTTTGGTGTCCCTAACCACTAACTTTTTTTCAGAGACTTAATGAGTTTTCTCGTAAACATAACGTTGAGGCGATGAACCCGGCGAGCAATTACTATGCGAACTCTCTCGTAAGTTATTGCGTTTTGATAATGGCTAGAGGCACAAAAATTCATAGGAATGGTTGAAGAGCTATAATCTTTAATTTTTTTCCGATTTGAACTTTTGAAATAGACTTATTTAACATTCTGTCGATCAGTGTTATCAAAAAAATCACACGCCGCACGCACCTAGTTTATCGGCATCTCGTCCCAAATCTTGAAATTGGTCCATAGAGCTCACTTGATGTTTGCTCTACTTGGCCAGCATGTACGACCATCCATAAAAGTCCATGAAAGAATACTGGCCAACGTCGATGCCCACAGCCGATCATTTTGGACATTGTGCGGCTGTCGCAAACAAATGTTTCTCATCAGAAAACACGAACTTCTAACTTGCGTGCCGTGAAAATATTCGTTTGGCTCTGGCCAGCCTCTTGTTCGTTGTAGCCTTCGTTACTTCGTGAGCCTTGCGTTTCTTGTACTACTTGTATCCCAGGTCCCTTGTTATGAGGATGTGGGAAGTCGCGATCGAGACAACCGGGTCAAAAGCGGTCTTCCGGATTGAGTGATTGATCTTCTTCTGCTAGATCTAGCTCCACCTGGTCTATTCATCTTACCCACTGCGGCCCTGGTCGTCTTCTCCCTACCGAATTCGAGGCAAACACCATCGTCCGGCATTCTTGCAACATGCCCTGCCCAGCGTATCCGTCCAGCTTTAGCCACCTTCTGAATACTGGGTTTACCGGAAGTTGCGCGAGCAAATCCTCCATCCTTACACACAGTCCAATTTGTAGCCTTTCTTATAGATAGGGCAGATAACCCCATTTTTCTACTCCTCTGGTAGCTGTTCTGTATTCCAAACTCTTGCTATCAGCCGTTGCAAACAGGTGGCCAGCTATTTCGGGCCCATCTTTATAAGCTCCACTCCGAGACCATGCTTCCCAACCGTTTTATTGTTTTTCAGCCGCTTGATGACATCCTGAACTCCTCCTCCTCCGGGCGGCGCTTTTTCTCCCGGAAGATGTGGGTTCGCTACATCTTCTTCTGTCTGTGTCTTTCTACATTCAGCGTTCTCCTCATCCATCACCCTCTTACATTCGCTGTTGATCTCTTCAGGAAGCGTAGCTTCGAGCGAATGCGCGTAGTCTTCGGCGACGTTAGGTTGCTTCAGTTGCTTGAGATCTAGTAGATCTAGCGGACTTTGTAACGGCTACGGAGCTACGGAGGTGGTTGTTGGAAGTAGGTACTATGCACGGCCATGGTGTTGGAGACGGCAAAGTCGATAAGTCTTATCTCATTTCGTTTGTCATCTGGTGTCCGCTGAACCTTCCGATCATCGGTTTGTATTCGTCCTCCTAGCCGGTTGTCTCTCTAGTAGTAGCAAAAACGAATTTCAGTGGAAGAAGCGGGTACCAGTAGCTGCATATCTTGTGTGATTGGTATCATATAAAAAATATAAATGAATCTACTGTACCTGTAGCTCCGATGTTTTGTGCAACGTAAGAACCGACGATCACATGACAAACAACACTTATTGTTCTTACAATATAAAACGCATTAAAATGTACCTTTCAGTCGGCCGGATTCGGGCGCGCTACCGCCCATCTTCGGGGCTTCCCCCAGAGTCGAGAGTCGTCTGAGAGGTAAAGGTCTCGCGTCGCGTGATGAAATCAACTGAAGCAAAACAGTTGTCAACGCGCTTGTATGATTGAAGTAGACAATTTCCATACATAAAGAGTGTTACGGTCAAAAATTGCGTTGATGCAGGAGAAGCAACGCATCTAGGTTTTGGTCCCGGATCGGGGGTAAATCGAAATCTTCATGTTTTTGGGTAAGAAAGTGACTTTGAACCCGAGTCATTGGCATCCTTACACCAAGTAACAGTGAATGACAATGAACTCATGTCCTGGGCTCAAATTTATTTGTGCTCGCTGTCAGCAGTAATAAATGCTATCTCGTTTACACATATGTTGAGATGTTAGCCCTTGAAACATGGTGCGATGCCATAGGGGTGTTTGTACCACTCAGAGACAAAATGTGAATAGTTGCACGAAGCTTTATCCGGCCGTAGGTCTCTCGTGTTGCTTCAACAGAGGAAGCAGACGTATTGAAGTAGATCTTCCCGTTTACAGTCCCGGTAGTCACAAAAGGCGCACTCTTTTTGCCACATAAGCAGATCGCTTGTCAAATCATGTATTTCTTGGCAAACTTTGAATGTTCCTGCTTCTTTACTTCCTCCGGAACAAAAAAGTTGTACTGGGCAGTGAAGGACATTATACCCGCAAGTTGCCAGAAGTCCGCCTTGACGTAAGTCTCACCATCCATAATGAGACAATAAGGTTTCGTGAGTACCTGGTTTACAGTTTCCAGGTCCATGACTTTCCCACCGTATATTGCCGTTCGTCACGATTTGGTCCTTGGTTTATTCAACGAAGGACTTGGATAGATTCAACGCTTTTACAACACGCTTGTGATCCTGACTACTAATAGAATATTCATTTTGACGGCATTTTTCCTTCGGTTCGATGCTCAGACTTTCGTAGTAACGTTTAATCACACGACTCACCGTTGATTGCACGATTCCAAGTTGTTTTCCGATGTTCCGAAAAGAGCGTTGACGATTTTCCAGTACTTGCGCAAAATCAATTCACGACGTTGCTTATCGGGTAACGGTATTTTTTCAATTATCGAAAAACTGACGGCGAGAACAATACAAACAATACACTCCAAACTACTTCTACGCAAATATTCGAGATAAAATACCCAATGGGTAATTCTCTACAGCGTTTTCTGCGGGTACCCGCATAACTGTCCCATACTGATTTTTGTCACTTTTGATTTATCATCGGGAATCGACTGAATTGTTATCATATTTTCCGAAAAAAATCTAAAATTGATACTTTTGTATGGAGAAACATGGAAAAAAATTCCAGGTTGTGTTTGCCCCATATTGGAAGTTCCCGCATTACAGTTCCTTTGCATAGTGGAACATACTGAGAACATATAATCTTGCTCCAGATTAGTGTATTAGTGTATAACTTTAGGCATATAGAAGTTTGTCATTCAATTAACTAGACTAATGTCGTTTTCGTTTTTGCGGTGTAGCTACCCCGCGGACTACACTTTGTCCTATCACTGTTTTTTTACATTTTCCGGACTATCCCGGACTACCCTTTTTCTGTCCCGGACAGTCCGCGCAAGAAACAGAATGCAGTTTTGAAGACACCAACACATTCACACGTATGTGTCAAAATAAAAAAAAAAATGTGTCAAAATCGGTTTGCTTTGATTATCGTTCTTCGCGTGTCAAACATCAGGTTGAATTTTATTCTGTTATTTTGTCATTTTTCAGTAAATTGGCAAATTTTTCGTACAGTAGCACAAATGCGATAAAAGACAATGGCGATAATGACCAAAACAAAAGTGACAGTTACCTCTGGTATTACGCACACCATTGCAACTGCTCGCAGTGTTTTTTTTTTCAGTTGCAAAGCGTAGTCCGGGACGGGATAGTCCTGCCGTAAAAACGAATTCGACATAATGTTGTTTTTCTGTAGTACAACCTACGTTGCCGGTGATACTGCCGGTTGCTGGTTGGATTTATATGGGATGGGACAAAATATGCGAGTACTTTTGAAATGTACCCGCATATTTTGTCCCATATTGTTTTATTTTCAGGTTATATAACGTAAAGCCAACTCCACCCACGATTTTTTGTCAGGGGGGATTTACTGCTGTTAAAATTCATATATGTGTGCGTTATCGCAGATCAACTCTGGTCCATGAAGTTTGTTGGTCCATGACGTTTGATAGATTACCTGTGTGGCAATGAAACTTCATCACTTTTAGCCAAATACAGGTTGCTGCCACAAAATTTCACTACGCAACGCATTAATAATTAAAGTTTTTCGCGATTTCTCGAGTTTTGTTTAAAAAGAACGTTCCAATTCTACTAAATCTAGCTTCGATCAAAACGACAAAAACCAAAACAACTGGACGCCTTGTTGCCAAATATGTTGGTTACGGTTACAAGATATTTGACGGATAGATTCCCTCTGTTTGTTGTTCTCAACGTTAAACTTGTGGTGCCATGAAACTGTTTTGGTCTTTGGTTTTGGATGTAATAGCTGGAAATCAGAAAATTTACGGATAATATCAAATCGCCGTTTTCTCAACATGTTGCTTTTCATTATGGGACAGTTATCCGGTACCGGCAGTTTTCCCCGTAATGTAATTTGATGTGGGATATTCTCACAGAACAGATATGCAACTAAAGAACCAGAGAATGTTTGAATGTTTGAGAAATTATTTGTTTGATTTTTTCTATTGATGTGGATCGTGAATTGTTGCTGGATTACCTTTTGAGAGATCTTCCTGAATACGGTCCTATCTTAATTCGATATTGATTGATTGATGAGATCACCTTTTTAACTGGTCATTGAAGCTTAAAAAAAAAAGAGCGGGGGCCTAGTGTGGTTGGTAACGTCTCCGCCAACCACGCTCGACGCCTGGTTTCGAATCCCACCGCCGACATAGGTGTCGATGGTTGTGAGGTGGCGTGATCCACTCACAACCCCAAGTATGATGACAGTTCTACAAGGTATGCTATTCACGTCGATGCATTAGTATTAGTGATCGTTATGAACTTTTTTTTCAATTTTGTATGAAATTTGAAATGGTTTTGCATTTTAAACTAAACTTATAAAACATACTTTCCTGAAAAGTTATAGAAATGATGTTGAAACATGTTTTATTTGTGGGGAATACATAAACATGCTGCGGTTTAGGTCAAATATGCTGTTTTTCATCAATTTGCCGGTAACCTTTTTGCACTTTCCGTTTTTTTTACTGTAGTCTAAAAGCGTTTCTAAATAAAGTCGCTTATGTTTCATACAGTAACAAAAGTCATGAGCTATGACAATGACTAAGATTATGCTCCAACTATTGGAAATATAGCATTTTTATATATTTTATTTCGACATATTGTCGCAATTTTTCACACTAAATCTAAATTAATATCAATTTCTAGTGTGTTTCAACTGGAGATTCACTCTCCAACCAAAAAAAAAAAAAAAAAAACAGATATAAAACAACATTAAACGAGAAATTTCCAAAAAAGTTCTGAATTCCATACAAAACGCGAAATTTTCCATAACGAGATTTGTTTGTGTGCGTGGATAGATAAAAATGTAGCATACCTTGTAGAACTGTCATCATACTTGGCTCACAACCAACCTAACTGGTCTAGATTCAATCCTAGCCGACACCGGGAGATTTTCTGAGGCGAAAAATCTCTGGGATCACGCCTTCCATCGCATGAGGAAGTAAAGCCGTTGGCGCCGGTCCGTTAATAAACGGGTCGTGAGTTAGGGTCCTGAGTGTGGAGTCGCCTCCCTGGGCGTCGGTGATTGGCCACAACAGTGGCGGAACTAGCCCGACGGAAAACAAGCGAGAAAAAAAAAAGCTTAAAAAAATAAATTTTTGTTGCTAGTTCAAACCTGGGAGGGAGAAACGCACCTCCCTGACACCGTTATCTCATTACCTATAGTTTGACAGTACCCCCATTATGACGAACCCCTCGATGCCGAGCAACAGCCAAACAACAATGGCCGCAAAAAAAAATATTTTGGCTAATTTTACGTAAAATGTATTCATTGTCGTTTTAAAAAATATTTTGGTTAATTTTTACGTAAAATAATACATATCATAAGCTTTAAGTAATAATCATGTTAGCGTACTTCGGTTATTAAACTTGCGCTCCTCTGGATTTAAGGCTTTGGTTACAATTTCGAATACACTAAAAAATAAAATGCATAAATGCATAAAATGCATCGCGGTCGAATGGAAATTTTCGTTTCACAAAATAGTGAGATGTAGGATTGGAAAATTTTTGCAACTGCATGAAACCCCGAAAAATCTGCCTCACAGGTTACGATCTCGTACACATTTTCAGAAAGTCTGCGCAAACATATATAAACTCAATACTCTGAAGGAACTTTTATACAACGGCAAATTGAAAAAACACACACTCGAAAAATTTGTGTTTTACAAACAAATTTGCACATTCAGAATTCTTGATGTTACTAAAAACTTCGTTTGAGTCATGCATGCGTTAGAGTAAGAAGATAGTTACAGGCTATCGCTGAGTGTGCTCTGTTTTGAGTGTAGTCCCAGGTTCGGACATGACCACTTCGACCGAGTCTAGTGCGACGAAGCAAAAAGTTGACGATGTACCTGATACGACTGGTAGTCGTCTACGGCAGCGGTTCTCAATCTGGGGTACGCGTACCCCTGAGGGCACTCGAAAGCCTTCAGGGTACGCGAAAGATAAATTAGTAATGGCGGACAAAGCAATTTTTCATTAAAATACATCATTTGTTGTTGAATCGTGCTTTTGAAATATGACTGTAGCAATCAAACAAGCCAAAGTTCCATTCGAAACATGGACTAGACTACCACAACATGACCTACCACTACTCTCTTCCATGCTGCGAGAACATTCCAAGCCAGGGGGTACAGTCGATATGAAAAATATCGCCAAGGAGTACGCGGACAAAAAAAGGTTGAGAACCGCTGCTCTACGGAATCGATACAACGACGCTTCTGGCGGAGGGCCTTAACGCTCTTGGAGTTTGCGAACGGAAAGAGCTGTGGACTATCTACGGTGGAGTACAGACGGACGACGGATAATGGCGACAGTGCATGAACACGCGCTGCTTGGAGAGAACCCCATTGCACATCTGGCGAAAGTGAATAGCTTGTGGTGGGCTGGTCACGTCGTAAGGATGCCGGACGACAACCCTGTGAACAACTTTTTGATACAGCTCGAGCCACTGCCGTCTGATTGGTAAAGTAAGTAAGAGAGCTAGGTTTGAGAATCGATTCTGGGTGTAGTACTAGTTCTTAGCAAATGAAAGATGACATCTCAATTTGTGTTGATTTTGATGCTCTATTAAAAAGTATGAAATGTATTTATATTGAATACAATCGTTCTCTGGGAAATTCGAGGAGGGCTCAACACTTTCCCCCCTGAAGCCCTCTCGTAGTTGCGCCCATGTAAAGTACTCTATCAAACAATTTCCGTTCGTATCAAAAGAAGCTAAAAATAAATGTGGATTCAATTTATAAAATTCTCGAAATTTGTTACAGAATTTTCATGGTTTGTAGCAGCTCCTGAATGTGAATGAGTTTATATCGATAAAAATATAAGATTTAAAACAGACCTTAAGAACTGTTCCTAAGCACCTCCTTTAGCAGGGGTATCCTTGATCTTATGAGAGATATGTGGAGTGGAGAGATGCTTTGTCGTATAGTTAATAAGGATAAAATGCATCGTCAAACTGATATTGTTACTTGGGTGCAGACGTCTCAAGGAGTATAAGATAGAGGCATGTATTAGAAAAAAAAAAAAAAAATAAAAAGATGCAATACAATAAAAAAAAAAAACAAAAAGAACCAACAGCAGAACAGTTCCAATAAGGTAGAAGTTATCTTCTTACTAGCTGAACAAACAATTAAGTAAAATACAAGTATTTGGAAAATAACTGACCAAGGGGGAGAATGAATTCTTCGTAATGCGATGTTTAGCTGTAACAGAATAGAAGCCAACGAAATCACAGGCTGAAATACATTGTATAGAACATTTGGCCAAATATTGTTGGAAGAGCCCTTTCCTATTAGGTAGCAATGTATTCTTGTATAAATTCATGTAAAAAAAAACTTTTATACCTCACTTACTTTTTTGATACAGCTGGATGTGTAAAGAAAACTAAAATATCTGAATAAGTTTTGCTGACGAATTTTTCTTTTTACACCCTTAGCAAAACTAGTGATTAAAAATGTTTACCTTTATAGGTATTTTGCTTTACTTTCCCATATCAATTTTCCGCGATCACAAATTAAAGCTTCAGTTAAAAATGCATGCGAGATCTTTAAATAACAGCTGACGTTCACGATTGATTTGACAAAAAATACAAGGTAAAAATGTACAAATGAGTATTACCCGACCGATGGATCCTGCACTAGAAATAGAGGCGTAACCAAGTCTTGCGCCCTGCTGGGATTGGTAACTGATAACTGAGGTCAAGGCTCCGCAGTGTGCGGGATAATGTTTCGACTGTCGCCATATTCGCAACACATTCCTCCACAAGACATTACTTGTAGATTGATGAACACGGGTGGTAAAAATTTACACGCTTTTTGCATTTGTCAAGTCAGTTCGTGGTATACACATTGCGTTTGTCCGAGACTGTTCCTGTGCAATTTAGAAAGAGATGATAGTTGATTCTGCGCATTGACACGCGTCTTTAAATGAATAAATCTTTTATTCGGCTTTAAACCTTCTTACATCAAAACAACTTAATCCAAAGTACAAATAACAATGATTAATAGTACGATCACAAGTTAGACGTCCGCCGGTTCGAGCGTATCAAGCCGGATTTAGAAAGCGGCTCGTTCCAGTGCAGTCAGCTGCTGCGTTAATCGTTCTTCTTTCGCCTTCCGAATGGTAAAGTTTTTTCTCGTTTCAATAAACTCATGCAGGAATGTGGACACATCGGTATCGCCGGCGAGGAACTTTTGAGCTTCCTCGTCGCTTTTGGCGTCAGCGGCGGAAACCGCGATCTGAAGCAACTCTTTAATATGTTGGGGTGAGAAATCCTCTGCCTTGCGTTGATACATTTGGTTAGAAGCATCGTACCGCTCACCGAGTTCTTTAAAATCTAGCAACAGCTTGTCTAACCGTTGTCTTCGTTCTTCGATTAAAAGCTTTTTGGCAACGTTATCGGAAGCTAATGTTTCAATTTGACTCATCAAATAACTCATTTCGTTGCTCTGCTTTTGAACGAAGCTTATCTTCTCAATGAAATCTTCCCGATAATCCTCGTCGCTGTTTAGTCGAGCAAGTTCGTCAATTTGTAGTGAACCTAAATTAAATGAGTCTTGTTCTGCAACTGGAGAAGCAATATTTCGGGAATCTACCGTGCTCTCTTGGTTGTTCTCATTGCGATTGTGTTGTGGCGCGCAAGAAGAAACATCATTTAGCAATGAAGGGGGATGTTTCTCAAATTCACGACCGACTGCCTGTACGACTCGACCCAGGTCAGAATGGATAGTATACTGGAAGAAAGACAAACCATCTGTAGGTTTAAAACTGATTTTTAGGAGAAGCAAACTTACATTCAGAATTCCGGGCGCGTTTTCTATTGCACCGGTTGCGGGATTGACCCATGGATGATTTAGTATCGGACTTACAATCAATGTTGGCTTTTCGTTGGGAAATCCTGGTCCTAGAATAATGTTAATGGCGATCTCCCGTCCAGCAGAGTTGAAATTTACCAAGTATTCTTCGTTTTCTGTGACTTCCTGAACACTGAGTGTTTAGGCAATTGAGTTTGAATGTTTTTTTTTTAGATACTTACATAATACTTACTTCAAATTAAAAATTTTGAGAGTGTCAATTTGCCTTTTCCTCATTGTTATTTGCGAAAAGCTTACGGAAATCGAAGAAAATAAATCGTGAAATATAATAATAAATTCTGCACGACTTATATCCTTTGATCGACTTGAGTTTGAACTCGATGCACTAAAATGAAAACATAAAACAAATCGATGAAAGATCTGTCAGAAAGTCTCTATCAAGCTACGCACTAAAAACCGATTCAAGCACAAAAAAAACGATTGTTTTAGCAAGCCAATACACGAACAGTATTTTTTTCGAAAGCGCCATCTGTTAGAAAATAGGAAAACGATAATATCCAAAAATGATTTTGTAGAAAATCAGTATTAACCCTTTCCCGCTCATGGTGACTCTAGAGCACCAAGAATTATAATCATCATATCTTGACATAAAATAGTTTGTTGTGCTTACCATTGTTCCATAAACTTTTATATGCTGCCTCAGAGCATCACTGGGCATTTTCTTCAAAATACTACAGTTGACAGTAATTTTAGTTAGTCTACAAAGTGTTCAGCTTGAATTTTCTCGTGAAGCTATAAATTTTAATGATAAACCTTGTGAGCGGGAGAGGGTCAACCCTCTAGTGCCCAAGTTAATTTCTAGACGGGCTTCGGTAAAATCACTATGAATCATTATAAACATTTTTTAAGTATTTATTGTAGCTTTTCAGAGGTTCGAATGAAGCCCGCCAAATGGCGGCATTGGGCACTAGAGGGTTAAAAATAAAGAATTAAATAATCAACGTAATTATTTAATTAACTGACACATGAAAACATCACAAACATTTAAAAACTACTGTTCCTATTTTGCAACGCACGAAAACTAAGTTGAATGAAATTTTGAATATTTGTACTTGAAAAGCGACCCATGGTATGAACCTGGGAGGGAGAAACGGATACGAAGCTGTGTTAGTGTCAAAATTAGGGATACCATCCGTCCTGATTTAGCAGGACATGTCCTGATTTTGAGACCCTGTTTTGACGTCCTGATTTATTTTTCATTTTCTGGCATTTGTCCTGATTTTCATAAGATTTTCAATTTTGTAGTGTGATAATAATATGCAGAATTATTCAAAATCAATAATTTTTTTGATTCCAGAACACAACGGTCACTACGGACGATTTTGTTTTTAGTTGAATCTTAGTTAAGTGACGAGAGAAATCTTTTAGGTATTGTAACCGTTAAACATTTGGCTCAACGGGGGACCCTACTCTGTAAGGTCGAAATCTTTTTTTTTCCAATGTTTAGAGTAAAGTAAGGTGTTCGGCTATTTTGGCTATTGATTAGGGTTCATGTGAAGATTTATTCTACATGTCGTGGTTGCTCATATAGTGTATTAAGTTGTTGGCAGCTGGAAACGTGAATGCCCTCCCTAAATCGGAGGTAGGTTTTTCTCAGCAAGTACTGAACCGATTTGGCTGAATTGTTTTTAGCATGTAAGAATGGATTATCTAACTTGTTATATAGTCGTTTTTGAAATTTAAAAAAATTGACAAAACGGCGGCCATTTTAGTAAAAAATTAGCTTTTTTCATAAAAATCGCTTGAAAAATCATAAAATATTGAAAAAAAATTAAATATTGAAAAACGGCTATGTAACAAGTAAGGTAATCCATTTTTACATGCTGGAAAAAAAATTCAGCCAGATAGGCTCAGTAGATGCTGAGAAAAAGTTAAAGGGTATGTGCTTGAGTGCACAAACGTAGGCTTGACGTGGGTCTATTGTGAGTGTGAAGATTTAATTCTGCCATAGCCATAGTATATAACACACACCAAACGTACAAATACCTAACACAACAATCCATGAACACTTCACAAAAAAACACGACATACACCTTTCATAAACCATAGCATACAAACTAATAGGAAAAATAATTAACTTGTTGCCTATAAAAGTATTCTGTCATGAATAAATTTACCTCGGATGAATGCATTTTTGCACACACATACGTTATACACACACGCTATATACACACACTACTCACAAGCACACGCTCTTAGACACACCCACGCTACCTACACACACACATACACACACCACTTACATACACACGCCACTTACATACATACGCCACTTACACACATACACGCACACACGCCGCTCACACACACACACACGTGACTCACACATACACACACGTCACTCACACACACATTTACACACACCCACACATTCACACACACATTCAAACACACACACACACACACACACACACACACACACATTCAAACACACACACGCATTCACACACACGTCACTCACAACACACATTCACACACACATAAACATTGACACACACAAACATTGACACATTCACACATACACACACACATTCACACACACACACATTCACACACACATACACACACAAACATACACACCCACACACACATACACACCCACACACACCTACACACACACCCACACACACACACACCTACACACACACACCTACACACACACCTACACACACACACCTACACACACACACCCACACACACACATACACACGCTAACGCTACTCACACACACACATACACTCACCAACGCTACTCAGACACACACTTGGTATACGACACACTATACCTACACAAATTACTATCGGCAGCATCCAAACGGCTACCAAGTCTTCCAATGGTCTCTTCCAACGGCTTCCAAAGGTCCCCAGTGCCGATCACGTCCAGTTTCGGGCTGTATTCCAACAACGATATCTGAATTAGATTACCACTGGTGGGATCCAACTCAGATCGAAGGGAAGCCGAACTGTTCGCCTTGACGGTCGACCAGGGAATGAGCTTCTCTCAACACGAAATATCCTTTTATAGCGTCACTCAGTGTGGGGAACTTGGGTGATTGGGGGAAGAACCAATCACGTGGAAGCATCTCTGCTTTCTTTCATCGTCGCTTACGTTGGGTGATGAATGCGATGCCAATTGGCTGGCATTGCTAGCCAATGACTGAATGCGTGAAATCATTTCGTCTATGTTTTTGAAGTCTGCGTTAGGGAAATATACCAATCGTATGAAAAATGTATGTGGATATTCGACCTTCATGATCATGTTATACAAATCTTGTATGTTTTAGCTTTCCAACGGTATATTAACTATTGAAATCGGAACAGTTGTTTGAGCGCTATTAGCATCTTAAATCTTCCATTCTGCCAACCAAAAACGTTACATGTTCAATCCAGTTTTCCCAGAAGGTACCTTAGTATAGTGAAGAAAGACGTAGTCCCACGTCAAAACTCACCATAAGTTAAAAAAAATATAGTTTCGCGAAAAACGCTGCCAATATCATAATACTAACTATACTTGCACACACGACACACAAAATACATTTCCAAACATACCTTAATCAATATCCAAAATATTCGAACACTTCATTTCACCCTAAACATCCAGAAAAAATCACATTTTTCATTTTTCGACATTCCAGTCAGTCCCATCTAAACGGTAAGTTTAATTTGAAAAAGTTTACATTTGCTGAACATCTGCCTATACATTCAAAACTGCTTAATAATATTAAATCGTTTGAGAAGTATGTTGAACAGGAAAAGAAGTTTCTCGGTGTTTTTGAAGTGCAAATCACATTTAACGTGGTATATTATTTTAAACTTCGAAGAACAGCTTAGCTCAAATTTGTACCGAAAAAAAGGTGTCCTGATTTCTAATTTCAACCAGATGGTATCTCTAGTCAAAATTAACTAGAATGAGCTGTCATTGACTGTCAATTTGAACCAAGGAAAAATAAGCATTTTTTTTAATGAGTATTGTTATAACTGAAAGGTATCGCGTTGCTCGAAAAAAATATTCATCGCAAACAGTTTTTGTATTCATTGTCATTTTACAAAAAAAAAAAAAATTGGTTTGTTTTTACGTAAAATAATAAATTTCATAAGCTTTAAGTAATAATCATGCTAGCGTACTTCGATTATCAAACTTGCGCTACAATTTCGAACACACTTCTTCACGGTCGAACTCGAAACTTTGAAAAAACTTTTATACAACGGCAAATTGGGTTGTTTAGCTATTTCAGTTTTTTATATCATCGGAAAGATCCGCATTTTCTAAGTAAAACGTGATTTAAAAAAAAATTATATCGTTGTCCTTCGCTCTTTAAATCACGATTTAAACCTGCTCGAAAACTGCTCGAAATCGCTAAAATGACAGTTCGCCCATAGAGATATGTGACTTTTCACATACGCACACTAGTTAACTTGTAAAGCCATGTAAAGTTGCTTTTGTTTCTTCCAATCTGTAAATCATCGCATCTCGTTGCTTCGACTTTTATCACTTTTTCACCATTTTTGGTCGATTATATTTAGCGCCTTCTTCCGAATTCTGATCACAAATGAGAAAATTGATTCAGAAACAAGTTTAAAACATATAATGAGTATTCAACTGAATTTTTGTCCAGCTGCTAAAAACATAGCATTGCAAACAAAACAGCTATTTATAAATATTTTCCCCAACTAGTGGCACTAACACATTTGTACGTAAAAAGGTCTATATACCAACTGTCATTGTAGCGATTTAGAGCGAATTTTTATTCTCCATTTGAAAATCGAAGGATTATGATATAAAGTTTTAAAAAATCACGTTTTACTCAGAAAATTACACTCTTTCAGATGATGTACGAAAATCGGAAATCCGTGAATAGCTAAACAGCCCAATTGAAGGAAACACAGACTCGAAAAATTAGTCTGTAATATTTGCACATTCAGTATTCCTTCGTTTGAGTCATGCATGCGTTACAGCAAAAAGATAGTTACACGCTATCAGAAAACGACGTATGTGCGTGTTCTCTGTGTTGAGTGTAGTATTCGTTTCTCCCTCCCAAGTATAAACTACAGAAACTAAACTTTTATAATACTAGTAATAGTGGTTCAAAAATTTTCATAAAAAAGGAAACACATCAACGTCAACATATTGCATATGTTCTGCATTCCTTGGCCTACCACCATGTTGAAAGGCTTGAAAGCAGGGGGCTGCCTTTCCGTAAAAAGGCCGACAGAATATCTACCTAGTTAGCCGGGAATGCACTCTTTGGGCTATATGAGAGTTCTGGAACTTCTAATTCAAACCGATTCAATCGAAAACCCGGAGTACCGGAATATAATAAAAACTAAGTCAATGTCAAATGCTTACTCAGAAGAGACGAACATCAATATTGGACCGTTATGTGGGTACCGACAAAACAGCCAGCAAGCTTTCGGATAGCGTTTTTGCAAAAAAATTACTTAGAGAAATATAGTTTTCTTTGTTTTTTTTTTGTTAATCTCATATGGTTTTTAATGCAAGGAAATTTTTGTTTGTGTTCACTCTTCCAACTGCTGTTCCTCCGTCTACTGTTGTTTTTCCAACTGCTCTGTTGTTGTTGCATCTGTCCTTGGAGCTGCATCTGTTGTTGTAGCTGTTGCATGGCGTCATACCACTGGTGATACCAAAGTTGCTGTTGTTGTCTGTGGCCTTGATGCACCACCATGTCTTTGTGGTGCTTGCAACCGCTACTGCCGTGGCACTGCTGCCGTTTTTTCCGTTTCGTCCTTGAGATGACCTCCGCAAATGCCGCAAATGATATTAGAAACAATTGGACGGTGTTCCGATTTTTTCGATGAAAAAATTTCAAACTTTCTAGGGGGGACTGAAGCCCCCTCTGGCCCCCCGTAGTTGCGCCCATGATTATATCCGATATGAAATTGAACAACAATTGTCCTTATAAGGACAACAAACAAATTATTGAAGATTTAATTTTTTCCTATTTTTGCGCTAGAATTAAAAGTAAAATGTTATTTCAATCCAACACTCCAACACAAAATTTTAAACATATTCAATACAAGTAATTTAACAAACTATCTCATGTAGTTCTATGTCAAATTTGCGGTCGTGGCTTTGCATGCAACCCTCTTGATTTTTTGTGTCACTTTTGAAGCACAAAAATTACGGTTCGTCTACAGGCTTTTAATTCAACTTAGTTTTTGTGCATTGCCAAAAAGGGCCATTTTTTACGTGTTCTTGATATTTTTTATGTGTCGGTTAATTGAATAATTACGTTAATGTAATGTTTACGCGCCATAATAGCGGACGCTATAATGCAAAGTTCGTAATAAATTACCCATCCTTTTGACAACTCTGCTTACGTCAGTTCGAAGTCTTCATATATTTGATCAAAAGAAAAATATATCTGCAAACATTTGTGTTGCCAGTTTTTCAGAAATGGCAAATCTGACGTAAGCAGAGAGGTTCGCATTAGAGCGACTACCATTATGGTGCGTAGAAAGCTGGTTTGTCCAGAAGCCATCGCTTTCGAAAATATATTTTGCTTCGTTCATTGGCTTGTCTCTCCAACTGGTTTTTGGTGCTTGAATCGGTGTTTAGTGTGTATCTGCCAGATGGCGCTTTAATAAAAATACTGGTTCGTGTCTCGGCTTTTCGGGCTCGGAACGCTTTTGTATTTGAAACGGTTTTTGGTGCGTAGCTTGACGCCCGTTGTCAGAAACAGGCGTGATTTTAGCTAGCAGGTTTTTAATAGGCACAATTTGTGATAGTGTCGCCTTTTGGACTTGCGGTGGATATAGAAACTACTAGTGCCTATCCAGGGGAGTATAAAGGTCAACATTTTACATTTGTCTAAGGGCAATTGCGTATTGCGAAATATATCCAATATTCAATATTACTGAGTATTTATTGTGGCATTTTTGAGCAGCCATCTATGTTAAATCTTTTTGAAGAAACAATATTTTCGGGGTGATGTCAATGTGACAAATAGACGATATATAAAATTGTATAATATTACCGAGATATTTTCATGAAATCACATTTGTGTCTAGCCCCTAGATATTTTTCGATTGCTGTTGGTATAGATGAAAAAACGGCAACACTGTTCGGAAACATTGTTGGGGAGCGTTCACAGTAGATTCGCAATGTTTACTGTCAAATGCCGCCGAAACAAACTTTTGTTGACCAAACTTTTGCGCTACAATTGTTGCGGTATAAAAATAGTAACAGAAATACGCTAAATGTAATTGAACGATTGATATGTTACTTAATCAAAACAGTGTCCTTTATGTAATTATTCTGCTTGGTACTACACAGTTGGTTAATATCCCCTTTTTCGTGGTGCATTTATTGATTTCAGTTGCTGAGTTCTATGCGTTCTGTGCTTCGTCTCTTGCAGCCGAAAAAAATTGCAGCGACTGTCGACGTAGCAGGTAATAGCAGGATGTTTTCGATGGGCCCAGGAAATGCTAAAACTTACCCGACAACGTTGGAAGGCTTCGGATATGGTTTTACTGATGGTGTGTTACATTGATCTGTTGTGTTGAGATGTTCATATATTTGTAATTTGTTTCGCAGAGGGTAAACTGAGGCAGATTGATAAGGAAACCGGTAAATTGACAGATAAAGCTTTCGACTTCAACATCTACACCTCGGCGCAGGAAAACCAGGCTCATTACGAAGCCCTAGGAGAAGTAATCACCGATGCTATCTACGAGAGGTTGGAAAAAGTTGTAGGTTTGAAAAAGATATTTTTGCCGGACGATGTGCCACCAGAAGAAGCCACCTTCATATTCAGCACTAAAGAGAAACTGGATCAACCGAAAAAGTTGCTGGTTTTGATTCACGGTAGTGGCGTGGTGCGTGCTGGACAGTGGGCTCGAAGGTTAGTCGATTTACAATGTTCGTCTTTATTGTGATTCGATAGATATTTAATTTATTTTGCATTAGTAGCATGGTAATCAACTACAAATCTTGGTTTTCAAAAAATGCCCTGTTTCTGCGTTCCCACTAGTATAAAATTTCAAAAACCCTTATTTTAAATCATTTTGTAATTGGCTGCCATTATAACGATTCATGGCTTCCGCACCAAACTGATTAGGTTCATAACATAATAAGCTTCAAGGGTATACGAAGGATTTAAAGGGCAATATCAAGTCGAACATACTAATATGTTTTGGGAAGGTCATTGACTTTATTTATTGAAGTTCCCAACACGAAAAATATTTGGACGTTTTAATATGAAAAGTTCTACTCGACTCGAATTCATACTCATCTAATCAAACACCCTTCATCGTTCACATTCAGCAAATGGTATTAAATTTAAGCCAAATATGTATTAAATTGGCCAGTCCAACAATTTTTATCATTAGTCTGGAAAATCACCCACACTGCGCATAATAATTGCATGGCCAGTCAATCGTCATATCTTGAATGGCAGTGTGTAACTTCTAATGATCTCACTTTTTCTAGATCAATAACGATGCTGGTCATGCAGATTGATTGAAGGAGGTGTGGTAGGAAAGCTACTTTAACACTTGTTGCTACTTACTAGATAGTGAGCAACTCCCCTGCTCCCTGCCAGCTACCATATATTTTGTTTTGGAAGAGTTAACGCTGAGTCCCAATCTTCGCTTCCCTCCTAAAAGGCCTGAACGCCCCACGGTCGATACCGATGATATCAATTTCGTTCGCAATACCTAGGAGCTTATAAGCATTCGTGATAATTGTACCGTTTCATTGCACGTTCGCTCTTCGTATTGCACCCAGTGTTGCAATTTGCACCTTCTAGGGCGATGTTGGAAAGTAAGTTGGAGAGCGCATTCCCGTGCTTCAGTCCATCTAACGTAACGAACACGACTGATGTCTCACCAGCTATCCACATACATGATTTCGATTCCTCCAGCGTCATGCGACTCAGCTTCATTAGTTTCGTCATGAAACCGTGTTCCAGCAGCTCGTTTCTTTTCACTGAGTTACGCGCTGACTGCAAGTTATACTTACGGAACTTATCGGAGATCTGTCGCAGGGTGAATTCCGTCGTGGAACGCCCCTATCGAAAATCAGCCTAGTATTCGCCGACGAAGGATTCCGTTAACGGTCTCAATCAGAAGAACAGGATTCGGGAGAGCACTTTGCATGCGGAGTTAAGCAACTTGCATAACTGTTGAGCAAATGCCTCGATAGTCCATCTTCTTCGGGCATATAAGTCCTTCCAACCAGTTGATCGACATTTGTTCTTCCACCCAGATCCTCAGCATGAGCTGGTGGATCACAGAGCACAGCCGCTTGTTTCTCACTTTTAGAACCTCCTCCTGTGTTGCTGGCTCCACAGCTTGTTCATAATCCTCATCCAGTTTCTGTTTTGCCCCTCTTGCCCTTCACCATTCAATAGCGCCTGAAACTGCTCTTTCCACTTGGTCGAATGGATGTACATGTTTTCGAGAATAAACAACCTTAGAATACCTACATTGATCCGATCTGAAACCGTTAGCCTTTCAACTGGCAAAAGATAAACATTGGGGAATATCAGTTTGAAAATTTGCAAGTATATTTTCAAATCGTAATTTCAAAGGAAGTGACTAACATTGACAAAAGCAAAGCAAAGCCTTGGTGCTACATTCCGTATCGGAACTCGACCTTCTGTTTATTATACACAGACTTCGCAGCCAACTGTTGAGTGTACAGGACAATTGCGGGGCTTGCGCTACGATCCTACTGACACTAACAGTCTCTCCCGAGCCGAGACTCGAACATACGACTAACATTGACATCAATACCAAAAATCGACGTAAAATAACACTGTCTTATAGTTGCCTAACAATACTACATTAAATTTTTGCATTTATGGCTAAAATCTGCGCTTTTCTTGTAACCCTTTTCAAATGAGCCTTAAATCATTCTGACATCGAGATTCGCCCACCTTTTTTCGCCTTGTTTTTATTTTTTCTTCAGTTGCGCCCCTTTAAATTACTGTCGCCTGTTTACGAAATATTTCGCAAGTAAGCCCGTTGTTTCAAAACAATGTAAAGGGCCTAGTTCCAAAGTATCTTTTGTTTTGGGTAAACTGTTTCGTCGCCCTTTACTAAGAACTTGATTTGAATAATTTAATCGATTTATACAAAAGAAAGGATTCTTGCCATGAATTGTGTGAGTTCTAGTTCCTTTCTAGTTCCTGAAAGATTTAAAAAATTGGGTATTGAACATGATGTTTTGACTAAAAGAAAAATCATCAAAACAAAACAGTAACACATATAGTCGGCTTTTACAAAAAAAACGGGCAATACCTTAGATATGTTTTAAATTTTGTAGATCGTAGTGGCAGAGCTAGTAGCGAGTTACTTTTTAGTGATTTTGTCACTATTTTGTGCCTAGTCGTTGAAAAGTTACTATTTACGCCGACTATTTTACAAGTCACTAGAGTCACTATTTAATATCAAATGAGCATTTATTTATTTCTGTATAAAAAAATACAATTGAAATTGTCCATAAAGTGTTCGTGTCCATGAGCATTATGAATTGTTACATAGGGGAGAGGAAAGATAAGATTAGCGTTACGTAACGAAAAATCTGGGAAGGCTTTATTTTACTATTTTACTCCAAAAATGAGCATTTTTATGAGGCTAATCCTTCTGTTGTGTTACGTAGTTTTCATGAGGGGGTGGCGTTACGGTTTGCTACATATGGGGAAGCGGGGTCAAGAAATTGGATTTTTGCGTTGGGTATTTTATGGATGTCGCCTTACCGTATATATAAACAGTTAGGTTAAAGCCTATTTCGTTGACTTTTCCATCATGAGAGTTACGTGCCACCATGTGTTTCAATGTTCTTGAGATTCTCATCGGCATGGCCAGATTTAGGCGCTGAGGGGCCCGGGGCAAATTTGTTTGTTAGGCCCTCTTTTCTTTAAACATTTAGAAGTAACGTTCTGCAAGGTGACGAGCAAAAAAAAAAAAGGTCGCCCAAGACTAGGGGGGGCCCTTGAAACGGGAGGCCCGGGGCATTTGCCCCCTTGGCCCCCCCCTCAAATCCGGGCCTGCTCATCGGAGTGATCAGTGCAGCGTAGATACGAACAAACTGTCTAAGAATTGCCAGTGTAAACATTTAAAATCTAATAATAAATTTGTCCTATGCATTTCATAATCCGCGCGAATTAACGGTAGAAATTTTACTCCGATTATCTCTACGAGAACCAATCATTCCGCATTTTATGTTCTTAACATATATTTCAGAAGATACGATTTATCAAGGTTGAATAATGAATTTTAAAGCCCTATATTAATTAACTTTTTGGTCACTACTTAAATGGAAAAAGTTAATAAAGTCACTATTATTTCTCTCCAATTCCGCTACTAGCCCTGCAGTTGCTTGAATAGCTTGACAGTTGAAAAGAAGGTCAATGTAGATCGCGTGTTAATATTTCTTCGTATATGAGGCAATATTGAGCTACATATTGACATCAGTGTCTATAAATAGAGTTTGGTCAATATTAGAGAAAATACAGTGACATTATATTCGATTTACAGATTGACTTTGAACAGTACTAGATGAAATTTGTTGATACGCATCATCGTAAAATGGCACTTAGGATAGACGCAAGAAGCAATGATCGAAACGTTGGGGGATTGAGGCTGATCAAAGCAAATATATTGAAGGAAAATGCCGCATCCAATCACTAATTATTACCTACCAAAAACTGAACTTTGTAAATAGTACGCGTACTTCACATTGAAAAATATATAAATCAATGATATTGTTGCATTGTTCTTTTTGGGAACTTTAAGGTGTATTTAATGCAAAATTTGTTCGCAGTACATGTTACACACTACTGTGTTTTAGTTCATATAGCATCGTAGTTGAATCATAAAATGGGTGAAACGAAATTGTATTTATGCCTAGATTATGGCAATAGAAAATTGCACTAAGTAGCAAACAGAGTTGTTCATACCTCAGATTTTATGCAAAAGGAAATTGTTATAGAATTGTAAAAAATGAATGTTTCTTAACAGCGCGAACCGTTTTGGCACGTAAAATGCCTCCACTTTGGTACTTATAAGCGTAATATGAACAGAACAGAAATATGCGGACCGAATTGTTGGATGGGCACCACAGCTCAAATCCCGTATCATTAGATGTGTTAAACAGTTGCCCATAAAGTGGTCCAAACCATGATGGCGGGAGCTCTGGAAATCTTGAGGAAGATTAAAGATGAAGGGCCATTATCTGTCTAATTTTTTAGCACTTCAATCGTTTGCCTTATGAAAGAGAAGTAACGCATCAAAATTTTGTTCGCGCATTGGTCAAATCAACCGTTACCAACGTAATAGAAGTGGAGAACGTTTATCGACTATCCGAAAGCCATGAAAACGACAAAAAGAGCGGCCAGCAGTTTCTAGTGAACTTCCAACTTTTCCGACCGGGATGTGGCAAGCAAGCTGGGAGATTTGTATACAACTGTGAACCGAGTTAAAAAAACGAGTCGGACAAAAAGGTGGTGACTCCAAATCTTGATGATAAGCAAAACAAGTCGGCCAGACAACGATCGTGAAAGCTGTGCGTGAAGATGCTGACGAAGTAGGATTGCGTGGCACATGATGATGAAACCTACGTCAAAGCAGACCACAAACAGCTTTCTGGACAGGAATATTATACGACAACTGGAAGAGGAAAGATGGCAGAGATGTTCAGATACATTAAGCTGTCAAAGTTAGCGAAGAAATATCTCGTGCGGCAAGCCATCTGTTCCTGTGGTTTGAAGAGCAACATTTTCATCGCGAAAGGATCCGTCAACCTGGAAATACCTGAATAGAGAGAGAGAAAGAGAGAGAAAAAGAGAGATATAATAAAGGAGAAAAGAAGGAAGAAAAGTAGAAGTAGAAGTGCAAGTGGAAGTAGATGTAGAAGTAGAAGTAGAAGTAGAAGTAGAAGTAGAAGTAGAAGAAGGAGAAGAAGTAGAAGAAGTAGAAGAAGTAGAAGAAGTAGAAGAAGGAGAAGAAGTAGAAGAAGTAGAAGAAGGAGAAGAAGTAGAAGAAGTAGAAGAAGTACAAGAAGTACAAGAAGTATAAGAAGTAGAAGAAGTAGAAGAAGAAGAAGTAGAAGAAGTAGAAGAAGAAGAAGTAGAAGAAGTAGAAGAAGAAGAAGTAGAAGAAGTAGAAGAAGTAGAAGAAGTAGAAAAAGTAGAAAAAGTAGAAAAAGTAGAAGAAGTAGAAGAAGTAGAAGAAGAAGTAGAAGATGAAGAAGAAGAAGAAAAAGAAGAAGGAGGAAAAGAGAACAAGGACAAGGAAGAAACGTAGAAGAAAAAGATAAGAAGAGAAAAGAGAGAAAGTTAAAAGTGAGATTTTTTTTAAACAAATAAATTATCTTTTCTTGTTTTATTTTTCATATCCTCAACTTTTTAAATGATTCATTTTTCGTAAGGCGACATCCATAAATGACGAAACTATAATAGAGGAAGGAAGTATACAAATTATTACATAGGACAGGAGAGAGATCCTTGGGGAAACGATATTTAAATTAAAAAAAATATTGTGAGGAAGCGTAATTGAACAATAAAATATTTTATTCTATATTTCTACTAAATCTACTATACTATCGGAAATTATCTGGTATTTTTTTCCGTACATCTTTGTATTTATTTTTAAAGCTGAAAAAAATATTCTCTGACCAACAATATCCTTCTTAGCCTCATAATCAACCATTCGCTGGACGCAGGGACGCAGATTCCGTACATCAACAAGGGCCGCGAAGCGGGCTACGAAGTGCTGTTGACAAACACCAATGATAATTATCGTAAAATCGGCTCGTCATCGAAAGGAATCAAGGGCAGCCGGAACCCCACGGAGCACGCCGTGTCAGTGTTCGAAAAGCACGTCATCGCCAGTAATCCGCAAGCGGTCGCAATTGTTGCGCACAGCTATGGTGGCGTTGTCACCGTAGAGTTGGCTCAGAAGTTTCCGAAATTTTTCAAGGAGAAGGTGTTTGCGGTCGGATTCACCGACAGTGTTCACTCGCCCTCGCTTGTTCCCGAAGCGCTGATTGCGGTAAGTTAAACGGAATCGCATCGTTGGCGATTGTAATAAAATTACCTTACTGTTTTTCTCTCCCTTCTGTAACACAAGATTGGTCGCAACTGGGTAACTTCGAAAGAGCCACTCGACACGACGCTAACCATTTCCAAGCAAGACTTGCCGCGATACTCAGCAGGTAAGCCCACTAGAGCACGTGTTGCCCATTGCGTAATTGGCCAACTCAACTTATTTGCATGCGTTTATGATATTACTCGGAGCTCATAGTCGATGCCTTTTGCGGGAATAAATTTTACATTTTCGAATAAAGTTGTAATTTTATTCGAGTGATTGGCTTTTCAAATTAATGCTGCTTATGTTCTTCACATTCCCCTATTTTATGGTGTGTTGAGTGCTCTCAAGTAGGGGTAATGAAGGCCAATGTATTCATGAAAGTATTTATCAGTTTTAACGCATATTTTTTATTTATATCTTCTATTTTTACAAGGTCACATAAAGCATGAGATGACGTCCTACACATGTATGGAAGCGTTGTTCAAATTTTTCGAGCAGAGATACGAACAGTTTACCGCGAAAGATGCTAGTCCGGATTCTAAGAAACCGAAAAGTGAACTGTAACTGTAGGAAAATCGCTCCTCCCCAACAGTTGTCACGCTTCTTATTCATAAGAAAATCAACCAGCAAGCACCAAGGCGCTGTATAAAAGTTTTGATTGTGCGAATAAAATTGAGTCCAACAGTAAAGTAAGCCAGTATTGTTCTTGTTCGAGTGCAAATAGAAGTATCACTTAATCCTGATTCGATTCTGTCGTAATAGCGGAGACGCTGGTCTCCGCTCAGTGATTTGATTTCGGCTGGCAGTTTATTTACGCAACAATTATTCAAACTGTTATCTAGATTTATACTATAAGAACGAGGTAATAGCAGAACCTCCTCAACGGCAAAGTGAAGGGATTTCTTGTGAAGAAACCCATTATGTCAGATGGGCATTATCGGTGTGTACATTACAACAAAAGGAATGCAAAATGAGATCTGTGGTTAAATCTTTCCCAGTTTGTCCTTCCTTATCGGAAGGATGTTTTGAATCACCCTTCTCAGCTTGTGGAAGAAATTTGCAAATTGAGGTTCCACTATCCTGTTGTAAGACAACAAGAAATGGGGCTGCTTTTTGTTTCCATCGAAAGGATAGTTGCTGTTGGTAATCTTTCAGCTATAAACCAGCGCGGATATTTACACAAAAAGTGTGAAAATAAAATAATGAGGTTTTGTTTCGTCTTCGATCGATAGACTTACTTTTCCCGCATCATGTTTTTGAAAATTTTACTTGTTTCTTGCCAGAAGAGTGCATTCGATAAGATGTTTTGTCCTACCGGAAAAGAGTTGTTGCCCATATAAGAAAAAAACTCAGAGCTTCCCCGGTTTTTGCAAAAAAATAGTCAAGATTCCTGCAACCGAAAAATGTTCCAGTTTTCGGTTCTCACCGAAACAAAATCAAGTATCCTCGGAAAGTCACCTGCGTTTTCACACTCCAGTGCGTACGAAACGGTTGAACAGTAATATGACGAAATAAGATCGAGGGCAACTTCTCCCCCTACGCTGCGTTGACGTATAAAGCAAATGTATGCTCAAAATGTAACAATTAGTGTGTCCTTTTTTCCTCGTTTTTCTTACATGCAAGTACAGTGCATGAACGGTTGCTTACCGCATTGACTGACAGCCATAACACGATTCCCCATTGACATCCTGTTTCCCGCAGCTTTACCGGATAGGGTGAAATGTCCTGTCAAGTCGGGAGTAATTTATGGTCACGCTTCGATTGCACTTAATGTGAAATCTGTGTTTAAACTGTAATTATTGTCAGTGGTATGGGAAATGTGATTTTATTTTTTTTTCAAATTCAGTTTACACACTCACCTGCAATTACATTTGATTAATTTTTTTCAATTACTTTTTTTCTGACTTTTCGGATGACGACGCAAAAATTTACGAGGGCACTGCTTTCGGACGCGCTGCAGTGCGTAACCGAAAAGGGTTCAACTGACAATCAGTGCCCCAGTGTGTGGGAATTTTTCAAAAAGGAGTCCTTTTGCAAGTGCAATTTTTCTGTTTTGTGTATGATAAAAGTGGATGCAGCGTGGTTTGAGCTGCAAGTAAGCTCAATCATGCCGCTTCTGCCTTACATTTTAAACCTTTTTTTTCAATACTATATTAGCATAGCATTGGACCAAGATTTTTTTCGCAATGGGAATCCATAAAGTAGCGAGTAATTTTCGAAATGAAGGTCTTGATTATCAATTTGATAGTTTTATACAATAGTTTTCATTTTGCGGTGAAAGGTCATCACTTGACACTCACTATTTTTTTTTTATTTATTCGATATCCTATTTTCATCTGACCTTATAGGTCTCCATAAAAATTTGTTGGGGAGAAAAGCCTATTTGAGGCCGTCCACATGTAGGTGTAAAAATCCCATTATCTATTGTTACACATACATGAAATTTTACGTTACAATAAGTCAATAACACAACTAAAAACTGTACAAATCTAAATTTCGAATTGAATAAGTATTATATTGGGTTCAACTTAGTCATTACATAAAACATTCATCTTATTTATCCTAAACTATATTCATACAAAGTGCGATGTACATCGGGTTGAAGTAAACCACCAGATCGAAGTGAGTTGTAGAGCACGAAAGTTCAGCAAAGAGAGAATTCTCGGGCTGTCGACTTCACTATTTAAAACCCCAATCATAAACACAGCTTGTTGAATTTTTCTGCGTCGTTCTAGCGTATCAATAAGGTGACACCGCTCGGAATACGGAGGAAGATTATAAAGATCACGCCAGGGAAGATTCCTTACTGCCAACCGGATAATTTTTTTTTGCACACGTTCGAACCTTAAAATCCAAGCAAGTTAATAAGGAGATCAAATCAAACACGCATTTTTCAATAAGGGTCTCGCAAGTGAGCAGTATAAAGCTTTTAAACAGTACGGATCCTCAAATTCATGTCATATTTTGCTAATAAAACCGAGCTGTCCAGTTGCCTTGGAAATGATAGATGAGCGGTTCACGTTAAAACTTAGCTTAGCGTCGAATAAAACACCGAGGTCGTTTAAATGATCAACAACTGAAAAGGCTTCGCAGTGCGATGGAACGTCATGATCAGGGGCGGACGAAGGGTGATTTGACCTGCAGGCGAAAATTGATTACGCGCCCCGCCGCTCGTCCGTGTGTAAGTTTATAACATGAGCATTTTCAAAGAAGTAGGCATTGCCGAGCAGTCCTTGAGAAGTTGATAGGCGCTCAAGGGAAACGCGTTTTTCAATAAAATATTCCTTGTTCGTTAACATTTGTCTGAGTTCGTCTTAGTCTGTCCGAGTTAAAATCTGATGTTATCAAAGGAACACATCCCGCAACTGACCGGACTGAATTTCGATAATAGGTGTTTCCAAATCAAGCTTCATCTGTGCTGACAAAACCAGCTCCGGCGGCAGGCGATGCTCTCACGAAGTGGGATCAATCCGACAGAAAGGCCAAGTCAATTCACAGCCAATGAAATCTTGGAATTTGGTCGGCCAGAGCAAACGGCAGCTGTAATGTGGGAGGCGGCCGGGAAGATCCAGTTCGGCCTAGATAGGATGCAGTGATCATCACGTGAAGGAAAATGAAAGATGCGGAAAGTAAGGTAGGTCTAACAAAGAAGTTGAAGTTACTTTGAGAGTGTTAGAGAACGAGCCACACGTTAGTTAGAAAGTACATTACTCGGATCGCTGGTATGAAATGTATCAGGTTATTTCGTATCGGTCATGATTGGATGATTGGTTATGCCCCAAATGGACACCAGTTTTGAGACAAATTAGCGAGCAAAATCGTCATTGCAAGAGCGTCAAATTCAACGAAGGTTGCTCCCCTCACTGAGGCGGACACAGCTGTTCGCAAATCAGTAAGCGTCAAATTCAACGAAGGTTGCTCCCCTCACTGAGGCGGACACAGCTGTTCGCAAATCAGTAAGTGGCTTCTTGTTCGAAGTTTACGGCCACAGTCTCGCGGTCAAACAAGAAGCCCGTGGCTGATGTGGTTGAAGTGATTTGGCTAACCGGTTTTTTGCATGATGTTGATTTTAAGATTACGCAACCGGTGACGATCTATGAGGATAACCATAGTTGAAAAGGAATGGCCCAAACCTGACATCAAACACTATCTTATACGCGACCACATCGCAGCTGAACGCATACAAGTGGAACCTTTTCGGGTCAATAAGCAGTTGATGGACATCTTCACCAAGGCGCTGGACGTTGGATGATTCGAAGCCCTGCGGCGAAAAATTGGGCTCCATAATCCAAAGGGGTGGCGAAGTAGACAATACCAAACAGGCCCTGAGAAGTTGACAAGCGCCCATGGAGAAAATTATCAGTCATTCTCCATCAACGTCGTCAACGTTTGCCCGTGTATTTGTCCGTCCAAGCCAAGACCTCTAGCGTCATACGAATCAGCCTTATTAGTTTCGTCGGAAAACCGTGTTCCAGCATTATCTGCCACAGCTCGTAATTTCCATTGAATCGTACGCCGCCTTAAAATCTACAAACAGATGGTAAGTCTGCAATTTATACTCCCGAAACTTATCTAGGATCTGCCGCAGGGTGAAAATTTGGTCCGACATTGAACGGTCTTGTTGAAAACCAGCCTGGTAATCGCCGACAAATGATTCCGTTAACGGTCTCAATCTGAAGAACAGGATACGGGAGAGAATTTATTCAAGGAGTTGAGCAACATAATACCTCGAAAGTTGCAACAATTCAGTAGATGTCCCTTCTTATAGATAGGGCATATGAGGACTTCCAACCAGTCGTTCGGAATTTGTTCATCGGCCCAGATCCTTAGTATTATCTGGTGGATCGCATAGTACAGCCGCTCGCTTCCCGCTTCCAGGAGTTCGGCCAGGATACCGTCCTTCCCTCTGGCCTTGCCATTTTTCAGCTTACCAGTCGCCTTTTTCACCTCCTCCTGTGTTGGTGGCTTGTTCGTCACTTTCAATCCTCATCCTGTTTCTGCTCTGCTCATCCGACTCCTCCCCGTTCAATTGCACCTGAAAATGCTCCTTTCACCTGGTTGCAACCGTCGGTTTGTCAGTAAGCAGGTTGCCGTCCTTGTCATTACACATGACCGGCATAGGGAAGTTCCTACTTCTAACTCTATTGATTGTTCTATAGAAGCTCCGCACGTCGTTTCTAGCATAGCTATCCTCTGCGCTGGCGAGCACCTGCTCCTCGTACTCGCGCTTGTTCCGACGGTGGACTCTATTTTCAGCAGCTTTTGCCTCCCTGTATCTCTCTGCTCTGACGCGTAGCCGCAGTGAGCATGCAGCTTCTGGCACGGCTTTTTTCATCTGTCGCTCTCTAGCACTTGACATTAAACCAGCCGTTACGCTGACTTCCACGCGTCGTACGTGCCACCTCTCTCGCAGTCGTTCCTCCCTCCCAACCAGTGCGTTTGCGTCTCCGATGACGACTTTTACGACGTGTTTTGGGCATTTGTAATAGATTCGCTCAAGCTTCATCGGATTCGTCGTTTGTCGATGCGTAGGTGTTGATTACACTGAAGAATTTGCCCTTAATCCTCAATAGACATATACGGTCATCTACGGGCCTCCACCGGATGACTCTTGTTTTCTGATTTTCCAGCACTACAAAACCGACGCCCCGTTCCGCTACTTTGCCGCCACTGTAGTAGATGTGGTACTTGAAGGAAGTGCGATTTCGACTCCCTGCCGCTGTAGTTCTTCCAAGTACCCAATTTCCAATCGTTTACCTTAATCTTTTTCCGTGTTCGTAGCCTAGGTTGCCGATTGATCCGTTCCGTATTTCTAATTTCGATGTTCGTGGTTGAAAGAAAGGTTCCGGTATGCTACCTTACCAGGGTCGCGATACCTACATCCTGCTGATGGGGATGCCATCTTAGGTGTAGCTGATGGGATACAGCATTCCATAATTCAGCCGCCCGCTCCGGGTCAGAGGCTGTTGTACACCGCCCCTAATATGGGGATACGGCCGCGTACGACCCCCTTCAAGTTCTCATACGACCATAGTTTCACCCGGGGGTTGGTTACCCGATCTTCGCTAAGGTTACTCGTTTCCCGCGCGGCACCTCGTGGAGGTTGAGATAGGAGTTGTTGGACAGAGGTGAATGACCACATTAGGGACTCAAGTCACACGTGTCCAACCATTTCCCACCCCTCTGCGATTGTATTCCACTGAAAAAACGGCTCTTTACTGAGCCGAAGCATTATGCTTATATAACCGAAAGGTTCCTCGATTGGTTTGCCGCCTCGAGGCTGGATTTGCCAGGGGTACAGTCAAATGCGTACCACGATTCTCGGCATAAAATGACATCTGTTGAATATTGGTTTTCCGAGATTCTCGCAGGCCCGCAGTGGTCCATGATGGAAAAACTGGCGCTTTAACGAAAGGTAGATTCGAACTAAGCCATTGAAGTAGAATATCTTTTGAAATACGCTCCACCAATCCACCAATAATTTTACGAGAAGTTACAACGAGATTAAAAGAGAGAAAAGCTGATTGTGAGTAATTTATGAAATAATTAACTTCATTGTAAATTTGTTGAAATTAATGCAATTTAGGTTTGTTCAAATTTCTTTTTATTGTTTTTTGGTGTAGCAGAAGCTTATGATAAAGTTTCAAAACTTTGTGAGTTCGGCGATTTATTGAATGCAATTATTTTTTGAATTGTTCAGTCAAAATCAAAACAGAGCAAGTCAATATATGTATGTGTATTCTTCTTTTGTTCAGTCATAGTAACCAAGTTAACCTAACCAGCTATAAAATTGTCTTTTTTGAACCCATAACGTTTGCTTTTCATAATTATCACATCTCGTGATACAGTTGAAGAGTAACTCCAACTTATAACATCAAAATTGCGCATAGGGAAAACTTCGATATCCACAGACTTATTCACAGTGCAACAATTTTTTTGCCTTGGCTTCTATGTATGATTTTTTGATGAATTTGATGCGAAAATAAATTTCCCGGAGTTTGAACATATTTCAACTTAAGGGGCAACAATGGCACCATTTTGAATTTTTGAGAAACTGGAAATTTTTGATGTTTTTTCGACGCCATTTTGTTTTAAGACCAATTATCAAAATTCTAAGAGTTTCTGATCTATGTAAAATGTCAGCAAAATGTCGATTTTGCCCCAATTCCCCTACAATACAAAAATAGGTTTATCTGCTGGCATTTCACGTAGATCAGACACCTACCATTCGACTTCTGAGACTTTTTTGCTCAAAATAAGATATATTTTGACTACCACTACCACATGTGGTCCCCGTGGTTCTGTGGTTAGCGATGTCGGTCGGCTAGCTCTCCCGCACGGTTGTGATATCGGGTTCGATTCTCGATCGAGTCGAGGATCTTTTCGAGCTGGAAATTTTCTTGACTCAGCACTGGGGCACGGTGTATCGTTGTACTTACACATGCAAAATGTGCCAAAAACAATATCGATAACGAATTCTCTCAACTAATCTAGTTGATCGAGACCGCTATTAGCCCCTAGGCTAAGCGTGCGATATTGTTTTTTTTTGACTACCACTTTAAGATATTAGCGAAATACCATTAATGCTCAAAAATAATCGATATTATTTTGCTTTGTGAAATATACTAAAACTATGCCAAAACCGGTTTCGTAGAATCACCGTTTTGAGCTCAGTTTTTGTCCTATTTAAGATCTGTTTTTTTTTTTCAAAAGATGGGTTAAAAGATGCTAATATGTGGATAAACTCTTAGAATTTTGATATTTGGTCTTAAAACAAAATAGCGCCGAAAAAACATCAAAAATTATCGGTTTCTCAAAAATTCAAAATGGCGCCATTGTTGCCCCTTAAGTTGAAATATGTTCAATCTCGGGGAAATTTAGTTTTGCATAAAAATACACAAAAAAATTATATATAGAAGCCAAGGCAAAAAAAAGTCAATTTTTGTTGCACTGTGTTATTTATGATCCTCGAAATAATCAAAATGTCACCGTTGACCGTATGTGAATATATCCTCACAAATATTTTGAAAAATGTAACAGTCAATTCCATTCTAGATTCGAACATACGACGAATGATTTGTTTCGCATTAAAGATTCAAATAGTCATTAAGATGCTATTCAAATTTCTAAATAAGTAATCATAATGACATGCAATCGAAAATTCGATATGATACATACGTCCCAAGAATCTCATGCATCCTCCGGGCACATTTTTTGGCCACCAGATTGGTTGCTTCCTGATCCGAGATCGGAATCGGTAAAGCTGCTTTTTACGTGGGGGATACGTAACTCGTTAATAAATCCGCGTAAATGCCAAAATCCGCACGAAACAAAAAAAACACGCCAATTTCGCAATCCGCGTAAACAAATGCATAAAAAACTACTTGAGTGTACGAGTACTTTGCGATTTAAAGCAAATTTTCCTTTTTATAATGTGAGAGACATGACTATTTGATTAGTCTTATGCGCCGCCACCATTACTATGAATCTATTTCAAAAATTATTCGTGATTCAAAAAAAAAAATACTCAGCACAAAATGACATCTTTACATGACATGACATGACTCATTGGAACATCTGTGCAAAGTTTTATCCAGACCAAAAAGGGTCAATTAAAATGGTTGCTCGTTTTTTATGGAATTTCACTGACAGAACAAATTACGAACGTTTTGTTTTGATTTGAAATTCTAAGTTCCACAACGCAATTCAGTTCAGTTGTGTTCACTTTCAGGCCTTCATTCTGAATCGCATCTTGTCAAGCGAAATGGAGATATTTCCACTGTTGAACAAACCTCGAGCAAAACCGGGTTCGACAAATTATTTTCCCCGGATTATAAATTACCTACCTTGACCGCGGGGTTCCCCGGGGTTGAAGAAGAAAAGAGTAAGGAGGCGTTAGCGCAATCACACCTGAGTTGATGCGCACGACCGACGCACTCCTGACGTGACGGGGGCAACTGTGTTGTGTAGTCGATCGGCCAAAGATCATTACTCAACCCCGGTATCGGGCTAATCAGCAGACTTTTTTTCCTGATACGATTTCAAAATCGAATGAATAACGAAGCCGGCGAACTCGTAAACTTTGTGTGGCACGCATAAACACCACACGGAATGCGATAGTAAAATCGTCCAGTCAAACCAATAGTGGATCGAGATTGATGACCCGCGTGATGGTTACTTATGTTTGAGGCATAATATATTTCATTTGATATATAACTCAGAATCTGATAGTTCTTGTTCTTATTTTCGCGCTTGTAGGTATGTTTTGCTTACATTTTATCTTATCTTTTTGTCCATTTTATTCTTTTACTTTTCATTTCGCTTCGTATTACTCTTTTAGACTTGAATGGAGGGAGTGTATGATTTACCAGAAAACTGTGAAAACTGTATCAATGACATTTAAATAGATTTTTGTTTTGAAAATGTCTACAGTTTTACTCGTTTTTGAGGGAAGTTTAATACTATTTTGAGCGCTCAAAGTGCTGAGTTTCTGAAAAAAAGTAACCATACTAAAATAATAATGGATTTATGAAAATGATCGTTAATGGACTCGAAATAACCCACAAAAAATGCAATTTGTTGTTTTTTTTTTATTTTAGTTTACCTGATACTTGGAAAAAAATTACAACATAAGTTGAAAACAATAATGACCGCTTTAAATTATCGATAAATGCTAATACTAACACTTCTGATAAGTTATTGTAATATGTAATGGCTATGTTTATACGCTTTTCACCAATAGTATTGAACACTAAATCCCACTAAACATGAAACCAGCTGCAGTAGCTTCTGATTCCAAAGAAAATTGTGAAAGGTGAACATGAATCACAGGCTTATTTCGATAGTTTTCAAGTTACGTATTACGAACCTATCCCAAGTAGCAGCCCTGGTAGCAGAGTCGTGTGTATGTCCGATGGGAAAGGCCAGTGGCCATAAAATCGCTCACAGGGCACCGGAAGGTGACAGTTTAATGGCGCTTTAATGGAAAATCAAAACTACCGATAAAATCGTTCATTGCCGTTCGGTTCCATTCCGGCGGCCACACGAGGATTTGCGGTCGGTGCCTTCAAAGTTCTACTAAAACCTCTAACGCACAGCCACAGAGGTTGAAAGCTGGCGATAGCCAGTACTGCATGCGGTTTTCTGTGTCGAGGACCTAGTCGAGGGCAGGTGCGATAAATTAACAATAAAAATCATAATTAATATGCACAAAACGAGCATAAGACACTTTAGGCTTCCTTTTTGCGCGATAGCATCGAAAACACGCAGGACGTCAGGCTTGGGGGAGAAGTGCAATGGCAGAAAGGCGGTAAAAAGTCTTTCGATGCCATAAAATATCGGAATTATGTGAAAGCTGATATCGAACTACACGACGCAGTCGTCGTTGCTGTCGTCGTCATGGTGGCCATCGGTAAGGGCTTCTGTGGAGTGGGATGTCGAAAAGAAACCCACGATTGGTCGGTACCAGGCTAGGAAGCTCAGTCACACGATCATCAACGGCTGCAGGAAAGAAGTCGGCAAATGTCACCGGATAAGTCGAATCGTTTGGTTCGTCGGGTATCGAATGTTAAATATTGTACTTCTAATCGGTTTATTAAGACCGGAAGATGTATCGATTTAACTGCTTTGCCCGTCGATTCGCCTAAGGCATGGAATGGAGGGTTGCATGCATATGCTAAAAACCTCTTTTTTTCTTGCAGATGTACATGCATGTTTTCGTTACATAACTTAACTTGTTAATCAAACTCCTTGGTATGATGTTTGGGACGGTAAACAATTTTTTCGTAAGGAAACATTTGTGGAAATTGTAGTTCTGATGTAGGTAATCTTTTCTTAGCGTACAAGTAGATTGTTATATAAACACATCTAGTGTTGATTTGTGATTTGAATTTATTGATTACGAATCGAATAATTTTCTTTTGATCCATTCGTTTAAATATGCACCTGAACATTGCAGCAACAAGGTTTGTCAAATCCAAAATTCAGTAGTAATTTATATTTTCAGATTCACTGAAACAGGGTACAATTTATTTATTTATTTATTTATTTCGTCAATCATATATGTAGACTGGTTACAATAATTTCTAAACTATACACGAACATTAAACAAATTAATTTTGTGTCCTCTGCCTCAAGGACTTGAAATACTGTTTCAGTTTATACCGGGACATCGTAATGTCAATGGCTTCGCAGTGTTGATTATAAGAATTCATCATACTATTTATAGGTCCATTTTTTGCGTATTCCGTACGATGATGGTTAAGAGCAGATAAACTACGGTGTCGAAGTTGTCGAATGGGTGCATAAAAGTTCAATTTAGAAACTAGTACTGCTGAGTCAACGTTCTGCGAAACGATATCGTTTACAAATAAAGCCATCGCGTACTCTCACCGTTCTTTTAATGTTTGAATGTCAATCAACATGCAGCGTGCTTCATATGACGGAAGACGATGTGCGGTCCAACCTAGCTTACGAAGAGCATATAGTAGAAATTGCTTTTGTACTGATTCTATTCTTTCTTCATGCACGCCAGAACGAGGAGACCACACAATGCTAAAGTATTCCAGTATTGACCTCACATAGGCAAAATACAAAGTTTTGATAGTGTACGGGTCTTGAAAATTGTAGCAGAAGCGTTTGATAAACTCTTACAAGTTGTTTGCCTTGTGTATGATAGTGTTATAGTGGTCGATGAAATTAAGTTTAGAATCTAAGATTATTCCTAAATCCCTATCTTTATCACATTTCTTCACATTCTGATCCCCTAATGCAATTACAATTTTGGGCGTTGTTAATTTTCTGCTGAAGGATATTACATTGCATTTTTTTACATTTACTTCAAGTAGGCTTTTCTTACACCAGATGTAAAATGTGTGGATTTCATTATGAAATACATTGATGTCTTCTTGATTTTTTATTTCCAAAAACAGCTTCATGTTGTCTGCATATATTAGAACTTTAATATTTTTGAGGATGAAGGAAATATCGTTTACGTACAAAATAAAAAGAAGTGGTCCTAAGTGGGAGCCTTGGGGAACACCTGAAGTAACTTGAATGGGATTTGACTTTTTTTCATTAAATTTTATTATTTGCTGCCTGTTTGTCAAATATGATTCAAGCCACTTCAGGAGACCAGACTCAATTCCAATTTTTTGCAGTTTAAAAAGTAGCATTGGTATGTCAATACGATCAAATGCTTTGCTAAAGTCTGTATAAAGAGCTTCAACATGGTTCCCATTATCCATTGCATTCAATGAGTAATCTACGAATTCAAGTAAATTTGTGGATGAAGAGCGGCCTTTGAAGAAGCCGTGTTGTTTGTCAGTTATTCGATTTTTGAGTTGAGCAAATATCTTTTCATTGACAATTGCCTCAAAGAGTTTAGGAATGCAAGAGATAATAGCGGTTCCACGATAATTACGTATGTCAGATTTACGCCCAGATTTGAAAATAGGCACTAAAAATGAGCTTTTCCATATATTTGGGAAGACTCGAGTTTCCAACGACATATTGAACAGCCAGAACAAAGGAGATGTAAGTTTCTTCGAAAGATTTTTCATGAGTGCTGGAGGTATTCCGTCAGGTCCAGGTCCTTTGGAAGGGTCTAAATTTCTCAGACCCTGCAAAACATCCTGTACCTGAAGTTGGTTGACACCAACGTTTCTTGGATATTCTGGATAAAATGCAAAATAATCGCGGTCGCGATTTTCTTCGGAAAATGTGGTATAGATTTCCAGGACAAATTTTGCAAAGAGATTGCAATTTTTCTCCGAGTTATCACCAACATGTTCATCGAGTTGCATTATTGATGGAAAATTGTCTGATTTTAGTTTTGTTTTGACGTAATTGAAAAAGTTCTTTGGACAAGACTTAATTTCTAGTTCAGTTTTTGCATTGAATTCTTCTAATGCATCACTGATCGCAAAGTTCAGTTGATCACATATTCCCAAGTAAATTGCTACTGCTATTGTGTTTTTTGAAAATTTTGTGGGCTTTTTGTTTGCGGTTTTTTAAATTTTTTATTTGTTTGTTAAACCAGACTGGATGTTTAGTGTTAGCGTGGCGTCGTTTTTTCTTCAATGGAATCTCTTGAGAGATGATGTTGTACAGAATTTTGTAAAAGACGCTAACAGATGATTCGACATTTCCTTCATCTCTAAAAATTTATTGCCAATTGACACAGTTTAATTTGTTTTTAATATTTGCATAGTTCGCGAGTTTGAAATCAAGGACTTCCTCATACTCACAGTCGTTGGGTCTTTGATATTCATGTAAAAATAAAGAATATTCAATTGCTGTGTGAAACTTTTCGTTTTTCCACAGTGGGTTAACTGATTCGGTCACACAGAAATCTTCGTGTTATGAGTAGGTCCAAATAGCAATTTTCACGGTTTCTTACATTGTTAATCTGGTTCAAACCTAGTTTAGCAATTTCGTCAAACATGAAGTGCAAAGTGATGTTATCTCCAACGACTGGGAGTAGGATGCTTTCGTTTTCAGGGTCTAAGAATTACCATAATTAACTGGAAATGTGTTTTTTTTTGGAAAAAAGTCTTCCTTCAAATTTATTTTTCTATTTCTAGTGGTATTCATAGCCAAAATGAAGTTTCATAGTTTGCAAAAGAGATCCACCAAATTGTTAATGATTAAAACAGCATGCAAGCAAAGCGATAAACCACTTTAACTCTGGGTAATAAATTGGTCCAATTATGATACATTTTTTGGTCCGATCATGATATAAATTCTATGATTAGAAAGAACGATTCATTTTAATAAACTCACGTCGGATTTCCTGTAAAATATATCATTTCTTATGGTAATTTTAATTAATTTTTCATGGTAAAATTATTTTTATTTAATTTTTCATGACTACATGAGATATAAATGGTGAAAAAGTGACAAGAAAATCTATTCATGAAAAGAGTTTAAATTGGTCCGATCATGATACATTACCTCAAGACTTCGGGAAATTAAATCCAACCGAATACGTATTGGAATTGGAATTGGTGTGGAATTGAAAATTACACGAATTAGACAGATAAACATGGAAGGAAGCTTCAATTACTCTCGGTAGTATGAATGGAACTTATTCTATTCGGTGGAATTATATTATTTTTACTTGTATTGATTGTAAGTAACATTGAAAACACAATTTACAAACTATTGAAACAAACAATTCAAAGGTTATGCGTTGCCTTGATTTTCAACATGATATACTTTCGTATTTCTGCATTTTAGTTGACTAACTTGCGAACTGCGCAATCTCAATTTATGCCAATAATTTTGGGAAGCCTAACATTTTGCTCGGAGTGCTTGCTGAACACTCGGTTGTTAGAGAAGACACAAAACCGAAATTGGCTAAAATTTTTAGTTGTACAAAATAATTTGTTTTTTTTGTTGTTTGTTTTTGATTTTTCCTTTTCGATTATTGATGCATGAAATTCTGCTTATAATTTTCGTATACGCTTATTCGTTTTGCATAATTCACTCTTCGTTTGTTGTTTTCAATTTTCCTTTATTTTACGTTTTAAATTTTTCTAAACTTGTTTCTTAGTATTTCTTTTCCACAATGTCTTTTTATTGGTTCCAGGCTATTATTTTCTTCGTTTATTTTCAAATAAGAACTTATTTTAACCTATCCGACGTTTCGTCACTGAACAGCGACATCTTCAGGGGGATTGTTGGGATTTATCTTTCATCCCGTTATTGGTGAGGAAAGGTATGGAAAGCGCGGCCTGGAGAACGGCCATCTGTAGTACCCATTTTGCACGTCTGAACATTCGGAAGCACACCTGGAGATAACCCAATTGATAGGCCTGCTCCCAGATTGTCCACATGCTGATCGACAGCCGGCACGGGAGCCAAACATGGACTTGGATCATTATCTCGTGGTAGATAACGTTTGCGGTAAAAAAATGGCCTTTTTTCAGATGGTGGTGAAAAAAAAAAACTAAGACAGATAATTGAGTTGGATAAATTTCCCATTAATGGTAAATTCTACGCCCTTGCGAGCGGCCTCCCGGCAGTTAACCGGAACATTCGCCGTGGCGGACGAAAACAAGCTCTTTCTTCGTTTTTTTATCAATTCCTCCTCCGTTTTCGTGACAAAACTGTTGGAATAAATCTTGCGCTTCAAGTTTGTCCAGTAATTCTCGATGGGACGCAGCTAGGGGACGTTGGGCGGATTCGCCGACTTCGGTACCCATCGATATTCAGCCGCTCCATCTCCTCCAACGATCGCTTCGAGTTGTAGGCCGACGCCAAACCTGGCCAGAACACCGTGTCGTCGCCCTTATGGTATTTTTTGATGAACGACACAACTTCTGGCAGGCACTTCGTACTATAAATTTCCCCGTTCACGGCCAGCTCGAAGCGAAAAAGAGCAACTTTGACATCCCTTTCACACTGATTGTCAGCACCTTCTTGGGGAACTTGGTCTGTGAAATAAACTTCACCTCGGTGCTCACTTCCTTCGTGGGGGAGGTAAAATACGAAGTGCCCTGTTAATCGTTGCCATTCAGGGTGAGATAGGTCTCGTCATCCATCACCACTGCCACGTCACGATTCGCCGGGAATATCGACTTGACCATCTTATTCAACCGCTGTCGTTGCGTCCGGGACTGCCGCTTCCTGATATGTATGTCCATGTATACCAGATACTTTTTCACTGTTTTACCGCATGCACCAACCTTGTGGTCCCCGTGGTTCTGTGGTTAGCGATGCCGGTCGGCTAGCACTCCCGCACGGTTGTGATATCGGGTTCGATTCCCGATCAGGTCGAGGATCTTTTCGAGCTGGAAATTTTCTCGACTCAGCACTGGGGCACGGTGTATCGTTGTACTTATCCTACAACATGCAAAATGTGCCGAAAAACAATATCGATAACGAATTCTCTCAACTAACCTAGTTGATCGAGACCGCATTAGCCCCCCAGGCTAGCGTGCGATATTGTTTTGTTTACCAACCTCCCGGTCAAGTGCACGCAGCGATTTAGCCACTTCCCTCGTTCTTCCTCTTCAGCATCCTTTGAAGCTTCTTGTCGTTCAGGGTCGTTGGCCATCCGGAACCGAGCTTTCTTTCGATAGTGTCAAGATGTTGTAGATGCCGGAACGGGCTTACCAGGCGTCCACAAAGCGCCGCACGATGTCCCTTTTTGACGCGGCGGGGTACCGTTCTTTGAACGCGTACACTTCTGAACGGAGTAGGTTCACTTTTTTCGCCATCACAGTTAGAGTTTGACTGATAAAGCTGTCAATTTTTTATTGCTAACTTACTAGTTTCGTCAGTGCGATTAAAGGTAAACCCATGAAGAATCGGCAATTTTTGTCCATTTTTTTACCGCAAACGTTAAAACGAGATCGGCGAGGAAGATACGTCTGGACACCTAGAGGTTATCAGCGGAAGGATTTGCTGTAGAGTATACTCGCAAAGTTGATAAACGGATCGATGAACCAGTTGGAGTGGATTTGAACGAGCAAGCACATCCATGATTCTGTCAGCGAAACAGCGCGAGAAGTGATATGCATGACAACGGGAACCACGCGTAGTGGGTGATTCGTTGTTGAGTGTCTAGAAGTGACGGATGAGAAGAACCGGGCCTACGCTAACACGTTAGTAGTATAGACACTATATATATAGACCTGCGGACTGAATCGCAGCGAGCCAAAACAACTGTAGAACGAGCGAGCCAAAATGAACATAATGAAAAATGTGTATCAAACAAATAACAAAAATATAAAAAACCAGCGTTGCTAGGGTTGCTGCCTTCCACTCCGCAGGTCTATATATAGTGTTTATAGTTAGTAGCAGCTAATCGTGTGACGCATCAGATGCGGGAGAAATACCGGGAGGCAAGAGCAACCGAAAAGAGGCTTCACTACCGTAAGAAACGTGAGCACTACTATCGCGTCCTCGCGAAGGCAGAGAATTTCTTCAGCAGGCACGACACGAGGAGCTTCTATAGAACGATTAATGGAATCAGGAAGCGGACCGTACCAGTACCTGCCATGTATGGGATGGGAAACCTGATTACCGACAAATCCCAGGTGACCGGGCGTTGAAAGAAACATTTTGAAGTGGTGTTGAACGGTGAGGATGGTAGGAGAGTCGTCAAGAGGAACAGAATAGAAAATTTGGGAGGACGGACAAGCTGTGGACCCACCAACTTTGGACGAGATGAAGAATGCTTGCAAAAAGCTGAAGATCCACAAAGCCGCTGGTAAAGACGGCTTACCGGTTGAACATTTCAAAGTCATAAACGAGCGGCTGTGTAGAGCTATTCATCAGGTATTCTATGGGTATAGTCTGAGGAACAACTACTTTCGGACTGGTCGGAAGGACTCATATGCCCTATTTTCAAGAAGGGACATAGACTCGACTGCAGTAATCATCGAGGTATAACCCTTCTCAATTCCGCTTATAAAATTCTCTTCCGCATCCTGTTCCAGCGACTGAGGCCGTTGCAGGAAGCCTTTGTTGGAGAATACCAATGCGGTTTTCGAGCGGAACGATTTACAATGGACCAGATGTTAACCTTGAGACCAGACCGATGTCATGGCAACAGTTTCCTGAAGCCGCCGCCGATGATGATGGCGCTACTGTTGGAAATATGGTCATAAGCTCCGTTCATTGTGCCGCATGTGTTACTGTACAGATTTTTTGCGTGCTTCTAACTATATTGAATGTAGGGCTATCCGGAACATGTTGAAACATGTTTGAACGTGACAATTTATGTCCTGCACAAAATCCATGAAACGTTTAAAACAAAACAATCGTTTTTCGCTTTCTGCAGTTCTTTACACCACTTGCAGCAACAGTTGATCTGGCATGGACGGTGCTTAATCGGCTGTTTCGCAAGCACTGACAGCCTTTTGACGTATAATCGAGCCAGAGAGCCAGAGTAAAACGGCTTCAAGCGGAATGTATGGGGATGACGTTCATGACAGGGATGTGCTTGAGACAGATCCTCGACAAGTTTTGAGAACACAATTTGCAAACACATCATCCTTTTATAGACTTTAAAACGCCGTACGATACAGTGAAACGCAACGAGCTAAGATTGAACATGGTTTTTTGACAAAACTATTTAAACAGCTATGTGCGACGCTTGTCTGTTTTACATCATACGTCTGAACAGCGGGCGAATTTTTTGACGCATTTGTGACGTTAAATGGTCTGAAGCAAGGTGACGGGCTCTCGAACTTGCTATTCAACAAGTGGGCAGGTGTGCAGAGGAGCGGCATCATCATGAAGACTAACATGCTAGTGGGTTTTGCGGACAACATTGATATAATTCGTGTTAACTGTAGAGTTGTTGAGGGGGCCTTTATGGTTCTCAGAAGGAAAGCTGTGAGAATTGGACTCACCATAAATACTTCCAAAACGAAGTATCTGGTGACTGGCAAAGCGCGTGGTAGCTCTACGGGTGTTGGTGCTGCGGTGGAGATGGATGGGGATACTTTTGAAGTGGTCGACGACTTTGTTTATCATGGTACTCTCGTACCATGTGACAATGAGGTGAGCCACGGGGTGAAGAGGCGGATTGCGGCCATCTTAGGTCCCGTAGCCTGTAGATACGTACGAAATTTGCGCTTTACAGGACTCTGATCTTCCCAGTGGCGCTCTACGAACATGAGTCGGGGACGTGGAATGAGGCCGATCGACGAGCGCTTGGGGTCTTCGAGCGTAGAACCCTGCGATCAATACTCAGTGGCAAACTGGAAAATGGGATGTGGCGCAGGCGCCTGAATTACGAGCTGTACGAAGTATACAAACACACTGATATTGTCATGCTGATGAAACACGGCAGGTTCCATTGGGCTGGCCACGTAGCACGGATGGCGGAAGAGCGACCAGCAAAGATAATATTGAGCAGAGAACTGGATAGACTTCGAGGTCGATTTATTGCCATAAAAGTAAAAGTAAGTTTTTGTCATTTATTTTATGTTATATGTTATATGTTATTTGTTATTTGTTATTTGTTATTTGTTATTTGTTATTTGTTGTTTGTTATTTGTTATTTGTTATATGTTATATGTTATTTGTTATTTGTTATTTGTTATTTGTTATTTGTTGTTTGTTATTTGTTATTTGTTATTTGTTATTTGTTATTTGTTATTTGTTATTTGTTATTTGTTATTTGTTATTTGTTATTTGTTATTTGTTATTTGTTATTTGTTATTTGTTATTAGTTATTAGTTATTAGTTATTAGTTATTTGTTATTAGTTTTTAGTTATTTGTTATTTGTTATTTGTTTTTTGTTATTTGTTATGTGTTATTTGTTATTTGTTATTTGTTATTTGTTATTTGTTATTTGTTATTTGTTATTTGTTATTTGTTATTTGTTATTTGTTATTTGTTATTTGTTATTTGTTATTTGTTATTTGTTATTTGTTATTTGTTATTTGTTATTTGTTATTTGTTATTTGTTATTTGTTATTTGTTATTTGTTATTTGTTATTTGTTATTTGTTATTTGTTATTTGTTATTTGTTATTTGTTATTTGTTATTTGTTATTTGTTATTTGTCATTTGTTATTTGTTATTTGTTATTTGTTATTTGTTATTTGTTATTTGTTATTTGTTATTTGTTATTTGTTATTTGTTATTTGTTATTTGTTATTTGTTATTTGTTATTTGTTATTTGTTATTTGTTATTTGTTATTTGTTATTTGTTATTTGTTATTTGTTATTTGTTATTTGTTATTTGTTATTTGTTATTTGTTAATTTGTTATTTGTTATTTGTTATTTGTTATTTGTTATTTGTTATTTGTTATTTGTTATTTGTTATTTGTTATTTGTTATTTGTTATTTGTTATTTGTTATTTGTTATTTGTTATTTGTTATTTGTTATGTGTTATTTGTTATTTGTTATTTGTTATTTGTTATTTGTTATTTGTTATTTGTTATTTGTTATTTGTTATTTGTTATTTGTTATTTGTAATTTGTTATTTGTTATTTGTTATTTGTTATTTGTTATTTGTTATTTGTTATTTGTTATTTGTTAATTTGTTATTTGTTATTTGTTATTTGTTATTTGTTATTTGTTATTTTGTTATTTGTTATTTGTTATTTGTTATTTGTTATTTGTTATTTGTTATTTGTTATTTGTTATTTGTTATTTGTTATTTGTTATTTGTTATTTGTTATTTGTTATTTGTTATTTGTTATTTGTTATTTGTTATTTGTTATTTGTTATTTGTTATTTGTTATTTGTTATTTGTTATTTGTTATTTGTTATTTGTTATTTGTTATTTGTTATTTGTTATTTGTTATTTGTTATTTGTTATTTGTTATTTGTTATTTGTTATTTGTTATTTGTTATTTGTTATTTGTTATTTGTTATTTGTTATTTGTTATTTGTTATTTGTTATTTGTTATTTGTTATTTGTTATTTTTTATTTGTTATTTGTTATTTGTTATTTGTTATTTGTTATTTGTTATTTGTTATTTGTTATTTGTTATTTTTTATTTGTTATTTGTTATTTGTTATTTGTTATTTGTTATTTGTTATTTGTTATTTGTTATTTGTTATTTGTTATTTGTTATTTGTTATTTGTTATTTGTTATTTGTTATTTGTTATTTGTTATTTGTTATTTGTTATTTGTTATTTGTTATTTGTTATTTGTTATTTGTTATTTGTTATTTGTTATTTGTTATTTGTTATTTGTTATTTGTTATTTGTTATGTGTTATTTGTTATTTGTTATTTGTTATTTGTTATTTTTTATTTGTTATTTGTTATTTGTTATTTGTTATTTGTTATTTGTTATTTGTTATTTGTTATTTGTTATTTGTTATTTGTTATTTGTTATTTGTTATTTGTTATTTGTTATTTGTTATTTGTTATTTGTTATTTGTTATTTGTTATTTGTTATTTGTTATTTGTTATTTGTTATTTGTTATTTGTTATTTGTTATTTGTTATTTGTTATTTGTTATTTGTTATTTGTTATTTGTTATTTGTTATTTGTTATTTGTTATTTGTTATTTGTTATTTGTTATTTGTTATTTGTTATTTGTTATTTGTTATTTGTTATTTGTTATTTGTTAATTTGTTATTTGTTATTTGTTATTTGTTATTTGTTATTTGTTATTTGTTATTTTGTTAATTGTTATTTGTTATTTGTTATTTGTTATTTGTTATTTGTTATTTGTTATTTGTTATTTGTTATTTGTTATTTGTTATTTGTTATTTGTTATTTGTTATTTGTTATTTGTTATTTGTTATTTGTTATTTGTTATTTGTTATTTGTTATTTGTTATTTGTTATTTGTTATTTGTTATTTGTTATTTGTTATTTGTTATTTGTTATTTGTTATTTGTTATTTGTTATTTGTTATTTGTTATTTGTTATTTGTTATTTGTTATTTGTTATTTGTTATTTGTTATTTGTTATTTGTTATTTGTTATTTGTTATTTGTTATTTGTTATTTGTTATTTGTTATTTGTTATTTGTTATTTGTTATTTGTTATTTATTGTTTGATATTTATACGATAGTGGATCAATTGATACATGTTCGTATTTTATGATGTGTGAAATAAAACTAGCGGATCTGAACTTTAAATAAAAATTTTGCATTGCAAAAAATCCATGTCGAAAACTGACTGGTGCTTTTGTACTGGTGCTTTTTGAATTTCTAACGATTTATCTTACTCTTTTTAAAAGATGCGTTACGATACACGTTAAGTTTAATGAACTTCAAATATATTAGCCTAAGCTCAAGTAGAGTCAAACCCGAACGCAAAAGATCATCCGGGTTGAATTTCTTTTCAATTTGATCATTATTTTGTTTTGGTTGAGAGCATAGCATTCTACGGATTGGTATTCTAAAGCAAGTTAGCTTAGATCAGACTCCAGCCTCTTTCCAACATTCGACAAATAATGACGCTAAGACAAATGATGATGGCAATCACTGGTATCGATAGACTGGAGACGAATCGTGACCCTTCGGCCCGCTAGGGGCGTGAAATTGAGAAATTCGTTGCGCTCGCTTCCAAAGAACCTTCCAAAACTGGACAGTGTGTAAATCCAATTAATGGAGTCTATTTCTAATTGAAATGTTTCACAATATGTTTTTTTATTTGTGCCTTTGAACAGTTTCAAGCCTGTGCATCAGACAATCGAGGATTGATGGAAGGCAACTAGTGACTCACGGTAACGCCTCAGCCTGGTCGGTGCCTGGTCCCTTTGGCAGTCCGCAACTGATAAACCCCAGTCAAGTCCGTCAATCATTAGAGATCCGAAAGAACGCTTGTCTTTTTTTAAACGCGCCCTTCTCACCCCTCCAATGGAACCGAGTAAACGAGCTTTTCATAAATTCATTACCGGGTATCATTTATCATTTTCTTAAATTTATAACAATCTTGAAACGGCGATATCCAGATTGAAGCTGAAGGAATTGTGTAATTTTTTTCACGCGCCCGTGATGCGTGCGAGAGATGGAGCACTGCGCAAAATGATTTTTCTCATGAGGCTGTCCCGGAGGAAATTGAGTTTGCTTGTTTCAGTCACTATACTGACAAGGTGCGAGAATGGTTATTGGTCATTTCACCTCCGATAATTGCAATGCTTTGTTTTCAAGTGATAGCAAAACAGTTTTTTTTTCAAACGAGGTTATAAATGGAGTTTTTTTTTCGAGTACAAAATTAGAACTGCAACTAAAAACCGTTTCCGTTTCTTCGTAGCACTCTAATATCACGTTTCACGTTTCATTCATCTTAACGTTAGCCGTCGATGAAGGAAGTGCTAAATATCGCCATATCAGACCAATTTTGCCACACATTTCGTAAAATCTTGAACACGATCACGCGAGCTGAGCTTGCATGTCCACCTCCAATTCATTAGCATACGGGCCTTTGCTACCGGTCATCGTCGTCGTCGCCGCCGTCGTCGTTGTCGCCGATCGTACTCAGTTCCGTTCTGATCAGCGCACCCAATAATGCAATGCTAGCGTCCTATTGGGAAAGAGAAGATGAACTTTTGTGTTGACTCCAAATTAATCCTTCCGTTCACCGCGATTCAACAAGGAGGATTCCGTAAACAAAGCTACCAAACGATGCCTGCGGTGAGCACTACCTTGCCGTAACGTTACTTAAGGACTCAGCGCAATGCATTTCGTGGTCAATCTCCATATAATTGAGATTGAGCATCGTGGCGCGCTTCGGGAGATAAAAATTAAGATAACAATAACAAACACACCACGGCAGCACACGGTTTGGGACCTCCATCGAAGATCGGTTTTAGTAAGTTTTTTTCTCATGGTGACCAACAATATGCATGTGCAGACATTCACACTTTTTCCCCGGCACCGAGGAATTGTAAACCTTTGTAAGAATGAAAAATCAATGGCGAACAGGATTATTGGGCATCGCTCTCGAAAGAGTTGGATTTGAATTTAATGAATGAAGTAGGTACCAAGCCGGCACCTCTAATTAATCCGTTCGACTGGGTGGCGTCTTGCGAGGTCAAAGGTTGCCAGTTGTTATCTCCGAATTTGCACTAGAAAGAAAGTAACCTTCACGGTTAGAGCTGAGCAATATGCAGCGGAGCATTTTTCATATCGTTCGGAAGCCCAAGGTCTGCCACGGTATTTATCCATAAATAAGGATAGGAATTAGGAATTCATAGTGGATTTTTTTTCAGTTTCGAGGTACAAAGCAAACAACGCAATCTACTTTCCTGCGTAGATTTTCCCCTCATTTGATATACATGTTTATGAGACACACAGTAAAAGCACTGCAGTGAGCTCTGTTGTGTAGTTATTGAGCGTAATGTTCTTTTGTTCGAGAAAGCTCACACTACTTTATTATCTCTCTAGGTGCTGGAGAAATGTTTCCGATTACACATCGGTGTTTTTTGCGAGCTCTTCAGATACACACGATTCACTGCTTTCTTTAAGCAAGTGCGTTGCATTGCCCCTCTGTTTAAGAGCAGTTGTTTTCGCAGTTGGAGAAATTCTTCTACACGCTAGTAATTCTCTGAGGAGTAACGACAAGCCTGCTCGAAGTGAAACGATTGATGAGCGTAAAGAGAGAAATTTTGACGTAGATATATGAATTATGATCTGTATCAAATATGCAATTTTGCTGATGTAGTGAGAGTAATACAATCGGGCAATTGCAGTGGATTGGACACGTGATTAGAATGACAAAAGAGGGCAGAAAATATTATACTAACCAACGAAGTAGGACAGAACTATTAATTTCTGGGTTGGTTTTCAATTAATCTACTACAAAACGGTGAATGTAAAAGTTCTACCTAATCATCAATTCAATCATACCTATGTCCGTTCGAGATTGGTTTGACTCTTACTACAATTTCGCATTGAGAAAGCAATTAATCTACAGGATAGGGAGAGAATTTATTGTGCAAGCATGTAAGTTATCTCTCGCACGAGCACGATTACCACCCATTCATAGTATTCTTAATTGAACAAACACCGCAAAGCCCGAAGCTTTGGTTGAATACCGGACAAATCCTGTTACAAGGGGATGAGCATGAAACAAAACAAATGCTGTAAATTACCTACATATAAGGTGAACCCTGCGGCAGCAGGAATCGGTAGGAGAGAAACCGACCCGAACGCGGGGGTGGAACAACAAACACATTTAGAAGCCCACAAGTCCGGAAGTCGTACAAAACACAAGCTGCGAAAAAGGACCCATTGGCTTGTACAAATTAATTATTATGGTTACATAATGGCCCGGCAGCAACAGGACGCGCGGCTGTGCTATTGTAGGGCCCGCTAATTGTTGCGCTTACAAAGGAGCTAAACACCTACAAATTGCCTCTTTTGGTCACCGGATGGTCTCTTTAGGGACGGTATTCCCGTTGCTGCTGAATGGAACTCAATTTGACACAATTTAAGGACAATGAAAATAATGGTCAACTTTCGTTGTGGATTTTTTTCCGCTCCGAGACGTATCTTTCGCATTGCTCCTCTTCCTAGCTTGCCGGAACAAAGTTGAATGAATGTCGGTTGGCCGGCCGGCCGGGAACAACAGCGAAGAAAAGAACAACCATCCTGGCGGTCCATTAAACGCCTACTGTGCGAAAAGTGTTAGGAAATGCAACCGGCCGATCCGCCTGCAGCCGGACAACGACACGAGCCTAAGCAAAATCCGGGCCAGGGGCGAGATAATAAAGTCGTAAAAAAATCTCCTGCCTTTGTTAAGAGGTGACGCCGAGAAGGTGAGCTAAAATTGTTCTGCCCGTGAAGGATACTTTTGATTGTGCAAAAAGAAAAGCGAGAGTTCCGACGATAAGTCCAGATGTCTGGATAGTGTTTAACGATTTGTGTCAAATTAATTTAGTTGTAATATATCTAGAGCGTATCCGGGAAATTTTAAATTGAATCGATATAATTTAAATTAATGATTTTTTTCCAATTTATATGAATTGATGTCTTCAGTACAAATCACTATTGCCGCCTCTACACTTTCTGGCAAGTTTGTTTAGCTTTAGCAGTCTTACAATAGTGGAGATACAAAATGGAAACTAATTTATGAATTAGAACTAATTTCGTTACGGTTTGGATCGAAACCTTCAAAATTGCGCGATCAATAATCAACTTTTTAATTTTACCCCAATAAAAGTGCATAGTTAGTAGCACGGCCCGCGTAAGGTAAGATGTATAACTAGGTAAAATATGCTAAATATTTAGACGATTGCATGCGAATATATGATGATCGTAGGAAAAAAAGGTTAAAAATACTAGAAGTGAACAGCCTTTAGAATGTAAAAGAGCGGGAGCGACCAAAATCGCATTTCGAGCGTTTAATGCGAACATAAAAATGCAGTTCTTAAGCATGATATCCAAACGGTTCATCAGCAAATTCAGCAGCATTTTCGCCACCACAATATAGGTATATAATTATAATTTTACTTTTATTGGTTACATTGAAAACTAGAATCGAATTTTAGCTGATAATAAAATGGTAGCTCCCGGAAAGGTCGGCATAACTACCCTTACTAACACGCAGAGAATCCTGAGTAAGAATCCCCAGGATACCTATAACTCGGTAACGGAATCGTGAAAGGAATCGCAAACACGATCCGGAGGATTCCCACTCACGATTCTTATTCAAGAATCGTGGAGCCATATACAGGGCATTCCTGAGGATTCTTTTTTCAGGAATCCTTTTCAAGGACGCTTACGAATCCAATGTGAGGAATCCTAGAGAATCTATGCGAATCGTATGTGTTCGTCCGGGTAGTTTTTTTTCAATTTAGTCGTTGTGGAAACTGATGGCAGTTAGTCACAGTCGTTCTCAGTAATTTCAATTAATGCTAGTTTTCTGGGAGAGAATACTGATCCCAACTTTGATAGGAGTTAGTGCCAAAAGTGCTCCGGTGGAAACCACGGATGCTCAACTACGGAACGGATGGATTTGAGTGGGAGTAAGGTTTTTTCTGTTGGTAATAGTAAATAAATAAAGGATACAATATTTTTATAAGAACGAATGATTAAAGGTACATACTAAGCGACGGATGGTACAACTAGAAGTAACAACTTTCGACAAACTTTCAAATGCATATAGTCTGGTTTGCTACTATTTGCAACCTTCAGATAAATTTGGAATCATAAATATGGCTGTTTTCAGCAAAAAACTGCAAATATCTTGATAACAAATGAAAATATCAATGCAATATGTTCTACAAAAATGCGAAATTTAGCGAAATAAATAAAATATTAGACAATCTTGAATTGTTTTGACGATTACAGAAACAGTTATGAACAAAAAACTAATTTTAATGGGTGCTTCTCGAATAACTCAATTTTGTCATAACAAACGTACAGATAGAACATTGCAGTGTTAAGCAATTATAGACAACTTTGCCGAAGAAAGCAATCTGGTATTTTAAAAATTGGAAAATATAATTTTTATATTTAACTGTTACGGGGATTGATCACAAAACCAAAAACGTCGAAAGAAAGACCTTGTTGTATGAAATAAACTTGCTGAAGGCATTGGGTACACAAATCAATATTTCACTATCAGATGTAAAACGATCACGATTTTTTGAGTTTAGACCACTGTGCACTGTAAGAAAGCCAACTTCACTTGTAAATATAACAAAACAAGTTTTTTTCAAAAAAAAAATCTGAATTTTATTTTTACAATATACGTATGTATATTACTGTACCGATTGAGAAACTGTTTCGATGCTAGGATTATTTATTATCATTATTCTTTGCATATATTTAAGCTGGATTTCTAGCAAACTTTAAGATACTGCTAATACGTTACCAGATAGCACTGTCAGCGACGTTAGCCTAGTACACATGAAAATTAATCTTATTGTAGCAATAAGCTCACCATGCGGCGCTAGTGTACAAGCGATTTATGAAGTATTTCCATTTGAAAATTTATACAATAGAGTAATGTATCATGATCCGACCAATTTAGACTATTTTCAAGGTACATCACTTTTCATGATACATTTTCACCATTAATATTACATGTAATCATAAATAATATATATTTATCGGAAAAGTCTATCTGTCTATTTTAAAAAAATAACAATTTATAGCAAATCGGACGTAAATTCATTTAAATATATCGTTTTTCCTGACCATAGAATTTGTATCATGATCGGACCAAAAATTATATCATAATCGGACCAGTGTGCTCCTGAGACTTCAAGCGATTTTTCGCTTCGCGTGCACGATGTTTGGTTTGGGCTTGATAAATCAGATATTTTTTCGTGATTCTAAAAATTATTTTCAAACAAAATAAAAGGTTATGAATTATACTTGAGCTTCCAATACGGCAAATTTGCCTATTCAATTTGTGGGTGTTTTTTTCGGTTGCAGTTTCGTTTTTCCGATAGCTCACTCCACCAGATCTCGTTTTTGAGAGTTTTTTTTTCTATAAAAAATAAGCTTCATCATTTTTATTCTGTTCCAATGAATTAAACGTGAAATCCTTCATTGGGTATATCAAGCATAAGCAAAGTGAAGCAATGATGTCTCAGAAGTAAGTTGATCCGATCATGGTTCAATGCTGGTCCGATCATGATACAAAACAGGCTTTCGCGGTTCACCAATAATTCGAACTTTAAAGCAAATATTTCCTATAAAATGTATTCCTACACTGAATTTAAATGTTACAGAAGCATATTACTGAAAAATATACTGCAATCTTTAAATATTCGATTCTAAAATCACTGCTTGAAAACAAGACTTGGTGACAATTATAAGGGCAAATTGTGCTCGAAAATAGACCATTTTTTAATTTTTTTTTATTAATAGTAATACTTAAGTAATCTGAATGAAACTTTCTGAACATCGTCAGAACAAGTTTTTTTATGATGCGGGTACATATTTGATACAGTTTTTTATCCTATAGTTGAGAAATCTCGCATATAAAAAAATAGTCCGATCATGGTACATTTTCTGACTGGTCCGATCATGATACAACACCTACTTTCGATCGATATTGTTCTTACATGAAAGTGTTTCTGGGATTTTGCATTGCGACATACGACATTCGACATCACTCTTTGATATTTTGTCAGTTTGAAATTTCGGAGGTTTCATAGATCGTGCCATTGTGATGTTTTGAATAATGTGGTAAATGCGTTTTGGTGGAAGCTTCGCAATCAACTGAATCGTCTCGTCTCGTCTCGTCTCTTGGGTTCTCACCAGTAGATATAGTAAGTCGCAGTGTGAAAGAGGCAATCTGTCGGTTACAAAAACAACATCTACAAGGCATATGTTTTAATTCACAAAAAAGAGTGTGATATTTCCTTATTTTGTTTAATTCGGAGAAACTCAAAGTTATAAAGGGGCTTTTGGTAGGGGTTCAGGATACGATATTTTTTTTACTAAGGGTCAAGTTTTAGAGCATTTTTCCGCTTTCAAAATTTTTTGGGGTGTTTTTCAGTGAGGTTGGGTGATTTGGGCGGTTGTTTTAAATCAACAATATAATAATAATAAAAATAATAAAAATACTTCACAAATGCATCCGTTTTGGAGGTATTTGTCATTTGATTTGGGAAGATTGGAAGATGGACATCAACGAATAAATTTTATCGGGAACGAATCGAATTTTCTCTCAACTTTCTTTTGTTGAAGATTGACATTATTCCAAAACTTGGATGGAAAGATGTAAGCCGGACTTTTTTTTGTTAAAGTTAAGTTTGACATATTTTTTCACTTTGTTTTAAAGTTAAGTTTTAAATATCTTTTCAATTTCAATTTCCACCGAGAGCGATTAAGTTTCAGTGATGCAATATGATTCTAGTTATAATCTCAAATAATAAAACCCTCTAGGCTAACTGCATCTGTTTTTGAGATATTTAAAAAAAATAGGTTTTGGAAAAGTACGAATTTTTGTGAGTTATTTGTGGTTCTCCGGCAACATACATATATTTGTCTAGTTGTACGATAAATATAAAATAGTTCAATGAATTTCTGATGGAATCGATGAATTGTGTTGTTCTCGCTAATGTGTCGTATGCAATTAATTTTTGAACGTACTGACTCGGGTCCATCCACATACCACGTGGACAGATTTTCAACGATTTTGACACGCGATACGAATCTCCAGATCACCAGTCCCAGCAAACCGAACTTAAGCGATTAATCACTGTACTAAAAACAAAACCTATCTTTCTTTTTTTGTTATTTTAGAATCAATAAAGTTGATATATTTAATATAAAAAACAATACTGTAAACATTCAATTCGCGATAACGTTGTTTGAAACGGCCACTATACGGTATCCAGTTGCTGTCTTCATCACATTTGATCTGTGACTTATATTCGAATGCGAGTTGTGAAAAGTTAATTTTTTTCAATCGCGAGTATTTCAAGCGGATGCACAGTGGTCCAATAAGGCAAAAAGTGGAACTTAATTCTATAGCGCCTTTCACCTTCATCCTAGCCTAATAAAGTCTTCGGAACAATTGTTTGTATGAATGACCCGCATAATCGCAAATTGTCAAAAAGTATGAAAAGTTTACTATACTAAAAATTAAAAAATAACTTTTTTGTGTTCAGAGATAGAAGAATAGTGCATTCAGAAAAGTTGTAGAAGATTCAAAAATATGAAACTTTGTTGAACAAATGAAAATCGATGAATATCTTCTTTCGGTACAAAGTTATAAAATATATTACATGGAACTTACTTAAAAGTTAATTTTTTGTACTTAACTTTTGTTAGTCGCATTTTAGACGAAAGTATTGTTTAGAGGAATCGTAAGGGCACACAAAACACACACTTCTGCCAAAGGTCGTACATCTCCAAGACTTTTCCTTACAAAGTTATATCATGAATTGATAAAGACATCAAAAACCCAAAAGAAACGAACTAAAATTCCAGTTCTTTCAGTACAAAGTGCTACTGAAGGCCGTGTCTAGATGAAGTGCAAGAAGACGTTAGGAATTGTCTCATGATATCGCTTGCCATTGTGAATCCTGCTTTCATACACTGGGGTCGCTTTTTACGCGGGTTGTTTTTATACGTTTTTTAAAACGGGATATTTTTACAATAACGCGGATTATATCTACTCGATTCGGGAGATTATTTGTACGCGTTATCAAATAAGTTTAGTACAAGTATATCTAATCTAATCTTTTGAATGCGGTACAACCACCCGCGTAAAAAGCGACCCCAGTGTATTATGATTTTTCTATTTTTTAAACAATTATGTTGAAATTCACTTTGAATGTGAATGGTTTGGCATTTTCTTACTAGATTGTGAACTCTGTTCGGTTTTATATACATATTATGCATATTGTTTTGGCGAAAAAGTGTATCTGCATTTTCTAAATTCTTATAGCTTCGGATGCATGGAACTTTGCCAGTTTTACTATTTATAAGGTAACTCTTGCGTAGACAAGAAAAAGAGAATCTATTTAACCGCTATGTCTGCGTTGATCGTAGGGAATAAAGTGGTCGCGCGAAATGCTTCGGGGGAAGGCGTCATCAGACCGGTTGAGGTTTGCTCATCGATGGGGTTTCGAAGTGTAGCGACTTCGCGAGATATTTATGCGTGTCTCATGGTGAGCGTTTAGTCAGATCGGAGTAAATTTCGTTCGGTTGATGAATATCGTGATTAAACTAATGACTGAAGTGCGTTTGACTTCCGGAAGCTATTCGGAATTGATAATAGACAAATATCTGAATACTTGGATACTTCGGGCAGTGGATGATTTTTTCGCGTGCGTCTTTCGCATAGGATCGTGTCGTTTGACAAGAAAGGTGACAAATTAACACAAACCTTCCGTTTTACCGCATTCGTGAGATGCAGGCTAAGCTTGGTTCGGTTTAATGGTTAAGCTGGAGATGGCTCACGCGTTGCTTTTATATAAGCGCATCGATAACTGGAGAACCGCGTTCTTTGGAGTGCGTTTACTTTCTCGAGGAATACTGTTTTTTTTTGGTAATAGACAAATATTCAAACACTTAGATTCTCCTGGTGGCGAATGGTCACCTAGATTCGCGGTGTTTGACAAGAAATATACTCATCGTTCGCCTTCGTAATGAGTTAACTTCACGCGCCATAGTGACACATACTTTTCGCTTCTGTCACAGTCGTGGAGATGCAGATTCATTCACCTTGTCCATTTTTCGCATCCTCGTTACAGTAAAATTTCTTTTACGCGGGGGATACATACTTCGTAAAAAACGCGTTAGTTAGAAAATCCGCGTGAAAAAAACCGCTGTAACTCAAAAATCCGCGTAGAAAAGGCGATAATTAAAATATCTGCGTAAAGTAAACAACCGAATGAGGGCTAAAAAAAAAAACCGAGACGCTCCACGACCAGTATTTTAAAGCATCCTCTTTGACGGTCATTCGGTCTTTCGGAGGGTGGAAGGTTTTTTTTTGACTAGGTCTTTACTCGATTAGCTCTTAGTCGTTTTTGGTTCCCGACCCGCGTTATTTCAAAAATTCGCGAACATTTTTTTGAATTACCGCGTAAAACCGTGTTAATTCAAAAATGCGCGTTGAAAATCCACATCAATTCCGAAATTCGCGTAAAAACCTGACTATACATAAATCGCCTACTTTATTTAATTTAAAATGTAAGTAATAAAACGAAAATATGTAATTAGTTCGTGAAGTAAAAAAAATTAATATTCCATCATTTAAATGTATGTTTTCTATAGTTACCCTGACAATTTGGCAGCTCAAACTGATAGGGTGCAAATTAATTAATACAAAAAAATTAATACAAAAAAAAGTTTCCGTTGGATACGGTCAAATTTTTTTTTTGACTGAATTAAGTGTTTTTTCAATTTTTGTTTTCCACCAGCTAAAATTGTTATTGCGTCAAACGAACATCTACCAACAATTTTTTAATGGAATATCGGCAAGTTTCAATGAGCTTTACCGTTATGTAACCAGAAACATTCTGTTGTTACGTTCGGGGCATAACGCTTCCCGTAGCTCGGGGCAAAAAGACTCTTTGCAAACTGCTTACATTTCATCTCGTTTCCATCAATGTCCGGACGTCCACTCGGCGGTCATGGACCGTTGAACAGCCACAATCGATATTAGAAGCAATCGATGACTAAATGAGCCGTACCGCCATTATATTGTAGTGCATTCTGCCCCTTTGATGGGGTGTATTTTACCTCATTTGCAGGGTGATTTTTACCCCAGTGAGGGTGTGTTTTCCAAATCATTACATACGCTCATTTAAAAAACGTGTGTTACGCATTTTCTGTAATTTTTTAGCATCTAATGCGAGTTCAAACGAACAAATAAGGGTTTTTGATATTTTTATCAGTGTATAACATTGGTTTCACCTCTCAGCTTTAACAAGAATAACTTTTGCTTTTTTTAACTGGTGTGTTTAACCCCAGAAACCCCTTTGTATACTGCCTATAATTGCATATCAGTCCCATATGGATTTTCATCATTTTTGAGTAAAATATAAGATTTCATTTATTTCTAGCTACTTTTTGAATAGACACTGAAACTGCAGCAATTTCTAGTAGCTTGTTCAAAAAAGGCTTCTTGGTTTCGCCTATCAGGGAAATAATAGCCTTGAGCAATGCTTCTTTCTGTGAGGTTTTAATTTCCTGTGGATGATCTTCACGCTTCAAATGCAAATCCTTTTTAGATGGTTAGCTGTCCCTAAACAGTTTTCAGAAGTTGTCCGAGATTTTGCTATTTCAACGACGGCCTTAAAGTCGATAACGGGTGGACGTTTTCGCGTTCTTCGTCGTACTGCAGTAAAAAGACTGTCTGGGAACATAAATATGTGCCCAAACATACTTGAGAAAAATATTACTACTTCTGGCAGAGCGGTTGCGAGTGAGACTACCCAGAAAACCCAAAATAAAATACCCAAACCACGAAAAATACCTTCAAGCGCTGTTTTCTCAAATCGACGATTTTTCAGATGGGACTGATATGCGATTCTAGGCAGTATACCGAAAAATGATTTTCTAAATATTCGCTACCTTGCAAGGTAATCGAACTTTTTCATATTACATGCTTTAATCTGATACCTTCAACTTTTCTCAAAAGTCATCTACAATAGACACCTCTTGTACAACTAATAATGGATCTTCCATAGTCATTTGGGACATTAGCATCTGCGACCCGAAGAGCATGAACAAATTACGCTGCCACTAGAATGTTAAAGGTAGTGGGTGGTCGCTTCATAATATATGAATCTTTATCGAGACCCTGCTGCCGTTGCTGGTAAGATTAACTTGCTGATTAAGTAATTACATACCGCTCATGGGCAGGCAGGATCGAAATTAATGTTTCATCGCAACCATTTTCCAAACACTCTGCTTCTTCACTCTGCTCTAAATTTGCACCAACAAGCTGGGATATATTATATTATGTGTATCTCTGGATTGGTGCATATTTAGTAGCGCAAGGTGAGTGCGGCTTACCGCGAGTACTTAAATGGAAATAAAAATAATGAGTACCAGCTGAGATGATAAGCAAGCACGTAATGGTTTCGGGTGGGTCGAAGAACGGACGGGAGGACATTTTTAATTCTTCCCGCCGAGCAGCGATCTACGTTAATCTCTTTGTTTCAGGGGGGAAATCCGGCAGCAGAAGACAACATAACGGTGGCAACAGGGACCGCTGCTACTGCTGGCAAAAGTCGAGGGGGAGTGTGTACTGGATATTATTAAGTGCTCAACATAATGGTAGGGACTCGGCTTGATGGAGCTTTTCGACAAATAATGCGGTGTTGGCGGTGGTTTCGCAGCGGGGGTAAATAATGATTATTATGATTTACGCAAAATTGCGCTTTGACCACTCCAGATGATTAGGGAAAGCAACAGTCGCTTGTTCAGTGGCAGTCGCAAGGGCTGCTCAATCGTTCTAATGGTTAATTTGTCTTTCAACAATCGCCGAGGATTAAATACTGATCCGCAAAATAGCTGCCGGAAAGAGCGATGTAATGGCATTGTGATTGCAGGTTTTAATGCAGTCAGTAACCTGCGTGCTGTTTTTTACGCAACAGAACTCTTAGTTAGTGAAGTACTGAAAAAGTGGCCTCATTTTTGCGTAGTTTGATGTATGAATTTTCAATTAAACCTTTCAGGCATTTGATATTTAACAAATTTTACGATTGCTGTCTACCCACTCAATTTTGTCAACTCGACAGGCCGCCGCATCGTAAATCAATTTGGAAGGAAAAACCATAAAATAAAATCTCGTTTGCTCTTTCCAGTTGCCTATTCCACTCCCACTAAACAGATGTGAAGTGCTTTGTTCTACCGTGTACCATTCTGACACGCTGTAATGGAGTTTAAATTTCTCTTTCGATGTGTAACCAAAAAAGTTGAAAAAAAAATCAAACAGCATGCTACCAGAATACGAAACCCCAAATGCGTCTAATCTGTTTATTTATTTGGCTGTAAGTAAAAATCATACTTAATTCTAAGCCAAAACAAAAAACACCATCATCATCATCTTGTTCGACTAAGACAGTCTACGGGGCACCGGCAGAATGAAATCTTAAAAACTGACCCCAAAGGTCACCCTTAGTATTCTCGGTTCGGTAGAAAATGGGAAAGCGATTCCCTGATTTGGAACGCGCCAGGCATCCAGCACTGGATATCGACATTAATTTTAGACACAAAAAGCGCTTCATTTACGATCGGTGCACATGTTACGGTAGGAACATATCGATGAAAAAAAAAATCATAAACACTCATGTTTATCTTTAATGAGAACAGAGAGGAAAAGTCGAAAAATGGCTTGCACACGCATGTCAGTTTTTGACATTTGCGCTAATGCCCTGGCCAGCCACGGAAGCCATGCGTCGGCACTGAGCGCGACAGGCACTCCGTGGTGCCTCTAGCAGACACACACATGGTACGTGTTTTCTCCGGTGTCAAAGCACTTTCACTTTGCTGGTTGAGGTTAATTACGAATTACTTCCTCAGAGCATTTACGTTTTGGCTGTTTGTTGTTTGTGGAGTGCTGGGACAAATATAGTTAGTAGTTTTAACAGGAATGGAGTAATACATGTCAGAATCAGCTGAGAATATTTGAATTTTTTTTATTTGCATAAAAGTTTACTGCAGCTCTCGTTGTTTGTTTCTCTCGCTTCCCCTAGAAGTTTTAAACTAGAAAGTAAATCGAATGTTTCTATACATTTCAGCAAACATTACATTCATTTGATAAAATGTAACAAGAAGATCTTGTATTGCAAACTGATCCAAAAATAAAGATGTCTACGATATGTATTAATAAATAAAATCGGTTTGAATTCGACTGACATGGTAGGTAATACCATTTAGAAATAAAATGTTTGTATGAAGAAAAATGTTAGGAATGATACGTAGATTCAGATATTGCTAGGCAGAATTTTGGTTTCTTTGAAAAAAAAAAAAAAAAAAACGGAATGAGAGGCGTGAGTGTTTTAGAAAAAATACATTTTCTGATTGTTACCATCATTTTTGTCGACGTGATTTTGATCGGATTAGCGTTTGCGAAGATATGAAAAAAGTGTGTTATTTCCAAATTGATTTCATTACTTTTGAACGATGATAAAAAAGGCTAAACTTTTCTAATGAATTAAAATCAGAAAAAAAAGAAATTTCTGCCCAAGAGCACACGTTGTAAATCATTGTTATGTATTAGTTATAGTCTTGAATCAATTTATCATAAATATTTGAGCACAGGTTTGAGGTAGGACCGCGGTCAGCCCGTACCTACTATTAGTTTGATTGACATATTTATACACACCGAAGGACCTCCTTCATTGCCGGAATCGCTATGTTATATAAAAAACAATAACTTCCCACAGGGACTATCAGCCTGCTTCAAATGGCAAGGATAACTTTGGGCTACCGACATGTTCCGGCTGGTCCCCGGAGGAGGCAGGAAATTCCTACGGTTCATAAATATTTATTGAATATATCCACTCCGGTCGCATTCTCATGCAAGCAGAACAACACCACTCACGACGGTACATTTTCCCCCGATCCGGTGGTGCACGCACTTCCAAGTACAAGTAAGAACTTAAGGCGTAAAACTTGTTACGGAGAGTGAAAAAAAAAAGTTGTCTGCTGCCTGTACGTGGGGGGAACCGAAATTGTCCCTTAATTTATTTCCTCCGATCATATATCACCGGCGAAAAAATCGGAAACATGCCATCGCCAGCCACCGCCGACAACTTCTGGTTTATCATTTCTTCAGCCTCTACTTGTTCCGGCTAGTGTGAGAGTGTGCATGCCGCAGGGGTACGGATTTTCCCAAGCCCATTCTGGTGTCATTTCCTCGCAGGAGGAGCACCAATAAGAAAGCAATAAATCATTTCCAGTAGAGCTAAGCAGAAAAGTTCGCCACAAATTTCGGGGGTGTAGATCAATGTTTTTCGAATGTTCATGAGAACTCCCAAAATTTTTGGTGATGAGCTCATCGATGATATATTCAGAACATTTAAACGACCGGTTCTAATTTTTCCACTGGCTGTAATCCTTTACAAATGTCTAATTTTATCGTTTGAACACTCTTGTTCTCAATGATGTTTTTTTTTGTGAATTCATTGTAATTATTATTATCAAACAAACCGGTAAACTGTTTGCTACCTTAATAATATTGTATCTAATAGCTGATAACACTAATTAACATCGAGCTGCATTAAGGGACCCTACTATGAAATGTTGTAAAAGAATTTCGTGATTTGTTTTTCGGATGTTTAGGGTAAGGCTAAGTGTTCCGGTATTTTGGTTATTGATTAAGGATATTTGATAATGTATTTTGCATGTCGCGGATGCAAAATAGTGAGTATTACGCTGTTGGCAGCGTGTTTTTCGAAAACATGATTTTTCAACTAGTGGTAAGTTTTTCTCAGCATCTACTGAACCGATTTGACTGAAATTTTTTCAAGCATGTAAGAATGCATTATTAATCTTGTTACATAGCCATATAGCGTTAGTTAACTATGTAACAGTTAAGATAATCTCTTTGTTCATGCTGAAAAAAAATCAGCCAAATCGGTTCAGTAGATGCTGAGAAAAGCTTACCACCGGTTAGGTACTGATTTAGGGAGAACATCCACGTTCCAAGCTGTCAACAGCGTAGTAGGAGGACAAGGGGCAAGATGAGCACCTTAAGCTTCTTATCAAATTGTTAGGGCAAAGTGAGCAAAATCTACTGAATACATTTTTACTACATAGAGTAAGAATAATACTCAAGAGTTGCTACATTGGAAACTTAAGAAAAAAGTTTTTTGAATATTTTTGAATAATTTCCTAAGCCACTAAAAAGTATGAGGCTGGTCGCGGTACGGGGTAAATTGGGCATACCTATGGGGCATAATGGGCATGTTCATATTTTTCGATTTCAAGCAAACATTAAACAATGTATCAATGTAACGTACAATCTTAGGTACCGAGACAAAGTTTTCCTTTCCTATTTCACTATTTATACTCCAAAACAGCATAATTTTTTAGCCTTTTTCAATTTCAAAATTATCTATGAATTTGCTCGCATGTAAAAATAAGGTTTTGGTCCATAAAACACTACTGTGCGGATGAAGAAATAATAAAATATGACAAAATTTAAATTTAGGTAGCTTCATTTTAATGATTGTCAACAAAGGTTACATCATTGCATGTATCCTGGGCACACATCTCTTTCGCATAAATGGAACCACACGTTACAGTTTGAACACATTCGTAGGTCCCGAAGAGTTACCCCGTAGAATCGCTTCTCCATGCTCGAAACATGCTGCACCAACTCTTTCTCCTGCTGGATCGAGAACACCGTTGCGAATCGCTCCAAGCTATGCTGCGACAATTCTGTTCGACGCAGCCTTAAATGTCGGCTTAACGTTTGCCGTGGAATGCCATGTGCAATAGCCGCTCGGTTCACTGACATTCGATGTGAAATACCGCGTCTATAGCAGTGGACAATGATGACTGTGGCCATTTTTTTGCGCCCCGACAACCGTTTGTAATTCCGAACCATTTTACTATTAACTGCTGCTAGCACGATGTTCACTTTTTTGACAGCACTTTCTGGTTTGTAGGTTATGTTTTCGTGCATAGGTATGGCAATTTTGCCCCTACCAGCAGTGCCCATTCTACCCCATGAGAAACACTTATGAGAAAGAGCTGTTTTTAGATGATGTTTCATTCGAAAACACTCCATCATTTATTGAAACTGTTTGAATATCAATAACGATTATCGAAAATAAACTTTCGAGCCCAAAACGGCATATACGCATGCAAAAACCCTTATTTTTCGCACTTGTGAGCTATATTATTATACGTGAGACGTGCATGAATGATACAATTGTTTATTGTGTAAAAGCGAGTTTGTTTTCTCCAGTTATTTTGAATAAAATTACATCTTCAGATTAATGTTAATGATTCAAATTTATAATAGTTTCAAAATTACTGCTAGAAACCTAGAAACAACATACGCCCATTCTGCCCCGTATGGCGATCTTGCCCCTTGTTCCCCTACTCATTATATTTGCATTCACGACATGCAGCAAACATCACAGTTACGTAACAGTCTCTACTAACAACCCCACTCCCCCTCCCCCCAACGTAACGCTAGCTCAACCCCCCCACCCTCCCTCCATGCGTTAATAATTAAGTCCAAGTGTATGCTGTCCTTACTCGCTACCGCTCGTTCGGACTTAACTAAAGGAAAAAAAACCTGTTTGAATAATCCTAGAAAACCAGTAGATCAGTTGTTTGTATGCGAGAGGCCGGCGCTTCCGACGGCGGGTCGGCAGCCGGCTCGGACCGCGGAAACCACGGCGGCTTTGTGCCGCCTCACTTCCTTGCCCTCGATTATGCGTCTTCGCCGCATGAATTGTTTTATGTTAAACCTACCATCGAAAAATTACTCTCCGCGATGCCGTGAGACTCTTTTGGACCTGAACCAAACCAGTTTGCGCGTTTCTGATCTAATAATTAGGCTTGATTGGCACCTCCCATCAAAACTGGTCATTGCTTGCGACCAGTTATTATGTCTGCTTACCAAATAATATTAAATAATAAATGTGGAGTAGCAACCTTGATACCGTGACCAGGATTCGCACCAATTTGCCATCACGCACTTGGGTATCGTGAGTCAGGTTTTGCTATCAGTGATTCTGCCTTTCGTGCCCTTCGAAATTTTGCCTTTTGAAATATTCTGCCTTGTGTGTACAGTTATAGAATTCTGCCTTTCGTGATTCTGCCTTCTGTGGCGAATCCTTTGTGTACGACGCCTAAGGCATATTTTAAAAAGTGAAAAAATACGATGATCATTACATTTCTATAGTGTTTTTTACAGAAGTTTGGAGACAGCGAATGAAATTTTCAGTTCTGTAAAATCTTTGGAAATTCTTAGTTTTCCAAAAGTGCTAATATTTTTAAAATTCTTTCTCCCAGATGATTGATGTAGTAGGGTTGGTTAGTAGTAAAGCTGTGCCCCAATTTAGTATCGCATAGTCAAGTAGACTAACGACCTTTTTGGGATTAGAGTTTCATACCTGATATGGAGTTAAAAGGTAACGTCCGAAGAAGAAGTACTTCACAAATGCAAGGGTTTCACGATGACAAAGCAGGTGAGCCGACGTTTCAACTGCAAGGTTGCAGGAGCGACAGTAATCACATCCGACAATTCCGATGTTCTTCAGGCGGTTAAGAGAAGGACAGTGTCCGGTAATAACTCCCGTGTAGAGACGTAGCTCACCACGCTTGAGACCGAGAAGCCTCTTTGGTTATAGCAGGGTTTAGTGAGATAAACTGTTTAGCTTGTCTGCAACTCTGTGTATTGTTCCGTCGGTTAGATATTACTAGCGTTTTCCATGATTTAAGTTCGCGCTTGATGGTGGATTTGGAGGAGCCCAGAAATGGCTCAGCTCCAATGAATTGCTGTGCTGATCCTCGTCTTGCAAGGTAGTAGGCGTTTTCATTGCCCTCGATACCACAGTGTCCAGGTACCCAGTACAGTAGAATATAGCTCTTGTAGTGCTGCGCTGCACCGAGAAGATGCCGATTTTTGCGTGCTTGTAAATACGTTGGAGCAGATGAGTATGGCATATACTTCTGCTTGAAAAACGGTGGGCCATACACCCATTGGAATAGTTTCGTTAACACTGGGACCATAGACTCCGGAGCCAGTGTTGGATCCTGTTTTTGATTCATCTAGATAGAAACAGATGATGCCTGATGAAAGTGTAGGACCATACCTTCTCGATATTTGGCGATCTGCAATCTGCAATTTGATACTATGGTGACCAAAGCTGTAAATTCAAACTCCCTTAGAATGCGAAGATGACCAACCTGATTGCCTTTGAATATTGTTTTAATTCGCTTAAGCCTTCGTGCACCAAGCTCCGCTTCTTTCTTTACATGTTACTTTACATGAGGTAGTAACCAGAGCATGGCCTCCAAGGCTGCCGTTGGTGTAGTGCGCATGGCGCTGCTGGTGATGGAGAGATAGGCCAGCCGCTGAATTTTTTAACCTTTGCTTGTGCTGTCACGCGGCTGTATCCCCATAGGGGCGGCGTACAACAGCGTCTGACCCGGAGCGGGCGGCTGAATTATGGAATGCTGTATCTCGCCAGCTACACCTAAGATGGCAGCCCCATCAGCAGGATGTAGGTATCGCGACCCTGGTAAGGTAGCATACCGAAACCTTCCATCAACCACGAACAACGGATTTAGAAATACGGAACGGATCAATCGGCAAAGACCTAGGCTACGAACACGGAAAAAGATTAAGGTAAACGATTGGAAATTGGGTACTTGGAACGTCCGATCTCTCAATGAACCGGCGCGGGCTGGCTTGCTTGCTCGAGAACTACAGCGGCAGGGAGTCGAAATCGCAGCGATTCAGGCGGTTCGGTGGCCAAATTCCGAAGAAAGGGAATTCCGTGCAGTAGACCCTATTGCACGCACTTCTTTCAAGTACCACATCTACTACAGTGGCGGCAAAGCAGCGGAACGGGGCGTCGGTTTCGTAGTGCTGGGAAATGCCGCGGCCAGAGGAATGGCCATATGTAGCTCCTATTTTCCACGTTTGAATATTCGGAAACACACCTGGAGGCATCCAAATAGAGAAGCCTGCTCCCAGATCGATCACGTACTGTTTGCAGTCGGCACTCTTCGGATGTTACTGATGTTAGGTCGTTTCGGGGACCAAACATTGACTCTGACCATTATCTCGACCATTGTCGTACGTGCTGAAATCTCGCACAGAGAGGACGACGCGTTTCAACATTCAGCGGTTGAAAGCTGATGGCGTACACCAGAGATACACCAGAGAGCTGGATCAAAGGAACGTAGAACAGCAGGAGGAAGGAGTGAAAGACATAAATGGGCTGTGGAGCAGTATTCACGGCGCCATCGAAACGACTGCGAGAGAGGTGGTAGGTACGACGCGTGGAAGACAGCCTAACGGCTGGTTCGATGTCGAGTGCCAGAGAGCGACAGATGAGAAGAACCGTGCCAGGAGCCGCATGCTCACTGGCTACGCGTCAGAACAGAGAGAGATACAGGGTGGCAAGAGCTGCTGAAAATAGAACCCATCGTCGGAAGAAGCGCGAGTACGAGAAGCAGGTGCTCGCCAGCGCAGAGGACAGCTATGCTCAAAACGACGTACGGAGATTCTATAGAACTGTCAACAGAGTCAGAAGCAGATTGCAGCCAGGTGGAAGGAGCATTTTCAGGCGCTATTGAACGGTGAGGAGCCGGATGAGCAGAGCAGGAACAGGATGACGATTATGAGTGACGAACAAGCTGTGGAGCCACCAACACAGAAGGAGGTGAAAAAGGCGATTATTGAGCTGAAAAACGGCAAGGCCGCGGGAAGGACGGTATCCCGGCCGAACTTCTAAAAGCGGGAAGCGAGCGGCTGTACTATGCGATCCACCAGATAATACTAAGGATCTGGGTGGATGAACAAATGCCGAACGACTGGTTGGAAGGCCTCATATGCCCTATCTATAAGAAGGGCCATCGATTGGATTGTGGCAACTATCGAGGGATAGCGTTGCTCAACTCCGCATATAAAGTGCTCTCCCGTATCCTGTTCTTCAGATTGAGACCGTTAACGGAATCCTTTGTTGGCAAATACCAGGCTGGTTTTCGACAAGGGCGTTCCACGACGGATCAAATCTTCACCCTGCGACAGATCCTCGATAAGTTCCGGGAGTACAACTTACCGACTCACCATCTGTTTGTGGACTTCAGGGCGGCATACGACTCAGTGAAAAGAAACGAGCTGTGGCAGATCATGCTGGAACACGGCTTCCCTACGAAACTAATAAAGCTGAGTCGTATGACACTGGAGGGATCAAAATCGTGCGTGCGGATAGCTGGCGAGACATCAGCCGCGTTCGTAACGTTGGATGGACTAAAGCAGGGGGATGCGCTCTCCAACCTACTGTTTAACATCGCTCTTGAGGGTGCAGTACGAAGAGCAAACGTCGAAAGAAACGGTACGATCATCACGAAATCTCACATGCTTCTTGGCTTTGCGGACGACATCGATATCATCGGTATCAACCGTATGGCCGTGGAGGAGGCCTTCGTACCTTTTAAGAGAGAAGCAGCGAGATTGAGACTTGTCATTAACTTTGCCAAAACGAAGTACATGGTAGCTGGTAGAGAGCGTGGGAGTCCCCGTGGTGTTGGTGCTGAGGTGGAGATAGATGGGGAACGATTTGAAGTGGTTGACGAATTCGTTTATCTTGGTACGCTTGTGACATGTGACAACGATATGAGCCGTGAAGTGAAACGACGAGTTGCAGCTGCGAACAGGGCTTTCTACGGTCTGCGTAACCAGCTAAGGTCCCGTAGTTTACAAACTCGCACAAAACTAGCGCTGTATAAGACGCTGATATTCCCGGTGGCCTTTTACGGACCTGAAGCATGGACGCTGAAGGAAGCTGATCGACGAGTGCTCGGAGTTTTTGAGCGTAAAGTTCTGCGATCGATACTTGGCGGTAAACTGGAAGATGGAGTGTGGCGCAGACGCATGAATCACGAGTTGTACCAGGTATACAAACATGCTGATATAGTGGAGGTAATACAGCGGGGCAGGCTTCAGTGGGCTGGACATGTAGCCAGGATGCCTGACGAGAGAGCCGCCAAAACTATCTTCAGTAGAGAACCAGGAAAAGGCCGTCGACTCCGTGGTAGTCCTCGCACGCGGTGGATGTGCGCGGTGGAAGAAGATGCACGATCTGCTGGTGTACGGGGAGACTGGAGAAAGGCTGCCCAAGACAGAAGAAGCTGGACATCTCTAATTCGTTCGGCCCTAGACCGGTGAACGGTCCGTTAGCCAAAAAAGTAAGTACCTAAGTAAGTTGTGCTGTCACTTCATTCAGCTTTGACCACCACACGAGAGCGGTGCTGGTAATTGTTGGTCGTGCAATAGTTGTGTTGGACCGAAGAGCCAATTATGGTTTCAACCCCCTGGTTTTACTGAATACTGTGCTGCTGGCACATCCCCAGGCATTTCACTTCTTTACAGAAGTTTAGTAAGAACCCATTCAGTTAAGGACTCCTCCAGGACGGGGCGTGTTTCCTCCGTTTGGTGAAGGGGACAATAACTGTTTTAGCGGGATTTAAATTTAAATAATGTTTTGTCTTTTTTCCTACCTTCGGTATGAAGATCACCTTGACTTTCCGCCAGCTATCTGGGACATAGCCCAGGGTGAAGCTTGTACGGAACAGATGTATCAGTTCGGGCATTGAAACCACCTCGTTTTTGTAAAAAGATGGGTAGAATGCCATCTGGTCCAGAAGAGTTCATTGGTTCAAAGTAGCGTAATGCCCAATTGATTGAAGCCTCCGTGTACAGTTTTCGAGAGAGCAGAATCGAGTTGTTGGGCGCTGTACGCCTTGTCCTCGGACGCTGCTGCTCCGGTGTCTGCTATTCGTTTATGCAAGTTGACTCAGGGAAGTGCGTGTTCATAAGAACCTAGGTGTTACGGTAAGACTGCCGTCCTCTCTTTTCAACTGCCCTAGACCATTGATTTGTTCTACTGACATCGCTTTCTGGAAACTTTTTGCCTTGTTAAACAAACGTCTGGTCTCACGGCGGAGGTTATTGCGCGTTTCGTTTCACCAAGGCATGTTGCGACACACAAACTTTTCCTTTAAAGAACAGCTGGCCATATAGATATAAGTGATCCTATCTTACGTTCAAGATCACGAGCGGCCGTATCAAGTTCAGCGGGAGTGCGTATGTCGATTGAACAGGGTGAGTTGACTAAGTGATCCTTATACAAGGACCAGTTGGTCTTCTTCGGGTTCCTGAATTTTTCACTTTTAAAAGAATTAGCTTCGATGTCAAAAAAGATATTTCGGTGATCTGACAAGCTTGGTTCGTCAGAGACATGCCAGTTTTGACTTTCTCAATGATGTTTGCGCTGCAAAGAGTGATGTTGAGGACCTCGTCTTTTATGGCGTTTGTAAAAATGGGGATGTTTCCTACATTGCATATATTAGCCTTGTTAGAAGTAAGATATTCAAGAAGGTACTCACCCCTATTATTGGTATACGAGCTGGCCCAAATCGTCCCCGCGGAAGTAAGCGGATGTGATGACTTTGTCTTGCTTCCCGTTGGACGCCGGGATTCACGCGACGTCATGATGAATAAATTCTGTAAGGCGGCATCCCTAAATTACGTAACGCTCATAGGGGGGAGGGGGGTATCCTTGAGCGTTACGATTTGTTACACAGGGGAGGGAGGGAGGCGAGTTAAACGTTACGTAGCGAAAAATCTCTGGAGAGACTCTCCAAAAACGAGCATTTTTACCAAGGAAATCCTTCTGCGTTACGTAATTTTGGGGGAGGGGGTGGTGTTGACGTTATGTTTCGTTACATATGATGGGGTGGGGGTCCAAAAATCGGGTTTTTTGCGTTACGTAATTTATGAATGTTGCCTAATTGGAGTAAATTTGATTACTCTGCTAGACAGAATTTTAGTCCTAGCTTTGGGCTGAGTTTGCTCTTTGATGAATCTTTTGCTAAGGACGCTGTAGGCTCCCTAAACGTGGTGAAGATTTACCTGGATGCAGCGAAACAAGCTCATTGCGTATTGGGTCCGTCTGTGGTTGGATCGGAGGACCCGGTACCTTGCAGACGGTTGCCATCAGCAGAAAATGGCTTCTTGGAGTTTTCTGTGGAACCTTCCTCTCGATCGCGGGTTTGTGAATGGGGAGAGTGGTTGAGGTGTCGAGCTATTGCTAGCAGTCTGCTGAACCTTATCTGCTATTGTAGGGTTGCGTTGAGCAGGTAATGATGACGAAGCTGGACGCTTCGTCTGAACCTTCCAGATTGCGTTAGGTAGGTGGTGATGCCTGAACTGACCGTTCTGCATGTACCTTCCTACTCTTCGCAACAGAAGTTCCCTTCCGTGCGTTGGTTGTCGGACTGTCCACCCGCCGCTGCGAGCTTCAACAAACGTGTAGTTCAATAAATAGCGTTGCTTGGTGATATGGGTCGTGGATTGTTCTTCGATCTCTAGAAACAGATCGACGGTTTTCCCTGCTATCATGCGGTTTCTTCCGCGCCACTCCAGTGCAGGGTACCGTCGTTCAGATTTTGGATGAATCGCAGTATCTTATCGTTTGAAGTGTCCACGATGTTAGAAAAATAACCAGAGAACAGGATAGCTTTCGGAAGGTCATCCGTGTTGTAACATTGTGTACAAGTCGTGTACATCGCAAGGAGTTAGGTCTAGGATGGTTTTCACCAGCCACACAACTGTTTGATTATCGGCGCAGACCAAGCTAAGGTAGCCGTGCTTGAAGTGGCAACTCCTGAACTTGGGTCTGAGTAGGGAAGAATCCAGTGCCGCAATCTGATCCAGTATCGAATCGTGTACTGTTCCAAGTTGCTCCTTGGATAGAAGTTTGGTGGGATAGCCGTCAAAGAAAGCATCTACCAATTCCCTGTAGGTTACTCCCACCGAGTGTCTCGGAACCGAAAGACCATCCCCATTGCACATCCGAGACTTTTTGTTTTTTGTCGATCGGCGCTGGTATTAGGTGACGGGGCCTCGTCCGATCGTTGCCGCTTAACAGCGGCTTGACCTGGTGGGTCAGGCTGGCCGGAGAGTCAAAGGGCGAGCGCTCTGGCCTTCTTTCAGGTATGCCGTGTACCTGCACTTTTGTGCGTTTTAAGAGATACTCGCTCTCTCCTTGCGGGGAGCAAGCAGATTAGAAGGTGCGTCTGCGTCTGTCTCCTTTGGAGAATCGAGGAGTGTTCGTTTGGTCATTTCCTTCGTCTCCTTCTGAATTTTGTTGTTTTTGAAAAAGTTTGTTTTGTTTGTGTTGCCTATGTGAATCCCACGAGAAACTAGGAATATAGAGCCACTGCGTCAAAGCCCCACCTAACGCAGTGAGGGCAGAAGTACAGTGGAGGGCGCTTTGTCCACTGGCTCCGTTCAGAACTAGGATATTTGTTAAACCCCCCTGCCATTCATCCGTCGGCACGGATCGCGTGACACCTTGGATTAGAGGTTTTCGTACATTCTGTTTAGGTAATAGTCATGGATACTTTCCTCCTTTCCAGGGGCTTTGGACCTTCTGCTTTGGTCTTTAATAGTTCAAGTTCATTCGTACGTGCACTAAAGCGATACATCACAGGCGGAGGTAAAACAAAAGTACCGTGGAATGGGATGAAATTGATCACCTGAAAATTCGTGAAAAAAAAATACTGATCAAAAGATTCTGATCTTACAACACTAGGCAATGTTTACGTGTCCTAAAATGCTACTTTTGAAAAATTTACATACCTGTCAAAGCTAACCCTTGCATGCCCGGTGCAATTTTACAAATTTTCGAAAAATTCTTCTAACTCAGTCAAAACGCAATCAAATTTGATCAAAAAATTTCGAAATTACATAAAAAGAGTACCTATTGAATTAACTTAAAGTAATCTTAATTAAGCGTTAATTACGTTAAATTTGGAGAAGTGACTAAAGTTTGATAAAAGCTCAAAAAATTTTTTTTTTTCAACAATAATTATTTCATACCATCAAAGTAATACTGATGTAATTTTGCTGGACTAAGATTTTTATTTTAGAGCTAGTATTTGAGCTTAGCAACAAACCGGATTGAAATCGATCTAAAGATGATCAAATGAGAGCAAATTTAGCAAACTACAGCTTGTGAACCAAAATGAATAAATTTTAACCTGAAATATCGTTATTTTCGTTTCCAAACTAGCTGTCATTGATATTTTTCAGTTCAGGCGAATTTTTCAGAAATCTTCACTTATCAGTAACATATAAAAAGCACATTTCTGAAAAAAATGTATGGATTTCAAGGATGATCAATTTCACCTCGATTTATCTCATAGTACCTTATTGAATTGTTGAATTTATTTGATGAAGTAGATGATAGAAATTTCACCAACACCCATAGACGTTTTTTAGAACACATACCAGTACTTGTTTTGAATATATACTATTTCGGGAAAAATATACATGAAGCTAGTTAGTTGGTTTGACTCGGCACGAAATCTATCAATTTACAAAATAGGTCTAGCTGGATATGCGGAATCAATGACTGAAAATATTATCTGTTCTAGGTCTTGATTTGGAAGTGATAATACGTAATCCAAACGGTGATAAATGTTATCAAAAAGGATAGGCAAAAAAGACCTTTCAATAGTATGCCCGCGTACACATACATCCGTCATGCCAGAGAAAAGTGAGGAAAGTGTCACTTAGCATAAATTTTTATCCCAAGACGTGCGGCTGTTATCCGGTATATCAGCACCCATCAATTATGTCTCAGATCTAACAACAATCCTAAAATTGGACCAAACGCGGCAGTGCATTCCAATTCTGCGTGGAGATCAATTTGCATGTCACGCCATTTGAAATTTAAATCACCCGCAAAGCAAACACGTCGCCACCAAGTCAGAACTTGACTGCACAGAACAAAACTCAATCCACAGTCTGGCACAAATGGCAATAAATCTTGATCTACTTATCGGCTTTCTCACTTTTCCGCAGATTGGCATGGCGGGCTAAGAAAGTGACGTGATTGGCACATTCATTGGCGCTTGCTTTCTTTGTCGCACCGAGGGGGAAGTGAACGACGACGACGATGACGTCGCTGAAGAGTCCCATGGGGGCATCCATCCTGTCCACCCCGATGGAAGTCGACTCCGTGTAGATGCCTATGCGAGATTTGTCGATTCGATTGGCACGGAATCTCCAAGGTCTGGCGGCAGTCGGAGTGTCGTCGTAGCAGTCTGTGTGCCGTTGGCGGATGAGTGATTTATGCTTTGTTTGCTCGGAGCAAGTTTCCGCACTTGTGGCCGCTCCGTCGGGCTTTGCGCGGTAGGCAGGAGGTTTTTTATAGCACAACATTGATAAGAAAATATGCCAAAAATGTATCTCTCGATACGGTGATGACGTTATCGTTGTGAATCATCTTTATTGTGCGTTTGGAATGCATTATGCGAGATGGTATTGAGTGAGAAATATGAGTACCGATAAGGTTGGATGGAAAGTACTGCAATTTCCGATATCGATTCGATTGTTTCTTTTCTTTTCTGTGATATCTAGAAAGTGAAGTTTAATTATTGTTTTTCAGTTATTGGTAATGGTTTGTGTTTTCAATTGGATTACCAATCGACTGATCATTACTCTTTCAGCCGAACATTCGAACTTTCACATATTGCTATGTTATATATTATATGGATAAAATAACAGAGCATAATTGCTCTGCTATTTTACTCATATAATATAGGTCATACTAAAGTGGCTCAAATCTCAGCCGCCAGTGGTGGAAAATTTGAACACCTGAACTAATTTCACCATCACCGATGATGATTTACTCTCCTAGCGTTCACCCTGGCAGGGGAGTTCAAATTGCTACAATCAACCGGCTGCCCCTTTGGTTCAATGAGTAACCGCAGCCCAGGTTATCTTACCCACCATTGCCTTACCGTTCAGTGCGATGAACAGCGCCACTTCGGTGCATAAATATGTAGCTATGCAAAAGAAGTCTGCATTTCTGTCCCAGAGACCTCCGGACCGCTGATTCAGTCTGCATTTTTTTGCGCTATAATTTAATTGAATTAAATTATCGTTCGCCTCGTGTCCCGAACCTTCCGTTTCGAAGCGACGGCTCTTTCCACCTTGTTTCCAATCTTGAGTAATTGTTGCAGAAATATGTTTATCGGAGTTGCGCTTCTCTCCTTCTTATTACGGATGGTTTGTGTTGATATTTTTTTCTTTTCTCTCGTTTGCGTTGGTGTCCCGTATGGTTGCATCCGAAGAGTTGAGCCAAACAGGTCGTCGCATTTTCGCGTGCACAAAAAAGTCCTCTGATGCACACGAAAACCCTCTGGACTCCACACACTAACAGGCAGAACAGAGTGCCGTAATTATTATCTTAATTTGATGCAATTTGGTTCTATATGTTATTATTTTAACCTTTTATTGTTATTGTTTGTGCGACCTCTCCGGCAGCTTCACTACTGCAGTTGGCATTACACCATCTACTCTTCTACTGTGACCCTTGTCAAGCGAGGTACCTATCGCCGTTTCAGTTTTAGACTGTTCTGCTGAGCAGAAGGATTCTGAATTGCAGTTTGGCTATTTGCAGACACTTTAAAGAACATTACAAAGGGCTTTAGAAGTATGTGGTGATTTTTTTTGGACCAGTCTACTGATGCGCTCGTGTATGCAAAAGAGCTTCAAGTCATGACCATGCTCAGCTTCTTTGGTAACACTTGCGATGACCATCGTCGCCGGACCGCACCAAAACGGGAGCATATAATATCATATTCGAAGAAGTTTTTCGCATCTAATCGGCAGAGTCGAAATTTGATACTAAATTGACAAAAAAAAAATCGAACTGTTGACAATGGAAATAAATTCTGCTCTTGCAAAATAAATTTATCACAAGTACGAGCAAGTCATTCTCGTCGGGCTGCAAGTTAGTTTGACCCTGCACAAGACCGGTAAGAGAAAACTGGTGTCCACTGTCGATGGAAAATTATCATTTTGTCGCAATGTGTGCGGTTGATTGCCTCTGATAAATTTACACGTTTCAATTAAGGCTATTAATTTTGCGTCGATTATAGAGCACCCGAGAACTGGGGTGGGCTTGTGATTTGGGGGAAACCGTGCCTCATGCCAACCAGGATTATTTAATTTATCGCCTTTGCTAGTCTATATTGCGTACGAAACTAAAACAACGACAATTAGGATGAATAAATTTATATGCTGCGATATAGAACAAGCAGCTCCAATAAAGATTGTTTTGAAAAGTGAGATCTAGAAATGAAGCTGCTTGTGCGCAGTTTTTTTCTAAATCATGTAAATAGCATCCAACTTTATTCTTCTTCACATATATAATTTATTTGACACATCACAAATACAAATGAATGTTTAACGGCACTAATTATAAATTTCATGCTTTTGTGTGATTAGTTTGGTTATTTTCTTCTGTTCTACCCTTACCAATGTCGGTAATTCATGTTTGAAATTTCAAGATGCGTGTTATCGTTTTTTAATTCCGTTTTTAATTTTTACTATTCCAATTTCATGTTTATTATCGGACAGATTATTGATTTGTAAGCATTTTTGCGTAGATTTGCTGAATTAATTTTCACTTGCTCGCTTTCAAAATCCATTCTTTCTTCCATTTCTGACTAATTAGGTGCGCAATAATGTTTTCGCTGTTTTTTAAAAGCTTAATCTAAACTTTATTTTGAAAAAAAAAAGGTTCTCATACTACTTTGTTCATCTTTCTGTCAGAGCTCAAATATTGTCACGTTAGAACTGTTCATCTTTTAAGACTATCCAGAGAACGCGCCACTTTTCGATGTTTTCATATGAGCAGAACCGCTGGTCATTCAGACCTGGGAGGAAGAAACGGATACGAAGCTGTGTAAGTGTCAAAACGAACCAGAATGAGCTGTCATCGACTGTCAATTTGAACCAAGGAAAAAAAAAGCATTTTTTTGCGATGAGTATTGTTATAACTTATACCTTTCAGTTGCTCGAAAAAATATTCATCGCAAACAGTTTTTGCATTCATTGTCATTTCACAAAATATTTTCGTTTGTTTTTACGTAAAATAATAAATTTCATAAGCTTAAAGTAATAATCATGCTAGCGTACTTCGATTATTAAACTTGCGCTTCTCTGGATTTAAGGCTTTGGTTACAATTTCGAACATACTTCACTACGGTCGACCTCAAAACTCTGGAAAAACTTTTATACAACGGCAAATTGAAAAAAAAAAACACAGACTCGAAAAATTAGTTTGTAAAAACTGCACACTATTCGCGTTGAAAAAGATTTTGAAGGCTGTTCGCACTTATGTGAGCTCTCATATGTAATTGTCAAAATGCACAAAATATTTCCTTCCTTCTTTTTCGCACGCAAAAACCAAACAAATATCAGCAACACCGTCAACGCGAATTCCTGATGTTACTAAAAATTTCGTTTGAGTCATGCATGCGTTACAGCAAGAAGATAGTTACACGCTATCAAGAAACGACGCATGTGCGTGTTCTCTGTTTTGAGTATAGTATTCGTTTCTCCCTCCCAGACTCAGACCAAGTATGTACCATCAAACGAAACAAGTCATAAGCGTGCTGGGCATCGGTGGTATATGGTGGCTGAGGTAGGACCCCCCCCCATTGAGCGTTTCTATCGAGTTTTAACGGCTTTGGCACTATGAGGCCGAGCGTTGTCATGTAGTATAATCACATTTTCGTGCCTCTGTTCGTATTGTGGCCGGTTTTCGCACAGTGCTCGGTTTAATCGCATCAATTGAAGTCGATACCGTTCCTCAGTAAGGGTTTTTTCGGTTTCAACAGTTTTTTTCGAGTTGCTGTAATGAATCCATTTTTCATCACCCGTCACGATGCGATGAAGAAAACACCTCCTTTTGCCGTTGGAGCAATTGTTTGCAGTTAAAAAACGATGCTCGACGAATTACTCCAGTTCAGCGTTTTCGGAGGTTCTTGGCCTTCCTTCACGCGGACAGTCGTTAACACCGAAGTTACCATCTTCAAAGCAACATTTGCGTAAACTGTTCTCAACGTTGCTTTTCAGTCGTCGTTTTTTTTTTTCGAATGAAATAAGAAAAGTAACACCTCCCGCGAATGACGATTGTTCAAAGTCAAATATTTACACACAACTAAAACATTATGCCACCACAATTAAATTTGTAGGTTTGCATCGAAGTGCCCTTTTGGAAGTATCAATCCATTCTGCAATACCATCCAACTGATGGCCTAAATCGCCTTGGAGCAATTCTCAAAAAAATGTCCCAATTTTGTTATATACTAGTTGACCCGGCAAACTTCATCCCGCATATTTGTGTGTTTAATTAAATAATTCAAAACATTCCAAATTGATTGATTCTTTGCGATTCGTTTTAAGTCTGCAAACGCACGATAAATCGGTCATAGGATATGATTTAAGTCAAAAGTCAAATCGTTTGAAATGATTGGTTTTATCGGAATTACAAACTTTCTCGCCTTTTGTGTACCATCACCTCGTTTCTGTAAATACCCATATTGGGTGGTATTCGGTCATTTTCAGCTGTATTTTCTGGCATCGAGATGTTTCCGGAAATACCCATATTGGGTGGTATTCAGTTATTTTGGCTGTTTACCAGAAACTGAAAGTGGTCATCTTTGAATTAAAAATGGTGTCCAGGGTCAATGTTTGGCTTCTATGCATCATCTCGATTACGGAAATATCCATATTGAGTAGTATTCAGTCATTTTGTCTGTTTCCTCAAAGTCCATCTTTTAACTCAAAATGGTGCCTGAGGTCGATTTTTAGTTCCTTGCATCATACCGGTTCCGAAAATACTCATATTGGGTGGTATTCGGTCACTTTAGGCTATTTTACAGAAACCGATAGTTGGGATCTTGAATTTCAAAATGGCATGTGAAATCAATTTCTGGTCTCTGAACGTGACTCTGATTCCGGAAATATCCATATTGGATGATGTTTGGTCATTTTCAGCTGTTTTCTAGGCACCGGAATTCGCCACCTTAGAATTTAACATGGTGTCTGTGACCGACTTTAAGCTTCTGATGATGGTTTGTTCCGGAGATACTCATATTGGGTGGAATTCGGCCATTTTTTGGTTGTTTTCCAGAAACCGGAAGTTGCCATCCTGCAATTTATAATGGTATCTAAGGTCGATTTGTGGCTTTAGTGCATTATCACGATTCCAGAAATAGTCATATTGGGTAGGATTTGGTCACTTTCCGCTGTTTTTCAGAAACCGGTAGTCGCCATCTTGGATTTCAAAATGGACATTTTCTGCCATCTGAGTGTCATTCGGATTCCGGAAACACCCATTTCAGAAATCGAAAGTCCATCTTAAAGCGTCTGGAGTCAATTTTTGGCTCCTGTGCATCATCCCGTTAATTTAAGGCTGTTTTTCGAAAAAAAAAATAGTTGAAATACCTCTCCCCTTCCAGAGTACGGAAGAGTGTCAAACCACCATAGAAAATTCTGTTTGATTTGTATAGGAGCCCTCCTTTCCACAAGTGTAAGGGGTATCAAACCACCATGAAAATATTGTTTGCTCCCAAAAACCTTAACATATCGAATTTCGTGCAATTCTCGATATGTGCAGAAATTTGTGTTTCATTTGTATGGGACCCCTCCCTTCTAGAAAAGGGAGGGGTTTCCAACCATTACGGACTTATTTGTTGCTCCTAAAGACATCCACATGCCAAATTTGGTTGTATTTGCTTGATTGGTTCTCGAGTTGTGTGAAATTTCTGTTTCATTTGTATGGGACCTCTCCCTTATAGAAGAGAGAGGGGTATCAAAACACTATGGATATATTTTTCACCCCTAAAAAAATTCACCTGCCAAATTTGGTTTCATCTGTTTGGTTAGTTTTCGAGATGTGCAGAAATTTGTGTTTCATTTGTATGGGACCCCTTCCTTTCAAAAGAGGGAGGGGTCTCGAATTATTTTAGTCACCTTGTATATACAAAATTTCACGCTGATCAGTTCAGTAGTTTCCAAGCCTATATGGATCAGACAGACAGACAGACAGACAGAGCTGCATTTTTATATGTTTAGAAGATTTTTAACTGTCATTTTTGATTTGTCTGAAACTTTGCACTGATGTTTTTATGAGCTGATGTTGTTATATTGGTAATTTTTTCGAATCACGATTTTTTTTCAAGGCGGCATCCATGAATTACGTAACGCAAAAAAAACCCCAATTTTTGGACCTACACCCCCCATATGTAATGGAACGTTACGCCAACACCTAGAGAGCTTCGTAGCCGCAAGGTTACAGAGTCCGCTTCCGTTCGAATCTTAGTAGAATCAGGCCATTTGGTTGTCAAAGGACTATAACATGGGTTCATTCTCAGGCTCTCAACTGCATACCCTTCCTTCAAGGTGAATTCTATAGTACCCTTGCTGACTTTCATACTAACAAAAAAGCCCCTCTTATAATAAAACTGTTCTGAGTAACGTATAATAGTTCTCTTCAGAGAATTGTAATTATGACGCGGTCTTAGCTGGCGGAACGAGGTTTCGATAAGACTCCTTCCTCTTGGCGAAAGTAGAAGTCCTTCTTATAATAAACCTGACCAGAGACAAATATCTTATAATACCAATATAGTTCACTCTCGAATTCCTCATATAATTTCGAGAAGACGCATAGGGGACACCCCCTCTTGTGGTGAAAAAGGTAACTAAACTCATTGCACAGTGGTACAGTAACGCAATTTAGGCGGACATGAGCTTTTTGATGTGATTTTGTGGTTTTAAAGCAAAAGTTTCTTCTGAGGCGTTGTTTCTTATACTTAGTCCTTTATTAATGTTCAAATGAAAATTAGGGTGGCCCTAAAATCAACGAAACGAAATAAACTAGCTTTTTTATTTGCAGAAATAATTGTATACATTTTTCGGCAAAGTTGTAAATCGACTATTTTTTTGTAGCGATTTAAAGCAATTTGACGTAACTGACCTAGGGTTAAAAACAGATTTTTTGCTTTATTTTTTCAGTTCAAATGTAATAACAAAGTTTTCTTTGGTTAACCTTAAGAACACAAAAATACGCAACTTTTGACGGAAAAACATTGTCGATATGTTGTATAGGTGAAGAGCTTTTATTTTTTAAATAAAACGTTCAATAAAAACATATTTTTAAGCTCTTGAGGTCTGAATACACTGTTATTAAATTTGAACTGAAAAAATAGAGCCAAAAAACTGTTTTTTTCGGAACCCACTCTAAGCCAGTCACGTAAAATTGCTCTATTTCGGTCAATTTATTAGCTACAAAAGAGTTTTTTTTTGCTCAAAATTAGTTAATCTACAACTGTGCCGAAGAATGTAAAAAGTTACTCCTGCAAATAAAAAAGTTATTTTTTTATTTCGCCGATTTTAGGACCACCCTAATTTTAATTTGCACATAAATTAAGGACTAGCTATAAGAAACAAATTCTTAGAAGAAACTTTGACTTTAAAATAAAAAAATCGCATCGAAAACCTCATGTCCGCCTAAATTGCCTTAGTGTACCACTGTGCATTGTTGTTGCATTTCTGTGATCGTATGACACATTCTTACACACGAAACTGAAAATATTCAATTTTAGACTTAGTTGACTCAATTTCATATTTTCACAGAAAAAATGACAAATCATGTGGAAAAATTACTTATTACAGATTGCGTACGTAATTCCGGACTAGAAATGATAAGAGGAGGAACCTGCGACTCTAGTTGAATCTTCTATATAATATGCTTGTATTTCACAATGACCTGGTTGTACTGAGATTCGAGCCCGCAATCTTCCGCTTTGTACCAATTAGTAGTAAATACATGGCTAGTTTGTGCTTGATTTAATATTAAATGTCAAATACTCAAAACACCCGTGACGAAGAAATCTTCTAATACTAATGTTGTGAAATAAATTTCTAGAACTTTCTTAGCCTCAATAATGAACTTTGAGTACTTTATGCGAACAATATACCTGCATGCTTTTTCCTGCGTGCTCGAAGATTGCTGCATATACTTTCACAGCTCCTTAAGGGATTTTATTAGCGCTCCAATAGAGCGGAGTGTGTTTTTTTTTGTCGACTAGTTTGAAACGTTTGTACCAGCAAATAATTGTCAGTGTTACGTATGTCTTAAGTATGTGGTTGTATCTCGACCATATTTACTGTTTAAAAGTCGTGTGAAACTTTCACTTGTAAATTCCTTGTTTCCACAATGGTGAATATATGTACACTGCGATCACTTTTTACACGGGTTGTTTTTATGCGTTTTTCAAACGGGACATTTTCACAATAACGCGGATTATTTTTACTCGATTCGGAAGATTATTTGTATGCGGTATCAAATAAGTTTAGTATAAATATATCGAATCTAATCTTTTAAATGCGGTACAACCAACCGCGTAAAAAGCAACCCCAGTGTATATTATTGTTTTAAGCTTTCACTTTCTTGACGTAAACTAATAATGCGATATATTTCTTTAATTTTAAAATTCTTGAAATAAAAAAAAAACAATTATGACAAATCTTCCATACTTACAAAGTTACAATTTGACATCTACTCATTCGAGTTACACTTTATTAAACATTTATTATATTCACTTGACATGTAGAACAGATTAGATGTACAAGTCACCTATTTTGTTATAAGAAGCGACAATTGGTTTATCTCCACGATAATAAGAAAATCCACGAGACAGTTGTGATCAGCTGATTACAGTTGAGGTCGCTACTTCGATAGAACCCCGATCGGGGAAGCGCGAAAAGCAAATATCCAATCGATTGCTCCAGTATCTCGAGAATAGCCATCCTTAACACAACAATAAGATACCACTCTTGATTTTTTGCAGACATTAAGATTTTGTGTTTGGTTCTGTTTTGGGTTTGAGGTTCAAAAACAATAACACAAACAAACGTACCAACCGGGAAACGTCACCCATGCACTGCCTCATGCATAAGCGAACGTTATTCCCATTATAAAATTCACAATAATATGTGCATTTTTTTTAGTGTACCCATTTGGGTAATTTAATTGTCAAAAGTGATTCATTTTCGAATGTCCTGTAGAACAACATCAGAAGTGGCGCTCCTAGCGGTCGAAAAGGTGACTAGCGCTTCTGTCATTTTCAATGTGTCTTTATGATTTCACGTAAGTGAACTATATTGGTATTATAAGATATTTGCCAGAGGTGAAGCATTGAGTGCCTCTTCAGGGAATTGTGATTGTGACGCGGTGTTGGTAGGAGGAACGAGGTTCGATAAGACTCCTTCCTCTTGACAAAATAAGTCCTTCTTATAATAAAACTGATCTCAGAAATATTTACCCTCTACAGGGAATTGTAATTGGCGATATTGGCACGAGGAGCGAGGTTTCGATAAGACTCCTTCCTCTTGACATAATAAGTCCCTCTTAGAATAAACCTGGCCAGAGAGGAACGTTAGGTGTAGCCTCAGTTCAGGGAATTGTAATTTGGCGATATTGGTAGGATAGAAAAGAGGCTTGGTATAGTAGAGCAGTAAGCTTGAAATGAAAGGGTAAACTCTCACACACAAGCACGGATATAAATGAAAAAGCGTATCATTCACTTCAATAGTGATACTGCCAATAATATGAAGTGCGGAGTACAGAAAACACCTGGGCAATATCACAATAGATCAAAATGTCTCTGGTCGCAGTGATGAGTTCATACAGAGGAAAAAAAAAAACGCCAACACCTACCCCCCATAAAAATTACGTAAATTATCATACCATATTCCATTGAAAAGCATCATGCGTTTCGGTGTCTCAAGCAAAGTTGCTTATTTTACTATTATCTAAAACATTGCTGAACATACCCAAGTGATATTACGTGGATAAAATAAGAATAAACCTGAAAAACTGATTTTTGGAATCAACAATCGTAAGAAACTAAAAACCACCACATATTTCAGGCCAATGACGGCCACTGAGTATCTTCACAATTATACAAAGACTGAACTTCGAGCTATCAGACGAAACTTATTGCAAGTGCAACCGTTTGCAGCTTACTTAGTAATAACATTTTGAAAAGAGCACTTTTTTAACATAAAAATCATAGTATCTTCTACAGATGAGATCTAAACGAATAAGTGTCTACAGCAAAGTTGTTTGTTTTACCATCACCTAAAACTTTGCTTAACATACCCATGTTATATAATGTGGTTTAAGTGTGAAAAAGTCCAAACAACTTATTTTAAGGTACTACTTCCAAAGACCATATCATATCAATAAATTGAAGCCATGGCAACTTGATGTCTAAAGCAAACATTATTAATATGTCAAGTACTACAACATTGTAGAACACATTTATTCGCTATCGGTTCAAATATATTACTTGGTCGGTGGAGGACCTACCAAAACTAAATCTCGATCGCTGGGCAACACCATCGGCGATCTAGTGAGGGTGGGCAACACTAGCCTCTTTTAAACGGCTAGCACGGCCGTGAGCTGCTTTCTCGCTCTCAGGGTCGGCTCTGACATCGAAGGGCTGATCGAAGAATTGGATGTTCGGGCAATAAAAGGACAATAGTAAATTTTAATACTATATTAATCTGCTATCCGCTTACACGATCGCAAGTCTTACTGTGCCGGCCGGGCTTTCACTGCTGCTTCTGTTGCTTCGGGTGCTGACGATGCTCGTTGCTGCTGGACTTTTATGCTGCTTGGCTCGTTCACGCAGCGGTTAACGCTGCCGCTGTCTCTGCTGCCGTTGATCGGACTCTGCTCTGGGCTAGGGGTTTACGCTGTCCCATCTCCGGTGCGTTTCCTGGGCGGAATAAGGCTCTCGTGGCCTAATCAGCTTAACCCGTCCCGTGAAACTGGACCAAGGGAGTATTTGCCGCCAAGTCGGCTGCTGGTAACCGCTTACTTCCGATCTGTATCTAAGATACAATTCCGGGTCCTGATTCGACAATTCTCCGAAAATTAGCACAATTTGCTTCACTGTCGTAATATGAAGAGGAGTATCTTCTTTTTATTTTTAACCAACTTGAACTTTATTTTAGGGCCACTTAACTATTAGCACATTCGACCTTTTTCTGATGGTAGCACAAGTGTAAAAACCCTCTACAATTCGTTGGACCCAGTAGCTTACCCCAAATTTCCCATTTTTTTCTTAGTATAAATTTCCCATTATAACGCCGGTAGCATTCTTCTGACAGCCTATTTGGGTGGTGCATTTTATTCAGCAGCATCAGGGTTGCGTATCGAGTGGATTTTTTCCTAACTGTTCTACGGGAGTGTATATTTAATTTTAAACTATCCTACTTTTAGCTTTTAAGTTTTTTAATAACTACTTAACGAAAACGTATTTAGACAAGCAAAATGATCAAAGTGCCTCAACGGTAACACTACCCTATACTCCCCCTTAAAATTAATTAATAATCTCGTTATTAATTAATTACCTTTCTTTATTTATTTACATATAACAAACCCTGGTTTGAGTTGCACCTTTATATGCAATCGGACCACACAAAACAAAACAACGTTTGTGTGTTCTATCATCAAATAGTTGCTCTCGTGTCACTCATGAGAGGTTATCTTCGTAGACCACAATCGCGGATCAATTAATGAATCTGTACATCTCCCAGTTCTCTCAAACAGTTCATTGCTTGATGGAAGAGCAAAAATTCTCGCTCCTATTAGTTGGCGAACTTCTTCCTGATGACGCGTTATTTAATCTAAATATTCCTAAACGGACCAATCGCTCTCGGGTACTCAAACGAACGCTTTTTTGTTTCTCTTGTAATGAATAGTTACAGATTATACCGGTAAATCCCTGTGAATGGCGAATTCGGAATATAATCTAAATTTCCTATTGCTCTGAACGGTGGTGTCTCTCAAAAACGCTTCTATTCGTACATGATATTTTATTTCTGTGACGTTACGCTACTTGACCGAAAGTGCGAGAGGGTCCTTGAATAGGCTTTTAATTTGCGTCTGATCAGACCCGCATCTCTCTCTCTCTATCAAAATTATTTTAGCTCTAGAGCTACAAACAACAATTATAAACATAACCGTATATTTCAACAAACCGCAATGACACGTTCCGCCACAATGGCTCTACAAATCTCAACAAAAACTGAATAAATTATTGTATTAGCGTACAGGTAAGTTTGTAAAAAGTGAAGGAAATTATGAGATTTTATATCTATCCTGAATTACCAGGCTTCAAATCTGCTGAGGAGAAAATCCCTAGGTTTTTGCCTTGATCATCGATCAGCTCATATGAGCTTGTTCCCCGCCGTGACACAATGGTACAAGGTACATACATTGGCCCAAGCTTGGCGTTATACGCATCCCCTGCTGAGGATAAAGCGAAATTCCGCTTAAAAACTTTCTGTCCCACCTGATACACTGGAGCAGGCTTGCGGAACCGAAGGTTGTATGATCGGGAACTTTTTTCGTGTGCTTTGAGCAGGTTCTTTTGAACGATGTCATATATGACTTGATTCACCCTGAGTCTGTTTTCTTGCCTGTTTATTTCAGAAACATCAGCCTTATCCGTATCTCGCCGGTGTTCTTCCCCACTGACGACTCTTTCGTGCCCGAAGAGAATTTTGTAGGGAGAAAAGCCGGTAGAATGATGTGAGGTATTATTTATGACAGCTTCTATTTCGGATATCCTCGTATCCCAAAGTCGCTAATCGGTTCGAACGTACGTACGTATGCACGCATTAATAGTCCGGTTCAGCCGTTCGACCGGATTGGCCTGGCTGTGATGCCGCGAATTCGCCCAATGTTGCACCTGATATCGACGGAGGAAATTTTGGAAGTCTTTGCTAAGAAAAGTCGACGCGTTGTCGCTTATAAGAAACTCTGGAACAGCAAATCGACGGAACCACTGCTCTTCGAGAATCTTGATTACCAGCGGAGTGGATATCTTTTTAATCGGTACCAAAACTGTCCACTTGGAAAAAAGGTCGAGTAGTACAAGCAGGTGCGTATTTCCAGCTTTCGAACGGGGCAATGATTGAATAAAATCAATTGCCAACATCTGAAACGGTTTAGTAGTGAGACGAGGATGGCCCATCGTCGGATGTTGTGATGTGTATGAGGGTTTACACTCTTTACAAATCACGCATTTGTCGATGTGTTTTCGAACAGCGCTAGCCATCTTCGGCCAAAAATATCTCGTACGCACTTTATCTAAAAGTTTCTCGTACTCGATGTGAAATGCTTCGACGTGCTCTCTTCGAAGCACATTACTCCGTGATGTCTCCGGAACACAAAGCTTCCACTCGAAGCGAAAGTCTAAAACTTCGGTTTTAGATGGTACAAATTTATACAGCTTGCCCCCTTCTACTTTATAATCCAGGAACTCATCTGGGCTGGCAAGAACATTTTTATATAAATCTGAGTACCATACGTCATCTTTCGATTCCAATATTGAAATCTCTATTGAGCGGGACAGTGCATCGGGGATGACATTATCTTTCCCGCGACGGTGTCTTATCTCAAAATCATAACCCTGTAGTTCTATGCTCCACCGGCTCAGTCTAGATGACGTACGCCACTTCCCTTTCATTATATGTGTAGGAGCGGAAGCGTCCGTCACGACCATGAAATGTGTCCCTTCAATGAACGGGCGAAATTTATCAATGGCTGACAGAACAGCTAGCCCTTCTTTCTCAGAAGCTGCGTATGCCTGCTGCGCTGGAGAGAGCTTTTGAGAGAAGTAGGCAACAACTTTCTCTCCTGTATCGTGCTGTTGCGTTAAAATTGCTGCGATTGCGCTATCGCTTGCATCAGTCTGAATTTGGAAGGGCAGATCGAAGTTCGGATTAGCAAGCACGGGTGCGGCAATCAAGCTCTCTTTAAGCTGCAGAAATGATTGCTCAGCTGTTGGTGTCCAATTTAGTGTCTTGGGTTTCTTTCGCAGAAGATCGGTGAGAGAAGCGGACATTGTACTGGAATTGGGGATAAAGCGGCGGTAATAATTCGCCATACCCGAAAGCGACGAAGAGCGCGTAATGAAGCCGGGCGCTCAAAATTGACAATCGCTTCCACTCTCTCGGGATTCGGTCGTAATCCCTCAGGCGAAAGAATATATCCCAGATATGTAAGCTCACTCACGCAAAATTTTGATTTATCAATATTTATCGATAAGTTTGCTGCCTTTAGTCGTCCGGCTACTTCCGAGAGAGTTTGAAGGTGAGCTTCGAATGTGTCACTCACGACGACGATGTCGTCGAGATACACGAATACGTTCGGTTCCAATTCACCATACCCCAGTACTTGGTCCATTAGTCGAGTCAAAGTGGCTGCCCTAGTAACAATATTGGTTTTATAAAAGTTTTATAGCATTTAATGCAGCCAAAACAGCGCTATAAAACTTTGATAAAACCAGTTTTGTTACTTGGGTGGACTGTTGACCAACCCGAAAGGTAGTCTGGTGAACTGAAACAATCCCCTTCCCAGCACTGAAAATGCCGTATACTTGCGCGAGTCTTGGTGGAGTGAAATTTGCAAAAATGCCTTGGTTAAGTTGACATATACAGACAGTAATGTCATATACAGTCATATACAGTTGACAAATACAGACTCGCACCCAGTCTGCTTAGTATACGGTCCTGGTGTGGGAGGGGATATGCATCCCTTCTCGCCCGCTCGTTTAGCCGTCTGGCATCCAAGCACAAACGAACCTCACCTGTTGGCACAAGCACAGGCACTGTGCTTAGAGACCAGTCACTTCTACTTGCCTCAACAACTTTCTGCTCTATCATTTTATCCAACTCAAAATTAATTTTCTTCTGCATTTCAGGCGATGTGGGGTAAGGATTGATTCTGATAGGTGGTAAGTTCTTGCTGTTGTCTTGAAGCTCTATTTTATGAGTAATGAGAGAAGTAACTCCGAGCGCTTCTCCGTCTATTGCCACTTTAAATTGCTTTTTCACTTTTTCGAGCTGACGAATTTGATCGCTAGTTAGCAGAACTGTGCCCCCTTCGTTCCCCTTTGCAATTAGCTCATCTACTTGCAGTTCTTCTGCGTCCAATTTTTCTAATGTCATTTCAGTTCGCGACGCTTGCACAGCTGGCTCGATCCGAAACGCAGTCCAGAAGTCGTACCCCAATATCAATTGTCGTTTTAAAGTGGGTGCAACCAGAGCAGGTATAATTTTGTTTTCTTCGTTGAAGGTTATAAGTAAAAGCAAATAGCCTTCAACCTCAACCGGTGTCCCTGAGGCAGTCTTAATAGACACATCAGTCGGAAACACTTTTAATTTCATTAAATTTATCAATTTTTTGCAACCAATACCTAGTACTGGTTTTTGCGCTGCACTATCTAATAATCCTATCATCTCTCTCCCCATTACAAACACTCTAGCGAACGGTCGATTATCTCCATCGAGTCGCACTAAAATTTCTTCTATCTCGTTATCTGAGTGGTATTCATTCCCAGAATAGGGTTCGAATCCATTCATCAGCAACTGATCGTATGTTGTCCGTTTGTTAATGGGAGGGCTTGGGGGTGGTAATTCAGCTTGCCTCCTCATGCTGAATTCTGCGTGTTTTTTTGACAGACTGGACACAAATGTGTCAGAACGTCCGAAAACCCACAGAGTCTACAGAACTTTCGTTTGTTTTCAGGACACTCCACGTAATGATGACCAGTTTTCTTGCAATTATAACAGGTACCGATTGGAGGCCTTTTATATTGCTCAGCTAAAGTTTTCAATGTGCTCTTGGTAGATCCTTCCATTGGATCTGAGAGAGTCACATTTTTCCCCTCTCTTCCCCCCTCTGATTCCTTAAAACGATTCTGATCGTTTGTCTCTACTTTTGACTGTTTTTTAGCGAAATTTGGCGTGTTTACTGTTAAACTGCCACCAGAAGTTTTTGTTTTAGTAGAGTAGAGCTCATTAATTTGGTTATATTTTGGTCGGTTGGGGATATCGGACGATTTTGGAAACATGTTCCAATTGTTTTCGTCCACGATGCGACCAAATTTTTTTAATTTTGAGAGAGTTTTAATTCTAACGCCGGTCAACGCATTTTTATAATCGAATCGCGTATTCCGCCAAATTATTTCAAATCGTCGTCTTTCTGAGATCGATTTAGTCATCGGTTGAAATAGCTTTTGTATATCGTGGAAGTAGTCCACGAATTTTTCTCTAGGTTGCTGCCGACGATTGGTAGCCTGACTTTCGATTTGATAATCGAGATCTGGCGGTAAAAATTCCCGTTTCAATTCTCGTTTTAATTCTGCCCATGTCCGAAATTCCCGATTTTCGAAACCATCCATAAACCAATCTTTAGCTCGACCGGAAAATAAATGGATCGCGCCTCGAGAAAGTTCTCGCTCGGGAATGTCTTCCGCTTTGCTCCGCATTTTAATTTCTTTAAGTAATTCTGAAAGCCTTCGTCCTTGATCTTTTCCGTCGTACTTAATTCTCCATTCTGATACTGGAATTCTTTTCAAACTGTTCCTTCTTGTTTTCCGTTTCCGATTCTTATGTTTAGTGTAACTCGAGTCTGATTCTGTCTCAGAACTCTCACTAAAGCTTTCTGCTGTGCTTGCGCTAGACGGCGAAGAGCTTACATAACGAGTATGTTTCCTGCTCTGTTTCCAATGTGTCTGTTTCTTTTTTCCACTTTAAGTTGTTTTCCTTGTATTCTTTTTCTGATTTCTATCCGATGATTCATCGGTACTTTCCTGTGTTTCATAGTTCTCCTTAACGTTATTATAGAATATTTCGTTAACATTTATATTAAACTTTTCTGAGGGCAACGCGGTTTCTTTATCATTCTCTCGCTTTGGCTCGACAATCGAATCGGTTTTCGGTGCTTCGTTTTGTTTTAATTTATTGTTCAATTCAATTAATAATTTTTCTAGTCGTTTTTTCTTTTTCATATTCTCTTATGCTTCTTCTATTTTCTTCCTCTTTAGTGCAGTTTCTCTTTCCTTCATTTGTTTCTGTTGTTCTGAAGTCTGTATTACAAAATCTTTAAAGATTTTAAATAGTTCTGTTGCATTATCCAAAGAACCATTCTCGTAGTTTTTCAATACCTTCATCACGTCTTCTGACCTTTCAATCGCCAATACAATTTCTTTTTTCTTTGATTCTAATGATTTATTTCCAATTCCTCCACTTGCTTCATCTTCTATCATCTCATTTTCCAAATCCTTTCCTGTTGCAGTTTCATTCAAAATTTCAATTTCAGATCGAACGTCCTCTAAAGCTACGGATATATCATCTTCTAAAGGTTTCGGTGCGGGTGTATTGCATTCGGGTTTTCCCGCAACAAAATGTTTCTGAAAAATTTCATTGGCTCGTTTGCCAATGTTTACCACCTCTAACTGATATTTATTTGCTCCCGGAGATTTCATAAGCAGAAATATACGTACTCTATAGTGAATCACTCGTGTTTTCAATTTTAACCGTTGCCGGATATCACATTTTGGATTATCCAGTAGATCGGCAATAATCGTCAATGTCGTACTAATCATTGAAATTTCTTCAACTAATTTCATTCGGCTTGGGGCAAAAGAAAAAACCTCAGTCTCCCTTTCAATTCGCATCTTATCTTTTAACTTCCTTCTTTTAACACTTTCGTGTTCCTTGGAATCAAATGGAACACTTCGAACCGCTAATTCATGCTCAACCTCGTTAATTGAGAGATGAGACACATCCAAGTTTCTGTAGAGCTGTTGTAAATCCATCGTGTTATATTCTATAATTACTGAGACACACTTTAACCGAATCAACTACTTCTCTAAATGTTTATGGTAGGTAATAAATAATGAGAAAAAAAAACCGAAATGAATTCGCTTTGTTTGAAACAACGAAATTGTTTGAATATATTGATCGAATCAAGACCAAGAAGATTGATACAAAATTATTTGAAAAATCGCTACTCCCGCTATTCGATGAAATAACTACACTTTTTGTTCGCTTTTGCATGCGTACGCGCACTAGTAAGCTTGTGCAATGTAAATCAATTTTGGGTTGGGGGAAATAATTTCCATGTTACCCTTTTGGCACTACTCCTAATTTCCCTAAGACTTTCCTAACCCCTCATACACTCCAGGACCTGTCGACTATCCAAAACCTTGATCAGCTTATGTATTTTAGTTGGGCGCCATTTATTACTTGGTCAGTGGAAGACCTACCAAAACTAAATCTTGATCGCTGGGCAACACCATCGGCGATCTAGTGAGGGTGGGCAACACTAGCCTCTTTTAAACGGCTAGCACGGCCGTGAGCTGCTTTCTCGCTCTCAGGGTCGGCTCTGACATCGAAGGGCTGATCAACGAATTGGATGTTCGGGCAATAAAAGGACAATAGTTAATTTTAATACTATATTAATCTGCTATCCACTTACACGATCGCAAGTCTTACTGTGCCGGCCGGGCTTTCACTGCTGCTTCTGTTGCTTCGGGTGCTGACGATGCTCGTTGCTGCTGGACTTTTATGCTGCTTGGCTCGTTCACGCAGCGGTTAACGCTGCCGCTGTCTCTGCTGCCGTTGATCGGACTCTGCTCTGGGCTAGGGGTTTACGCTGTCCCATCTCCGGTGCGTTTCCTGGGCGGAATAAGGCTCTCGTGGCCTAATCAGCTTAACCCGTCCCGTGAAACTGGACCAAGGGAGTATTTGCCGCCAAGTCGGCTGCTGGTAACCGCTTACTTCCGATCTGTATCTAAGATACAATTCCGGGTCCTGACTCGACAATTCTTCGAAAATTAGCACAATTTGCTTCACTGTCGTAATATGAAGAGGAGTATCTTCTTTTTATTTTTAACTAACTTGAACTTTATTTTAAGGCCACTTAACTATTAGCACATTCGACCTTTCTCTGATGATAGCACAAGTGTAAAAACCCTCTACTATTCGTTGGACCCAGTAGCTTACCCCAAATTTCCCCTTTTTTTCTTAGTATAAATTTCCCATTATAACGCCGGGAGCATTCTTCTGACAGCCTACTTGGGTGGTGCATTTTATTCAGCAGCATCAGGGTTGCGTATCGAGTGGATTTTTTCCTAACTGATCTACGGGAGTGTATATTTAATTTTAAACTATCCTACTTTTAGCTTTTAAGTTTTTTAATAACTACTTAACGAAAACGAATTTAGACAAGCAAAATGATCAAAGTGCCTCAACGGTAACAAATAAAAAAGTTAATTTTTCTAAATACAGTTTCACCTTAAAAAACAAAATGGCGAATATTCCATATGTTGTGAAACCAGAAATGTTAAAAGTCATCAGAATAAACCGAAAGGCTAAAATGTACACAAACGTCACAAAATAATTAAGTTCACGAATTTCCGCTTTTAAACCACTGTGCAGAAAAAATGGTTTGCAACATAATTTTGGCATACTCAACTTTAAACAGCTCTAGAATTTTTTTGGCTCACCCCAACTCTTTAGTATCTTCAGCCAAGTTGTAAGGCATCAAAAACCTACCGTTTGAAGTAATGAAACCTATGGTTTGAACCATTTTGAGCTCTTTAGAATGGAAAATGCAAAAAAGTTTGTTTTTCCATACAAATCTCCATATAAATTTAAAATGCAATGCGCGAAGCGGAGACAAAACCAATCGACTTGCAATAAATTCAGGATTGTTTGGGGCCCCAAACAGAACAAAAAAAACTTGGTTCTGGCTTTCTGCTATCAAATTTCGTTTTTTACATATAACGATTCCCCACCCTAATATATATATATATATATATATATATATATATATATATATATATATATATATATATATATATATATATATATATATATATATATATATATATATATATATATATATATATATATATATATATATATATATATATATATATATGTATATATATATATATATATATATATATATATATATATATATATATATATATATATATATATATATATATATATATATATATATATACAGTCATGGAGAAAAAAATAAATACACTTGCAGTGTTGGATGATTTTTCGTATTTGCGCACTGATTTTAATTGTTGTACGATGTTATGTTGCGTCATTACGATCTGCAGACGCTCTTTTTTAAAGAGAAACTGAGAAATAACAGGAGAAATTTCTTTGTCGCTGATTCCAAAAATTTTTTGCGTGAGTTAGTGTTTTTAGAGTGGTGAAAAAAATAAATACACTATTGAAATATATGTACGAAACAATTCAAATTAGCTTTATTTCTCTACATATCGTTAGCAAAGTGACCTTTTACGTTACAAAACTCACTTTCAATATTTTGTGGTTTGACCTGTGTTTTGTAAAACCATATTCAATCTTCGTGGTATGTTTACCACCCGGTTTTCACGAGTAGAAGCTGGACTAGCATTTCACGCTGCCTGTACGACATTCCATAAGTCTGTTTTATTCTTTGGATGATGCTTTGCAACCTAGACATTCCCAATCTTCCATAGAATTTCTAAAGGATTTAAATTAGGAGTCTGCGCTGGTCAAACTAATAATTTTATATTTTCGTTTAAAAATCATCTTCGTGTTTTCAATACTGTATGTTTAGGATCGTTATACTGCATAGAGATCCAGCAAAGTGGTATGTTTTCTTCGACATATGGAAGCAAAATCGACCACCTAGGTACACAGGAAACTTTATTCTACTTCAAAAGCGACACATTTTGGCAAGAACTGAATTTTCTAAAAAGTTTTTAGATTAGGGTGCAACTAAACGGCACATCGTGTTTTGGTCGAATAAGTCGAAATTTAACTTTTTTGTTTCAAACGGTCAGCAGCTGGTGAGGAGACCGGTGAATACTGCCTTCAAAGCACAATTAACCACGAAAGTAGTAAAATTTGGAAGTGACCACAAAACGGTGTAATACTGTCCTCTGATGCTGGTATGGAACCCATTGATTTTATAGCATAGACTATGAATATCAACGACTGTGTAGATATTTTACGTAGCGCAATGCTTCCGTATGCCAAAGAAAACATGCTTCTTCGTTGGAGAGTAACGATCCTAAACATACAGCATTGAAAACAAAAAAATGATTTTCAAACGAAAATATAAAATTATTAGTTTGACCAGCGCAGACTCCTAATTTAAATCCTCTAGAAATTCTATGGAAGATTGGGAATGTCTAGGTTGCAAAGCATCATCCAAAGAATAAAACAGACTTATGGAATGTTGGACAGACAGCGTGAAATGCTAGTTCAGCTTCTACTCGTGAAAACCTGGTGGTAAGCATACCCGGAAGATTGAATATGGCTTTACAAAACAAAGGACAAGCCAACAAATTTTGAAAGTGAGTTTTGTAACGGTAAAGGTCACTTTGCTAACGTTATGTAGAGAAATGAAGCTAACTTGGATTGTTTTGTATAAATATTTCAATAGTGTATTTATTTTGTTGCCACTTTAAAAACACTAACTTACGCAAAAATTTTTCGGAATCACCGAAAATAACGCTGCCTGTACGACATTCCATAAGTCTGTTTTATTCTTTGGATGATGCTTTGCAACCTAGACATTCCCAATCTTCCATAGAATTTCTAAAGGATTTAAATTAGGAGTCTGCGCTGGTCAAACTAATAATTTTATATTTTCGTTTAAAAATCATCTTCGTGTTTTCAATACTGTATGTTTAGGATCGTTATACTGCATAGAGATCCAGCAAAGTGGTATGTTTTCTTCGACATATGGAAGCAAAATCGACCACCTAGGTACACAGGAAACTTTATTCTACTTCAAAAGCGACACATTTTGGCAAGAACTGAATTTTCTAAAAAGTTTTTAGATTAGGGTGCAACTAAACGGCACATCGTGTTTTGGTCGAATAAGTCGAAATTTAACTTTTTTGTTTCAAACGGTCAGCAGCTGGTGAGGAGACCGGTGAATACTGCCTTCAAAGCACAATTAACCACGAAAGTAGTAAAATTTGGAAGTGACCACAAAACGGTGTAATACTGTCCTCTGATGCTGGTATGGAACCCATTGATTTTATAGCATAGACTATGAATATCAACGACTGTGTAGATATTTTACGTAGCGCAATGCTTCCGTATGCCAAAGAAAACATGCTTCTTCGTTGGAGAGTAACGATCCTAAACATACAGCATTGAAAACAAAAAAATGATTTTCAAACGAAAATATAAAATTATTAGTTTGACCAGCGCAGACTCCTAATTTAAATCCTCTAGAAATTCTATGGAAGATTGGGAATGTCTAGGTTGCAAAGCATCATCCAAAGAATAAACAGACTTATGGAATGTTGGACAGACAGCGTGAAATGCTAGTTCAGCTTCTACTCGTGAAAACCTGGTGGTAAGCATACCCGGAAGATTGAATATGGCTTTACAAAACAAAGGACAAGCCAACAAATTTTGAAAGTGAGTTTTGTAACGGTAAAGGTCACTTTGCTAACGTTATGTAGAGAAATGAAGCTAACTTGGATTGTTTTGTATAAATATTTCAATAGTGTATTTATTTTGTTGCCACTTTAAAAACACTAACTTACGCAAAAATTTTTCGGAATCACCGAAAATAATATATATAATATATATATATATATATATATATATATATATATATATATATATATATATATATATATATATATATATATATATATATATATATATATATATATATATATATATATATATATATATATATAAATATATATATATATATATATATATATATATATATATATATATATATATTATATATATATATATATATATATATATATATATATATATATATATATATATATATATATATATATATATATATATATATATATATATATATATATATGAAATGATGAACATGGTAGGATTGTTCAAAATGGTAAAACTCATTGTAAAAACAAAAATCGTAAAATAAAAAAAAACTGAACAACGATAAAAAGATGAAAAGTATCATAATGAATACAATAATATGAAAGCTAAAAAGTAAAAAACATGAAAAAACATCGAGAAGGCAAATATAGAAGAAAATAACAAATTTCACATTTTTCATATTCAAATTTTCGTGAAACTTTACGAAGCAATAGTATTAAAATACGTATGTGCGTAGAGATAAGTGAAAGTGAAAGTGATAGAATTAAAAAGTGAAATGATTCAAAAGTGTAAATTAAAGCAGTACAGTTTTGTCATTACGTGCTATAAGCAATACAGTTTATTTTATTGATGATCTATTATAACAGTTTAGAGGTTTATATAAACACAATACCTTTTTTATTTCATTGACCTTAAGACAAGTCGTGCTATCACTTTTTTTTTATTTTTTAATATCGTATTTCTCCATTTAGTGCATTTTTTTATCGTCAACCCCAAATTCATACATAATATAATATTGGTTGATGGTAATTAAAATTTGGTTTTTTATAGCACCCATTACAAAAGACAATGAAGGTTGTAAAGTAACTGCCTTAAGTATAGGTACTGGATTTAGCTTGCAATAAATTCGTTGTAAACTTCGTTTGTCGCTTAACCAAATGGTAACCATTCATTAAAGCTAATAAATAAATAAACAATCTCGTAGAACGTCTCAGCGACCGATCGTATATAATATTTCGTTACCCCAAACGAAACTATCTGGTGACAGGTTATGAAACTAAATCCTTTCATGGTGTTTAAAATATTGTCCCCGCTTAGGTGTGGAAACGCTGCCTCTCTGACTATGGTTTAATGAACGGGAACTTGTCATCGCAGTTGTTAGCATTTTGTCTACAAAGAAAATAGAAAGAGTGCAACAAAAATCAAACCAAACTCAAGTCCCCCGAGCCCGAACTAGACAAACAGTCATTTGAGTACTGAATTCAACGCATAGGAAAGTGTTTATTAATGCTACATTTGAGGTTAGAAATTGCTTTTTTATTGTTGTCAAGCGCGATTGTTTTGCGTCGATTTATGGGGAAAAATGAGTTTCCCCCTTTCGGTAAGCGTTTTTTTTTCAGAAAATCTTCTCTTGCTCGCGCATAACTTGTACCGTGTTGACACAGGACACCCTCCGGTAAGGCGACGACGGTACGATTCAAGCTGTTGCAACATGAAAAGGGTGCATTCACTCTGCGGTGACTGTCGATAAATTTTTGGGTTGAAACGAGGTAAATTGAGAATGAATTTGTAACAGAAGTAGCGACACGAAAAAAACAGCTATTTTAAAGGGCTGAAACACATTGCATTCGGATGGCTTTATTTGATCTGTCGAGTTTTTTTTTGCTTTCTATTCATGAGGGCCTAGGAAAACATGTGTCAAATCGTAAATAAATGTGTAGCGTACTATTAAATTGCACTGCACCGCGTACTGGTCCGTGTTGAACGCGGAAAAAACAGACGTCACTGCTTGTTTAACTTTATTGACAAAGGAAACATTAACGGGTTTGGTACAAGGTGTCGCATTTCATGTATTGGTTAAAGTTTAATGACCAGTTGAAAATGTTGGTTAACAATCGTCCTGCGAGCTTGAATCTCAGTAAGCGAATACTATAATGACATAACCTAGAGTTTTTCATATCACAATGAACTATCTTTTGCACCGGCAGCAAACTCCCGGAGCGGTTATACCCGTTTCGGACGAGCTGAAAAAACTTATGAGCGAGTTCAGCCGCGAAGTGCTTCGTAATCAGCCAAAGGATGTGATCGGTTTCATTGCCGACTACCTGGAAGCCAAGTTGATTCGACGAGAAAATCAGGCCGTTGCGAACAAAACCGTTGACAATGTGCTGGACATTAGTCTGGACATCATCGAGTTACTGAAAGAGTGTGAGCTAAGTAGTGATGCTGCCGAACGCGCCGTCCGAATGATAAGGGAGGCCTTTCACAAGCATTTTAAAATACGCACTGCAGACGAGAAACTGCGAGAAGCTTTCCGAGAGTCTGAAGTGATGAAGAGACTAGTGGAGGAATGTGGCTTCACGGAAGAACAAGCAGTGAAGGCAGGAAAGATCATCGAGAGAGCTTATAAAACATACTATCTACGGAATGTCTACAAAGATTATCACGGGCCAGCGGTAACGAGTGATTGGCAAGATGCGGCAAAACATACACTTCAAATCTACGGTGCAAGCGGTGCGACACCGGAAGAAATGGAACGAGCGGCAGTCCGAATACAAGCGGCGTACCGTGGATACTATACGAAAAAACAGCAAGAGCTGAATCGAAAAGCCGAGGTGATTCAGAAAGCAATTCGCAGTCATCAAGTGAAGCAGGTTGCCACCGGAGTACTGGAGCAGCTAATTGATGACGTGGTCGATCCGAAGATCTCTGGCCGCGAGGAGGTGATGCGTATTGTGGATATGGTTCTTAACGACTCCGCTTGCTCAACAAGCTCAGAAAAAAAGGTGTTTGACGAAGCTGCCACTAAAATTCAGTCGGTTTTTCGGGGAAAGCAGGCGCGTAAGGAAGTTTTCAAAAAAGTCGAGAATGATAAAATCGAGCGCGAGATAAGGAAAGTATCGTTGGTTGCACAAGCCAGCAACATAACTGATGATAACCTTGAAAAGGCGGCTACCTTAGTGCAGTCGGCTGCGCGAGGTCATCTAACCCGTCAAAAGATTCAGAAGGAGAAAGCCGCCATCCAGATGCAGGTTAGTTCCCAGGAATATCGGTTTAATTGCTCATCCTCAAAATTACTTCATTCTAGAGTTTGGTTCGAGGCCACCTTGTACGAAAGCGTCTAGCCGAAAAGTCGCCGCCAGCAGAGAACAAGTAACAAAGCTGCCACGTCAGCAGGGATAGAGCTTGCAGCCGTGGAACGTCGTGGAAACTAACAACCAAATTGTCAATAGCTTTCCTGGAACTCATAACTTGCCGTAGATTCTCACGCTCCAAATGCATGTTTTGGAAGCCATGTTGACGCTACTTGTCGCAATGTTGTAAGGAATTTCAGCATGCCAGCGACAGAAGACGATAAGATTTAATGCCCTAACACTACACAGTTAATCGCAGCCACACATCGCTTGCCGGCTGGAAGGAGCAAATACATTGCGTGAACATTTACGGTCATATCTCAAAGAGATGACTGCTTTATTTTCTTTATGGAAAACTTGGAACCACGGTGGCCTTGTGGGTAGAAGTGTTGCCAATTTTTTTTATGAACAACTTTATGCTTTAGTTTTATTTTCGTTGGCTAGTTGACGAGTTACACCGCAGATTTATTATACCGGATTCACTTCTCTCCGGTTACGTTATGAGAGTGAAATAGCCATAAATAATTTAATTACCATTTGGCTGAGCAGACCGTTGCTTCTTTATACAGTACGGTCGTTCGGTGTGAGGTGGACTTTTTTACGACATTTTCTTAGCGTGGCTCGTAAAGATTGCGTCCGAGTGCTTGTCGCGTTTGGTGGTGTCTTTTTAATTATTTTTGGTCATTTTTCATACTGTTACCTATATGTGTACGGCAAAAGAATAAGCCGTCAATTATAGTGCGATATTCGGGTGCCCGGGAGTAGAGTGTAACAGCCGAGAAGGCCAAAGGTGGATCCATTTGTCCACCCGAACCGACGGGTTTCGTGCCTGTCACTAGACGTGACAAGGTGGCACCTGAAATGTTTGTGATGGTGATACCGCAAAATATGCTCATTGTTTGTGACTAGGTTGTGAATTTAATGGCGAAATAAAAGAAAACGTTAGTGGAGATTAAATTATGCTGTAAAAATAACACTTAAATTGTTAGTATTTATATTTCAAATAAAAAAGACAGATTTTAAGATACGCGTTATTGCATTTGAAAGAAAATCGCTTTACTTTTCTCTGGTGAACACTGCTCAAAAAAGTCCAGTCAATATACTGTCGCTTCTCAACAGAGCTATTTTCTCTAACAGCAAAATCTAATAATAAGTGATGAATCGAAATAATCGTATCATAATAAAATATTCATTATCCTCGGAACAGATAACAATTATCACGTGCCGCACAATTATGCTACTCCACCCGGTCGTGAAAATAGTAACGCCACGCCCCCAAACAATGGCCCTAGCTGGTGCCCGCCACATGACGCATCGTGGGCATCAGTGATGGGACCATGTGTGACGGCGGTGCGTCAATGCGTCATCGCGTCGTCGTCGCCGTCGCTGATGTTTCGCATGGAATGCCCCTTTCGACACCGGATGAATGATACCTACCGAGCGAGGCAGGCGGTGTCGCACGACCACGAGATATGTGGTTACGCTTAAATTGATGACGATGACTTTGCAGCCAACCGGCCAGAGAATCGCCCCCTAAGGTACCAGTTGCAAGTGATAAGTGATGCTTCAACGCCTTTCTATTGGCGTTGGTGTGAGAAGGTGATCATCGGTCGGGGAAGCAATAATTACTGTTGCGTTGCTTACCGGGCTCTGAGTTTTGACAATGATCGATCACTGAGTGATAACTTTTATTAGATTTTCTTCACAACTTGTGTATAACACTTGACTTTCGAGTAACTACAAGCGTTCAGTTCTAGGGTAGTGAAAAACATTTGATTTCAGCCGTACAACGCTGAACCAAAAATAAATTGGAAGTTTGTTATTGTTACGTAGGTTGCATTTATGATTAAATAAAATTGAAATTATTTGCTAGTGCTCTTTACAACATTGTGATTCTCATCAATTTTAAAAAGATATTAAAAAACTCAATTGTTGCCTATACTTCAAAAAACTTGCTGGCACATTCTCAGCGATGTTAGTGCACCAAACCAATTTTTGAAATGCACATCCCAGTAATGTGAATATTATCCCAAGACCAAAAATTTACAAATATATGTCAACGATGTTTTGGGAAAGTTCGTCAGCATAACCCAGCTATTCCTCGTCAGCAAGAAACTTGAAATACACAGTAGATCGAACTATATATTTTTTTTTAAGTGGGACTACGTCTTTGTTTACTATACTGGGATGCATTCTGTAAAATTGGAAATAAAACTGGCAAATGTTGCGTCAGATTTCAAACGTTAATAAAAGCATAACCACATGATGGATAACAATAACCAATGTAATGTTGGAAAGATAAAATGTGTAACAATTTTGTAATATGCTAGTTATCACATCTTATTTCATTGCTAAGCGGTAAAATTAATAAAAAGTTTAAATGACAAGTTTTACCCGAACAATGAACCAATTACATGCGAGCATTCCTGTATCAATATCGAAATAAAAATTGACAGAGTCTCCCCGTCCCAATAGGTTAATTTATTTTTGCTTCCATGAGCTTAGATTAATATGATGTCTCGAAGGTAAAAGTTTTCCGAAAAGTTTGAAACAATCCCCAGTTTTGAAAAATTTCTAAACCTGCTTTCAGAGCCTAATAAAAACTGATGTCTTGAAAGAAAATATGCCAGTAAAAGTAACAGTACCAGTGGAGTAAAGAGCCGCAACGGATATTTATTTACGTTTATCTTCGATACTCACTAAATAATCGTGACCGGATAGTATCGAAAGAGTGAATTTCCAAATATACACATTCATAGAACAGTAAGAGCCTGCGAATGCTTGTGAATTTTTGGTTTATTCACTAAGATTCATTCATAATCTCTTTTTATGTTTCAAAATTGTTACATGATTTATTATTATTCCAAGCTTTACCATAATAAACGTATATTAGCTGTCTTCGTAATACAGCGAATGTAGTTGTAGGCAAATGAAAAAAATTGTCAAGCAAAGAACAAAAGTGGAATTGTTGATTGCTACGATTTTTTGCTGAAACTTGTTAATATTTTGATTAATATATCTTCTTATGTTTGCCAATTAATGAACCTTTGTAAGGGCTTCCATATTATTCTGAAACTAAGATCCATATAATAAACTTGATTTAATCAGAGTTAAATAAGACAAAACCATGTATCATAAGTATTATTGGATTTGGTTTTTGAGGATATAGAGTAAATTCTGACTTTGACGCATTACGAAAAACTCGTGGTGCTTCTTCAACAAGCACGATATGCTTGTGCCTTATCAAATACATGTTGTTTGCACAAAAAAAATACTACTGACATAATATCCCCAAACATAAACGATATTTTTTCGAGTGTTGTTGAATATATTTCAAAAATTGATTTCCAGGGGAGGCTGAAAATAAAAATACGTACAGTCGCTGAGCAAACACATTGATTCTGTCTGCAGACTCTGTATATTTTGTAACAAAAAATCCCATAATTACGGTGTTTAGTCCCACGTCATCATTTCATACAACCCTAGGGCTGTACTGCCCATAAAAGCATAAGAGTCCCATATGGAAATGCTCACAATTGATAAAATTGCAAATGAAGTTCTAATCTTGAATAGAAAGCAAATAACTATGATTTAACTAGAAATATGTTTTATTCAACTTTACGATGATTAGGGGTATCATTAGTTATTTCCATGAGTTCTAAGAACTTTTGAATGAATTCTTGGCTTGGTAATAAATGATGGGACTCGTTTACCTTTATTTTTTCTCTATAAACATAAAATAAAAGCATATCAGTCTCCACGAATTCTAAAGTGGCCAAGGCGTTTATCATCTTTCCTTATTGTGTCTGTCGTGTTAACAGTTTATTTTAGTCCAAATTTTTTCGAAATGGATCAGTGGATCATAGGAATTGCAATATAGTGAATTGGTTTCAACGGATTGCAGCATGAACCGGTGCATATTATTTACAAAACAGTAACAAAGCTGATGGACGAAAGCTCTTTCGACATAGAGTCTACAATAAAATTCCTAGAATCTACGAAGAATCCATGCAGACAGTAAGGCTACACTCCTGAATACTTTAATTCCGTTCATCCCAGATGCTAAGAAGAATTTTTGGAAACAGTTATCAGAAAAATGTTGATTTGAAAAGACAATTAAATATTTGTTTAGGATGGGACTGGTATGTCTTTATTTTCAATATGGGACAGACAAGGTTAGGTATTTTTCCAGTATTTTTTAGAACAAACTTTCAATTTTCATCAAGGCATACGAAAATTATGACGAAATTAGATACATTGACCGCATAAACTAAAACTTGCCTAAAAGTCATATGGGACTCTTATGCTTTTATGGGCAGTGTATACCTTGTAGTATTTATCTCACATTATACTACTTGATAACAATAAAGGCAAGACAAATCGAGGGAACAACCGTGAAAATGCGTCGAGAAACTTGAAAAAAGCGATGGTGAAACGCGAACAGGAGCTTTTAATTGCTGAGAACCAGGAGGTAATCTGGACTGATGCAGATTCCGGTACAGACTATCAAGGTAACGATGTTTGCGATAATTACAACTGCTCAACATATTGATCCAGTGTTTCAGAAACATAATGTTGTAAGAACAATAAGTGTTGTTTGTCTGGTCTCGCGTCGCGTCGCGTAATTTAAAAGACGCACTGACGAAACACAAACTTTGAAGCTATAGGCAGTCAAAGACCAGTCCACAAGCAACCGAAAACACGTCTGACCTGTCGGGCAGCTCAAGACGCACTGAAGTGTGTACGCTTGTTTATAGCAACATCAGTGGCATTACTGCCTAATAAACAAAACTTCAAAACAGTCGTTTTTCAGGACAAAGAAATCGTCATCGAGTGGCTCGTCTGTTTATCTGTGCCAAAACTGAGGCCAACAATTTATATCGGGGATGCCCTGCTCTTGCAGAACGATACATCTCGGAGGGTGTACGGGTGTTTATAACCTCCTGCTTCTTTTGAACGTGTAGGAATCGTTGTAATATAAATTCGGACAATGATGAATTCTATATGGCAATAACCAATTCCGATATAGAAATATTCGATTCAAATCCTCGTTTTAAGTTGCCCTAGGGGCGAAAATGTAAGAGACAAGTTAATATGATGTAAATTCTTGTCGAAATAAAGACTTACTGTGTCTTTCTTAAAACTATTACACTTTATCAACACAAAATGTTCAATTTACAACCAGTTTTGCGATAAAAAATTATGAAACAAAACTTTCTCCAACAAATGCAATCTTCTTGTTAAGGTGTTTGCACTGAATTGAAGAAGAGCGGGCATGAAACAAAAGCACAGCTTGGGAATAGTAATTCCAATGTCTTGGTTTTGGTTTTGACAGTTGATGATGATGATGATGATGATGGTCCCGCCACATACCCCTACAAAGGTTTGAGCTGGACGATTTATCTATAGATAATTAATGTAGTCACATTTCAATCAGTTATACAAAAAAGAAACGAATTGATTTTACCTCCAGATATAAGCTTCTTCAAAAACTGTTTACTTGATTCACATCGGTAAAAATGTGAAGAGCTATAGAGCTACACAAAACTAGCACAGGGTTTTCATGACCTTCAGCCAGACTAACCACAACTACTTCATGATTTTTCTCTAAGCATTGTTAAAGAATCCATTTATATCTGAATTCCGCGCGCGAGGATCAAACTTATGTAGTCACTTTCCATTATATTTTAAAGCTACAACAACATAAAGGAAAAAATCCATCATCACCACCGTGACGAACACAGTAGTTTTTGTTAATTCATTACATATTAAAAACCTAAATTAATCCACCTAGCGGTCAGACCCAGCCTTTCTCATTCGAACTGTTATTTGTAAAAATAGATTTACATAAACGCTTCAATCCAATAAATGTATATTCACTCTTAAAAAATATTGATGTTGTAATCTATACATATAAAAACGCAGACCGGATTGCGTTTGGTCTGTCTGTCTGATCCATATAGGCTCGAAAATTACCGAACCGATCGGCGTGAAAATTTGTATGTAGGGGTTTTTGGTGCCTATTAAGGGTTCTATGATATTTTCTGGAAGGGAGGGGTCCCATACAAATGAAACATAAATTTCTGCACAACTCAAGAACAAACCAAGCAAATGAAACCGAATTTGGCATGTAGATGTTTTAAGGGATAAAAAATATGTCCATAATGTTTTGACACCCCTCCTTCTTTTGGAAGGGAGGGATGCCATACAAATGAAACACAAATTTCTGCACATCTCGAGAGCTAACCAACTAAATGGAACCAATTTTGGCAGGTGAATGTTTAAGTGGTAACAACTATGTTCCATAATCGACCTCAGGCAACATTTTGGATTGTAAGATGGCAACTTCCGGTTTCTGGAAATCAGCCTGAAATGGACGATTCCCATTAAATATGAGTATCTCCGGAACCAGAAAGATGCAGAGAGTCTAAAAATTGATCACAGACACAATCTTGAATTTTAAGATGGTGACTTCCGGTGTCTTGCAAACAGCCGGAAATGACCAAATACCATTCAATATGAATGTTTTCGGAACCAGAATTACGCCCAGATGACAGAAATTGATTTCACAGGCAATTGTAAAGTTCAAAATGACGTCTTTCGGTTTCTGAAAAACAGCCCAAAGTGACCAAATACCACCCACTATGAGTATCTCCGGAGTTAGAATGTTGCAAGAACACCACTATGAATTGTAGGATGGCAACTTCTGATTTCTGGGAAACAGCCAAAACTGGCCGATTTTCGTCTGACATGAGTATCTCCAGATCTAGAATGATACACAGCAGCTGAAATCGGCCACACACCCCATTTTGGATTCTATGTTGGCGACTTCCGGTTCCTGGGAAACAGCCGAAAATGATCGAATAACATCCAATATTGGTGTTTCTTCAACCAGAATGACGCTCAGAGGCTAGAAATTATCTTAAATACCATTTTGAAACCCAAGATGGCGACTTCCGGTTTGTGAAAAACAGCCTAAAATAACCAAATACCATCCAATATGGGTATTTCCGGAAATTTTATGACGTACTGAAGCCACAAATCGACCTCAGACAACATTTTTAATTGTAAGATGGCGACTTCCGGAGTCTGAAAAACAGCCGAAAATGACCAATTACCACCCAATATAAGCGTTTCTTTGACCAGATTGACGCACGGAGGCCAGAAATTGTTCCCAAATGCCATTTTAAAATCCAAGATGGCGACTTCTGGTTTGTGAAAAATAGCCTAAAATAACCAAATACCATCCAATATGAGTACCTCTGGAACTAGAATGATGCAATGAGCTAACAATTGACCTCAGGCACCATTTTGAATTGCTAAATGGCAACTTTTAGGAAACAGTCGAAAATGACCGAATAATACTCAATATGAATATTTCCGTAATCGAGATGATGCAAAGAAACCAAACATTGACCCTGGAAACCATTTTGAATTTAAAGACGACCACTTTAAGTTTCTGGAAAACAACCAAAATAACTAAATACCTCCCAATATGGGTATTTCTGGTGTCAGATTGATGCCAGAAAATCTGCTGAAAATGACCGAATACCACCCAATATGAATATATTCAGAATTAAGGCGATGTACAGAAGCCAAAATTCGAGGATATTGTCATTTCGATAAACTCAATCATTTCAAATGATTTGTTATTTGACTTTGATCATATCCTATGGTCGATTCGTCGTGCATTTGCAGACTTTTAACACATCGCAAGGAATCAATAAATTTGGAACATTCAAACAGTACGATACCATAATTAAATTATGTTGAGGCCACATATATCGATCAAAGCAGGTATAGTTTTAAATAGTCTCTAAATTTCTTTTCTTTCCATGACTTTTGAGCCACATATCAAATTGTTATGAAGTTTGTTATTTGTAAGTTCGAGAGATGACTCGTTCGTATGACACTAGTTATGTTCAAATAAGTCATGTAGTCTTTGAGATAATGGGCTTTAGTTGTTTTATTAACAATTTAATACATAACGGTTGCTTAAGTTCGATTATAATCAAATAAAATGGGAACGTATAGGGCAGCCAAACTTTGAAACCACGTGTTCAATCATAATTCATCAGTTAACCCTTAGCCTGCTCATCTGATAATAATATTGATAATATTCAAATCGGTTGTGTAGTTTCTGAGATAATGATGTTTCGTGATTTTCACATTTCGACACATTACAGACAAAGTTACAGTCCGATTATAGTTAAATTCAATAGGGTGTTATGAGGCAGCTAGACCTCTCATTTGACACTAATTTAGTGAAAATCGGTTCAGCCATCTCTGAGAAAAGTGAGTGAGTCCAAGTAGTTCTCGGAATATGTTCCTTTTCATAGCTGGATTTCACATTTTTAAACATAACAGGCAAAGTAATAGTCCGATTGCAAAACAAATCAATAGGGTCTTATGGGGTAACTAGACCTTCCATTTGACAGTGATTTTATGGAAATCGGTCCAGCCATCTCTGAGAAACATGAGTGAGATTAAACAGTCTTCAGAACACGTTTCTTTTCATAACTTTTGAACCACAAGTTCAATCTTCATAAAATTCAAAAGTTAAGGGTTCTTAAGGTAGCCCGTTCATTTGAAATTTATTTTGTTCAAATCGGTTGTGTAGTTTTTGAGATAATGATGTTTCATGATTTTTACATTTTGATACATAACCTCTAAACTAAAAATCCGATTACAATAAAATTCAATAGGGTCTTATGGGACAACAAGACCTTTCATTTGCAATTAATTTCATGAAAATTGGTCCAGCCATCTCTGAGAAAAGTGAGTGAGAATAAAAATCTGCACATACACACACACACACACACACACATACAGAAAATGCTCAGCTCGTCGAGCTGAGTCAAGTGATATATGCCATTCGGCCTTTTGGAGCACTTTTTTACTTTCGGTTTTGCAAGTGATTGCTATACCTTTCTAGGAGAAAGGCGAAAAGATCTAAAATAAAAAATGAATAAAATTTTGCAACACAATCAGATCCGTTCGTAAAAACTTCGTCAGTTACATGCTTCAATAAAACAATAAATAAATAGATAGGTTCCAAAAATAAATAGTTCATCCAAAATAAATCCGTTGTTTAAACTTTGTCAGATAAACTCTCGTCATTTTATAAAAGTTTTAATTTTCGTTCTGTGCAACAGAAACTTTCACGTGTGAAATACATTGTCTCTTGAACTCCGCAAGCGTTGGTGCACGTTTAACATGTCTTGGCATCGCATTGAAAAAAATTATACCTTTATAAAACAATGAATTCTGTGAAGCTCTCGTTAGAAAGAAAATTGTTCTTAATTCATCCGCGTTTCTAGTGTTATATCTATAAAAATCTCTTCCTCCTTCAATTCGATCACACAATTATTGAGGTAGCAAAGCATTAATTATTTTAAAAATGAACACCATAGACAAATAAACAATTCGTTGCTTCACGGATAACCATTGCAAAGCGTCCAATAAATTCCAATAAATAAAGTTCAATAAAAGCAGAGGAAGTTAATCTATCACAATTCAAAATCAAACGCATTATTCTATTCTGAAAATGCTGTAACCTCAATAATTGTGTGCTGTTGGCCAAAAACAAAAAGGTAGGGCAAAAATCCAAATGTGGAGAGATGATTGACATGTATAGAATAGAATTTCATACTTTTTGGCAATTTTCTTGATGACATTGTCAATGTGAGCGTTGAACTTTAGGTTGTCATCAATAATCACGCCAAGATATTTAATCTCCGGAACGCGACCAATTGCCTCATCATCAATCAAAACAGAGACATCGTCATTTACAACGGTGCGCGAGAAAATCATATATTTAGTTTTATCTATATTTAATTTCAATTGCTTATACTTCAACCATCTGTTTAGAGAACGTAAATCTTCATTCTTAGCTGCAATGAATAATACGGTGTCGTCGGCAAAAAGATTGATATCACAAAAACGTAAAACTCGTCGAATGTCATTTATATACATAATGAATAAAAGGGGCCCTAATACACTTCCCTGTGGAACTCCAAGATCATTCTCCACGGGACTAGATACCGAATCATCAAAAACAGTCCGTTGAGTTCTGTCAGACAAATAGCTTTCAAACCATCTGAATGCAGTACTCGAAATTCCAAAGCGCTTGATTGTGTTCAACAATAAGGGCCTAGAAATTGACTCAAAAGCGCGTTTTAGAGCCAAAAAAACAGCAAATATTGTGTCTCTATTCTCTAAGTTGTCTTTCCATTTTGCTAGTACTAAGTTCAACGCGGTTTCACACGAATGGCCTTCCCGGTAGCCAGATTGTTCCGGAGTTAATAACGAAATATTCTAACAGCTGACCTTTAACAACAAGTTCTAATATCTTTTCTAAAGTGTGTAACATGTTGATGGGACGAAACTCTTCGGCTTTAATCGTTCCAGCAACTTTTTTAATTGGAACAACCAACGATTCTTTCCACACTTTAGGCACGTGCCCAGTTAGCAATGATTCATTAATAAGGTTCAGCAGAGTGTGACCAATAACATTGAAGCAAGCTTGAATGACCCTAGCATTTACATTGGCTACTCTAGCCGTTTTACCTAATGAAAAACAAATATTTTTATTTTTGTGATTTGGTGAAAACCATCAAAGATTCCTTCAAGAGGATCCCTTTCTTCAGAAGAACTTTGGGCAACTGAATTGTCTATCTGAAAAAAACTCATTAAGATAAAATCTGAAAAGGCCGATTTTTTAAATATCACTTCTTGTTTTTTTTAGTATAGAATCTCAAATTCAAGTATCTTAATATTTTAAACTTTTTTGAAAGTCATCCCTTCGCAACTTTCCTCTATCTCGGTTTTTTATTCAGATAAATCGATTTATTAAAAAAATTTCAGCCCTTTTCAAATGTTAATACATATACATTCAAAAAAAGATGCAAAGTTATTTAGGGTACTAAGGCCTACACACCCGCAATGTTCCATTGTATTCTGGGAAGCTACTACCAACCCCTCAGTTGAGTTGGCGCGAAACCCTTCTCATCTTTATCAAATTATTGAAAAACTTTAATGATTCGTTTGCTTTTTATGAAATTTTCACCGTGTTTTTAGCAACTTCGTATTTTACTCGGATTATTTATAATCATATTTTTTGTTAATCATCTATTTGAAGTGTAGGTTCAATTTAATTTAAGGACCTTAAAAAAATGGCTAATACATTTTATTGGCCTCAGCTCGAAAATTTTGTATGTTCAAGATATCGAAATTTTTCGAAAAAAATATGAAAAAAAGATCTCGACGATTCAAGCATTTCTAAGACATTATTTTTTCATCGGTTAAACAAGTAGATAAAACTTGGACCACTATTCGTTGTCTTCATCCCAAAATCTGATTGAGGTCAATTTTTGCATGGAGATTTTTTTTTCGAGAAGATATAGCTTTTAAGTCCTACCGCTAAACGAAATTCGACATCGGAGATTGCGGGTTCGGGTCCCGTCTGTACGAGGGAAATTTATTCTGAGTCAAAATCACATCCTCAGCCTGTGTTCATTACTCGCATCCTCGAAAAAATCACAAGCATTGCCTACTTTATAACTGGATATTCGAGAGTCAGCATTCTCCCATAACAGAAATATTGGAAGCTCAACGGCAAGTTAACAACAGCAAAAAGTTGAAAAAAAAAACAAGAAAGCCCTATAAGGCAAGGATTGCGAACGATTAGGAGATAGAAAGGGCGAAAATTGTGCAGGACTCTATGTACAAACTTATCAGAGTCGACGAACAGCTGAATTTAGTTTTTATAGTTTTCCAAGACAGTTTTTTCCTTATTTTCAAAAATGAAAAAACGGGAAATTTTATGAAATATTGTTGGGAAAACCAGGAAAAAGCGAGAAATCGAAAATTGATTTTAAGGGGTCACCCTGTTATACATTTGTATTGCCTTTTTAGTACAATCATTTTATATCCTGAAATCCTAAAATCCTAAAATCCTAAACAAGCCGTTTTCACAAATCAATAGATTTTTTTTGCTTTCTTTATGGTCACTTTTTTGGTCTCTTTTTTTATTCATTTAGTCTCTAAAGTTCTTATTTTTGAGTCACTCAGTCGCTACCAGCTCTGCATTCTGGCGTAGTGCGATTGAGAAAATTAAATAACGGATTTGGAAAACGTGTCAATGAATACGAAATGTTCAATATTCGACTAGTATAAAGTGCTTTTTTGGTCAAATTAATTTTAAAATTTGGTCATCAAAACAATCAAAAATTTCAACCAATGCAATATTGTTCAGACCTCGAATGACACAAGACTGAGATGTTATACTCGAATTTAGCAGAAGTAATCACGGAGTAGTTTTATTTCAACTATTCATGAGAAGGGTAAAACTAGTCAATGTTACCCCGCTGATCAATGATACCCCGTTTTACGGTACTGCATTTACTACGGGGTTTCTTTACGCTGTATAGGGGATATACAAAATGATTTGGACTAGCAACATTTTATCAGTGTTGCAATGATCATAACTTGACGAAAACTCAATTAATTTTGACGTAACAGGTTTCATTCTACTGGAACAGTTTCCTAACTTCCTAATATTTTTTGCAACGTGCTAACATGTACCGGAAATGTTCCGGATTTTGGGAGTGTGTGTCAAAATTCTGTTATCATACAGATGATTGTTCAAAAATGTGTATTTTAAAAGTATATTCATAAATTTGTTATTCAATTAACAAAATCATGTACGTTCTAACTAATAATTATCTTTTACTGCCAAAAACCTTACAAAACTTGTTATAATTTGTTAAATTCAGTAAGTAATTTTGATAGGAATTTTGATATTTTAACTATTAACGAGACCAAGTTTAGAACACAAGTTGATACAAAAAATTCGTAACAAAATATCAAGATTTGTTATAATCCTGAAATTTTTGACTGATCGGGCAGACGCATGGATCACGAGTTGTTCCAGGTATTTTTTTCCCTTGTAGAAGACTGAACTAATGCGACCATTTTTTGATCTTTTATGGTATACTTCAACTTACTCTAAGTGCGTACGATCAGGTACATCACTATTTGGTGAGTTGATGTCCTTGCTACATTGCACATTTATCCCAGTTGGGCAACACACTTTGTATGAAGTTTATTAGTAGATGTTCTAATGTTTCGCTTTTGATGTCATAAAGGCGACATTTATCATCATAAAGTTTGCCTATCTTCTTGAGATGATACTTACTCGGACAGTGCCCTGTAATAAGAGTTGTGAATGTTCTCAGGTCTTTCTTATTTAGACTGAGCAGCACGAGGCCCTTTTCGCGATTTGGCTCTATCAATCTTTTCGATAGTCGTAATCCACTTATGACATCCCAGTTTACTTTGATGGTCGCTTTCTCCCATTCACCGAGTTCAGCTTTCAGAGCGCTCGAGCAGACTCCACAGAAAGGTTCTGAGCCAACAAAGTTAGCGGATGACCCTTGTGCTTCGATTTCACAATGACCAGGAACCCAGTATAAGTTAACCTGGTTTTTCATAACTAACTGTCGGAGCGACAGTGTACCAGGTATACAACCATGCTTATACAGAGAAGGTACTACAGCGGGGCAGGTTTCAGTGGGCTGGACATGTGGCCAGAATGCCTGACGAAAGAGCCTCTGGAACTATACTCATCAGAGAACCAGAAAGAGGCCCCCTTGGTAGGCCTCGCACTCAGCGGATATGCGCAGTGGAAGTAGATGTACGATCTGCTGGTGTACGAGGTGACTTCAGAACAGCTGCCCCAGACAAAAGAAGCTGGTAAGCAGTCCGTCTGCCAATAAATTAAAGTAAGTAAGTAAATACATTCAATTCGCTGAGTGTCATGATAAAGTATCATCCATAAGCCTCGTTGACCTTTTGGAGAGTTGAAAATCCGGCCAGTGTCCAAACTTTTATATTAATTTTTAAGAATTTGAATAAACTCAAATCTACGAAGCGAAAGGGCGTCCAAGTAACTAAAACCTACGTCTACGAGAAAAACACCAAAGTGAATTTATTACGTAGTTTATGAAACTTGAGCTTGAGTTCGAGCGACCGCACATTTCCTAGTTGCTTCTCCGGGATGGACCTGAGCTAGTGAGGTATCACAAAGAACCACCGTAAGAAGGCTAATTTGGGATTAATTTACCATGTACAACAGTTCACTAGCTTCCATTTTGTATAGATCGATAACGGCGCCGGCTATGTCCTTACGGTCGGTTATGAAAAAAGAGAAGGGATTGTAACTAGCAATGGGCAAGATCGATCCGATTTTTGCAAAATCGTTCTTTTCGGGTAGATTCATCGATTTTTTGAATCGATTTCTTTGCGCGCGGTCTTCTACTGAATCGATCCTTTGGATGGCAAGATCGTTTTTTTTCGCCTGAAAAATAAATGTGTGCAAAACGGATTGAAGACAATAGTGATTGCATTTATTGTTGCTAACGTAATCTGCGGCCGAATTCCGAGAACACTTTTTTTTGAAGAGAAGAAAATTTCTTTATTGATAGTATACAAAATTTTTTTCTTCTCTCCGAAGAAGTGTGTGCTCGGAACTCGGACACTGATCTGAAAAATGTGTCAATTTTTTACCGGGATGACCATGGATGAAGAATGGACTAAAGTTCAGTAGACATGAAACCGAGAAAAACGCATTTCAAATGTTTTTGTTGGTTCAAACAATTGTCTACGTCCATGACAACTTTTTTCATGAGTAAGTCACCACCCCCACAAGGTTCCAGAATATACAGCTTTTCACGAACGGTAATGGCACGCTGCCCATTTTGACGTTTTCTGTAGGTCAGGGAAGCTGGATAACCTTGTCGTCGTGTTGAAAAAGAACAATCCGCAGCCAAATTAAGTCCCTCCAGTATTTTTAACGCAGTAACCATTTTTTTGCCTTTGTAAACGCGACATCAATAGTTATCAAACCCGTATGAAATTTGGCTAATACGCATGCGTTGTGAAATATATCAAGGATCAGGGGTGGGTGAAACGGCTCTTTTGCAAGAGCGGCTCTGAACTGACTCATGGTTCACAATGATTCACGAGCGTTGACAGTTCGTGTTGTCTCGGTAAACTTCGGGTTCGCGCGAACCAAACAGTTCTGCTGCGCCCAAAGAACCGCCTGGGTTCGAATCCCACCGCCGACATAGGTGTCGATGGTTGTGATGTGGCATGATCCACTCACAACCAACCCAACTGGTCTAGATTCAATCCTAGCCGACACCGGGAGATTTTCTGAGGCGAAAAATCTCTGGGATCACGCCTTCCATCGCATGAGGAAGTAAAGCCGTTGGCGCCGGTCCGTTAATAAACGGGTCGTGAGTTAGGGTCCTGGGTGTGGAGTCGCCTCCCTGGGCGTCGGTGCTTGGCCACAACAGTGGCGGAACTAGACCGACGGAAAACAAGCGAGAATAAAAAAAAAGGCTCGTGAGCCGTTCGCCCATCCCTAGCGAGGATGAAAAGAACGACGATACGAATTTGCACCTCGAACTGAATATATAAATTACCGACCACAAGACCGCCTCGAAAGTTTGACATATATGTATTGTATACAATCATTACTAACTGATTGGTGTATATTGGGGTGGCAATGGACTTTGACAGTTTTATTTAGAAGTAGTGTTCAATGTTTAGCCCTCACAAACAGTTAGCAAAATTTCAATTTTTTGGATAACACCCGACCTCGACGTTTTATACATTTCTAATAACCCGTTCACATGATGTAATATTGCTCATCTTGATTTCAAATCCCATACTCCAAACTTTTCGTGAAAACTAGATGTATGTATGTTTCAAGATACGCGATATCACGTGATATCTGCTATAGTGTGAAAAAGGCATAAGACATTAGGCACAAAAAAAAACTATTACAAACTGTGCTTTTCTTCAGAAGTCGAGAAAGTGAAAGTTAGACCAAATACTTCTGAATTCCGATTGAGCTGAAATTTTGCATTGCATTGGATATTGAATTTACCGTTTTGGATATTAGCCAACATTATTTCACATTTGCTACCTCAACCTATTTTTCAACTATGAGTAGCGGGGTACTCGTTAACTCAAATATTGCAAAAGTTGAATAAAATGTTCGTGTATATGCCGTGCTGCATTCTGTTCAGCATGGTGTCGCGCTCGCCATTTTTGTTTATTTGAGTTTGTGCTGCGGATGTTCCGATTTTTTTATGAATTAGGTTGTTCAGCTATATCAGTTTTCTCTATCATCTGAATGATCTAAATTTTCTAAGTAAAACGTGATTTAAAAAAAGTTCTATCATTGTCCTTCGCTTTTTAAATCACGATTTAAATTAGCTAAACAACCCAATTATACAGGTTTGGATTGCTCTTAGTGCATCCTAAACAATAGACCATTTCACCAAACTTTCTGTCAAAATTTCGTTCATGAATCAAGTTCACAAACGTCTCGTGAAATGGTCTATGGGATGAGCGACAACGAAAACTCTTAGTAGAAAAAAACCGCCAAAAGAGTACACGCGGTAAAGAAGATGGTAATAAACTAAAAAAGCCGTATCGTTAGTAGATGTTGTGAACGAAAACTCGTTGAACATGATTGATAAACCAGAAAACGCAAAGAAAACAAAATCTCCATAGATATAGCCAAAAAAGGTCGTAAAAAGCTTATACCAAACAAAAATCGATTTTTTGTTAAATCAATTTTTCAGGCTCGATTTTTTTATGAATCGATTTTATTAATTTTGATTAATTGATGCATTTTATACTTTTGCCCTTCCCTCTACTACATGCTTATAGACTCTCCACTGTTCTTGTTTATCGAGCCTCGTTATTACTCCCGCCGAGTACCGGAAGTTATAATTGGCCGAGGTGTAGGTATTCTATTTTTTTTATTAAATTTAGCATGAGGGAAGGATTTAATTAGTGTGATGGGAGGGAGCCTGTGAATGAACCTATGCGAAAAAGCCTCTCTGACACCAAACGGAATAGGGGATATCGACTGATTCATATTTTCCTAACGTTACAATGAAGCGACTATCTCCGTTGCTGAATAATGATCATTGTAACGTCATGAAAAATAAAATCTTCACAAAAATACAGTTCACCAGTTATCGCCAGTCTTAGCGCAGCAAAATTTTCAATTATTGTTTGTTTTATGATTTGATACATGGAAGAAGAAACCGTTATAAAATTTCAAATAGAGCAGAGTTTTTTTTATTAAGAAGACTTTACAGGTTTCGCTTTAGAGCTCAAACTGGAAGAAAATAAAAGGTTATAACTTTTTACCCGTTTCTGTGAATATTGGTGCCCCTACCAAAGATAAGTTTTTCACAAACTTCAATGAGTTTTCCCATAAGCCAACGTAGAAGCGTCGAACCCGGCGAACAACTACTGTCGCATCTTGACGCACCTTTGTAATTACTAGGGGCACCAAAATTCACTGGAACAGTTGAAAAGCTATAATCTTTTTAAAGGGACAAGAACTATACTCATTGTTTGTCTTCGCAATGAGTTTACTTCGCATGCAAGGCTGTCCGACTATGTCACTTACCACGGTGACACAAACCTTCCTTTCCATTGCAGTCATGGAGATGCAGAGGTAAACTCGGTCTCCGACAACTACAACTGTTACACCACCTTCCTTGCAACATAAGTAAGGTAAGGTAAGGTAAGGACGTGGCCGGCGCCGTTATCGATCCACACTGAAGATGGCAAATTAATCCCAAGTAGCCACATACGTGGTTCCTTGTGCAACTTCACGAGCTCAGATCGATCATGGAGGGGCAACTACGAAATGTGCGGTTATCAAACTCAAGCTCAAGCTAAAATATGATACTTGGAAAGGGTAGAAAATATTTTGGAAGTTATTTCATAAAATGGTGGTTGAAATACGTGCCTTACAATGGGAATTTCGTTGTTTCTAAATCACTTTTAGTATTCTACGACCTTCAAAAGGGCTTTACTCAAAATGGACAGTACGACGATTTTTAAATTTGGACCAGGGATTCAGTACGTCATAACGAATCGAATAGTGTACTCAGATCTTCTGGTACATTTTTCTGATAATGGTTTGTGTGAGCACGGTGCGATACAAACCACGCTCACGTGTGCGTAGTCTAATTAGTAATTCTCGCTGAAACTAGGCCACTAGGTGCACAAGGTATTTCAAATTTGATTTAAATGCACATAGTTATTATAAATCCGAGAAAAAGAGAGAATTATAATGCCGTTCTTGTTTGATTGAATTTGTTGACCCCTCGGTCACCAAGGGGTGAAACAGTTTTCAGAAAAGTTGAAATTTTGGCTATTCTTGATGTTTTATTTGAGCAATATCTCTGAAATTCGTTTTGTAACCTACTACTAGTAGCATTTTTTTTAAAGAGGGATGATAGGGCTTTCATTTTAAGTGATCAGAGTTCAGGTCGCCATCTTGAATTTGGCCGCCATCTTGGATTATATCAGAAAAATGCAATTTTGACCGTGTTTGCAACTACCGATTTTCGATCTGAGACCAGCATTGGAAAGCTGAGAAAAAATTCTATACGATGCAAGAAAAAAATTAGGTGAGCTTTGTTGTTAACCCATCAATTGAACCTATTTTCCAAACTGAGTTTCAAAATATTTCGAGATTGGCTCATATTACCTCGGGGTGATAAGTGTTTCTTCATAAAATTTTCCGAGAAATACGATGAAATGATCAAATTGAGAATAAAATTGGCTACATTTGCCGAAAAATGCAAATTTAATTCTAAAATACAAAAGTAAAGTATCTGGCAACACTTCCAGTCAAAAATAACATTTTTTTCTGGGTTGCTTGCTTCGTTTTCTTCAAAAATCTATTTTACTTCTTTAAATTGTAGGGAATAGAAAATAGTGGTTATGACAGAAAAATGCGTTACTTTGCAACAAAGAGGGAAAACCCACAGAGCGGGGGGAATTCCAATGGTCGTGTCCAAGTTTGTGCTTATCCGTGGTCACTTCGTATATGACCCAAACATATTGTTCATACGAAAGTCTTAAAATTTATTGTTATCAATCATTATGATTGCAAGTGACAAAAAGCTTTGTATAGGAGGCAAGCCTTTATGATTTGGATTATAGTAAGAAATTTTTTGAGCAGTGGATGAGCGCTCTCTCTCTCTCGCACTCAGTTTTCTGATGTTCCAATTTTGAATTAATGTGCAACGCACAGGGCCGAACCTGACGCACAATTTTTATCAAATGAATTGTGGTTAAATACGTCCAACTACTCAAAATAATATATTTGGTACTAGGTTTAATTTGCTTGTACTCCGACCAATTATCCAAAACCATTTTGTGTTTATGGTCTCACAGTACAACTCTGACCTTCATAAGTTAGATGAATGCTTGGAAACAAAAAATACTGAAGCATACTTAATACGAAGCTCGAACCTATGTTCAAGGAGATTCACAGATTCTTTTCTGAGGAAGCCTTTGCCTTCATAGGCGATAAGATTTTAACCCTGGAAAGATAACCCTGGAAAGATAATCATATAATAATCATGCGTCAAATTGACTCCCGCATTTTAAATAATTGAAAATGCAAGTTTTTCTTCATAAATTACTATTGAATGGTTATTACGTTGTTAACATATCGATAAATAACAAATACTTGAATACAGATTTTGTTTGTTTTTAATTGACTAAGAAAAAACGAGAGAAAACCTACGCACTGTTAGCAAAAATATGGTTAATATTACTGAAAGCGAGGTGTCAAATTGACGCAGAATATTTTTCCAGGGTTAAAGCCACTTCTTGTTGTCTTTTTTTTACGTATCTTATTCGTTTAGTTTTCTACAACATCTACATGTTGTTTGATTTGTCATACTAAAAATCCAGTCATTACTGCAAATCACCAATTCTTAGATTCTCATAATTAAAGCATTTTACATAATTCAACGTTCGAAGTGTACTCAACAAATGTGCCACTCTGGTTTCTTGAGAAAGTCAGCCTCGGATGGAGGCAAATTTTTGTATTCCTTTGGCGCTTTTGACCACCGAAAAGTATGCCGAGATTCGCTCTAGTCTGCACTCAAAAACTTTGCTCTCATCTAAATGAGCCATCAGTCGGTAGAAAAATAAACTTACTAAGGAAGCACTGGCTAACGAAAAGCAAGCATCTGCCGGTAGCTTCCTTTATCTTTCTGTACATCTTCAGTTTTTACTGGCCACATAAAAAGCGCATCTTGTTTGTTATTTTCTGCCGGGGGTAGGAAAATGTTTTTTTACGACGACGGTAAATGATTCGTGGAAACTGAAGTGACTGCGACGTCAAACAAAAGTAGCAATATAAACTTCGGCCAAAATGGTGCGCGTTGTATGTCGAGTCTTAAAGGTTTATTATGCAAATACAGCAAACTTTATTTCGATGTTGTCTAAGATTTGCCGTCAATAATATAAATTTCAGGAGTAAAAATAAAAAGGCATGGTCAAACTAAATTTAGCACTGTGTTTAATTAGTTATAAATGAGTAAATGTAATCACGGCAGAATTATAATGTTTTGCACGTAAAACTACTTCTCCATTGTTAAAAGATGGTTGAAGAATCAATCGATTTGAAATACGATGATCTATTTTCACTTACCGTTATTAAAGCAATAGAATTTCACGAATCATCTATACATCCATGAAATGTTTGGTTTATTCAGGAGCAAAAAAATCATACGTTGCCCCATGAAAGCTCGAGGACGAACATCGGTCACGATGGCACTGTGAATAAAAAAAACGAAATATCATGGCGACCGGGAACGGAAACAGCTTCCATCTCACACCGTGATTGTGTAACCATGATAACGCGAACGGGAATTCATTCGGCGCCAGCGCTGTGTTGTCACAGGCTTCCTTCCCGATTTTTTTTCGACCGACGTGTTTTGTCATACTCGATACACATGAACGAAAGAATTGACAATCATGCGAGAGGGTGTGAAATAAATTGAATTTAATCAAACAACCTCGCGTCGAAACGTATTCACTGCAGTGGGATGTGAGAAATTTTCAATTAAAAATCTTTTTTGAGCGAAAACGAACACACTTCTTCCGCTTGTTGACAAGACTGCCGAAATCACAAACATCGCATATCTTGTCTATACGCCGGTATCGCTCCCTCATCCCAGTTCTCAACGGCACATGTGTCATACATATTGGAAAGGATCCACCCGAAAAGCGGTGGAAACAAATTAAACACTTCCGCAAAACGTAAAACATTTTCCCAACCACGCAATTAACGAAGGGACACTACCGCGCAGCCCAAAGCAGGTCATTTAAACTTTCCCACCGTCCTATTTTTGGACTGATCTACAAATCCTCCCGTACGCATATATCCAGGAAGAACAATCGCTTCCTTAGAGAAGCAGGGTCATGCAAGTAACAGATGGCGTCGCATATCCGTGTGAACCTGTGTCGGGCGCGCGGTGAACTTCGACTCGTAGTTTTGCATTTTTATGCTACATGCGGTTCAGCTTTCTTCCACCTACGACGCAGAACGGCACTGATTTATGCTGTTATGTCGCAGCCACAACTGACAAACTACAGTGGGATACAAGCTGGTCATAATTTCAATATACATTTTTACACTCCAGCAGCGCGGAAAGTATCAAACTGACAACTAACTTAAAAAGAGTATGAAATTGGGAAAAAATTAGAAATAATTCCTAGACTTGTCCTCCACACGCACCCATTGTGAGTTCAAGGCGGAAGGTCACTGGGCAACTGAGAAACCTTGAAGATAACCAAAACCAACACTAACTTGCTGCCGGCTTGCGGTTATCGATCCCTATGAGAAACGTTTCTTTTCTGCCTGTCACACTTATTTTCGTATTCCCTGTCGAACCGGCGTCTATCCTAACGACAAGAAAGACACGATCATTAAATCAAGTGGCTTAAGTCCTCTTTCGGTGGATCCTTCGTGTATCTCTTCCCTTCGGTGCAACGCTTCTCACTATATATTACGCAAAAGGGATCAACCTCAGCCTGGTGTTCGCTCTAATATGTTAATCATTTTCCGGTTTGGTATTCCGGTGTCATATTGCTGGATCGGGTTTTTTTCTTCTTCGCGCTTCCAGGGGCCCTTGAGAGTTTGGAAGCAATGAACAGTCATCGTTTTTTATTGTAGACAAATTTTGACCAGCTCAAGTGTCCTAAGCTGTAGGTCTTCATAGTCGATAAGTTCAAAGGAGATGCACTGGAATGGAACACGATCACTTGACACTGAGACTGCAATGTGATCCTCTAGTTGAACTGTTTTGATGAGTTCCTTCTGATGCCTTGAATTATCGAAAAATTATAACAAGGTTTTTTTTTTTCAAATTTATGAATGGTGTTGCTTTTATTTGATTGAAAAAATAACGTTCAATAGGTATTCAATAGATAAATAATATAATTATCAAGAATCATTAGAGGCTGGAAGATTCTTTAATTTCTCCTACATTGCGAACTTATGTAAATTTTCTTCTGGAGAAAATTTCTAACTGATACGCAAAAGGAAAAATTAGAGTCAAGTGACTGAAGTATACCCCTACTTTCAGGACAAAAGAAAAATTTAAAAAAAATATTTTTGAGCAACGGAAATTAAATGCAGTTTCGCAAGAGACCATTTCCAGCCGAAATGACCTAAAAATACGTAAAATAATCAAGCGAATATTGTTTTTTTTTTGAATAAAACTTTGCGAATGTGATTGGATTTGAGTTTCGTTGATTCCTGCTCAAAATTCGCGAAACTATACTTTCAAGAACCAATTACGGAATTCACGAAATTTGTTAATTGAATTACCTATGTAAATCATTGTTATCGCGAATTCCATTTAAGATCTCCCACTCCACAAACACAAAAAGGGTTGAATAAGACTCAACCTGTAGACGAAGAAAAGATAAGTAAAACTATCAATCAATATAGTTAATATACGGAGACCTGTCCTAAAAAAACGAAAAACATTCTTCAGAAATGCAAATAATACTGGTGGGCACCATCCCGCTAATTCGCTATTCGCTAATTAGCGATGCTAATATTCAGTTCACGGTTTAGCGATTTCTCTAATATTTGAGCTGATTAGCGAACTGTTAGCGTCAATTTTTTTTTTGTTAGCGAAAAAATAAAATTTTTTGAAAAGTGAAAAAAATACAATTTACAAAAACTGTGAGTTGTTCTTGGCGAACATAAAATGCTTTGAATGATGTTACTTTTGAAACGTATTATCTTGTATTCTTCAATTTACGACACAAGTGCAAGTCATTCTTTCTACCCTAGAACGGGGTTCTAGTTATCGTACATGCCACAGGAGCATTCCAAAGTAGAAGCTCAATATGATCTAGATTAAGCTTTTGGCACGCCAGAAACTTTTGTAAATTGCAATGCGTTTGAAATTATGCCATCTTCGATTCAAATAACAATTGATTTTTTGGCGATTCAAATAACAATTGATTTTTTCATGAAAGTATTTATTTTACATACAAACCGAATCACTTTCGTTGCTCTTTGTTTATAAAAAAAAACTCAAGCATGAACATCGTTTCAAGAATTTTAAACCTTTTATTGTGAATACCACTCAAGAGTAATTATTTTCATTTGTTTTTATGAGCGAATAACACAGCCACATGATAATCTACGTAGGGTATTCGTTCCATTAAAACAATATCGCACGCTTAGCCTTGGGGCCAATAGCGGTCTCGATCAACTAGATTAGTTGAGAGAATTCGTTATCGGTATTGTTTTTGGCACATTTTGCATGTGTAGGATATGTACAACGATACACCGTGCCCCAGTGCTGAGTCGAGAAAATTTCCAGCTCGAAAAGATCCTCGACTCGATCGGGAATCGAACCACAGAACCACAGAACCACGGGGACCTTTATTCCATTATTCATCTCATTAAGCCGGTATTCACGAAGAATGCACGGATTAAACACCAATTTTTCACGAAATCATTGAAAAAAAAAAAAAAACAGAATACCGCCCAGCATTGGAAATTTAGTAAACTTAGCCAGATTTAATCTGAGTTTTGTAGAATAAAGTAATTTTTCGCAATGCTTCCATATTCATCATAAAACTTAAACCACTGCTCAATTATTCATCTCACGACGACTCGACGACGACGATTAATCACACTGCTAATCATGAATGAATCATATTAACATGAATGAACGTAGTCGCAAACCGTCGACGTAGGTTACCTAGGTATTCGTTGTAGTTGTTTACATGTAAAATTGGCAAACTAGGTAACCACTGTACTGCCCCTGTTGACGTAACAACCAACACCATTATTGCGAGAAAAACGCGTTTTTGTTATTTTAACCCAAATCATTATATTGAGATACAATTTCAACAAAATAGTGTGTCAATTTTATGAAGATTGATGTTTGAAAAGAGGCCCCATGGATTACACGAGGCAGCCCGTGGTAATTGATCCAAAAAATCCGCTACGCCAGTTTATGCGAATAAACATGTATTTTTCTCGCAGATTGTTCGCATAGCTTGGCGTAAAAACTTGACTACTTTCTACTCTGCCTCGCAGTTGGTTCAGTTTTATCAATCGTGTTTCGGTCAAACGTCAGCTATTATCCATCGGCAGTTTTAATAAGACAAACACGCACAATCACACATACAAACACACATACAAACACACAAACAAACACACATACAAACACACACAAACACATGCACAAAGACTTACATTTACGCTAAGGTGGGTAATAGTTACATGGAAAAATGCAAACTTGACAGAACAGAGCCAGGACAAAGTTTTTCTTCGGTTCAATTTAGGCCCCCAGACAATGCTAAACCTGCCGGATATGGATTACTTGTGCCTCTGATTGGTGCATGTACATAAATTTGTATGAAAATTAGTATAGGAAAACGTTTGCCCATGTTTCTTTCTGAAAAGCTATCGATCAATCCACTTCCGGTAGTGTCAGGATTGTTTGGGGCCCCAAATAGAACCTTAAAAACGTTCTGGCAAATCGATTAAGTTTACCCACCGTAATATACACACACGTTTTAATTATTTCATCTGATGCAAATATCCACTAGTAGGGGGAAAGGACACGGTGACTTTACACCTTCCTGAGGCTGAGTGTTTTGTAAAAATATTAATATACAATACAATTATTCAATCCCACTTTCCCCTTTACCCCTTTCCATGGAATATTTGTCGAATTAAACGACTTAACTTAGACAAACAGACAGTAGTTAGACAGTCAAATAAAACGACTTAACATAAACAAGTGCACCTTGTATGGAGTGACGCCAGTTTTTGCAACCAATTGGCAGTTACGCCAAAACGTTTTTCCAATATATCTCAAAAGGTTCAGAACAAAATGGTTTTCTTTTTGTTTGTAGTGTACGTATCTTGGGGAAAGGAAGCTGAATCAACGAAAAAGTGCAATTTGGTCATTTTGGCTCTTACGTCAACTATGTAAACAGGGGCAGTGTTGTGCTGTCGATTTATGTCAATTAAGTCGGAATAATTCATCATTTTCAGTATGATTTTTTCGTATTAATAGAAACTGATTTGGCAACTTTTGATTCGCTTCAATGCAGTGAAAACAGAAAAGTTGAAATTTAGGTTTTGTAAAAATTCATCTCATATATTTCTGCTGATTCAAACTTGTTTTTGGAATTTTGAGGTGAACATTTCAAAGATTAAAGTATTCTTAGTGTAGTGAGTGATTTTGTTCAGTGATTAAAATAAAAAGTGGTTCGCTAGAAATGAAAAAAGCTTTGGTTGGCTGCTGAACGGGTCCCGTTGTAGCCGTATAAAGCAATGCGCGGATTTTGTTTACTGAGGTAGGTGATTTAAATAAATGAGTTTTCGAGTGCAGATGCCCGACTATAATATCAAATTTAGAGCTTTTAGGTGAGTTTTTGAGGATTCTACTCTATGAGAAATCTAAAGTGAACTAAGAAGAATCCATTCCATGGATTAGTACATAGATTGGGATAGTTAGAAAATATGCATTTTTTCCTGTTTTCAATTGTGTTTTCATGTTGTATAAGAAGAATCTATTGGCTGAGATGAATAGAGGAACAGTTCCCCTGTTAAAAATTGGCGATTTGCGAAAGTTCCGCTAACATGGGTTTAGCGTTTAACGTCTAGTGAATATCGAGCAAAATTTTCCAGTCAGCAGATGAGCGATTAGCGTCGCTAAATTTACAGTTAGCGGTGCCCACCACCTGAAGACTGGCAGTTAGCTACCACTGGCGTGTTGGTGGTTGACCGCCACACACGTTGTAGCTTCAGAACTATCTGGGAGGCGGCTCCACAAACCGCACTCCAGATGCCCGGGTCTTCAGAGATTTTCCGAAATAAGTTGTCCGGAGTAGTGTTTGGTCCGCTCACTATCAGCGCAAAGTGAGAGTATACGAAAAAGACATGCTCAGCGGTCGCCTCCATACCACGCACTCGGGACACATAGGCGACCTAGCGTGCCCGAACCTCTGTAGATACTGCCTGAAGCAGCCTGGCAGGACCTGTGTCAGGCGGAAGTTCATTTAACTATGGCGTGCCTCGACCCATCCGAATACCTCCGGAATAAGTTGGTGCGTCTATCTACCATTTGCGGAATTGGACCATTTCCGCTTCCTTCTGACCATCGAGAATGACCCTCTGGTATCTCGTATGCCCCTTGTGTCACGTTGATCGAAGCACTCTATGATCTCCTTAATGGCGATGCTGATAGGCATCATGCCGGTACCTGAAGCTTTGGACCACACTGGCCCACCATATCTAAGTATGGTATACCTAGGTATGGACGAAACCACGCTGGCAAAAAGTTTCCGCTTACCGCTTGTACGCCGCTGAGCTATGCGACATCATTCGAGACAGAGCTGCAATAGCAATTGAGGCCTTCTTACAGACATAGTGGACGCGGCTCCTTAACGTAAGCTTGTCGTCAACCATAACCCCCAAGAGTTTTGAAGATCACTTTGAAGTGATGGTGCAATCACCGACTTTGACCACCGCCTGTTTCTCTGATTTACGGTTGTTCACAACCGTGACCCTCGTCTTATTGTGCGCTAACTCCAGTTTTCTGAAGTGCATCCAGTCCTCGACCTTGTGAATACAGTGTGCAGCCGTTAACTCGACCTCCTCGATGTCGTCTGCAAAGTCAACGATCACAATTCCTACAGGGAGCTTGATTTTCAACATCCCGTCATACATAACATTCCTTAACACCGGTCCCAGGATAGAACCGGTACATGGATGCTCCTGAGCGCAAGCGCTATGGAGTCCCTGCTGGCGATATTGAACGCATTCTTCACGTTAAGCGTTACGATTGCGGAATAGCGGACGCCCTTCTCTTAACCTGAAGTTCTACCTCAGCCGCCTTGGTGACGGATAGAATAGCATCCAGGGTGGACTTATCCTTCCGGAAACCAAACTGTTTGCTTATTTGGAGGACAATCTCTCAAGCATTTTGCCTGCAGTATTCAGTAGACAGACAGGACTGTATGCCGATGGTTCTCGTGACGGTTTTTCAACCTTTGGCAGTAAAACCGATCAATCAGATTGGCTGACCATCCTTGGTCTATGTCTGGAACATCGGGTGTGAGACTCGACCGCCGGAGGCTAAGGACTTGGCTCAGAGCGTGGAGAGAGTCTCTAGAAGATACACTCCCGCATCGCTGGCGATCGCTCTGCAGGCGCCAATATGCCTTTGGTCTTAGCCGTAACGATCCTGTAGGCGTCATCCCACGGATTTGTATCGGCGCTCGCGCATAGCCTATCTAAGCAGATCCGCTTGCTTACCTCTATCGCACTCTTTAGCGCCGATCGTGCAGATTCGGAAGCAGCGCGGCGCTCTATCCTCTGTTCATCCGTTCGCACACGCTCCAGTAGACAGACCGGACCGTGCCGTCACGCGCCCCCGAAAGTTTGGCAACTAGTTGGACAGCAGTTGGGCGGAGCCAACTGCCCCCTTCGCGCATCCTTCTTATTGCCTCTTTGTATCCCTTGGCATCGAAATGCGATATCTTCCACCGCGGCCGGTCTGAGTGTTGGCTCTACCTGTCACTTGCCGCCTCACGTTATTGTATACATCAGAGCAAATCGACTGGTGGTCGCTATTGGTGTAGCCATCGTTTACCCTCCAATTCGTGATCAGTCCTGGGCTGAAAAACGTCACGTCGATTGTTCGATACATGACAGGTTGACCATATGGGTGAACCCTTCAGCAGACCAACATGGTGGGGCATAACAACTGCAGTAGAACACTCCGTTCACCTTGGCAACCGCGTACCCTTCTCTTGAGGTTAACACAAATTATCCGGCTTGCCGGCTGGGCATTTAAGACCTCCCATAAAGTGTTTGTTGTCCCGTTTTTCGGGACATACCAGGCACTTGGGAGACTCCCCGCTTTATGGTCAGCATCTTTACAACACCTGCATAACTAGCTCCTATCGGGTCTTGCAGGCCCAGCACTTATGTCCTTCCTCAAAGCACCTAAAGCAAACCTCTGATTGCCGACCTTCAGTTTTACTTCCTTCAGTGCCAGGTTCGCATTCACCAACGATAGTCGAAAAGCAGCCTCTTGGGTCCTTTTCAGAGGCGGATTGAATCGGTAGCCTTGAGGGCTTGTGCAACATCGCACCCCTCAGTGATTTCTTTTAGGTTTTTAGATTGGTGGGTCACCTCTGAGATGAGTGCCTTGTCTTCTCCGCGCCTTCTTGATCTTTTTTGATCTTCTGGCCGCTCTGCCAACTTGACGCCTACCTGACGCTTTCTACCTACTACAGTAATCCAAAGTTTTCCCGAAGCCTTTATTATTGCCGGTATTACAGCCATTTCTTTGTATTTCCCGCGGCCGCTTTTCCTGGGGACTACCTCATTTGCCTAGCAATCGGCCCCGTAGAGTAGACCGCTGCGAACGAGAAGGCGTCGGTCTGCACCTCTGGATGCCGCCGCCCTCTTGGTCCTGACCTGTTTCTAGGCCGCCTCCACACGAGCTACAAGTTCCTCGTGCTCTTTCCTGGCCTCATCGATGGTATTCCGAAGCAGGAGGAGGCTATGCTTCAGGTTGCCAGCGATATTACGCACTTTTCGGAAGGCTTGACTAGCAAGGGACCGTTTACCGATTTATCCAGTGTAGGCACAGACGTATTCGCCGTTCTTGCACTCCCGGCTTTCGCATCAGTCTTCACCTTTTTCTGCGGAGACTACTGGATTGTTTATTCGAACTCATGATTCTTTTTTAATGGGTCCCCCTTCCAGCCGCCATCATTGCCCATGATGGAGTAATCGCCTATGTGGTCCCATGATGATCGCCTAATGCCACCTCTGACCGGCGTAAGTGAGAAACAACCATCTGATCCTTTTTTTCTCTGTGTGGACTCATCACTGCGACCAGAGACATTTGATCTATTGTGATATTGCCCAAGTGTTTTCTGCACTCTGCACTATTGCTATTGAAGTACATGCTACCCTTTTCATTTATATCCGTGCTTGTGTGTGAGAGTTCACACTTTCGTTTCAAGCTTACTGCTCTACTATACCGAGCCTCTTTCTCTCTTACCAATATCGCCAAATTACAATTCTCGTACAGTGCCCATTCACCGTGAGGGTTCCATTCACCGGTCCATTTTTACTTGAAAGTTATTTATTTCCATATAAACACACACTTCACGAAAAATATTTTCCACAATCCTTCAGAAAAGTGTTGCTGAAGTATCGGTGAAAATATTTTTCAAAAGGTGTATTTTGTTATGGATAATAACTTTCAAGTTAAAGTGAGCGGTGAAGGGAACCCTCACGTTATACGTTATACGTTACTCAGACCAGTTTTATTATAAGAGAGATTAATTTTTGTTAGAATGAAAGTCAGCAGGGGTACTATGGAATTCAGCTTGAAGGGCATGTAGTGGAGAGCCTGAGAATAAACCCATGTTAAAGTCCTTTGGCAACCAAATGGCCTGATTCTACTAAAATTCGAACCCACGACCACCCGATTATCAAAGCGGACTCTGTAACTTTGCGGCTACGAAGCTCTCCTGCCATTCGCAATACAGAAATTGGTCAGACGAGTAACTTGCCACTCGCCTCTTCTTCTGTAATAGGGGCTTTCGGTTTCTTCTGAATTATTAACGCGTTTGCTTTGCCCTTCTCCATTTATTTAGTGCATTTCTTGGCTCTCTCAGGCTTAATTTTGATGGAATTCTTTTCATTTATGGCTTCAATGGTCTAGGTGGTTTCGAGGGATTCGATTTTTTTTTAAATTTTTGTTATTCTTTTGCTGAAATTTATTTATTTAATCACTAAATAAAACCATAGAAATAAACATTTCTCGACTTTTCGTTTAAAAAAACAATGTCCACGTGGACAAAAGGGGGTGGGGGAGGAGGGCTGCTAAATGGACACGCTTGTCCACGAGCGGGGAAGAGGGGGTCAAAAATGACGATTTTTGTGTGCACTTGGAATATGGACGGCCTCTTATTGATTTGTAACTTTCCCGTAAAAAAATGAATATTTTTAATAGTGCGTGTGCTTTGTTTATACTTTTCTCATGCCTTGAGAAAATTCAATTGACTAGATTTACCATTGCAATACATGCGGGAACCAAAACCTCTATCTCTTCATCAAACACTGCTCTCACACGACGATTAGAAACTATCGCCCGTTTTCTTCGAGCGTATCGGGTAATCAATTTGTCCTACATTTGTGCCTAATGCGAGCATTCTAATCTCGACCTATTAAAATTAACCGCGTTCCCAGTTCGAATGAAGGCTTTAATTACGCCTCACAAGTGAACGCGATCCATGTGCTGCTATGCCGCGATGATGGTTATAAAACCATATTACCATCGAATTATGCTGGCATTTATGATGAGAAATTTATGTACATCAAAATTCTTCCTGATCCTAGCGACTGCTGCAGCGATGCCACTATGCAACTGTATCGCACTCCCATCGCAATGTTTGATGGATTCCAATAATAATTTGACTTTCACCCATTGAAGCGGACCACTATCGCAGTGCATTGATGAGACCGTCATCTGCCGGGTGGTTCTCGATACGACGACGGTTGATTGGGCACCGAGCGAGAGGTGAATCGGTGAGGAAATCCCAACGGGTTTATCGGGGCATCGGTGTGTGTATTCAGCAGTGCCGATGGTTTTATTGAAATTAATTCCTTTTTCATTGATCAATTTTTCCGCCTGTCTGCCCCAGCTGCAATACATAAACGTACAGAGCAGATCAGTGTTTTATCACTACTGGTGCGTACTTACTGCAGGTTTTTTGTTTGTTTACCAATGTTTTGTTAATACTGCAGGACGACCAGTACACGCTCGGTATAAATGATTCAATTATACAATTTGTAGTTGGAACGAAATCACTTCCTGGAATGACTCAGATTATTATTCGAGGAAATCGGATTGGTGAGCATATTTTCCGTGCCTATTATCATCGTCGGGTAGTAATTATGCAAAGGTGATTCTGTGCATAATAAAATGGTCTAGAAAAATAAAACACCGTTAATTCTACCTAGTGGTGTGATCTGGTCTTTCTGATACGAATTTTGTTACAATTTTATAAATGCTTCTTTATTAAGTAAGTAAACCTAATCTTCTCAACTAAAATCCTTAAATCGGAAATGGTAATTTAAATCCATCCGATAAGTAAGAAAAGTTCGTAAAGTTCACTTGGTAAATATATTGGTCCTCACTTTTTTTTTTATTCTCGCTTATTTTCCGTCGGTCTAGTTCCGCCACTGTTGTGGCCAATCACCGACGCCTAGGTAGACGACTCCACACCCAGGACCCTAACTCACGACCCGTTAATTAACGAACCGACGCCAACGGCTTTACTTCCTCATGCGATGGAAGGCGTGATCCCAGAGATTTTTCGCCTCAGAAAATCTCCCGGTGTCGGCTAGGATTGAATCTAGACCAGTTGGGTTGGTTGTGAGTGGATCACGCCACCTCACAACCATCGACACCTATGTCGGCGGTGGGATTCGAACCCAGGCGTCGAGCGTGGTTGGCGGAGACGTTACCAACCACACTAGGCCCCCGCTGCTGGTCCTCACTTAGAATTACGATTTTTACAGTGATTGTTATAATTTTTCACGAAAAAAAACTAATCGATATTAAACAAAAAAAAAAATGAAATTCACACTACATATTTCTTGATCCACTTCACATCATTCGTTAATAGTAAGTATGCTATGCTTATTTGCTCATGTAGATAAATAAAGAGAAAAAGCGGTTTTCAACTTTAGCAATACGCATATCGTTTCCCCACGATTACTTAAAATACCACCTGCATTAGGCGTAATCATTAGATCGCATTTAAGCTACTATACACTGTACACAGGCTTCATCTGATAAAATGTTAATATGCTAATGGAGCTGATGTGCATCACATTTCACTTTTATCATCACACACAAGACCAGTCAGGTATAGGAAGGCGGCTGGCGACACTTTCGATGGAGCATTAAAACCGCCTAATGCAGAGGAAAATCGCATCAATCTGCGAGGCGCACTGACGTAAAGTGCACCCTATTGTCTCCAGCCTTCAGCCTTCGCAAAACGCTACAAAAGCTGCTGATGCTGATGCGATGAGGTTTAAAATCTCGCGAATTATGATTGTACTGCCGTCGCCGTTGCTGTCGCTGTCGCTGTCGCAGCATATCATCGTCACCAGCAGCATAGCGTGTGTGCCATCAAAGCCTCTAATCTAGCTCATCGTTACGAGATAGTGGTGTAGTCTTAGCGCCGGAGTAGGTTTGTGAGAACTTGGTGTCAGAACAGGGGGACCCATTGAATCGTAACCGTTCATGTGCGAAAGAATGTCATCGTGCTTAAATGTAGGACTTGCTTTCTGTGTTCATCTTTTTTCAATGTGGTAATTGTGGTACACCATTCAACTGGGGGTTTCAAGTCGGGACTTGCTTTCAGTCTACGTGTGCTAATTTTTTTTCTCCTGTTTTTTTTCTGATGTGTAATAGAGATTACGAAAACTGGAACATTTTATGACATTTGAAAAGACAATTTCCCATTCATTCTCGATTGCCGTCATAGTTGGGGTCTAATTTTACCCAGAAAAAGGTGGCATGTGTTTTCTTTCTTCTGCAAATAACAAGACGATTACTTAACAGCTTGTTGAGGTTTCCACGGTGGATTTTGGGTCGAGGAGAAACAACATTTTTTCATCAAGCGATGAAATGATGGAAATCTCACCCGACGGTTTTTGAATGTGATGATATTTTACATCTCCACGCTTTTAATTGAAAGAAATAAAAAGGGCGAGTCGATTTCAGTATAAAATAGTTCTAAAACTACAAGCTTAAGTCAATCAGAATCCTCGATGACTGCTGATTTTATGCAGCGGAATCTTTTAAGCTTCTTCTTAAAAATAAGTTAAAGAGTGTACTTAAATCGTTTCAATTTATGCATTTGTGTGAATATGAAATTCTAAGATATGTAAACAAATTGAAAGTTAAAAATAAAAATTTAATCACAAGTTGGGTAGAATACGTAGTAAAGTACTCATAATATTTTAAAAAGGCTAAGAAAAACAATTACCGAAAATTATAAAATTGCGTTGGTAAACGTAATATAAATGAAAATCATGAATATAAATAAATATGAGCATTAAAATAAAAACATGAAATTAATCATGTAAAGAAAATTCTACGAACTAGTTACATTTTCTGTCTTATGACTTACATTTGAGGTATAGCAAGGTAGGTAATATATGTAATTCTACGAAGATGCAAAAAATTAACAAGGTGTGGCTTAGATTTAGAAAAAAATTTCCTCATACAGACGGGACACGAACCCGCAATTTCCGATGTTTCCGGCATGGTGTTTCGACCAATTAACTTACTGGGAAGGTAATTTCCCCTAACTATAATGTCGAACACCTTCTACTATTGCGTCCCGTTCCAAGCACGTTGTTTTTGTAACTGGGAGATTGCCTCCCTTGAACTTTCTATAGCGACTCACTTTATCAACTGGTGAGAATCGACGAGATGATTCAGTAGGTTGCGAAACTGCCACCGAAACGCATCTAACGGAAGAGCTCCTTTATTTTTTTTCCTTCATCTACAATTTATTTGACACGGCACATATACAAATTAATGTTTTACGACGCCAATTATATCTGGTAGCTTACTTTCTAAAGTATCTTAATAACTAGAAGCAAATTTTTATCCTCGCTGCCGACTACGAGCTGAAACTAAATCTAACCTAAAGCTAGAATGTTTTGCGTTAAAAGCACTTGTTTGTTGTTTGATGGTTTTTCATTGCCAGAGGTAAGCAGCATATTAAATTTGTTCCTCTGCTGGGCCAAGATAATCCGGACTGGCAAATTGGGTTGTCTCCTTCGGGCCTTGAGAGTATCGTGCGGGTCTGGTTGCTGTTTCCGGATCCGGGGTCTTTAAGTGTTCTTGTCGTTTGGTTGGATGTAGGCGGAAGGGAATAGGACTAGACTGGGGCGTAGATGGATTTCAGGAAAACGTTTATGAGGGACATGTAGGTCGCGGCTCGCCAAGACATCACGAACAGGAACAGCCGGCTGCCTACCTTCGGCCTGCAGGAAAGCTATTAATTTAGACCTGGCGTCACGGTGTACCGGGCATGACCAAACAACGTGCTCTATGTCGTGATCACCTTTACCACAGGCACAGATACCACTCTCCCCGAGCCCAACACGACGGAGATGCGCGTCAAATCTATAAAGATTGGACATAAGCCGGGACATCACGCAAATGAAATCCCGACCTACATCCAACCCCTTGAACCACGGGTTCGTCGATACTTTGGGGATTATAGAATGTAACCGCCTTCCTAATTCCCCTCTGGTCCAAGCATTTTGCCAACTGATGATCGTATTCTGACGTAAAAGTGCGAAAAATTCATTAAAGGCAATTGGTCTTTCATAAATATCACCGTTTGATGCGCCCATCTTAGCCAAAGAGTCCGCTTTCTCATTACCCGGTATCGAGCAGTGAGAAGGGACCCACGCTAAGGTAATCTGGTACGATTTTTCTGATGAAGCACTCAGATGTTACCGTATTATCCCCAGGAAATACAGAGAGTGCTTAACATCTTTCATCGATCGGAGAGCCTCAATGGAACTGAGACCGTCCGTAAAGATGAAATAATGGTCCTTGGGCATTTTTTCGATAATCCCTAGGGTGTACTGAATTGCAGCTAATTCTGCGACGTAAACAGAAGCAGGATTATCGAGCTTATGGGAGACGGTTGAATTGTTATTGAAAATACCGAAAATACCCATCAAGAAGTGATCCGTCAGTGTAGAACATATTGTCGCAGTTGATGTTTCGATATTTATTGGAAAAATTTTTGGGGATCTGCTGCACGCGTAAATGAACCGGGATTCCATGAGTTTCTTCTATCATGGATGTATCGAAAAACACAGTAGAATCAGAAGTATTTGATAAGTCGACACGATTTGGAATATTCGAAGAAGGGTTAATATTTTTGGGACATGTGATTGAAATACAATGTCATAAAACGGGTTTGAGAATTAAGTTCGATTAACCTTTCAAAATTTTCAATCACGGGAAGGTTCAAGACCTCACATTTGATAAGAATACGAGAAGACAGGCTCCAGAAGCGGTTTTTCAATGGTAGTACTCCAGCTAAGACCTCCAAACTCATCGTATGGGTCGACTGCATGCAACCCAAGGCGATACGCAAACAACGATATTGTATTCGCTCCAGTTTGATCAAATGTGTGTTTGCTGCGGAGCGAAAGCAGAAACACCCGTACTCAATAACAGACAATATCGTTGTTTGGTAAAGCCTTATAAGGTTTTCTGGATGGGCTCCCCAACATTGTCCGGTTATTGTACGAAGAAAATTCACTCTTTGTTGACATTTTTTCATCAGATACCTCACGTGACAACCCCAGGTGCCTTTAGAGTCGAACCAGACACCAAGATATTTGTGTACCAAAACCTGAGAAATCGTTTTACCCATTAATTGTGTTTGAAGCTGAGCAGGTTCATGCTTCCTAGATAAAACTACTATCTCTGTCTTCTCCGGAGAGAATTCGATACCTAGCTGTAAAGCCCAAGCAGACAAATTGTCCAAGGTATCTTGCAATGGTCCTTGCAAATCGGCAGCTTTGGCTCCTGTAACAGAGATTACACTGTCGTCTGCAAGTTGCCTTATCGTGCATGAATTTGCTAGACATTCGTCGATGTCATTTACGTAAAAGTTGTAAAGAAGGGGGCTTAAACATTAGCCGTGGGGAAGACCCATGTAGCTAATGCGAAAAGTTGCCAAATCGCCGTGCGTAAAATGCATGTGTTTTTCGGACAACAAATTGTGCAAAAAATTGTTCAAAATTGGAGAAAATCCTTGTCGGTGAAGTTTACCCGAAAGAATGTCAATAGAAACGGAATCAAAAGCCCCCTTAATGTCCAAGAACGCAGACGCCATTTGTTCTTTGCGAGCATACGCCAGCTGAATATCTGTTGAAAGCAACGCAAGACAATCGTTCGTCCCTTTAGCACGTCGGAAACCAAATTGAGTATCTGATAGTAGACCATTTGATTCGACCCAGTGGTCTAAACGACGGAGTATCATTTTATCCATCAATTTCCGGATACAGGATAGCATTGCGATCGGCCTATAAAAGTTGTGATCAGAAGCTGGTTTTCCCGGTTTTTGGATGGCGATCACCTTCACTTGCCTTCAATCCTGCGGTACAATGTTTTGCTCCAGGAACTTATTGAACAAGTTCAACAAGCGCCTCTTGGCATTGCCAGGGAGATTCTTCAACAAGTTGAATTTGATTCTATCTAACCCAGGCGCGTTATTTTTACAGGATAGGAGGGCAACTGAAAATTCTGCCATCGAGAAAGGTGATTCTATCGCGTCGTGGCCCAGAGACGCATCGCGAACAATGTTTTGCTCAGGAACAGAGTCCGGACATACTTTCCTGGCAAAATCATATATCCACCTACTTGAAGACTCCTCGCTTTCGTTGACTGTTACGCGATTCCGCATTCTTCGGGCTGTGTTCCAAAGAGTGCTCATCGATGTCTCCCTCGACGTCTCGGTCACAAACCGACGCCAATATCCGCGTTTCTTTGTTTTAGCCAAGCTCCAAATACTGTATATAGTCGCCAGGTATACCTCCCTTCTGGAAGGCCAAAAACGCGTCGGATCTTTGCGTGTGGATATCGGAGCACTCTTGGTCCCACCAAGGAGTGGGAGGCCGTTCTTTGATCGTTACGCCGGAATATTTCTTCGTTTGGGCTTGCAACGCGGCGTCGAGAATCAAGCCCGCGAGGAGGTTGTATTCCTCAAGTGGTGGATGATGTTAAATCGACTCGACCGCTTTTGAAATCATTTCCTCGTATAACTTCCAATCGACATTCCGTGTGAGGTCATACGGAATGTCAATTGGTCGCATGCGAGTTGACCCGTTGGTAATTGAAATAAGAATAGGCAAATGGTCGCTACTGTGAGGATCGAGGATTACCTTCCATGTGCAATCCAACCGTAGCGACGTCAAACATAAGGATAGATCCAAAGCGCTTGGGCGCGCTGGAGGTTTCGGGATACGTTTCATTTCACGGTTGTTTAAAATAGTCATGTCGAAGTCATCGCAAAGGTTATAGATTAAAGAGGAGCGGTTATCATTGTAAGGGGAACCCCAAGCCACGCCATGAGAGTTGAAGTCTCCCAAAATCAAACGTGGCGAGGGAAGAAGTTCTATTACATCAAAGAGCAGCCGTTGCCCAACCCGTGCTCTGGGAGGAATATATATTGAGGCAATACAAAGCTCTTTACCTTGTATTGTCATTTGACATGCGACAACTTCGATTCCTGGAATCGATGGGAGGTTAATACGATAGAAAGAATAGCACTTTTTAATCCCTAAAAGTACTCCTCCATATGGGGTGTCTCGATCAAGGCGAATAATATTAAAATCATGGAAGTTAAGATCAGTATTTGAAGTGAGCCAAGTTTCACGAAGAGAAAATGCATCGCATTTGTTTTTATTTATCAAAACTTTAAATGAATCCATTTTTGGTAAAATACTTCTACAATTCCACTGTAAGACAGAGATAGAGTCCTTCATATACGCAGATGAATTAGGCATCGAAGGATACAATCGCTGCAAGGAGGGGGCATTGGGCAGTCAACTGCTTCAAAAATGATCTAACTGTTGGAAGAAATGCTGTAAGAAAAATTTTAATTGGATCGGGTACATTGAAAGTTTCATAAATCCAGTCCACAATGTCAGAAAATTTCACTAGTCCAGAGTTTGTTTCATCAACTGGATGTGCAAAAGGAACAACTGGGGTTTTAGATGTTCCTGGCAGTGCTGGGAACTCCTTCTGGGACTTTAAATTTGCAAGCCCAGGAGAAGTTTGCTTCGGTTTTTCCGCAGCACTGTTTGGTTTGTTCGTACTTTTCATTACACTTTGGGAAATCTTAGGACCTTTACGGGAAAGTTTAGGAGAAGAAATATTTTTCCTCTTCCTAGACTCCCCAGGATTGGCATAAGAAGTTCCCGCTGGTGAATCGTCAGAATCGGTTTCATCAGAGGACAACAGTTCAAAGGGGTTCGATGTTATGGTAGAAGTGGTCACGGTCTTCTTCAGCATCTCAGCATAAGAACGCTTTGAACGCTCCTTAAGTGACCGCTTGATTTTCTCTCTGCGCTGCATGTACACCGGGCATTTGGAGAGCTCATGCTGATTTTCCCCACAGTAAATACATTTTTCAGCATTAACACTGCAAGAATCTTCCGCATGAGTCTCCCCACACTTGCTACATCGTGCCTTATTGCAGCAGTAGGCGGCTGTGTGGCCTAACTGCTTGCAATTGGTGCAATTCATAACACGAGGTACATACAATCGCACAGGCAGACGAACCCGGTCGATCGAGACGTGGCTAGGGAGTGCAGATCCGGCAAACGTAACGCGAAACGAGTCTGACGGAGTGTACACTTTTGTGCCGCCGACGAGAGATACAGACCACAATTGCTTGCAGTCGAGCACCTTCACATCGGGACATGTGCTATTCTTGAAGCACCCTTTAGCACTTTGCAATATACACTCGACGGACATACTCGAATCGGTTATGACACCGTCGATCTCCACGTCTCGTGCGGGTATGTAAACGCGATACTCGCGTGTGAAGAGCTCAGAGCAAGCGATAGCATTGACCTGTGCCAGATCACTGACCACGACACGGAGCTTGTTAGGTCGGACCTTGGAAATTTCGGTCACGGCCTTGTACTCCTTCGTCAGGTCTTTAGAAATTTGCAGTACGTTTAATCGCTTTGAATTCACTCCTGCCTTTGGACGAAAATAAACAGTATAGCTGCCCTGTTGAGATCCGTCCGGGTAAAGCCTGGGGCGAGGGGGGACTGGAGAATGACCATGGGAGGGGGTAACATAAGGGTCAGGGTCAGGGGGGTTCGGGGATGGTGGCACGGGAGGCGAGAGATCTATATCCATCGCGCTAAATCTAGCGCACTAGCGCCGACAAGAACACGTACCTCTTTACTTCTTCCTTCCAGCAGTGGTTGTCCGATCGTTCGAAGCTGCACCCAGAGCAGCCAGCAGCACCAGTACAGCAGCACCAATACAGCCACCAGCAGTGAGCCGGGTGTGAGATCACTCTGCACAGCGACACGACTCGACTGTCAGCTGATGGCCTTGAACTCAAAATATCTATTCACTGTGCACAGATCAAAACTGCAGCTGGTAACCCCCTCCCTCAGTCTTCGTTTACGTGGAAATTGCTCTACAAAAATTAAAAAAAGTAGGAAGGTGGTATCCAAGACACGACCGCATAGTTGACGTAGGACTGCAATAGTTCTCTATTCCCTTTTGAGGCTCTATTCGATTTGAGCTTTTACTTCTGGCACGGATCGATTTTGGCATAAATGTGCCAAAAACTTTTAGTTTTCTTGATTTTTCTTTAACCAATTTTAGCTCAACATCCTCCAAAAGAAAGGTATTTTGGTTCGTTATGTTGCTTAAGTAGATGACCGGAATCGTTAAAACGGTTCCTGAGAAATGACCGGAACATGATCAAGTATCTAGGTCGTCAGCCCTAATTCAAGCGACACCACAAAGGACTTGGAACTAAAACTAGTTCATTGGTGGCCATATCAACTACTAAGGTCGTCTTTGGCCACTTAAAAAGTAAAAAAAAGTCATGAAAAGAGAACTGTTCTTTTTTGGCATGGTTCGATTTTGGCAACAGAAAAAATTCAACCTTCTATACAGATCTAAATTGAGTACGATTTAGAAGAACTTAAACTTCCTTTTATGTTTATTTGTCTTGTGAAAAAAAGCTCAGTCACCGATCACAAAGCGGCAAACATGTCACATAAAACTTTCTTCCTGAAGTTACAAGATCGTATAAAAATTTCGATAAAGAATTACAGTTTTTGGTCTAAAATGTATATTCACAGAAAATTTAAAACTGATATAGAGTTAGAACATAGAAACAGAATCAGAAAAAAATTAATCAGCTTCAAAATATCAAAAAACAACGATGTTATGTTTGAAAATCATATGTCTGTTATCTTCAGAAATAAACCGGGCTAGAATGATAAACAACATTAGCCTTAGTAGTTAATGTTCGCATAGTGTTGTTCAGTTACAAGTAAGGTAATATTTTGAAGCTGCTAATGTAAAAAAATCAAATTGGAAAATACAAATAACATACGAATGTGGGAACTCCAATATCAAGATGAAATGAATTTGGTTTTCCTCTATACCCCCACCGCGGAATGCAACTGGATTGTCCTATTTTTTTTTGCTTAAATTACATTTATTTATATTTCTATATGGTTACATATGGTTTACATAATAATTGTTTAGCCATTTAGGCTCTGCATCTTTGTTTTAAGAATTGCTGATTACTTTATTCTATAGATTTACATTATTAGTGTAGCATTTATAGTTCATCCCTTAGGGGCCGTTCCTAAACGACGTGGTCATATTTTGATCACTTTTTATTCGCCTCGTACCCCCTCCCCCCGTGGACTTTCGTGGTATTTTGGCCAGTCTCCCCCCCCCCCTTGCGACTTTAACCACGTGGTCTTTTGATTTGTCATATGCCAAAAATACGCTTAAATATTTTACATTTTTATTATTTAATTTTTAGTACATTCTATATTTCTAAAATGCAAAAGCTTCATTCTTGACTTAATGGCAACAACAAATTATAAGTTAGAGAAAAAGACCACGTGATCATTTCGTTAACGTTACATCCAGACCTACGCGTCAAAGCTCTAATCACTCGACCTTTGTAGATAATGGCTGTGTCGTCTGCAAACATAGACAGGATGCCACAACCCGGAAGGGGAGGAGCATCTGAGGTAAATATGTTGAGCAGGATGGGACCAAGAAGGCTACCTTGTGGGACCCCAGCATCTACGTTAAACGAATCAGAGGGAATGTTGTTGAGGAAGACCTGGAATGATTTATTCGCCAGATAATTCTTGATGATCTTCACGAGGAAGATCGGGAAGTTGAATCGCTGTAGCTTAAACACCAGGCCATCATGCCAGATATTATCGAACGCCTTTTCGATGTCCAACAATGCCATGGCAGATGTTTTACTAACGGACTTGTTCCGCCTTAGGATCTGAGTAACTCTAGTCAGTTGGTGAACGGTGGAAGGACCTTGTTAATCCCGAACTGTTCTGGGGAAAGATGTTATTCTGGTTTACGAATTCTAGTAAGCGACTAAGAATCAATTTTTCGAACAACTTCGAGATGCACGATAATAGGCTGATGGGACGATAGTTTTTAGCGTTGGTAGGATCCTTACCAGGTTTATGGATGGGGATCACTTTAGCTCGCTTCCAGCGAGACGGAAAATAGCTGAGCTCCAGACACTTATTAAAGATCGTTGCCAGGTGTTCGAAAAATTCTCGACTTAAGTTTTTCAGCTCAAGGTTGAGGACCTCATCGACACCGGCGGCCTTCATGTTCTTGGTGCGCTTGATGGCAGTTAACGCCTCATCAGCAGATGTTTTAGATTCATCGGGAATGACTGAGAGAAGATCGGCGACTCTAGTTATTACTTCCTGGGCGGCATGCTCGTGCGGGCTAACCATGGCACGACCCGAATTGTGAGAGTTGACAAAATGCTGACCAAGTGCATTGGCTTTTTCAGATGCTGTTAGAAGGAAATGACCGGGGATTGGTGTATGAGGGTGATAGAGGGGATAGAGGGGTCTCGGTTTGGTTTTCAAAATTTTGGTAAGTCTCCAGAACGGCTTTCCACGGCCCAGTCCGGGAGCGAAGATGTTGAGAAAAATATTTGTTTCTTAGATCCACCAACCTGGCTTTGATGATTTTGTTGAGACGATTGGTATTGGTCTTCAGGTGAGGCATGCCAGAGCGCTGGTACTGGTGTCTAATAGTATTACGGAATGGGATGTTTCGTTTGGTTGTGTTGTCTAGGTTCAGAGGGTTACTCACCAGACTGGAAGCCGGCCTGGGATAACGCCTCATCGATGGACTGAAGAAAATGGTCGATGTTCTCTGAATACTCCAGCTGGACGCCGTAGTCAATTGCGTTGTCCACGCATCGCTGGAACCGCGTCCAATTTACTCTATGGTAGTTACGTCGAGAGACTTGGAATCGGTTAGCAGAGGATCCAACTTCGACTACCACTGGGAAGTGGTCCGAGCTGAGTTCTTGGTGAACAACCGGGTCGGTGATGTTGCCCATATTGGAGATGAACAGGTCGATGGTTGCGTGTACTCCGGATCTGCTCAACCGGGTGGGAGCGGCCGGACCTAGGATGTTGTAGTGGCCTACTTGTAGGTCGTTAAAGAGAATCAGGCCGTTTTGGTTGCGTCGACTGTTGCCCCAGGCTTGGTGTTTTGCGTTGAGGTCACCCGCAATGATGAACTGCCCCTGCCTACGAGTCAGTTTGATGGTGTCGCTTCTTAGGTTGACTTGTTTGGGACAGTAGGCTGCAATGATGGTAATCGGACACGGCCTCGATAACCTTGAGTTGAAAACTCGGTAGCAGATGACAGCTTATTTCTCGCCGAAGAGCAATAGCCACACCTCCTCCAGAAGCATATGCTCGATCCAGCCGTACGAATCGGGAATCGGGAAGGAAGATGTTCATTTTAGTTCTGAGATGCGTCTCCGTGATAATAGCAATGTCTATTTTGTGTACGTTGAGGAAGTCAACAAGCTCGTAATTCTTGTTCCTGATGGAGCAAGCGTTCCAGTTAGCAATCTTGATGATTTCACGGTCCATATTTGGAAGCGATCATCACCGCAGATTGCAGTTGTTCAGTTCTACTTTTGCAAGTGCGAAAAACGTTGATGCATTCCACGACCATTGAAATGTATTGCTCCATGGTGAGCATGGGTTCGTTGTCAGTTGTGCCAGTTGCAGCTTTGGAGAAAGTCATTGCGGACGAGTTCCCTTTGAAGACCTGGTGGGGGTGAACGGCTACCGAATCACGTTGCACGGACCACGGATCACTGCAGGTCCGCCAGGAACGTTGAATTTTTCTCCAGGTTTACGAGATATAACTGATCAAGGTACTCCCGAGTGTTGTTGTGACGCGTCATCTTATGGATCTGGATTAGTTTGAGTCCTTTTGCTTTCAGTTCCTCCAACAGGGTGTCAACTTCCATGTCAGGAAGACCGCGGAGAACAACCTTGAGGTGTTTTTCTGCTTCGCTATCGTGGGAGAAATATTCCACCTCCTGTTTTTGCAGTATCACTTGCAATGTAATGATTCAACGACGGAACCATCAGTTTGTATCCCTCAGTGCACATGCGGATGGTGCATTTCAGTCCTTTGTCAATATAAAACACTATTTCTTCTCGTAGACCTTCCGGGAAGCCTTTCACATAGAAAGGCGGGATTTTCTCCTTCTTCACTGATACTGCGGGATTCGTAGCGTTTTCCAGGACAGCGAATCTGTTGTTGGCCAAAAGCTTTTTAGCCGCAGGATCAGGCGTATTGTCAGGCCGAGGCCGTTTCCCCAAACTGGAACTGGTTTTTGATTTATTCATATCAGGGTTCACCGTAGCGTCGGTTTCCAACGCGAACACAGAAACTTACGAATGAACGTACAAAGCGAACGGAGCGAAAATAAACTACTGTACTGCTCAAAAAGCTAGCAGAGAATGAATGTCACTAGGATTGTCATATTGAACTAAATTCATTTAGCTAGCAAAATATAATTATCAGTACAGCTCTTTTAACTATCTATTCAAAGATCTGTACGGAGCATTTTGGTTTTCTAAAAGCTCCACCTTTAAGACATCAAAATATCAAAAGACATCAAAACAGTCTATTTGTGAAGAAAAAAAAAATCAAAACAGTCTAGGCTCATGGATGCAAATATTAGTTGACCTATTGGGACGGGAGGTCCTGTCAATTTTTTTGCCACTGCTATACAGGATATCACAGCAGGCAGTTGGTGTCTACTCATGAAGTCTGTGCCAGGCATGCTCGCATGTGTTTGGTACATTGTTCGTGGAAATTCGACCTTGAAACTTTTATTCAATTTTCACTATTTAACAATGTAGTGATAATGATAACTGAAAAATCAAAAAATTGTCCATCATTTTATCAATCCAAAGATATGTTGATTATTGTGATCCATCATGTGGTGACATCAGTATAACCGTTTGAAATCTTTATGGGAAAATTTTTTACCACATATGGGTCATTCCATACGAAGTGTACACTTGGGCACGACCATCACAGATTTTGTTAAAAGTTGGGGGAATTATTCATCTACTGTCTCTTCGGAAAAATCCCAATTTTGGTGTCGATTGGAATACCCCCCGCTCTCCAGGACCCCCCTCTTCATTGCAAAGTCGCGCAATTTTTGTCAAAAATCTCTTTTTTCTTTTTATTACAATTCCTAGACGTAAGATGTCCGAAAAAGACTGATAGATGATTTTTGAATAAAATAAACCAAGGAATCCAGAAAAAATATAAGTTTTGACCGAAAGTGTTGCCAGATAAAGTATTTTCGTATTTGAAAATTAAATTTACATTTTTCGACAAATGCAGCCATTTTGATTTTAAATTTGATAATTTCATCGTGTTCCTTGGAAAATTTCGCACAAGAAACAACTATCATCCTGAAGTAATATGAGCCAATCTCGAGAAACAACATTTTTAAGAAAAACGTTGTGAATTTCGTAATTATTTTATTTTATAATTTATAGACGTAAGACACCCGAAAAATAGTGATAGGTGAATTTTGAAGAAAATAAACCAAGGAATCCAGAAAAAAATTGTTTTTGCCCGGAAGTGTTGCCAGATAGATTATTTTTGTATTTTAAAATTAAATTTGCATTTTTCGGCCAATGCAGCTAATTTTATTTTAAATTTGATGGTTCCATCGTGTTTCTCAGAAAATTTTACGTAAGAAGAACTAACCACTCCGTGGTAATATGAGCCAATCTTGAGATATAACATTTTTACGAAAAATTAATTACGAAATTCAGAACTATTTTATGCTATATCTCGAGATTGGCTCATAATACCATGGGGTGATAAGTGTTTCTTACGTACAATTTTCCAAGAAATACGATGAAACCATCAAATTTGAAAAAAAATTAGCTGCATTGGCCGAAAAAGGCAAATTTAGTTTTAAAATACAAAAATAATCTATCTGGCAACACTACCGGTCAAAAACAAAAATATTTTTTCTGGACGCCTTGGTTTATTTTCTTCAAAATTCACCTATTACTATTTCCGGGTGTCTTACGTCTATAAATTGTTAAAAAAAATAATTACGAAGTTTACAACTTTTTTCGTAAAAATGTTATATCTCGAGATTGGCACATATTACCTCGGGATGATAGTTGTTTCTTATGTGAAATTTTCCAAGGAAAACGATGAAATTATCAAATTTAGAATCAAAATGGCTGCATTTGCCGAAAAATGTGAATTAAGTTTTCAAATACAAAAATAATTTATCTGGCAACACTTCCGGTCAAAACTAATATTTTTTCTGGATTCCTTGGTTTATTTTCTTGGTTTATTTTCTTATTCTTCTCATCTTACGTCTATGAATTGTAAGAAATAGTAGGAGGGTGGTGTTCAAGACACGACCGCATGACGTTGACTACCGTATTCTTATATTCCATTACGCTTCTATTACGAAATTTCGAGGCCAGTTGCCGATTATTCTTGTTTACTGGTTAGTCCGTCCAGAATTCCAGCCATTTTAGTATTTTGCAGTAGCCATGTACTACTAACAGCCACCAGCATTACGGGTGAAAGCGGCACGAGATGACCGGTACTATTTTGTGTTTCCTCCTTTCAGCTGCTAACACCTAGCGTCCGTATGTAATCGGTACGGTTTTGTAATGAAACTGATGGGGTGAAATGTTCGAACGGTACGTTTTATACCAAGGTTTCGTCAGTTAGTTAGAAAGAAGGAGGGGATACATAGAGAATGGATTGACAATGAACGCAAATAAACATCGAAAACAGAAAGTGACAACAACAATAACAACAAAGTCAGATCGATTGTATCCGTTAGTGTTGACTGTGCTTAGGAAGAGAGGTAGTGATTGGCTGCGGGGTATGATTTAGACAATAGATATTATTTACCAATTTTTCAATAGTGTATCTCAAACAATAGTTTGTTTTTATTACATAAATTCAACCGTAAAAGAATTTCTGATCGATTGATGCCAAAACCTCGAAAACCTGATTATAGATGACTGGAAAATAAGCGCTCAAAACCTGACCACTTCTCCCTGGTTTTCCCTGGTTGAATTACTAGATTTTCAAATTCAGGTGCCTAACTTCGATATAGACGTTAGTCAACATAAAAAAAAACACAACAAAATTATACTAAATGTAAGTAGGTTTTACAAACATAAGTGACCGTAAAAGCAGTAAAATTGTTTAAAAGTGAAAAAGAATAAGTTAAAAATTAGTTTTACAATAAGTTTCATAAAATTTCTTAACATCTAGGGTATCGACCGTCTCCGTCAGTGGTTTTTTTTCGGCCCCCTTTGCATAAGATTACTGCAGAAAAACTGCCGAAGAAAACCACTGACGAAGACGTTCGATACCCTACATAAATCAGGAAAGACATAAAAAACTATCAAATTTACCTGAAGCGCTCCTGAAAGCTACATAAAAACAGGAGAAAAATAATCTAAAATGTGCCCTGAAATAATTTTAAGCACTCTAGAGACTCTTAACGCGGCTTGCAAAGCATAAAAGTATGAGAATAAACTAATAACAAACATATCTCCAACTTCTAGAAGATAGAACGACCAGAACATTTAATGACCAAAATTCAACCAACATTCCTGAAAAACCTAAAACAGGGAAACGGCCAGAACAAAAAATAGTTTCAATTTGAAAAGAAAACCGTTCGAAGGAAAAAACATACGCCTCGAAAACCAGAAAGCAAGAAAATTGACTACAAATTAATATCTAAGAGACTATGAAAAAAAAAGACACCAAACACAAGAGAATACTATATTAAATTTTATTTAAAATGAATAAAAAGGCTCGTAAACGTAGCTTGAAACATCTGAAAACTATTCAAAAGGTTTGAAAGAAAAAATAAATAAAACAAAATATTTCGAGTTCAGCTAAAAATGAATGAAATGTATCAGGAAGATAGAAAAGATTAACAATAGAAAAAAAGGTATAAAACACTTTCATTAGTCGAAAAGCCAGGTCAAGAAAGATAATATCAAAATTTAGTCAAACAGAGCCAAAAAAATGGCTTTTTAGGTACCCAAAAACAGGAGAAATACTACAAGGTATACAGCCCTAGAGGTTGTATGAAATGGTGTCGTAGGACTAAATGTATACATTATATGCTGCGATAAACTGTTCATAGGCAACACTACCGTTTTTATTTGATGGTCGTGTAAAATGAACGATGCATGAATACATGAAAATTTTACACTAGTAGTAGTTGCGAAAATTCTCATAACTCTCATCTTCAAACATCTATAGCTCTGAAAAGAACCGATTCCATAATCTTCAGCTCGAAATGTGTGCTATAGAGCGCTGATGATCGCACCACCACCGGTAGTATTGAATATTTTGTTGGCCGCGCATAAAATTTGCTCTCCGCTGTGCCCTCCAGTAGCTGTGCCAGCAAAATATTCTGCAGCGTAAGATGGTACCTGTTGCTGCCGTATGAAAAATAAAGGCAACATGCTCCGCTCTGCCTGGAAGTTGACTCGTATGCAGTTCTCGTTTCTCAATGCCGCGTACTTCTAACAGCTATACTCCACTCGCTGTTGTGTGACAAACTAGACTGGTGCTGAATTTTCTACACGCAATCTTTTGTATCGAGTTCAGCGTAGATTTTTGCCATGAGGGCGTGGCCACACAGCTTGGAGAAAGTGGAACAAACCAAAACACTTTGTTGAGTCAAAATATGTAGGCAGTGGAATTTATTTCGTCCATGTTATTGTTATCTGTGCTCGGGAAGCAAGCCAATAAAGAGGTAAATGTATGGGAAAGTTTGACCCTGGAACTTTTCACCTTTTTCCACCATTAAGCAGTAAAGCAACATTGTTGAACATTATATCAAAAAATTGTTACACAATTTATCTACCCACCGACATATAAATGACTACGATGCATTAAGTCGTTCGTTCGCTATAATCGTTTGAAATCTGACGCAACATTTGCCAGTTTCATTTTAAATTTCACAAAGTGTTATCTAGTATAAAAAACAAAGACGTAGTCCTGCGTCAAAATATCTAACATTATAAAAAATTTACCTCAAAACGAATGTAGCAAACTATTCCGAAATAACTTAAAATGTTTGAAAACGCACTTGAAATCCAGAAAAAAATAAAGAAAATTATCTTCAATTTGGTTAAAATAATGAAGTAATTCTAACAAGAGTTAAAGGTCAGAGAAAATAATTTAAATTCAGCCAGGTTGAAAAACGCAGAAATTGACTTCAAATATCCAAAAGTGGTCCTTTAGATTTATAAGACTAGAGACAAAACTGTTACCCACATTTAGCTCACAGCTTAGCTGAAAGTGCCTCGGAGTTTACAAAAAATGATTTCAGCTTAGTCTTAAAAAACTTAAAAGTAGCTAACGAGAGAAAACCAAGAAAAAAAAACGAAATATACTTTATTCCAAAAATGTTGGAAATGTTGAAAATGTCGAAAAGATAAGGCTTCAGGAATATTGTTACAGAAAAGTGAATTACATATTTTCAACTAGGACTTATACGTCAAATGTAGTCAAATGCAGAATAATTACATTCCTCTCATTTTTCGAGGTCAGCTCGAGAAGAGATAGAAATGTGTGAGTAAAAACGCCCACATCAAACCAGTCAGCATCGGAAACTGCTTGCATTAAATAGTGATATCATTTTAATTATATATGTTATTCTGGTTCATCTGCAAGATGTTGCTGGTGGCTATTATCAAGCATCGTGGTGTCAATACCTACACATACTGCTATACATTGTGTATGTTTACGACACATAAAAATAAACATCACTCGTGCTTTCGTTGCTTTGCATGAGACAGTTCTAATCTAAAGTGACAGATAGTAACATCATGGCGATGGCCTTCGGCTTCAGTTTTAATTTAGTGTAAGTATTTCAATAGAATATTTCATCAATCTGATTAGTTGTTGTTACATTCACAGGTTGTTTATTTTCGGTAACCTGATGCCAAGTGTCATGTGCCGAGCTGTGCACGGTGGACGCTTCAATCGAGAAGGCGCAATTCATCTAAATAGTGCTCAGTTTCCTTTAGAGTTCAACTCTTCCAATGAACGTTGGCTAGACAAATCGCATGAGCTGATCCTGGAATCGTACGATGTAGCTCACTGGAATGGAAGTCTATTTCAAACGTTTGCTCGTACAAAATTTCTAACCTTAATGTACGGAAATGTGCCTCAAATGACATTTTTTTCTGAGTGCTTGGAATCCCTCTCGGTTATACAAGCGAATTTGACCTACTTTGAGGTGGTTGCAGAAGAAAACCAAGAGCTTCGAATATTGCAATTAGTTAGAAACAGACTGCATACGCTTTCCACTACAATGAAGTTCCTGGTTGGACTGACTACTTTAGATGTGTCACAAAACCATTTGACACACATTGACTTGGATTTGTTTTCTACTATGAAGAGATTGAAAAATTTAGATGTGTCGGTAAACAAAATCACTTCGATTGATGCATCTGCGGATTTACGCTTCGCCAAACTGAAAAACCTTTGGATTAGCTACAACCAACTTGAGCGATTTGATGGTTTTCCGAGTTCCTTTCCGGTTCTAGAAACGGTACGGCTAATCGGAAACCTATGGAGTTGTGCTTGGGTAGCTCGTGCACGGAAGGATATTATGGATCGAAGAATTGTCGCGTATGGCGTTGATTATGGTTGCAGTGAACATCGCCAGGGAGGACTGTGCTGCTTCGGATCGACGGTTCACACAACCGCGGGCAGTCTGTTAACGGAAACGCCGCTGTTTGAAGCGATACAGCAGCTGACGAATGAACTGCGGGCAAATCCATTGAATATATCCTCCGGAGAACAGTCGTTGGAGCTGCTAACAAAAGATGCCAAGAGCCGCGAAGGAAAGATTTTGGTTGGAGTTCGGCGGGATAAAGTGGAAGTTTTTTTTTAGTTTTCTGCAGTGAATGTTGGGTAGTTGAACTCAATCCGATTTAAATGCCACCATAAGTTATTTATTAGTAATGGTGAGAATCTAGAATATCACATTTTAATGTAAAAGTAAAGATTCGATTATGAGAACTTCTAGTTTAAGGTAAAAAAAAATCGTAAAACAGCCAAGAGCGGTGTGCCTTCGTGTATCCATTAACTTATTGGTTTGTGAAACAAGTGCAATCGGGCTACTTGTTACCCAAAAAGAATATTTTTTCTTTAAAACAGCAAGTGCATTGAAACACGTAACACAACTAGTGTAAAATACTAAAATTTTCATCTCAGTTTGCGAGAACAAATGTAAATATATAAACTTTTGTGCAATAAATTTTCTAAGCAGTCATCGAATTATTCCAACTATTTTTTGCTTAGTTTACTCATTTAGAAAACTTAGAAAACTCATTTGTGAGTTTAAGTGATTTATATGTATCAATAATATGGTTTCTGTTATAGCAGTGATCATCGAAAATCTACATAACAACATTAGTTCACAGGTTCACGTAGCAATTTTGAACATACTTTTTCTCCTAGCAGTAGATATAGCTCACCACCTATGAAGCGCTGCTCTTCTACCAATTGAGGTCAGTTTCAATTAGTTCTGTTGATCAATTACGAGTAATCGTAGCCCTAGTCCAGAAGAACTAACTCCCTGCAAATGCATACCACTTCTATTATACATTCCTGTCTGCGAATCGCTTGCCAGATTTGCACAGCAAAATATCCCCCAAGCCGGCCTACATTAAATCAATCAGCTAACAATCCACTGACAACCGCCCTAAATCCCACTTTATCCTCTCGATTTAATTCACTTTCCTCGCACCGCAATTACTTATCACCCGCAACAATGTCCCGCAGTGCTCGAGAGCAGCCGCACGCATGTGGGCACGAAGCTTAAATCCATGGTTCGTACCTCACACGGATGAAGACAGCCTGCACTCGCAACAGTCATTAGTCGACGGCAACATCTATAAATTTGTCAAGCAATTCAACCAAACCGCTCACATATGTTTACATTTTATTCGCTACGGTGCGGCACGATGTAATTGCAACATGCCTCGCTGCTGCTTCGTTGCCTGCTCTCCCCAAAAACCACCAGAAGCCAGCAGTGTCGATACAAACGCGGCAAACCTCAGCTGAACGCTCGTTATCAGAACGAGGCAGAATCCGCGTGGAACGCGCTCTCGAACTTCTTACCGAATTCCACTCCATGGGACCTGCCATGAATAAGGAGATCCACATACGTGCAACAAATTAGATAAATAATTTCCCGAAGATTAACAAAGACGAATTGAAGCTCAAACATTTTCGTGTTAAATTACGAAACATTAATTTATGTACTTCCGTGTCATAGGGAAATACACGGAGTAAAGACGACGACGACTCAAACTGTACCGTTTTCGTTTCAGGACGTATGCATATGTCTTCATGTTAGCAGTTCTGTCTAACCCTTTTGTGCCAAAAAGAATTTTGTTGGAATTTTTTAACTATTCACTTTAACTAAATGAGAATAATTTTATTTCAAACAAACACTTGATTGAAAATACGAATGTTATAAGAATATATTATAATTTTCTAAACTAGAAAGACTGTAATAAAAACAGAAAGGGTTAATTATTCGGGGGAGAAGGGAATCGTCACGCAAAACTACACTTTGCGATCAGAAGCACGAGAAATAAGGTGCGTTACTGTTTGCTGGGAGACGCAAGACTGGATGAAGTGGGTATCGTTGCAATATTTATTGGGCTGCTTAATCCCGTGTCATTAGAGTTGACAAAAAGGGACTGTCTTGGGCAAATTATTTCTAGGGGCATATCGGTGATTGTGTCATTGAAATTTGAAAGGAAGTTTAACCTCAAAATTGTGACAGCTTTGTACAAGCTAAACCTTGAACTTGGAGCGTGACGATGGACGATGGTACTGACTTTGATACTGTCTTCCTTTAAAAATTCCAACAATAGTCACTTTGAGTGATAAACTGTCGTCTCAAGTTCTCAATGAGGAGTGGCGTGCACGCGTTGAAAAACTTTGCAGAAAACTATAAGTTTATTTATTTATTTATTTACTTAGCATCATCGGATAACAGGGTCTACATGGAAAAAAAAAAATTGAAAACTAACAAATTAAAATTATTGTCGGTTACGCAATCGATATTTAAACGTTTCACAGCTAATATTAAAGTCGAACAAATCAGTTAGTTATCCGAAGAATTCTGCGTTAACATTGATATTGGCTTGAATCCATGGGACATATATTGATCCACAAAGCACCTTTCCAACAAATACAGCATGCATGTCATCTCTACTTTTCTCTAAAGTGTCCTTATCCAGCAACCTGCACCTATGGAGGAGGAAGCTCCCCAGGATCCGTCCAAGGGAGGCTTCGAGGTGCGTATCTACACAACTGGAAGCAAAATGCCAAGTGGACGTGGTTTATACGGATTTGAAAGCCTCATTTGACAGAATTGACCATCGCATACTATTGCGCAAAATTAACCTGCTTGGTGCCTCTGACAGCTTAGTTGCATGGCTTAGTTCATACCTGTGTCACTTCGGGTGAAATTGGGAGCGTGCAGCTCAACTCCGTTTGTTAACTTGAGTGGTCTACCTCAAGGCAGTAACTTGGGACCGCTGCTTTTTACAATATTTTTAACGATGTTAGTATTTTTCTTGGTGATGGATGTAAGCTTATATATGCGGATGACCTAAAACTATATTTCGCCGTGAAATGCATAGAAGATTGTCACCGTTTGCAGCAGTTACTGGATATGTTTGTAGAATGGTGCCATCGTAATAAGCCGATTGTCAGCATCCCTGTCAGCTCTGCAATGACATTTCATCGGAACTCGCAGCCTATAATGTTCAACTATCATATCGATGGAGTCGTGCTCAACAGGATTGAAGAGATGAATGACTTGGGTGTGACAATGGATAAGAAACTCTCCTTTGCTAGTCATCGATCGGCCGTCATTGCTAAGGCTAATCGTCAGCTGGGTTTTATAACCAAAATAGCCAAAGATTTTAATGATCCGTATTGCTTGAAAGTTCTGTATTGCTCTTTAGTGCGACCTATCTTAGAGAATGCTTCACTAGTTTGGCTTCCACACCAACTGACCTGAAGTTTACGAATTGAAAGAGTGCAAAAAAGATTTGTCCGAATTGCTTTGAGAAATCTGCCTCGGCGTGACCCACAGAATTTGCCTCCATACGGTGATCGGTGCAAGCTAATCAATCTTGACACCCGCTCGACGACGGAAGATTCAGCAGGCAACATTTGTCGCTAAGCTCCTGAACAATGAAGTAGATTGTCCCAAACTACTATCTTTACTTGATTTTCGTGTTCCATCGCGTGATTTGAGGACCTCTACTCTTCTCCAAACATGGTTTCATCGCACAGCGTTTCCAGTTTTTTTAATTCAATATAATCAGTAACTGAGTGAACTACATAATAGATTTTGAAGTTATCAGCGTACACGATTCTACATCCTGGAGGAAGTGCCAAGCCGACATCGTTGTAATACAGCGAGAACAGTATAGGTCCAACATTACTACCTTGAGGTACGCCTGAAGTACTTCGGAAACCGCGGGATTGATCAACGCGGTCAAACGCTGCTTTAATGTCAGTATACACCGTGTCGACTTGTGCTCCATTTTACATTGAGCAACCAGGAAAAAACCCATGCTGATCCGTTGAAATGTATTGCGTAACGCTCCTTGGCAACGAGCCACCGATCAAAATCTCAAACAAATTCGACCCAGCACAAAGCGATGTAATCCCTCGATGGCTCACTTTTTTTTTCACATCACTTTTGTTTCCTTTCTTGAACACAAGAAAAATATAGGACCTTAACATATTCTTGTCGAATTCTTCGACAGAGTATCAACAATAGATGCCAATGGAATGTATAAGAAAAAATTGATTTTACAATTTTATTCAGCAGTAATGTTTGCATTGCAAAATGGCCTTTTTTCTGATGGTGAGAGGAAAAAACTAAGACAGGTATTTGGGATTGTTAAATTTCCCATGAAAGGTAATTATATAAGCTTACTTGCAAAAATTCTACGCCCTTGCGAGCGGCCTTCCGGCAGTTAACTGGAACATTCGTCAGGGCGGGCGAAACCATGCGTGTAGGCACGTTTTTGAGCTCTTTCTTCGTCGTATTTATCAATTCCTCCTCAGTATTCGCGACAAAATTATTGGAGTAGATCTTACGCTTCAGTTTTTCCCAGAAATTGCCGATGGGACGCAGCTGGGGGACACTCAATCTCCTTCAACGATTGCTTCGAGTAGTGTGCCGGCGGTAGATTCAACCAGAACTCCACGTCTTCGCCCTCATGGTATTTCTTGACACAACTTCTGGCAGGCACCTCCGAATTTCCCCGATCACGGCCAGTCCGGAGTGAAAAAAGAGCGGCTTTGACATCCGCCTCTTGCTGATTGTCAGCCACAGCAGTACCTCCTTAGAGAAACCTGGTATGTGAAATGTACTTCCCCTCGAAGCTCACTTCCTCCGTGGGGGAAGTAAAATACGAAGTGTCCTGCCAGTCGTTGCCATTCAGGGTGAGATAGGGCGCAACGTCCATCACCACCGCCACGTTGCGATTGCCAGGAAAATCGACTTGACCATCTTATTCAGGAGCTGCCGCTGCCTCGTTGCCTGCAGCTCCTAGACCAGTGGCCGGTTTGTTTGGCCGGTGGTACTGACCTCCCGGCCAAACGCCCGCAGCGATGTAGCCACTTTTCCTTGGGTCTTCCACTTCAGCATCCCTTGAAGCTTTATGTCGCTCAGGGTCGTCGGCAGTCCAGAACCGGGCTTTCTTTCGATGACCTGATTGTTGTCCAATAGTGCCAAGATGTGTAGATGTCGGCGTATTCGTCGACCACAAAGTGTCGCACGATGTCCTTTTTCGACGCGACAGTGTAGCGTTCTTTCAACGCGCACACTTCTGAATGAAGTAGCTTCATTGTTTTCGCCATCACGGTTAGGATTCGAGTCAATTTTTTTCTGCTGACGCATTAGTTACTATGACTGATGCTACATGGGTAGTTTCGTCAGTGCGTTTAAAAGTAAACCCATGAAAAATCGACAATTTTTATGCATTTTTTTTTCAATGGAAACGTTGAGGCTCAACAGTTTTGTCTTCTTGAAAAAAGTCTCCATACAAAATTTAAGCTTAATCGGGCTTCTGATAAAGCTTCCCCTACAGTAGTGAAAGTCTCACTTTTTTGACCAACGAAAGATTGCACAAGAGTAGTTCTTGATGTTTTCGAAGTTTTGTTTGATTGTAAATCTCTTAGAAATGAATGGAATATAGCCTCTCACTCAACGATATTCATAAAAAAATCTGTCGCTCGCACATGTGCGCGGCAATTTTAGTTTTTAACATAGAAAACATTTTTTTTGGTTTGTCCGATAATCCCGTGCGGGTAAGTACCCCCAGCGCAATTTTTTGCCGAGTGATTACTAATACCCATACTACTCACATCAACCGCCGGCCCTATGCATTGACAAACTTTACTATTGACGTTAGCGCGGTTATATTAGCCGTCTTGAAGCTCAGGTCTTTCATATCCGGTGGACCGGACGGCATACAACCCGTTTTCTAGAGAAACGGTATCAGTAGTCTGGCTGCTCCAATGCGTAATCTTTTCACTGAATCCATCAGCTCGGGTGTCTTTTCTTTGATTTGGAAATTGGTGTATGTCAGGACCAGCGTGACCTTATTTTCCCGGATGGGTAGCAAGAAATATGGAATTTTCATGGGTGACAAAGGCGTTGCCTTGTGGGTTGTGCGACCTACTGATACCTGAGCATAATTTTAAGAAAAAACGACAGTGCATCAACAATGGGGTGCCAATGGAATGTTGCAGAGAAATTAGTTTTTCGAATTTCGTTCAGTAGTAATGTTTGCATTAGAACATGAACTTTTGCGGATGATGATGAAAAAAAAAAAACCAAGACAGATGATTGATTTTAATGAATTTCCCATGGCCGGTAATTATAAAGGGTCACTTGCAAAGGCAATTCCACGCTTTTGCGAGTGGCTTTTCGGGACTTTACCGGAACATTCGCCATGGTGGACGAAATCGTGCGTGTAGGCGTCCACCACTACCATCACGTCGCGATTTGCCGGAGAAATCGACTCGACCATCTTATTCAGACTCTGACACTGCGTCATTGCCTGCAGCTCCAAGGCCAATGGACGGGACTACCACTTTCTGATGTCCATGTTTGCCAGGTACTTTTCCACTGTTTGGCCGGTTGCACCGACCTCCCGATCGATCGTACGCAGCGATGTCGTCACTTTTGTATTATTTGTATTTCGCTATTTGTATTTGTGATCGCTCAGGGTCGTCGGCCGTACGGAACCGGTCTTTCTTCCGATGTTCTGATTTTAGTCCTACCAAGATGTTGTAGATACCGGAACAAGCATTACCGGTGTCCCTTTTCCGTACGATGTCCTTTTTCGACACGGCGGGTACTTTGATCGCGCACACTTCTCAACGGAGTAGCTTCACTCTTTTCACCATTACGGTTAGAGTTCGAGTCAATTTTTTCTGCTGGCTCATGGGTTACTATGATTGATGCTGCATGGGTAGTTTCATCAGTGCGTGTAAAGGTAAACCCATAAAAAATTGGCATTTTTGGAACATTTTTTCAAAGCAAACGTAAGGGCTCAGCACTTTTGTCTTCGGACTTTTGATGAGGTATCGTTTGCAGTCGTGAAAGTCTTACTTTTTTGACCAACCTAAAAATGCACAAAAGTAGATGTTGAAGTTTCCGGAATCGAATTTTTTCTCTTAGAAATGCATGAAATATCGAGATCTGATTTTATTTCATAAAAATTTGTTTAAAAATAAAAAAAATCAGGGACATGGAAACTTTTGCGTTGGGAGACTCGAGCTACATCAGAACACACAAGAGATTAAAAAACTGTAACTTTGACCGCTTTGAGGCTCTACTTCCCGAAGTCCGATTGAACTCAAATTTGGCATGGAAAATTCTTATGAGAAAACATTTTTAATCTTTAGAACTCTATCGTAAATGAAATGTAGAACTCTATCGTAAATAAAATTCTCTATCGTAAATGAAACAATTGAAAAAGTAATCCTTTTCCCTGAGAAACTTTACAACTGTATATAAATCTGTAGATTTATAACCTCTCGTTCAACAATATTCATCGAAAAATCGGTCGCTCGCAACATTACTTTTTTTTTTGGTTTTGTCTGATAGTTCCGTGTGGGTAAGTACCCACATGGATATTTTCCGAGTGGGTACTATTACCCACACTACCCACATGAAACGCCGGCCCTGGTGTATGTACATGTTTCTAGTACATAGGAAAAGGAATTGAAGAAACGTTGAGCACTTCCGACGAATCTCATCTCTTCCCTCTATTCCGAGCTCATCGTGTTTGAACCCACTTTCTCGTTCTTCAAGCAGTACATCGCAGACAAACAACACGGTTTCATACCCAAACGATCTACAGCCTCGAATCTCATGATGCTTATATCTTTCGTAATGGATAATTTTGACGACCAGTCAAACAGACGTCATTCACACGGACTATTCCGCCACCTTCGACAAACTGAACTACCAAATCGCCGTTGCTAAGCCAGAAAAGACCTGCATCGCAGGCCCGCTACTATTTTGGTTCAAATCCTACTTGACTGATCGGCGTTTAGCAGTAAACATCGACGGAGTTTCTTCGACTTCGTTTTCCGCTCCCTCTGGCATCCCTCAAGGTAGCCACCTCGGACCATTGGCTTTTATAATCAACCTGAGCGATATTAACATCCGGCTCTAAGGCTTTCGACTGCCATTCGCTGACGATCTGATGCTGTTCGCCAAAGTTGCGCTCCAGGAGCAGTTATCGATTTTCGCGGAATGGTGTGTGGACAACAGCATGCAATTGAACGTCGACAAATGTGAGATTATAGCGTTCTCAAGGGAGCTTAACCCCGTGACCTTTGATTACAACCTATCAAACACACCTCTACGACACGCAAACTGTTTCAAGGACTTGGAAGTACTGCTCAAGGATGGAAAAACTCGTATCGCATAACAATCATTCGGGTATCATTTCTGAACGTGCTATTTATAAGCTTTCAATCCTAGCAAACCATCGCTATTAAAAGTTACATTCTCAAGCTTGCAAGAGACAACTTAGAGCAAAGAAATATATGGTAGCTTTCTTTGATGATTTTGTTTCAGTATTGCCTGCTTTAGGCGGAGCGAGCAACATATAGCGAGTGTTTCACGAAAGAATCGTAAACGATTGCACTCAAGCGATCGCAATGATTCTTTCAAAGGCTTGTAGGCGTAATTCGGCTACTCCACATCGTGCTTTCACCGTGATATACCACGATGATTCTTGGTGATTTCAAGTATCAGATGCTAATGCATCATGCTACAATTTCCGTAAGCATTGATGATACCTATTTGCTCCGGCAAGCAAACAATTGAACGCAATCTAACGTTCATTTGGATTCATAGTTTTGTATCACTGGCGATAATATCTCAAAGCTTCTCGCGATAATGTTGAGTGCAAGTGAACTTGGATACAATAAATACTATCGTGTTTGAATCATTCAGTCTCCTTCTATGGTATTCGGAACTGTTAGAAGCGAAAAACAATCAGCAGCGTTTCTATGGAAAACTTGTACGTGAGTGGAAACAGTTGAACGATAACTGATAAATCAAAGAACACATTTGCATGAAATATTGCTAGTGAGTGAACTTTTCCATGCTTGGTACTGCTCCAAAAATAGAAATTAGTTCGAAAAAACACATCGAATGTCTAAAATCTTTATATTGCGCATAGGTATGACCTAGCTCCTCCCAACCGGTCGCGAGGTAAGACGCTGGCCTAGCAAGTCAGTAGGTTCGTATCTCGCCTCGGGAAAGACTGTTAGAGTAAGTAGGATCGTAGCGTTAGCCCCACAAACTATCCTGTACACTAAACAGTTGGCTGCGAAGTCTGTTTATAAATAAAACAGAAGGTCGAGCTCCGAAACGGAATGAAGCACCTTGGATTTGCTTTGTTTTGCTGTGGACTAGTTTAGAACACTGCGTTTCAGTGTGGAGTCCTTACTATCTGAACGGAGTAAGTAGAATCGGGTCAGTGCAACGAAGGTTCGTCCGCTCTGCTCTCCGGAGACTACCGTAGACTGACTCCTTTCAACTTCCAAGCTAGAAACAGGGATGCACACTTAGACTTATGACAGACTTATAACTATATTCGTCTCGGACCTGTTGCCTTCAGGGGTAGACTTTCCAACGATTCTCGAGCAACTAAACATCTATATCAGAGCACGCATGTTGTAAAATAACTTCTTCCTTTACGTGCAGGGATTCACAAAAGAACTACAATTTTTCCGTATCATTGGTAAATGGCAATCCAAAACAAACGATTTCCTTCAAGGTTACTAATTAATTATTGGAAGAAAAGAGAAGTTTAAAGAGAATTATCACTGAAATGTACCGCGTAACACCACTGAATTGATTACCCCGATCGAGTGTATTCCCAAACCAATTGCAAAAAATATATTGACATTAGGCAGGCTTCCGTAATTCTACGTTTACCTTGCGGTTGTGTCTTATAAACAGCCTCTTCAACTATTTTAAACTAGAATAGGGACATCGGTTGGGTCACAAGGCCTTTGATGTATTTTTTTCAAATGGTCGGCGTGCGAACCAAGCGCCATTTTTTTTAAATTGTATTTTTAACACCAGTGGATGTTAAATTTGTTAATCTATCTTTCATAATAAAACGAACAGTTTATGATGGAAACAGTTTATAATGGTTTGAACAGTTTATAATGGTATTATAACAAAATTTCTTCGCAGCAGTTTGCAGGAAACATACGGGGTGGTTAAACTTTGATCGCCGATTACTCGAAATAAAGTTTTTGGCGCTTGGTACGGTCTGGTCGCACGCCGACCAAATAAACTAATGAACAAATGCTATAATATGTTTGTACTATCGTTGTACGTGATCAACAACATCGGTAACCTCAGTAAACTACCACGACGTTATGCGGTTACGTTCTGAATTGTGGCAAATGTCGGAATGCCTATACACTCAGAGGTATTGTGAAAAAAGAATTTTTGATATCTGATCGCGTTTGAAAATTACAGCTAAAAGTATGGCGTTATTCATCATCGCGTTTTTCTCGAAACCATCTTTTTTCAACTTACCGAATTGTCTGAAACTTGATTTCAGCCTGTAAAATTAGATTAGCTAAATTGTAGCCGTTGTTTGCTAGCTTAATACGACTTGATTCCTTCCCGCAGTCAAATTCACCTCGGCAGCATCGAATTTTCTGGCCCAATTACGGTCCGATAGATTGGGATTCCTCTTAATGGTCTTTAAATCTTACTCCGATGATTGGCTTGAGGCTTCCGAATCGTCGTCTATGTTTCCCTCATACCGTTTGATGACTCGCCATACGGCAATTTCTGCTGTTCAGCTAGCATGCAGACTATAATGGATTTTCCAAATAACTGTGCACAATTTTTCCCTCCTTTCGGCTGATTTTTTACGAATAACAGTCGTTTTGCAGAATGTCACAAATAAATAGGTGAAACTAATAAATTCCCGACACGTGGGCGTATTTCTGATTTCGTTGTTCGTGGTTGAAAGAAAGGTTTCGGTATGCTACCTTATCAGGGTCGCGATACCTACATCCTGCTGATGGGGCTGCCATCTTAGGCGTGGCTGGCAGGATACGGCATTTCATAATTCAGACACTAAATATATATTTTTTTTAAATAGACACTCAACGCAGGAGAACATTCCCTAACTTGGCTGCTCTGCTCTCCGTATTACACCTTTCAGAGCAAAGTTGAACAACAGACTCGCCTAGCTTTAAACCGCCCAACGTTACGAACAGGTCCGAATGGAAACTATGGTGGCCCGATTTTGCATACACAGTTTTGCTGAGGAATCGTATTCAAACATAATTTGTCATAACACGCAGCGCTTAACTGAATCGTACACTACTTTAAAGCCCATACATAGGTGAAGAGTCTGCGAGCTTGTTTCTCTGAACTTGTCAAGGATTTGACAGAAAATGAACATTTTGTTCGTTGTCCGTTCCCTCAATGCGTACTGGTGCTTTCCAACAAAGGCTTCCGGCAACGGTTTCATTCTCCGAGACAGTTTTGTACGCATAATTAAAATATGTATGCTACGATAATTAATTGCTGCAGTTGAATAATACCAGCATCTTATCAAATTGTAGACATTGTCACAGTCTTGATACATCTGATACATCTAATACTCAGCATCGAACTACCCGTTAGGTTCTTGTGGAAGTGTAACCATTGTTCGTCCAGGTTGTATTCGCTCATTAACCTTCCAAGTGCGCCCAGCAGTAACTCCGCAGACTAACAACCATGCTTGTCATTGTTCTCAGTGTTCGCTCCACCAGTCACGAAGGGGTTAATTAAGATTGTCGCGCACTCTACAAGTTCGAACAATTGTCATCCGATCAGGACTCTACTTCATCTCACAGCCCATCTATGCTAATTCTCTAACTCAAACGGAGAGATCTCACACGATGCTATCCGAACGTTCAGCAGCTTAAACCACAGGATCGTTAGCTTATCAAAGTCAGTACTCTTGAGACCAGGCAACGGTCAACATTCTTCATTGGCACCACGCACAGATCAAACCCGTATTATACAATTTAAAAATAAGCTAATATAGTGATTAATTTAGATTAAAATTAAAATTAAATTGTTTACTGCTCCAAACTTAATTACAATTAAACATGGTCCTTCGAACCGGATCAGACGTCGAATGAATTCCGTCTATCCGCTAAAAATTGCCGCCAATAAAAAATCGAAGGCGATAGCGCCATCGCGGCTGATTTGGAAGAACAATTAATTACATTCAAGGCATTGTTAATGCACCGAATAGGTGAGTGAGGTTCTATTGTTTTACGCTTCCATCGATTGTTCAACCGGGTCTTTTTTTTATTTGGCTTGGATTTCGATAATTGCTTGCGCAACGAATATACTTCTGCGAGACGAGGATAAATTCCACGGGAGATGATAGTTGGAAATTTGCAACTTTGGTGAATATACCGAAGCCACTACTCCGATAATAGTTTTGCCACGAACAGACGAAATTATACCAGCCAGCAAATTCTATATTGATACAAGGCAATAATTTGCCTCAATCAGGTAATTGAGGTTCCTATTCGTTTTTTGCTTCTTTTGGGTCTACGCGGTCTTTGTTTGTAGGACTTCCCAACCTTCAGCACCATGTCGTCGGCAGAAAGAAAGCTTAGCAGCCTGAAAAATCGCAAACGCGTTGTGATAAAATCCTTCTCGGAAATAACAAGCTTCATCGCCAATTACCAAGCGGATCGTGATGAACTGGAAGTTTCAGTGCGGTTAGAAAATATAGTGGTGATGTGGAATGAATATAATGCGGTGCAAACGGAACTGGAATCCTTAGAAGAGGACGAAGATGTTTTAAATGCCTACGTCGAAGAAAGGACAGACGTCGAAAGAACATACTATCGCGCCAAAGGTACGCTTCTTTTACACAATCGCCAGCCTAACCACCAACCTACGCAACAAAGACCTCAAGAACCCTCCCATCCACTTCAAGTCAAGCTTCCGGACGTCAAAATTCCAATCTTTAGTGGCGATCACGAAGGTTGGATGAATTTTCATGATCTGTTCTTATCGTTGGTACACTCTTCGGCCACGCTTTCTACTATACAAAAATTTTACTATTTGCGTTCATCTCTGTCCGGGGAAGCACTCAAGCTCATACAGACCATCCCCATTAGTAACGAGCAGTATCCGGTAGCATGGCAAACATTAGTTACTCACTTTCAAAACCCTCGTCGCTTGAAAAGGACATACGTGCAATCTTTATTCGACTTCCCATGCCTGAAACGTGAGACAGCCACAGAACTGCACACACTCATTGAGAAGTTTCAAACTAATGTAAAAATTTCAAAACAGTTGGGCGAAGATACTGAACACTGGGATGTGTTACTTATTCACATTCTTAGCACTCGATTAGACAACGTGACCAGACGTGATTGGGAAGAATACGCTGAAGCAAATCAAGCAGTTAAATTTAGTCAACTCATAGAATTCCTGCAGCGCCGGGTTAACGTTTTACAAACAGTAGGAAAGGGAAACGTCGACACACCGCAACATATCGTTTCCACAAAACCTGTTCCTTTCCGGTCTTCCAATCCCGGAACAGTAACCAAAGGTTTCCGCGGCTGCATAGTGTGCTCTGGACAGCATACGCTCTATCAATGCTCTTCCTTTTCTCAAATGTCAGTAAGTGAAAAGGAAGAATTGGTTCGACGCAATCAACTTTGCCGAAATCGCTTACGACGAGGTCATATGGCAAAAGATTGCTCTTCTGAAAGTAGTTGCCGAAAGTGTCAAGGCCGACACCACACACAGCTGTGCATGCAGAGGTCAAACCAAAACAGTTCTGCGTCAGTCGCTCAAGCGGTTGAGCCATTGAACCAACACGATCCACCCAGCCAGTTTAGTTCCAATGAAGCTCCGCACCAGCAGCTCACACCGGTATCACTAGCTGCACTTCGCAGAAGGAAAGAAGAACAAAAATCTTGTTAGCGACTGCAATGATCATTCTCGTAGACGACGTTGGAAATGAGCACACAGTCCGTGCTCTCCTTGATTCAGGTAGTGAATGTTGCTTCGTAACCGAGCGAGTGAGCCAACGCATGAAAATTCAGCGTGCTAGAGCAGATCTCCCAATCAAGGGGATAGGGCAATCCTCCACACAAGTGCGATTCAAAATTCGATCTACTGTAAAATCCCGCATCTCCGAGTATGTTAATGAGATAGAATTGTTGATTCTCCCCAAGGTTACAATTGATTTACCGTCCCTCTCGGTTGATGCTTCGTCGTGGTCATTACCACCTGGAATTCAATTAGCTGACCCTGCCTTCTACGAATCCTGTCCCATTGATGTTGTGCTGGGTGCAGAGATATTTTTTGACGCGTTCAGTTGCCGGGCGCATTGTGCTAGGCGATACACTACCATGCTTGATCAATTCCGTCTTCGGATGGGTCGTTTCGGGTAAAATCGACGTACAAAATGAACGAGGAACAATCTCTTGCAATTTAGCGGCTACCGCAGATCTACATCGGTCTATAGAGCGATTTTGGGCCATCGAGAATGACTCAGGACCAGCTTACTCACCACAAGAGGTATTTTGCGAGAATCATTTCTGTAAGCACGTAACTCGCCTGGAAACTGGGCGGTACACTGTTCAATTGCCACTAAACAAAGAGATCAGAAACAAACTTAGCGATAATTGGCGCACAGCATTTCACCGATTCCGCATGCTCGAGGCACGATTGAGCCGTAACCCGCAGTTATCGGAAAGCTACCATAAATTCATGCGAGAGTACATAACTCTAGGACACATGGAACGCATCGATGAATCAAAGGAAACAACACAACCAAACTTTTTTCTACCACATCATCCGGTTACCAGAGAAGACAGCAGCACTACCAAGGTGCTTCGGAACCTGTGTCTGTGTACGAATTAAAAACGGTTACATATGGTACCACTTCAGCACCATTTTTAGCCACCCGTGTCTTTCAAAAACTCGCTGAAGATAAACGCGAAAATTACCCTGCTGCAGTAAACGCCACCTGTGAAGATTTTTATGTGGACGATTTATACTCAGGTGCTGACACAGTTGAAAATGCAGCAGTACTGCGCCACCAGCTAGATTCCATGTTTTCATCAGCAGGTATGCAACTTAGAAAGTGGGCGAGCAACAGTCTTGCAGCACTCGAAGGCGTCCCCCAGGCTGACAGGGCACTACAATCGTTAGTTGATTTAGACAAGGACCAATCAATTAAAACACTTGGCCTGCACTGGGAGCCAAGCACCGATAAACTGAAATACGTAATCCGTAATGAGCACCTCGAAATTCACACAACTATAACAAAGCGAGCAGTGCTTTCGCGGATAGCTAAGCTTTTCGATCCATTGGGCTTGGTCGGCCCTGTGGTATTAGTTGCCATAATTTTTATGCAAACATTGTAGACGCTTAAAGAAAAAAATGGAAAACCTTGGGATTGGGACCACGAGCTGCCACAGACAATGATAGAGAGTTGGAATTCGTATCGCTCTCAGCTTATTTAATTGAACGACCTTCGAATCGATCGGTTTATCTCATGCCCAAGCCCACGTTCGCTGGAGTTACACCTTTTTTCCGATGCATCACAGCTGGCTTACGGTTGTTGCTGCTATCTGCGGTCGGTTAGCGCATCGGGTAAAACACGGGTTGCCCTGCTGACATCACGCTCAAAGGTGGCACCACTAAAACAACAAACCATTCCAAGACTGGAATTATGTGGAGCAAGAATGGCAGCTGAACTATATGTCAAGGTTCGAGATGCGCTTCGGATCATCGATACTACCTACTTTCGGGTGGATTCAAAAATTGTGTTGAGCTGGCTACAAGCATCACCTTCTTCCTGGACTACGTTTGTTGCTAACAAGGTGGCTCGCATTCAACAAGCAACTCAGAACTGTCAATGGAGCTATGTTCCTACCAGCGAGAATCCCGCCGACCATATTTCGAGAGGATTAACACCGGTACACCTGTTGTCCAACAAGTTGTGGTGGGAGGGCCCTGAATGGCTTGAAAAAGAGAGTTGTGGCCGTTACAAGCTCCTGAGCTGCATTCCAGTCCAGAAGTAACTAAAGAGGCACGAAAAACATTAGCTTCAATACAAGCTGCACCGAAAGGTCCTTCGTTCGTAGAAACTCTTGCCTCGAAGTTTTCTAAGTATCACCGTCTTCTTCGGACTACAGCCCTTTGTCAACGTTTTTGTGCTAACTTTCGACTTTCAAAAAATGAAAGAATACCATATGCTGCACCCACTATGACAGAAATCCTTAACGCTGAAATAACTCTCGTGCGATTAGTACAACGTGATAGACGAATGGAAGGCTCTTCAACAGCAGCAACCGATTTCGTCAAAATCTCGCCTTTTCCGCTTCAGTCCGATAATTGGAACCTATAACGTCACGCGAATCGGTGGCCGTTTAGGTCAATCAGCACAATCGTACGATACCAAACACCAGATCCTACTACCGGAATCACACCCCTTTACGAAACTGCTGGTGCGGTGCTATCATGAGCGTCTACTACACGCAGCGGCTCAGCTTTTGTTAAACACAATAAGGCTTCGTTTCTGGATTTTGGGTGGCCGAAACGTGATACGTGAGTTATTCACGAATGCACAACTTGTTTTCGGGCTAAGCCGAAACTCAGAGAACAGTACATGGCGGAGCTTCCGGTTCAGAGAGTCGTCGCCTCTAGACCCTTCTCAATAGTTGGTGTCGACTTTTGGGGCCCAATTTACATCCAACCCCGCCATCGCCGAGATGCACCTACAAAGGTATACGTATCCTTATTCGTTTCGCCTTGGTACTAGGCGGTACACATGGAACTCGTTTCTGATCTTAGCACCGTCAAATTAATGCAAGCCTTCCGCCGCTTCGTGTCCCGACGTGGGCTCCCTTCCGAGGTGTTTTCAGACAACGGCAAAAACTTTGTTGGGGCGGCTAACGATCTCCGCAAACTTCTCCGCAATGAAGAGTTAAAGGATACGGTGCAACAGGAAGGCGCAAAGGTTGGAATTCGGTGGCATTTTAACCCCCCCAGAGGATCATGGCGGTCTCTGGGAGGCAGCAATACATTCCGCGCAAAAGCATTTCATTCGTGTTTTGGGAAAGGGTCTATTGCGCTATGACGATATGGAAACCTTGTTAACCCAGATTGAATGCTGCTTAAACTCACGCCCGCTCATCAAGCTTACGAATGATCCCGAAGATTTGCACGTGCTGACACCAGGCCATTTTTTGGTTGGTAGTGCTCTCCAATCAGTGCCAGAGCTCAATTATGACAACATTCCTCTCAATCGTTTGCGCCATTGGCAGCAGGTGCAGAAAATACTTCAGGATATATGGAAACGCTGGCACGTAGAATATCTGACTTCGCTTCAGCCTCGTCCTAAATGGTCACACCCACCAGTCGAGATTAATAAGAACCAGCTCGTTATCATCGCAGATGAGTCCCAGCCACCAATGCGCTGGGTGACGGCAAGAATACACACATTACATCCTGGAAGGGACGGAGTGACACGGGTAGTTACGCTTCAGACAGCGAATGGCTTCCTTACACGCCCAGTTGCGAAACTTGGGTTTTTTCCGATACTTCATTTGACTCCGAACAAAAATCACCTGTACCAACAGCGCAGCCGCAGTCGAACTAGAGGTTTCTCTTCAAATCAACCTACTTTCAACAACATCTACATCAGACGACCCGGTACCCGGACTACATTGTAGATCAACCAGTACGCTAATGGAAAATTATTATTCAAGGCCCTTGAACCTTAGGGTCCAGGTGAGGACCTCTCCAATAATCTTAGCTATTTGAAACCCGCTACCGGGGTCTTATCTTTCCATTTCTATTTCCCGCATTAATCGAGTACGCTCCATGTCAACGAGGGACATCATCGGAGGCTCTCACACCATGGTCGAATACTATCTACTTCATCCGCGTCATATCTGAAATGGTCATTCCAGGCGGGGCAAGATGTTCGCTCCACCAGTCACGAAGGGGTTAATTAAGATTGTCGCGCACTCTACAAGTTCGAACAATTGTCATCCGATCAGGACTCTACTTCATCTCACAGCCCATCTACGCTAATTCTCTCACTCAAACGGAGAGATCTCACACGATGCTATCCGAACGTTCAGCAGCTCAAACCACAGGATCGTTAGCTTATCAAAGTCAGTACTCTTGAGACCAGGCAACGGTCAACATTCCTCATTGGCACCACGCACAGATCAAACCCGTATTATACAATTTAAAAATAAGTTAATATAGTGATTAATTTAGATTAAGATTAAAATTAAATTGTTTACTGCTCCAAACTTAATTACAATTAAACACTCAGTATGTGGAAAGAGCGGAGGAAAAATTCTTTGAGTATGTGCCTGTGTGTAGCAATGCTTTCACCACACTGCTTCTTCCTCCACTCCAAAGTGTCTCAACCAACTTACAGAGACACAAACACACTTCCAGCTCACCCCACATCTGATAGAAACAAGAAGGGGTGAATCACTCTACAGAGAAAACGAAGAAGTACAACACAGTGTTCACTGGCGAGTAGTCCGGAAAGTGAAAAAAAAAAAACCGGGCGTAAGTGTAGTCCTCGTGTAGCTACACCGCGAAAACGAATTCGACATAAGTAAACTCGACCGGCACGAGCAACGCAGTCTATTTTTTTCTCCCAATATCTTTTTCACCTCGGCCATGCTCAAGAAACAAACTGTAAAAAGCACCGCAGATAGTTCTGCTGTGTGCGTAATGTCCATACGTGTGAGAAAGTACACCATAGTTCATTGTCCCGCAAGAGAGATCAGATTTCACCGCGGTGCTTTCTGGCAGCTCATCAGATAAAAATAGTCCGTCGTTTTCTTCTGGCATGTGCGTTGATTTGCTCTTTAGTGTGAGAGCAGTTGTTTCCGCAGTGCTAGTATGTTCTCCTGCACTCTAGAGATTTTCTGAGGAGAAAAGACAAGCATGCTAACAACCACTCTTCGAGAAGTTTTATGTTGGCCAGCTGAGCACGAGTTGTTCCTTGTATGCTCATTATTTCATCTGTGCTAGTGTGCAATATGAGTTTATTTTTCCTTTTACATGCCTGCTGCTCTACTATACTGAGTTTCGTTCCTTCTGCCAAATATCGCCCCTTTTATAATCCCCTAAATAAGTTTCGCTGAGCGTCCTTTTGGCCAGTTTAATTATAAATGGATTTTTTTCTGTTAATAGGAAGTCACGCCAAGGTATTATAGAATTCAGCGTAAGGGAAGGGTGCTCCCTTTTCTTGAAGCTCCCAAATTGTCATAACATGTAATCGTGATCATCTGAGAAATACTGAGCATCATACAGAATAAGGTTAGTTTTAAAGTAAGTTTCTCCATTAAGATGTTTGGAATTTGTGTTTCCAGAGATATCCTTTTATGCAAAATATGTGGCACCTGCAGATGAAAACGGGTTAAATTGTGATTCTACACAATCATTGTGGTAAAATTTTGTTTAGTAGTTGAAAATTAATTAAATTAAAAATAAATCGAACCTGAAACTGACAGTTTTAATGATAAGAACGAAGCATTAGGTTCAAGAAAAGGCCAATCTCAGTAAAAGTCTATTCTACCCTACCCAAAAACCGCGGTTCGTATTCTCATCTCCTGAAACCATATCCCGACGATTACCACGACGACGAACTCACTGCTCTGCCATGTGGTTACCGAAGTCGAATTCTCCACCGAGGAAATCGCACCTACCGAGCATTGTTTGGGGCGGAAATTTATGTGTAATATATGCGAAATGCTACAATAATAATGTCATCGGGATGTTCCTTACATGTGAACACGTTGCTGGGCGGGAAAGCGAGAGCATAACAATGGATGCGAAAATAAATAACTGCCTCGCCGAGATTCGACAGCGATTTGTTAGCTTCGACAGATTGTTGTTTCGTTTGATTCATAATTTACTAGATTTCTGGTACGAAACTTTTGTGAAATTTTGAACAAAATTTGAAATTTCAAAAAAGCTTGGTCGAATTGAATTATAATGTAATAAATTATAGCAGCAAGCACACAAATCTAATACGACGAATGCTCGATGAAAAGTGTCCATAAATTGCCGAGGACAGGAGGGGTGCATCGATCGTCATGCCTGTGGACGGGTCGAAAAAGCAATCAGCGCCGAAAAAACAACGACACAAACCGATAACGGATGGCAATAAAATAAAGACTGACCGAGGAGGGGTTAGGGTGCAGGCCGTGGCTATGTTCCGGAAGCCGGTAGTTCAACGAACAAAATGGTCATCGAAAGTAAAATAAAAAAAAAACTCAGCTGCCGGAATATTCGTTCGTTAGGGTGGAGAGAATTTGAGGTTGGCTCAAGATCGCAATTACAGTTGGATGTTTCGGAAATGCCTCCCTAAGAGCATATATAAAATATGATCCGATAAAGTGCCATTTGCGGCAGTGAATGAGTCCATAGCAGTTGAACTCTGATGAATATTTGTCAACTCCTATCGATATCTTACAATGGACGATGTGCGAAAGGACAATAGGACGGGACTGTGTAGTAGAGAGTAGTTGCTGCCGGAACAAGAGAATATGTCAGAGTAGGTTTTTTTACGAAATGAGATAAACATGAATGTGGGGACACGTACTTTTTTGTCTGCTTCCATTTGTGGCCATATCGAATGACATCAACCGGGAGTCGAAGTGAAAGGCGAAGCGATTGCCAAAATATCTTGACTTATCAACTGCATGTGTGACTTCGATGCTAAATTGGATTGCAAGCGGTGATCGAATCGGGAGACATTTGATATAAATGTTTGTTGCTGAAACTCTAATGAAAATTGGGAGATTTGTTTATACAACGAATTTCTTTGCAGTTTCGTTAGCTTTGTTCCGGTTTTCGAAAACAAGTTTAAAAGTTCATTATGATTCTTCTTTTATTTTGAAAGAATCTTTCTTCACTTCACCGTCACTAGAAAAGTGTGCTTTTTATGCCTTATTGCGTTTGACAGTGTCATTTGTATTAGAATTTCAAATCAATTTCGTCCACTGTGTTTTTGTCAGCTTCTCCACGGTGAAATGCTTTTAAGATAAGTGATAGCAATTTATCTAATATTTTACTCATAAAAAATTTCTATCATCATGTGCAAACACTTTATCAGCTTAGGACAAGTGTGCTATATGAATAGCAGAGGTAAACAGCTATTTTGGTTAAAAGTTCTTAGTACAGTTTTTGGATATTTTTGACTCGATGATTCCGAAAATAAATTTAGTTTAGAGACTTTAAAGATTTTAAAAAATTGTCAGATTCAGATGAAACTTCTGGTTTTCTAATGCGATGATTATCGCTATTTATTCCTAAAGATGTACGCATACTACTTCTTCTGTCGTTTGTTAAAGCTAATGTGAAAAAATAGTATAAGTTTCCTATCCAAATGATAGTTTTTGTTCATTAATGTTCACTTTAATAATTATCATCTCAAGAACTAAACCTAGGAAAAGAAAATTTAGGGCTATTATGAAATAAGCTGGCAAAATAATCTAAACTCCAAACTCTACTGTTCAAAGCAAATTTCAAATCATTCAAACAAATGGCGGAAACAATTCCCTTCTCGTTTCCTCGCGGCTCGTTCCAGGAAACTTAACCCAAATTCCCAGCAATCCCAGCTGGCCCAAACGGAGATTACCGCTGTCGTGCGGCGTAACTGCTTTATTGTTCCAAACACAAATCCGTCCCACGTGGACGTAATCCAGCTGCGGAATCCCCGATTCAATGCCAAAGTCATTCCGCTCAAGATATCAAAGGAAATTACGCACCGCAAATCAAATCAAATTGGGCGTGAAGTTGTGAAAAGTGAGGTTATGGATCTCCCCCGACTCATCGTAATGTACTGTGGCAAAGAATGAAACAAAAAAAAAGTGAAATACATCGGCCAACAGGCGCGTTGCGGTGCCATTAAGAATCGCAGTTTTTACCCCTGTACCGAGACAGACTGTCATTCTAATTTTTTTTACCGCCCACCCCTGGGAGGTGTGATGGCGGCAGCGAAGGAAAAACAACGAAAATGCATCAAAGTTGATCCTGACGGGAGACAACGACGGTTGGTCGCAGTGATTAAGGGTTGAAGTGCTGGTTGCTGACGGGATGACAATCAGCTGAAATGTAACGGTGATACGAAGATAAAAAAATAACTCCAACGGTAGACCAAGGGGAATACTTTTCTCACAGGATTAAACGTGGCTCTGGATGTGGTAATGGGATGCGGTTACGGGTTCTGCACTGGCTTATTGGTTCTGCTTTGATCTTTTAGATAGCAATGCTTACCTCTACAGAATTCATTTTCACAATGGGAACTGAAAATGTTGTGATTTTAAATCTGTTCGGTTCAAAATGACAGCACGTTTAGTTACTGATATTGTTTTATCTAGCAGTAGATGAATATTTAAATCATCTTGCAAGATCATAGAACATTTAAAGAAAATCTACTAGTAAGTAACCCTCCCACTCAAAAGGTGGCAGTCGCAATTCTAAAAATCCAACAAATCTTATAAATAATTCATGCAGTGAAAGAAAAGCCTCTCTTTACCCCATTCCTTTTCGAAAATATGAGTGGAAAAAATGCGGAATAAAATCATATTTATTTTTGCATATTTTAACTTTCATTGGAGGTACATAAACGAATCGTTTCAGGCCAGGCGGAAAATCCCACCAGCTGAGCAAAATGCCCATTCGGGATCGCCTGTCAGCCACAAACGGGATTACGCATGCAGTGATACTTCCGCATCGGATGGGCAGTCGGAAATCTGATTTCCTCTGGTTGTTTTCGCTACTCTTCGACTTGCGATAGGGATAGCAAGCGCCCAAGAAAGGATTCGTGAAAGTGCCATTATTTACACAGCATGCAAGCACAAAATCTGATTTTGCTCAAACCGAAATAGTTACAAGCCGGGTTTTTCTTTGTTCAGTGCAAGTAGGATCATCAGTCATCTGAGCCGAGCTGCGTTCGAGAACGGAAACAATCCGAACAACAACGAGTGCCACGTATCCTTCGCAAATATTGACCCGCCTGAAATTTTCGGAAACTGCCCACTACTGGACGCAGTGTTAGTCTAAAGGCGCTACGAAAGATTGAGGATTCAAATCGGGAATCATCAATCACTCCGTGAACATGGTTGGCCAAACTGTGGAGGGTTAAGGAATTTTGTGATTCCGATGTATTTTACAAGGAAGTTCCATTCCAGCCTACCCGTTGTTTAGATTCATGTTCTAAGTAAAAGTAAAATTTTTGGCTCTGTTAAAGGGATTTCAGATTTCAACATGGAGTAAAACATGGATCAGCATCTTAAATAATTACCGAACAACCATTCCGGGCACCTGGGTCGTGCTAAAAAGCCCATAAAGAGCAGCAAGTTACATCGAGAGCGGCAGCACTAGCAGAGTCGGGTGATACCAAACCAACCAAAAGGATAAATGTAATTTCCCTTCCAGAATGTTAGGCGCGTCTTGTCCGGAATCTGAAGAGTAGTGCAGTTGATCCGCGGCCGCGAGCAATAAATACAACACGAAGCAGAAATTAAAAGCAATATTAAATTTTCATGATGATATGAAGCTTTTCGGTAGCGAGATAAAAAGGAAAATCTGTGGGGGTTGAATTACAATTTTAGAATTGCTGCGTTGTTCTAAGAAGGTTACTTTAAAGCGAATTGTTAGGAAAATAGTAAAAATCAACTTACTACTGTTCACCATTTTCCAAAATTGACGAAGAAAAATCTGTGGCAGACATTAATTCAGCCAAACCTCCTTCACCCAGAAAGGACAATCATCTTGTTAGTCATTAATAAAACTCATGCCGGTCATGAAGAAACGGCGTTCGGCGGGGAAGTTGGTTGTTTTATTGATGTAACAGGGGTTTTTAATTGTTCGGAGGCGACTTCAAACCCTTTCCGGTTTATTTCAGTATCGACAACAAATGGTGTTATATTAGGCAGAATGAGGAGGGAGTCTAGTAGATTGTTATATAGTTTCGTCTCTAAAATTTTATTTCGTCAGTAAGAAAAAACAATAAAATTATTTTAACTAGGGTAGCGAGCGGCTTCGGTAGGGCCGAAGAAAACTACTGCCGAAGCCGTTCGCTACCTTACCAAGCTTGTAGTTTTGTCAACATCATCAGTACGATGAGCAACGAAACATTGGAAAATGTATAACAATAATACAACAAGTGAAACAATATTACTTTGAATATTCTAAATTGATATAGCTCGAACAAGACGACTAGTAACAAGGGCAGTTCGATATTGTACGAATGTTAACTTTTCGACAAGTTTTATCAAAAGAAGTTATTTTTTTTCATGTATCATTAGTGTATTTGATGAACATTTTAGCTTAAGTTTTTCTGATAACCGGAATAGTACAGGAAGAAATCGACAGGTCTTTTTGAGCTAGATAAGTAACTTATATTCTTTCAAAGTATATTGTTTGTTCTTACGGGGTAATATCTACCAGAAAATTTTTTTTCTTGTCTTTTTTTTTATTGGCTTAAATCATGCTAAAACTATCCTAGAATCAAAATCTACATCACCCAAGTACTGATATATACTCAAAATTCGCTTAAACCAATTTTTACCGAACAACTTTTATGCTTCAAAAAATCATTTTTCGTTTATTTCGTTTTTTCGAGGCTTTGTAAACTAACAGAAGTTACCTATGATCGTTACAGTGATTCAAATTTGAAATATAGAGGTCGCTGCATCAAGTTTCGACCGTTATAGCGTCTCTACAGAACGTGTTTACTCACAATTTCTCTTTGTTTAGTCGATCAGCCATGCTCGTTGTGTACGTTCTTTGTTTGAGTTTTTCTATACGTTTTAACTGTGAGTTATATTCAAAAGTGCTTAGATATGAGTTACAAGTTTGAGTTTTGCATGAGATCGGACGCCAACCGCGTTAAAGTCGCTGAGCATCGCATGTCTAATATCGCGAAAGAGGCTAGGCGCAGCCTTACATCAGATAACAAAAAGGAAGAAGAGGAGAATAAAGCCCAGGAATGACAACTTGACGGCGCAGGGATAGCTGACTGAAGGTAAAAAAAAAATTAAGATTTATAGTATTTTGAAACTCCAAACGCGTTTTTCTCAAAACCATGTTTTCAAAATCGGCGAGCAGTAGAACTTGAAAAGTTCACATCCTTTTGACTTAAAATTTTGACTGGAGCTTCTTCATTACATTATCTAGTAGCACACACGATTTCAGCGATTGATTAGCAACAACAAAAGTTATAAACAATTAAAGTCGATTTTTTTTGTCGAAAATGATTTTTTTTCTTCAAATCGTTTCCATTTTGCGAAGAAAAATTCTAAAAATATATTAATGTGTACTTCACTAGCGACACTTATGTAGATAACGAAAAAAAAAATGTTTTGATTATAGGTGGCGTTAAGAACGACTTCTACTGCTCGCCGCGGAAGAACTTTTAAAAAAAGCGGTTCACGGCAATCGCTGTACAGCCGCCATTTTGTAAAAAAATAGCAAATGATTTTTTTCTATTCTCCAGGAGTTGCTTAATCCAATGATATATTATTCATATACCTTACAATTCAAATGTCCTTTAAAAAATCACGAAAAAAGCCTTGTTTTTTTAGCATTTGGCAGATTTTACCCCTTAAGGCGCCAATAAGCACTAAGCGCTAAGTGCATGAAGCGCCGTCTGCTGGCGGATACTCAACCAAAGCAATAGAGATTCCCCTCTAAATACACTAAGGTCGCTTTTTTTACGCGGTATTTTTTTTTATACGCGTAGGGTAAGAGCACCGGTTTTGGCCATAGTATGTCATGTGGGAGATATATTTGTCCTTCTTCCTTCGAAAAACAAGTAATTGATAATTTCAACGGGGAAATCGGATGAAATCGCCTATATTCTGCACTAACAATGATTTTAAAAAATCAAATTATGTTGTATTGTTTACATATTTTACAATCAAAAAACTTCTATGGACTCCTGTTTTGGCCATAGCATTTCATGATTGACCACTTGGGTCTCCTATTGTGGCCAATTCGCGAAAAAGTTGAAGTCACGCGAATTTATTTTATATTTTGACATTATCATATAGATATATATTAACAGCAGAAAATCCTCGTTTTTGAACTAACCAAAGGGCCAGTATATATAATAATCAAACTAAATAATGATATTATATTCACACATAGCTAGCAGGGCAAAGTTAGAATTTGTTTAAACTTAGTAGGATGTTTAATTACACTGACATCACATCATTGACCTATATTAATTTTTTTTCCTCTGTGTGGACTCATCACTGCGACCAGAGACATTTGATCTATTGTGATATTGCCCAGGTGTTTTCTGTATTCCGCACTTCATACTATTGGCAGTATCACTATTGAAGTGAATGATACGCTTTTCATTTATATCCGTGCTTGTGTGTGAGAATTTGCCCTTTTGTTTTCAAGCTTACTGCTCTACTATACCGAGATTCTTTCTATCCTACCAATATCGCCAAATTGAACTGAGGCTACACCTTACGTTCCTCTGTGGCCAGGTTAAATCTAAGAGAGACTTATTATGTCAAGAGGAAGGAGTCTTATCGAAACCTCGTTCCCCCTACCAACACTGTGTCACAATCACAATTCCCTGAAGAGGCGCTCAATGCTCCACCTCTGGTCAGTTTTATTATAAGTAGGACTTATATTATGTCAAGAGGGAGAAGTCTTATCTAAACCTTGTTCCTCCAGCCAAGACCGCGCCATAATTTCAATTTCCTGAAGAGAACTATTATACTTTACTCAGAACAGTTTTATTATAAGAGGACTTTTTTGACTTTTGTTAGAATGAAAGTTAGCAGAGGTACTATAAAATTCAGCATGAAGGAAGGGTATGTAGTGGAGAGCCTGAGAATGAACCCATGTTAAAGTCCTTTGACAACCAAATGGCCTGGTTCTACTAAGATTCAAACCCACGACCATTCGCTTATCAAAGCGGACTCTGTAACCTTGCGGCTACGAAGCTCCCTTATCCTTATATTAATTTTTCGTCTGTCATTGATCTACATTAAAAAGCTTCCGCTCTTTCCTTTTTCACATAGAAGCTTTTTCGTATTATTGGCTAACATAAACTTCGGTAACTCAAGTGCCATTTATTATAGTCAAGTTAAGGTTCAGAATCCGAAGCGTTAGTTTTGGTAAATATAAATGAAGTTACAGATTTGTAAATAATCTGAACAAACGGAGGAATTCTAATCCCAAACCAGTTTTGTAGTTTCACATATCTCATGCGATTAAATATCAGCCCGAAAAACTCCATACATTTCATGTTTTGCATAAACATCAATACTTTACCATGGTTTTGTTTACATATGGCCAATATCAGGATTATTAATCATGAAATTGCATTAATATGTGGCCAAGAATGGATCAATGAACGTTTTTGGAAGCTGTAGGTAATTTTGATATTGCAAAGAAAAATCACACCAAAATGTTTACTTTTTTTATCCATGTGCTGTAGTGAGTTGTGCCTTACGCTGGTAACAAGATTTGTTATAGAAACGGGCAAATTCAAACAAAGTTATGCTCTATGAAAAATAGCTTGCAAACTACCTAAACGTTAGGCTGTATAGTGAACTGGAGAAAGCATAATTAGTCCCTTTATTAAAACTAAAATACGCATATTTATTTGCTTAAGTTTGTAACAGTTTTGTTGAATAGTAACAGCAGGTTCAATAGGAGACTTCGAATCAGGAGTAATCTAAGATACTTTTTCACAATTATAAATTTTATTCTATCATGGCCAAAACTGGTGCTATGGCCAAAACCGGTGCTTCTACCCTCCGATTTTTCTTTACTTGGATTCCGGAATATACGCGGGTTTTTACGAGGATTGCTGAATTTACGCGGATTCCAGACTTTATGCGCTTTTTTACGAGGTTTTTTTTACGCGGCACGTATCCCCCGTGTAAAAAGCGACTTTAGTGTATACGACGTTGGACGTGCTTAAGTTTAATATAGTATTTGTTCAGGTATTTGCCCGCGGTGTCAGACCGATTGTCGATCTAGAATACGTCACCATGCCACTGGGCATCGATATCGACGACCTCTAACGGGATTCCTACTAAATATAGCTTTGCTGGTCGCTCCTCCTGCATTCTGGCCACATGGTCAGCCCCTTTTCTCATAGCTCCTCGCTAGAGAGGCTCAAAGGTCTCTTCTGCCGCTTTACGGGTAATACCAACGATATCAATATTGTCCACAAAACCAAAAAGCATGTGAGACTACGTATCGATAATACCACTTCTTTGTACTGCAGCCCTTCGTTTAGCACCTTCAAATTTTCTGCAACGGTCTCAGTCTGTGGAACAGGATGCGGGAGAGAATTTTGTATGCGGTATTACAAAGATTTATGCATAATTAATTGCTACGGCCGAGGTGGTTGCCTTTGTTGTAGACGGGCATATGATACAGACCACACTCAGTTCTTTCACTGTTTTCTTCACCTCATTCAAGGATGGTGGAACCACAGTTCGTCAATATTGATCCAGATTCTTTCGATTTCGACTGCACCCTGGAATATTGTTTCCAACGCCTGGCTGCCTCCGATTTAACGCTAATTAGGTTCTTCCCCAAGTAACACACAAAACATGTTCGAAAATAATTCACAATGACAGTAGTCATATAAGAGTACTATAAACTTGTGTTGTTATATTCTTGTTCTCAAGACGTTATTTCATAACATAAGTGTATTTCATAGATTGAAATATATAAACTGCCGTTGCTTGTCTGTAACTTGTGTTCATGATGTTATCAAAAAACAACTTAAAATACAACATTTGTGAGAAGTTGTTTTTCATCGGTAATTCAACCATACTTCGAAAACAAGCTCGCTTTTTTCTGGTTTTGGAGATGTTTTTCAATAACATGAGTTCAACAAACAAAAACTATGACATAAATGGCACTTGTCTTCAAGATGTCTTACAGATGTTTTCACTATTATAAAAACTGTGTAAAAATGTCTAGTCGGGGCAGCCGCGCCAATTCATTATTACACGCCCAATAATAATTTACATACCTGTAAAGTGCAGCCAGAGTAAAATTACTTGATCAAATTGTTATTGAAAGAATTTGAACGATTCCACTAAAACTATTCGAGGTGGGTCAAAATGCGCCGTGAAAAGATAAACAAAACGCTTGCAGTGCAGCCTGTATTGCTCCAATTTTTGTTACCGTATATCTAACAATCATATAGTTTCGTTATATTTTATGTCTAGATAACGTTAAAACTATGCGAAAATAATTTTAATACTAAAGCGACAGGAACAGTTCATTTTGAAAGGTTGACCATTGCTTTTTATCATCAATTTATAAATTATTAAAAGTGCCGCTGACGAAAACAATTTTCGATCTAGTTACACTGCGCATAACAACGCATTTGCGCATGCGCTGGGTAAATGTTGTCATAGCAACACATTTGCGCATGCGTTTGCGTTATCGTACAAGCCACAGGAGCATTCTGAAGAACAAGCCCAAGGTCTAGATTGAATTTTCGACACACCAAGAACTTTCGTAAATCGCAATGCGCTTGGAAATATGACAAATTTTGTTTTATTTTTTCGATTCAGATAATAATTGAATTTTTATGAAAACTTTCCTCAAAGTATCTATTTTTGATGCAAGATGAATAACTTTTGTTACTTCTTGTTTTTACAAAATCAAGCTTGAACACCGTTTTGTCAACCTCTTACTGTAAATAGCTCTAAGAAGTAATTGTTTTCATTTTTTACCCACAAAAGATCAAAGTGGTCCAAATCTTACAAAACACGAGCAATAAGTATAGCGAGATGACTATTTACATATTAATAAGTTAGCGATAAGCGGTTAGCGGAAATTTCGCTAATGTGGGTTTAGCGTTTAGCGGTTATCGAGCTAAATTTTCCGGTTAGCGGCTTAGCGATTAGCGTCGCTAAACTTTCGGTTAGCGGTGCCCACCACTGCAATTAAATAATGCATAATCTATTTTCCACTGATTGACAAATAGAAAACCGTATCCATTGAATGGAGCATATTTTTTTCAGAAGTAAAATGCAATGTTTCACCTGAAATTTGACGCGCACCTTGAACTTTGTGTTAAAAGCGTCAAATGGTTGATCTAATATTGTTTCTTATTTTTGGTGAATATTCGATACGCCATAATCACCTTGGTTTTTCCTTCTTAGCTCGTCATATAAATCAGCGTTGTTCTCCAATATTTCTTTTTTTGAATTTGATGTATTATGCTTGCGTCAACGATGTTTTTTTTTTTAAGTTAGCAATTACAACTTGAAAATAACCTGTTTACACGTTTTTTACCGTATTGGTACTCGAGATGTATTTTGCAGCTTTAGTCTAGCAGGTTGGCTTACGATCATGAAGTTATATAATACTTCATATAGCACCAGTACTTGTTCTAGTAGCTAACACTTATTGCGCTTTTCTAGTGATAGAGATGACATGGAAAAAGTTATATCAACTGAAATCTATAACTGAAGGTTGTATTAGAGGAGTTATCTCAACTGTTCTATAACAACGTGTGTTACTTGGGTCTCAATATCTTCGCTGTGACAGGGGATGACAGGTTTCCCTGATTCCGTTGATCGTTGATTGTAGAAGCTCCTCGCATCGTGCCTGAAGAAACAACTCCGCTACCGCAACTCCGCTGCAATGCTGAAATTTCTTTTGTCGAAGCTCTTTTCAGCTTTTTCAGCTGATCCGCCTATCAACTTCCAGTTTTCTTTTCGTAGAAAACCGCTTGATGTTCAGCCGTAACCTCCACGTTGTTCTGGATTTCAATAAGTTAGTCAGCCGGGCGCAGATCTTGCAAATTACGAGGTAGTGATTCGAGTCAACGTTTGGTCCTCTGAACGATCTGAGGTCTGTATCGTCTGAAAAATGGTGGTCATGGATGAGAACATGGTCGAACTAAGAGTAATATTTATTTATTTATTTATTTAAATCTCTGCACTGTGGCAAGTATTCCAGAAATACCGCAACTACTACGTTACCACCCATCGTTCATCGACTTCAGAGCTGCATATAATACAATCGAACGAGATCAGTCATGGAAAATTATAAACAAACTCGGGTTTCCAGAAAGAAAAATACGCGATTGATCTGAGCGACGATGGATAGAGTGATGTGTAGAGTAGTAAGGGGCAAAAAGTACGCACGGGGTAAAAGTACGCATTGGCCTTTTCGAAGCATACGAGCAAAATAAACTGGCAACATTGTATGAATTTGCAGTATTATAACATCAGTTAATTACACATGTAAACACATAAGATTCCGTTAAAATGGGGCGAAGCTATGGGGAAAGTAGTGTTTTGAGCTGTTTTGATCTAATTTTCTTAGTTTTGGGTACTATGATTGATCTATTCAGAAACTACAGAAACTCGAAAACAACAGAGCCTAAAAAACTTTTGTATAATTGTGGTTTGTAGGGTGAATTTGATTTGCCGGAAATATTTTGATGTTTGTCATAAAACTCAAACCAGTTGTAAAACTCATTGTGGGGCAAAAGTATGCATAAACCGGGGGGCAAAAGTACGCACTAAGTGCCATTAACCGTAATGAAAAAATGTGTTTAATAACGATGTTTTTGTACAGTAATTACTCAAAAATAACTACTGATATGCGGATGAGCTCCGAAACTGAGGAATATTATGGTTTCATGATTTTTTAAATGAAATCTTACAACCTTTTCAATAGTTTTGTTGATATGCTTTCAAAATGGTCCTTCCGGAATAAATAGGGGCTTCTAGAAGCCAAAGAAACAATGAAAAATACAAGGCCAGATACCATCCAATATTTATTCTCGCAACTGGTATGATGTCCACAGATCCAATTTTCCAGTGGCCCAGACGCCATTTTGAATTTCAAGAATTTCGTGCACAAAAGAAATTACAAGTGAATCGCAATGGTAACAATTTTCCCTGCGATATATGCCTAGTTCTGGAGGTTCTCATTTTTCAGTGCAGTGAGTAAAATAAATCAATGTTGACAGACAATTTAAAACAAAGATTTATTTGGTTAAAAAGTGCGTTCACTAATTTAAGCTGAAAATTCATATTTCACGCAATAAGTTACATTAATATTGACAGATTGATTTATATATTTTTCTTCCAAATAAGGTCATTTAATCCTTCAACAAAATTGGTTAAGTACTGATCAAGCGTTCATAAGAACTTTGCTACAATTCCAAAAATAAAATGAGAAAGGAAGCATATGAGAAAATTATTAATATCTAACACTGTTTTTCCGTATTGGTACGATATCCTCAATAAAAAATACTCACGTCCTGCCGCCGAATCTATATTCGTGTTTATGCAATCCACACATGCTACCGTTTTATCGGATTTGAAGTAAGGATTTTGAATGATTGAGTTATCCAAGCAAATGGGAAGATTAGTCGTTAGACAATAGGCTGGGACACGATTATATGGGAAAAAAGCAATGGTGTTATTTTCTCACTCCCATGCACTTTTTGTGTTTCTTATGGGTCCTACAATCAGAGCCGTAGCTACTCCGTTTCGCGTAGGGGGGCAGAGAATTTTTATTTAATAAAACGTTACTTTTTGTGGAGTAAGCAGTTTAAAACCGTTATGTGCTCGACGAAAAAAGGATCTTTACGCGTCCAATGGAGTTCTCGGGTACTCACAAATTAAAATTCTCATACCGTTTGCAGTTTTCGTCCCATTTCGATTGTTTTAGCACCTAAAGATTCAGAAGCTCATTTATTTTCAAATAAGCGTTAGGGGTGTCCCGTAAGAATTTTCTTATTCCCGATTTTCTTATTTCCCGGAAATAAAGCAGGGATATAAACTTTATCATTTCTGTCTTAAAGTGGCGAGCCAGCTTGTGGTTAAAAACCTCCTTATTAAAGAAAAATAAAATATACAAATTGCTAACTTAAATGAGCAGGTTTACATTGTGTAATTGAGTTTCAGGGGACCATTTTTTTACGCAGGTTCAGCTACTTTTACTCTAACTGAGTAAGAGCTTCGTACATTTACTTTATATTCATATAGAGCTTGTATTCAAATACCCAGCCGTAAAAATACTCACCTCAATTGACGAGTAATGGAAGATATACAGTAGGGCGCCAGTGAGATGTATGAAAAAAGCTCATTCGAATATCGTTTAGCGGTAGGGTTCAAAAGTCCTCATGCAAAATTTCAGCCAAATCGGCCTTTGGGAACACGTCCCTCAAAGCGATCAATGTTTCAACTTACTGAGTTCATGATATCGTCGGTATCGAATTGTTTTATGCCAAATGTCTAAAAGATGCATGAAACGTCGAGATCTGATGTTTCGGAAAAAAAAATTTTTGGATGATTTTTTTCGAGAAGACGAAACTTTTGAGCCCTATCGTTAAACGAAATTCAAATAAATTCAGCTTCGAGAGTCGCCGACTGATGTCAACCAACGATACTGAGAGAATCTATTCGCGAAGAAATACTGAGAGAATGGAGCGATTCAATCGTCAGCCCAATTTCTGAATTTTACGATAGGCTTTGCGTTTGATCAGTGTTTACCATCAGACCAGGTAGAGTGTGGAATGCCTAGTTCCAAGTCCGGTCAGACTACAATTTTTATAGTCTGATTTTATTTCGGACCGAACCGGAACAGAGTTGTTTGGGCCAGGTAACGGTCTGGGTTAGGCTTCCGAGATGTGGAAAAGTCTGGCCAAAATATATTGAACTGAACATGAACATGAGTCACAAGATCATATGGCAGGAATTCAGGATACTGGCTCACCAAAAGATTGAAGAACTTATCCTTTTTGGCATATTTGCTCGACCAAAAAGTTGACTGATACTGTTAACATTAAAAAAACTGGTGACTATTCATGCTTATTGCTAATATTTCAGATATTCTTTTGGATTTTTTCATCTAGTATCAATCACATACATGAGAAAATAGCGTGGTGGGGCAATACAAACGCGTGAGGGGATTAGGCCCCCATAGCCCCCCCGGTACCTACGGGCCTGCCTACAACAACTAAATTTTCAGATCGATCGGGGCAACTATATTTTTGCGCCCGATTTTTAAAGCTTCCATACGATTTTGTATGGGAAAATTCACTTTTTCAAAACTTATTCTCTAGAAATGTCTAGTTAGCTCCTAGAAAATATCGATACATGATATTAGCAGAAAATTTTCCTGGGAAAAACTCTTCTGAAGGCTGTAAGTCGCTACGATACTTGTAGAAAAAGTTGTTTCCCTCAAACTCATTGAATATCTGACGAACGGCTCACCATTGAAATTTAGCAATACTGCTGCAGCATGCTGCTGTTTCAAGTTCAACCATGTGATAAGAAATGATATCGCGTAAAATTTATCTTGGTGGCTTCTCCAAAGACACTATGAGCCAAAATCACACTTTAAAGCTTAATTCCACGCGAAATTATTTCTCATCCTTAAGCAACATTGCAATACCAGCATGCTGTAGCAGTGTTGCTGGAAAAATTCAATGGTGAGCCGTTCTTCAGATATTCGATCAGTTTGAGGGAAATAACTTTTTCTATATGTATCGTAGCTCCTTACGGTTTTTAGAAGAGTTTTCCTCAGGAAAATTTCCTCCAAATATCATGTATCGATATATTTTTTGGAGCCAACCGGACATCTCTAGAGAATATGTTTTGAAATAGTGGATTTTCCCATATAAAACCGTATTGAATCTTTTAAAATCGGACGCAAATATATAGTACCACCGATCGATATGAAAAGTTACACAGTTGTTGTAGGACCCAAAGGAACACGAAAAGTGCATGAAAGCTAACATTTATTTTTTGTTCCACCCTAATAGACAACCGCACCTCTTGCGTCATTCAAGCAGCATATTAATTAACTTACTATTTTGATCTACTTGTTCGATCCAGCAATAGTAAACAACTTCCAGATGCTACTTAAAGTCCTCAATTTTAAAAGCACTTTCTTTCCTCCGTTGTTTAACTTTTGCAGTGATAATTTTAATCAAACGCTAAAGAAACAATGAAAATATTATTCAACTACGATTCGCCATTTTCACTCAGCTGAAGATTTTTTTAAAATTTAAATATAACGATGAAAAAGCTGGTAATGAGTGCTTCACAAACATTTTCCGCCGCCCGATGATCGCTCAGAGTAACTACAACAATATCGAATGACAAGTTGACACTGTTTCCGGTTTTCAATCCCCATGGCCACTCGCTTGTACGCGTGCGGTTCGGTAGGCACAAAGTTAATTGTAAAACTCCCATTCTTCTTACAGAGTTCGACTTAAAAGCAGTTTACAGTGACATTCGCGCTACTAAACCAACCGCTGATGGACGGTTTCCTATGAAACACAACTTAATTAATTTCCATCGTGCGAAATGACTGCAATTAGATATCGTTGTTTGAAATATTGAATATTCATTATTTCCACAAATGACTGCTCGGTCTGTCCGCTGGAAATCAAACCAACTTCATGGTGGTTTGTGATAATTAATACCACGACGTAAAACATTAGGCAAAGTGAGAATCCGGCAGATACTTTGATCAGCAGATAAACATGATGATGAAAGCGACAAACTTTTTCATCCGAATGGTGCGGTGTAAAATTGAGATATGAACTTGTCGCTGTTGGGTTGATTTCGAAAAAGGGTTGCGTAGGGACTTTGTGAATTATGGCTGCAGTAGTCAAAGCCTATTCAAGACACCCGCTTGCAATTGCCGGCTTTTCACTGTGATTAATTAACTGTAATCGTAACCTTAGTTAACAACAGGAAGAGTGAAAAGCGACATAGCTGGAGGAAGTTTCGTCTTTTAGTCCTCCCATCAGGTGAGGGAAATTTTACGAAGCATTTTGGTTCCGTACTACTACTAAGATTTATTCCGTGAAAAACTGACGACGTACTTTCAAAGAAAAACAATAACTGGAGAAAAACTCCTCCAGAGGAGAAGTTCTTTTGTCACACGGCTGCTGATAATTTTAAATTTATTCCGAAAATATGTCACCGCAATCTTGCTGGATTTTTCTCGCCGCGGAGCAGCCAACCCTTTCATTACCGCCAGCTGACATCCGAAACGGGGTTGCCTGCTGGAAGTGGGAAACTTTTGGAACCTAGTGGCTCGAGCTCAAGGATGAAACACGATGCTCATTATCATGATTACTGTTATCTCGGTTGCTACGGGTGCAGTGGGTGGAATATCACGACTTTAATGTTTTTGTTGTAACTATATAATCAAATGGCAGCGAGGCTGCATTAGTCCTAATGAAATGTTAATCATTCAAATGCAATTGGTGGCAGCGGTGTGGCTCTGTGGCAGCATTTGGTTAGAAAATCAACAGTTTTGGCTTGTTTGAGTGGAATTACCGCTTACTCAAACAACTCAGTGGTAAAACTTGGTGGAGTGATAAACTTTACTATGATTAGCATTCGAGTTGAATCGAAATTTTCTAGCATCAAAGCTCACCTGAACTGTGCGGGAACGACATTCATTCTTTTTAATGCTAGAAATCGCAAACACGTTCTCTTTCTATGGTGAATACGTGAGTGCTCAAAAATAACACGACATTCCAACTAACTTTATGAACCGTGTTAATGTGCAACAAAATTTATGGAACGTGCGTGCTATCATTTTTTTCTTCCATTCATAAACTGCCAGCCGATTGTTGAGAGAAATGGCATGCCCTGTAGGATACTACGGACGCGTTTTGCGGAAATTCTAAACCTGAAAGTACAAGGCAGCACGCTGCATGACTCAAGTGGAGACTGGCCTTGGCACGTGAGCCGACAGTAGAAAAAAACGCCGTATCAAAACTCCATAAAGCGACAATATTACACACAACCGAGCCGGAGAAAAAAATCTACCACCAAATGAATATGAAGTTATTTCCTTCCTAGAGCATACGCGAGACGCCGCTGGCAAGGAAGGAGAATTTATTTGACATAAAAATCAAATTTAATAATATTTATTGATTTGATTTGGCCTGGTTCTGCGACTCCGAGGGCGTCGTCGGGGTCGGTTCCGCTCAAGTTACCCCGAATGGAAAGGTTACCACTTGCATAGAAATAACCGCCGACAATAAAAATAAAGTGAAAGGTTCGATATTTTCCTGGTCGCCTTCCAGCTAACGCAGCCGAAAGGGAAAGGGGAAACACATTTGCGGCAAGGGTGAAATGTTCTTTTTTTTTGCTCTCCATCGTACAAAAGATCACTTTCTTTTACATGGTTGGTTTGGCCATTCGAACGTATCGATTGGTACTGCTCACACTAGGAAGGCCGATCAATCCCTTCTAATCTCGAAGATTTCCGGTGGGTTTGTCGTAATTCACCGCGTAAATGCGGCAAAGTGTTATCCCCATTGTCTGTCGGTGGAAAAGTTTAAAAAAAAAGGGGTGCTGTCTTATGTCTAATGCCTTTTTTATCTTTCGAGATGGGTAAGAGATTTTACGTGGTGGTAGATTTTTTTTCCAATGGTTTGAGGAAGTAATCCATCTGTAACGGGGACGAATTAAGCAACGTGTGTCGACAAGTGGCATAGAAAAGGGTTTTTAGGCTAAAGGCATATCTTTACTGCATTATCCGCTTACGTTGCAGCGGTAGTTTAAGATGAATAATTTGCAATAGTTTAAATTGGCCGAGCTGTATGAATGGTTTTCTTTTACTTTCAGTAAAATAAATTTTAGGTACGTCCTATTACAGTTTTCATTGTGTTATTTTTATTTTGCTGGAACAAACCTCAAGACTGAAAAATGTTTATTATATGTTTAACTGATAACTGTGAGAAAAATGTATGAACTAGTTGCGTAATTATTCCGCGCTTGGAGTATTTATAAGCGTTTCCACGCCGAATGCATTGTCGTCCAAATTCGACCATTTCCTAATTGAATGAAACTTTGCACACGTACTTGACTTAGCAAACTGTGGGTGGATTTTCTGTGGGTGGAAAGTAAAACAATTGTCTAGTAATAATCTGTAGGGTACTAATAATATTTTGTAAATAAACCTCCACCGAGAAAAAAGTTGATAAAGTGCGTTTTCGAGTTATTTGTAGTATGGAAAATTTGATTTGAGTATGGAAAATTTGATTTACTCTGAAACTATGCATTTTTCTTAAATTGTTCATAACAACCATAAACCAAAGGAATGTGTAATAAGAATTGCATAATTTACACATCACAAACTGGGCTCTACATTTTCGAGGCATAAAAATGAAACTGAATTTTTCGTGCAGTCCTATACTAACAGTTTAATCGATTTCTTTCGACCACTATCATCGTATCACGATGAACATTTTCGCTGTCAATCAGGTTTGATTACGGGTTTCTTTTCCGTCTGGTGTTCATCGGTTTATTCCAAATGAAACTGATGACTCTCTCAATTGACGGAGAGATCAGAAGGACGCATATCATGACTTTTTCCTTTCCTTCGATGATAGTGCTCTTACACCGCAAGCCGCAGTTGTAACGGCAATGGCGTCCAATAAATACGTCACTCAAGTTCTGATCAATATTTCGGGAGATTTTTTGCTTCTAATCACTGGCGCCCCGTAGACGCTTAGGATTGTGAAACTGGTATTGGCGTCTTCCGTTTCATATCATCCCGATTTTCTTAACTCTCTCTTCCCTTCAAATGCGTGAAATGTGTAGAAGCCCCTGTCTCCGTCTGCGTTCAATGATATTTTCATCCGGTGATAGCGATGCTGTTAGTCTGCTTTTTTATTTGGGTTCTAAAGTTTTACATGGTTTTCTGATTTTTATGTATCATCTAATGTATATTTTTACGAGAAAAACGTGAATTTCAAAACAATGTTTATCGTTGTTTTACGATTTTTAAATGAATAATAAAAAAACTGCTCGAAATGCTTTAAATGACATTTCGCCCATAGACCTTTTTACGTACGAATGTGTTAGTGCCACTCATTGAGGAGAAAAGTAAGGTTCTTTTTTACACGGTTTTTTTTACGCGGGTCGCTTTTCTTAATTACTCAAAAACGGTACAAGATATCGACCTCATTCTAATCACGTTTTCCGTTTTAGGCCAAAGGGCATCATATACCGGTTTTTAAAAAAATTCACAATTTCTGGTGTAAATACTGAAAACTTAAAATATTGAATTTTGGTCTCTAGACTGACCACTATCATCTTCAAACGAAGTTTTAACATTTTGAAACGGTTTTCTTCGTAATATTTGGTCGGCGTGCGACCAGACTGAGCCAAGCGTCGAACACATTGTTTTGAGTAATTAGCATTTGAAGTTTGACCACCCATAAATTAATCGTGTTTAAACTTATCGTTAATTCAATGCAAACATGTAATGAACAGGGCTTAATGAATCTCCTTTTATCATAAATACACGAAAAATAGCAATAATTGATAAAATATTTGGTTTTTATTTTTGACACCTATGAACTCAGTTCACTCTGGTCGAACAAAAATTTTAAAAGTTGGTCTTCAGTTCGGTCTGGTCAAACGTATTTACTATAACATATCAACTTGTCTATTAAACAAGCTAATTTTTCTCACTAGTCAAACGTAATACATAGATATCATCGCTGCTTTATCTCTTAGTACAATCTGTATCAAAAATTATACAACTGATAGAGAAGCAAAGCTTTTTTCCTGTTGCTCTATTTCCTGATGCCAAAGCGCACCAAGTGCTAAGTGTTAGGATAGTATCAATATGAAATGCTCTGGTATTTTGAAGCGGGTTTTGTCTAAATTTATTGATTTACCGTATATTGACCCAGTCCTGACGTTTGTTACAAGAAAAAATTTATTATTATTTGAACAATATCAAATGGAAATAAAATACACTTGGTTCGGTCTGGCTCAACAAGATCTTGAAAAAAAGTGATGTGCCCATTGAAACGAAATTCGGCTCTACTAAAACCACCTGGCTGTTTATTTATCTAATTCTTATGACAGTCGTATAAACGAGCTGTCCGAAGCAGAGAAATCAGTGACTGATCAAAATAAATCGCAAAGTTAGCTTTTAAATCAATTTAATAAAGTTCTAAACTCGTTTCTGAATGAATTTTTCATTTGTGATCATGAATCGGAAGAAGCTGCTAAACATAATCAACCAAAACTGGTAAAAAATGATAAAAAGTCGAAGCAACGAGCTGCGATGATTTACAGTTTGGAGGAAACGAAAGCAACTCTACACGGGTTATTCGACAGTGTTTGGCATAAAGGTTTGATAGATAAAATGTTTAATTTCCGTTTTCCTTTTTACATCACAAAAATGATACAAAGTTACTTGACTGACCGCACTCTTCAGGTTAACTATTTAAATAGTAAATCTGATAGATTGTCTGTTAGAGCTGGTGTACCTCAAGGAAGTATCTTGGGCCCAGTCTTATATAATATTTTTACTTCTGATCTTCTTGATTTACCACCAGGACGTGAGAAATCTCTGTTTTGTGACTATACAAGCATTTTCGTAAAAGGAAAAAGCCTTCATGTAATATGCAGTAGGCTGCAAAAAAGTCTAGATATATTTTCTTCATATTTGCAGAAATGGAAGACTTCTCCTAATGCATCAAAAACACAATTAACAATTTTTCCCCATAAACCAAGAGTTTCTTTTCTCAAACCCACCAATAATCATGTTGTTAAGATGAACGGTGCAATCTTTAATTGGTCTGACCAAGTTAAATATTCAGGGCTAGAGACCAAGTTAAATATTCAGGGCTAGAGAGCTCAATAATAATCTAATAATGTACCTCATTATGTAAAAGTATAGTATTTTAGATGCCTAACAACTTTGCAAAAAGCACTGAAGGGCTAGCATGTCTCTAAGAAGAACTATACTAATTCAAAGTTGAGTATGTCGATTTGAATATCTTATTTTCTGCCAACATTACTAATGTACCGGCGCCGGTAAAATTCCCATCAAAAATAACCTGTCGTAACGAGTTTATACACTCAGCTGGATCAAACAAACAAATTCAGGTTAATGTTCTAGGCATAGGTAGAATCTACAACGTGTTTCAGAGGTTACTTCTGATGGAAATCAGAATAACGCCGGAACACTAGCAGTGTTGGCAGAAAAAATGATTTGCAACATAAATTTCGACATACTTTGAACAGCTTCAGTATTTTTTTGGGACACCCTAGCTCTTTGATGTCTTCGGCCAAGTTGTTAGGCATCAAAAATCCTACCATTTGGAGTCATGAAACCTATGGTTTGAGCCACTTTGAGCTCTTTAGAATGGAAAATGCAAAAAAGTTGGTTTTCCCATACAAATCTCCATATAAATTTGAAATGCAATGCGCCAAGCGGAGACTGAACCAATCGACTTCCAAGAAATTTAGGATTGTTTGTGGCTCCAAATAGAACAAAAATAACTTGGTTTTGGCTTTCTGCTATCAAGTTTCGTTTTTTCTATATAACGATTCCTCACCCTAATAAATATATAAAATGTTTGCATCCTCTTATCAACAGAAATTCTAGACTTTGTCTCAAGAATAAACTGTTAATTTACAAACATATATTTAGACCAGCAATGTTATATGCAGTCCCCATCTGGACGAGTTGTTGTACAACCAGAAAGAAGATGCTTCAAAGGATTTAGAACAAACTTCTGAAAAGCACGAGCTGGTTTAGCACGAATAAACTACACAGGCTTACTAATGTGGAAACTGTGGACGGTTGCCCGCCATGGCTTTCACCTGTCACCAGGAAAGCGTTCTGCGTTATCCTTGCGGATTCCAGTCAAGTGCTTAATTGCAGATCTCGTTCGCTCCTTTCCTCATGGTGTGTCCGATCCACTTCCACCTACGCTCTCGAATTTCTGTCGCTATCGGCCGTTGATGACATTGACTATGGAGCTTCTCTTTGGATATCCAATTGTCAAGCCACCATGCACGAATACCGCGCGATATATCAACAGTAACGCTTATAGAGTAGTACAAGACACTATTGTGCAATACCTTGAACGAAAACGTTTCAAACTGAACCTCGTTGAGAAAAACTAGCTTCTCTGGAACTCCTCTACGCCTAAGTACGCCCCAGATGTTTCCGTGGTTGAGTCGGTTAAACGCTTTTTCCAAGTCAACGAACATCAGTAGGAGAGAGTTCTGGAATATATTGCGGAGCATTGTGATATACATGATCGGTCAGCACGGAATCCAGTTTGCTGCCACCGATCCGACTAAGGATTACCTTACAAAGTACTTTGAGCAAAATACAGAGCAACGTGGTGCCATGCCATTTACCGCATCCAGTTAAGTCTCTTTTTTTGTGAACTTTGACCAATATGCCCTGCATACAAAACTGCGGTATCCCACATGTTGCGGAATAGGTGATGCATAATCTCCATGATAAAAATGGGTCAGCTTTGAGCATCTCGGCTGAAATGCCCTGGCGCTCTGTTGGATTTTATACTTCTAATTGACCAGCTCTGTCTTTCAGCGGTATTTTGTACTCCTCTTGGTACCACTAAGACGGCGAGAAGTATCGTACAACGAGCGGATATCACCATTGGCGGTGAAAGTTTCTGCTTCTTGGGTTAGGGAGTCCAGTTTTTTTCAGTTCAGCGTATCGTTCACGGGCTTTTGTCTTAACTGCTCAGGTTCACGCCCGCTCAATGCCGACTTTCACTTTCACACGCACTTTGCCTAGAGTTTCATCACTTGTCGCGATGAAGGCGTTCTTGATGCCGGTCCATTGCTCTTCGACGGTTCCACTAGCAGCCAACTTTGTAGTTCAGGATTCTCTAATCGGCGGACGTCGTAACTAAACCCAACTTCCTCTCGTCATTGAACACATGCGACACACAGACGCATCTCATTGTTAATAAGGTGATGGTCGGTTGCAATGTCAGCGCATATAAAGAAGGCTCCTTCTCTTTTTTCGGGGGATACAGATTGATCGCGGTTTCTAACCCGTGTTTTTAATCTTCGATTATTTTTTCGTTTATTAGTTCCAACTATATCAGGGCCGCATGTGCCCCGGGCTCAGTAGGAATCCAACTTCTCTTTCTCGAGTAGCACCTTCCCCTCATATGTCAGAGCAGAGCAAGACTTGCCCTGATGATATCTTGTGTTCGCCAGTGCACGGCCAACGGACTTCGCTCAGTCCCAGGATTTCAAGCTTTGGGCGGCTTCTCTTGCAAGTTGACGCAGCTTACCCTCCTGGGCAAGGGTCAGTATATTCCATACTCCGATTCGTGTCCGTGTTTTCATGCTCAGGATGAGGATTTCTTTTTTCATTTTCTGTAACTTTTGTAAGTTTTCGGGTATAGTAAGTTTTTAGCTTAAGGTTCCTGCCCTGCTGGCGGAGCTGCCATATTAAAGGGTGCAGGATCCACCGTTCCCCCTTCCCTGTTGGCATGTGCAGCCAAAGTTATCCTAGACGGCACCACCTTTTGGTCTCAAGAGTGAGCGGAGCTGTGGCATGGGAGACTAGGTCATATCAACTACAACAATCTGCAAAGGATTAAAAGTGGTCTAGTTTCCGGAGTTGAGTATTATTCGTCGTTCAAAAGGAGTGAAATATGCAAGATATGCGCTATTGGTAACCGAACACGTTTACCTTTCAGCAGATCTGGAGAGCGTCAGATCTTCAGATTTGTTGGAGGTCACTCACTCGAATATTTGGGGACCAATTGATGAAGAGTCGCTAACTGGATGCATATATTATCAGATGCTCGCCAATGATAAATATCGCCGAATCTTCGTATGCTTCCCAAGGAAAAAGTCTGTGGAAAGCGTTTACAATGCGTTCATGGCCGTTCGGTATCAGTAAGAAAATTAGGGTACTCCGAAATAACAATGGGAAAGAAAAGGCTGGACGTGCATTTGAGGCGTTTTGGAATCCGTCATCAGACAACTGCGGAGTACGCATCGAAATAAAATGGACTAACTGAACGAGTAAATCGAATCACCCTCTAGCGTGCAGCGTGCTCGCCAGCCTTGTCGGCTGTGGAGGCCACGCAGTCCGCTTTCTTTGCTCGCTGCGCGCCTCGTCGTCTCGTTCCAGTTGGTCGTTATAAAAAACCATTTTCACCCACGGTCCGACATCCTTCCGACATGCCCAATCTCTCGATTTTGCCGTTTGAACGATGAGTGGTTCTCCCAGCAGCTGTTGCAAATCGTGAATCATCTGCCTCCGCTATGATCCATCTTTCATCTGTACTCCACCAAAGATGGCATGCAGCACCTTCCGTTTGAAAACCCCAAGGTCCTCCACGAGCATTTTCCAGGTTTCGTGGCCGTAGAGGATTTCCGGTCTGATCAGTGTTTTGTAGATGGTCAACTTCGTGCGGTGGCGGATTTTATTCGAGCGGAGCGTCCTCCGGAGTCCAAAGTAGGCACGATTTCCAGCCCTAAGGCGTCGACGAATTTCTCTGCTGATGTCGTCGTCAGCAGTCACCAGTGAGCCAGGACACTCTAACTCATTTATCACCTCGATTCCATCACCGATAATATGAATTTGTGGCGGAAGGTTTATACTGTCTTCTCTGGAACCTCTTTTTCTCATGTACCTAGTTTTCGATGTGTTTATGGCCAGTCCAATTCGTCCGGCTTCAGCCTTCAGTCTGATGTACGTCTCCGTCATCTTTTCAAGGGTTCGTGATACAATATCAATGTAATCGGCCAACAGACCACTCGTGTCCATATCAGCCCTACGTATCACACCTTCTAAAGAAGGGGCACACTGTACTCTCCATCCACTCTTCCGGTACTACCTGCTCCTCCCAAATGTTGGCAATGACCCAGGGTAGCGCCTTAGCCAGTGATTCGCCACCGTGTTTCAACAGCTCGTTGGGGAGTTGGTTTGCTACAGCTGCTTTGTTGTTTTCTAGCCGGCCGATCTCCATTTCAACCTCCTGGAGGTCAGGAGCCGGAATTTTGTCGTCATCTGCGCGTACACCGAGATCTACTACGGCTTTGTCGTCGTCTTCTGCTACATCGCCGTTAGGGTGCTCGTCGTAGTACTGCTTCCACCTTTCAATCACCTAACACTTGTTCGTGAAAAGGTTGCCGTCTAGGTCTCTGCACATGTCTGCTTGTGACACTTAGCGTTTGCGGGAACTGTTCAGCTTCTGCTAGAACTTTCGTGTGTTATTCGCATGGTACAGTTCCTCCATCGCCTTGCGATCTCGATCTTCCTGCTGGTGCTTATTCTTTCGTAAGACTGAGCTTTGCCTATCAACGCACCGCCTGAGAAAAGCGAACAACTGCAGAGACTATATTCAAACGGTGGGAGACGAGAAGGGCAAAGCTCATCTGGCGGCTCAAGGATTAACGCAGAAGTTCAGCGTGAAGAGCAGTGAACTTTGATAAGGTGTTCGTTCCTGTTGCCGAGCAAGTGACTCTCCGCAAGCTACTTACCATAGCAAGTCGGTGTGAAAGTCCTTTCCTCTAATTTCCTAATAATGTTCCTAGCTTACGTGATTTTTATAAAGCCATGTAGAGTTTTTTTGGAGTTCTCTCAAGTTAATGTTGGACTAACATTTATGCAACTGTTTATTCTATTTATTTTTTAACTATAATTAGAATAACTATTTATGTTTTATAAATTAATATTATCCAGTGTATGCTCGATAAATTTTACCTCGGCAATGAATTTACCTCTTACCTACAATATTTATCATGAGGTTTTTGTGCACACCAAAAAAAACTTTTTCGAAGAGATTGAAGGGCACTGTAACTCGCATGAATGGTTATAATTATTCATTTATTTCAAGTTGTAGCTGTAAAACATTTTTTTCGGCTTTTGTCAATCAGTTGTTAAAAACAGGTTTGCATAGACCACAATCTGTAAGATAATAGCTTTTTAACCGTTCCTGCGAATTCTGGTGCAAATGTAGAAGTGACAAAACCGGCAAGCAATTACTCTGTGACCTTTTGATGCACTTCTGAGCTGAATAGGGATACCAACATTCACAAGAATGTTTAAAAAGCTATAATCTGTCATATTTTTTTTGGTTTATGATCTAGGGTTACTTACCCAGCTGGTCTCGAGGTACGATGCTGGTCTAATAAGTTAGTCGTCGTAGGTACGAGTCTCGACTTGGGAGAGACTGTTCGTGTCAGTAAAATCGTAGCGCTAGCCCCGCAATTGTCCTGTACACTAAACAGTTGGTTGCGAAGTTTGTGTATAATAAACAGAGTTCAAAATCGGAATGTGTAGCACCATAGCTTAGCTTCTGTGCCTTAGGGCTAAGCCTGTGTTGACCAGCGTATTTTTTGTTAATATGAGTTTAATATTCTTAAAACCGCAACAAGCCATGTGGGCTGTGTTAACAGAACATAAAAAGTATTGTAACATGATACCATTGATCACCAAACTTTTTTCGAAAAAAAAAAGATTTTCTCTCCCCTAGATTAACGAACAAGGATTTGCATTGCACTAGGTACACCCGTCACCACGCGAACAGCTTCACCCATTAGAAAGCTTCTAATTACGACCTGATCCACATCAAAACCGCGTCAACCGACCAAAATCGACCGCCTGTGACATGTGTCTTTCGCTTATCTCCCACCTCTAATCAACATGTGTTTCCCAACAATGCCTCGCGGTGGTTGTTGCGTACAGCGAAATCCTGCAGGCTGTGAAAGAGAGCGCCGCTATTCAACCGTCATGCGTCGCACCAAGTGAAACTCAATGCAAGCATTGATGATTTAATCTCGTTTTGGAGTCAAATTACCGCACCAGGATTTGCCGGTGTGGGGTTGATTTGCGGGAAGCCATCCGCACGCATTTCGATATGTGCCTTACAACCGCCGAATCACGCGACTGACTTACGTTTCGGCTAACCCTCAGATTCCTTTGATCTTCACTGCAGACAAGGAGTAATAGTGGATGTCATTTGAACTTGGCATATTCAAAGCTTTGATGACCGTTGGCTAATGGGTCGTATAAGTATAATCGTTTTTTTTGCGTCATTGAAATAGAAATCCCTACGGGATAAACTTTACCGAGAAAGTAAATTAAAAAAAAACTCAATAATCGTCAAATTGAGTATTAGAATCTTCTGCTTGACACATACCAATTTAACCGATTTAAATAAGGCTATGTCAACATCGATTTTCTTTTCAGGCTTCTGAAATAAATAATCAGCGACTTTCCTGACGGTTAACGAAAACAATTCCCCACCGGCGGCGGAGAGTGGCAAACCGTGATTAATATGCTAATTCGGCGGGAAATTAACATTACAACTCTCCGCAGCGTCAAAAAGAAAATTTGCTAAGACAAGTGTGTTATTATTTTTTAATTTCATTTGAATTTTTTATCAGCTCGACCGCAGCCGTAAAGAACGGAAATGCCGTCTTCCGTCCGTCGTGACTCGCACTTGCCACCACCACACTACAGCACCACACCGCAGTCCCCGCCAGACGGAAACGATGCGTGTGGAAAGCATGCGGCTGATGCTCGACCCAGCAACAATCACGTGGCACTTGCTGCCAAGACGATGCTGATGGCGATGTCTAGTCTGGCTAGGTTTGCTTATCTCGTGTGTAATTAGTTCATTTCAGCTTCACCTCCGTCCGCGCAGTGTGCCAGCGCAGAAGTTTGCTGAGGAAGAAATTCCTTTTTATTTTTTTGTGTTTATGCTCTTTTTCGGGGTTTTTGTTTTCCCTTCGACTTTATGAATTATGTTTCAATTATGATATTTTAATTTAGCGCTTCGTCTTTTTTTCAGCGTAGCGTCTAACCTATTTGCTGTGCGGGTGGTGGAAGCTTGACTGTTTCGTTAAAGTTGTTTCGCTTTAAGTAATTTTAGCATTCAAATTCATGGGTGTCCGATGCAATACTGTGAGTGTAATTTATGAGGAAGTAATATGGTCTTGACTAATCACAGTTTAAATGTCGTATTACATCACAACATTTAGAGATCTTAGTTTAGTTTGATGTGCATGGAAAAGAATTACATTTAAACAAAAATCACTTAATGATTTCAACTACCTATCACAACTTCGGCTTTTGAGTTAGAGCAATTCTCTCTTCGACCGTGGTATGCTCTTCCATGTACTAATGAGTCGGGTATTCATTGTTTTGATAGTTTCTCCTTCTCCTAGATCTTAAAAATAACCCAGAGCAGTGCTGTGTGCTTTTCTTACAAGTTTATAGAGTTCATCTGGATGACCATCCTTGTCGATGCCTCTGTTGTTCGTCATTCTTTCAAGCTTATGGAGGTTGGGAGTTGGAACCCGGTTACCTACTGCTGACTCAATCCGATCATTTCTATTTTCATATCTGTTGGCTATATCACGATTGCTCTTCCGACATCTCACAACCTTTCAGCTGGCGCTTCTTCGTCATTTTGTGCTGTGATTAACCAAGATTTTTCTCTCCCTGGTCTCTAGTAGGTTCCAGGTATGAGTTTCTTTGCCGCCGCTGCCTCACATTCCCCATTGTATCAAACGTTACTTTCTGATTTCTGTTGGTCAGAAGATCTTGAGGATAATTTTTCAAAAACGAGTTATTTTATTTTTTAACCTCACTCCTCTGACAGTTAGTGATAACTTTGTTTACATTTTAGGTTTTGTGCTTTTTCTGGTGGAGCAATTGTGTGCGTAGTGGAAATGCTGTTAAATTTATCATTGTTTTTAGTGTGCTGTCACCGCAAGAACAACATTTAAAAGGCATTTTAGTCACGATTCTGCTATAATTGAGAACTAAACTGCATCGCCCGAAGGTAAACAAATTGACCAGTATTTGCCAAACTCAAATACGTGACGTCACCGTGCGATGGTCTATACTAGCAATACTCACAGGAAGAGATATGCGGAGAGAATGTTGAGAGCCAAACGAACTGTCAAACTATAAACAATACAGGACGTATTTATTTTCTTCCGGTTTTGCGTGTTCTATTACCAAACAATAAATTAAGAATGCTTCAAAATTGCATTATCTCAGTGATTTTTAATCGGAGGTTCGCAATCTATTTGTGTTGGCAACAAAATAATGATCAATTGTGGTGGAAGTGTATAAAATTAAACATTCACATACATTTTAACACCTTCACGGGTTTTACGATACACTTTATAATTCCCCAGGACTTCCATTGTCACCACCAATTATACGAGTCAAATAAAAAAAAAGTCCACAATGTGCTTTGAGAAGAGATCTGGCACCTATGACATGTGAAACCCAGTTGCCCAATTGGCGAGTTTTTTCATCGCTTATCTCTCTCTCTCTCTCTGAGTATTTCTAGTCTATATTACTACTACAAGGTCCTGCGATGTGCTTCAGTATTCCTTCCATAGCATGATCTCGCCCAATTTTCACTAGCACTTGAGCATATCGCAAGGAATTTCTCGAGTGTGCTCAAATGTTTAAAAATTGTATGATTTAGATGCGTTGCCAATCATTTTTTTGCTACTCCACACAGCAAAGGACCCTGTGATGCTGTTGGTCTTTCAAGCGGAAGAGAGCAGTCTCGCCAACTCACAAAGACAATATCTGGACCTTAGAATGTACAGTCCGAAACATGAACAGTAATCACATTAAAGTTAGGATAATAGTTCTAGGCACTATTTGTTTCCCTGAATGTTTGTTTTGTTGATGGTCCTCCATATTCTTGCCGTTCAATGGAAATTTTTTCAATGAAAATTAAAAAAATGAGTTTTTCGTCATTTTTCCAATGATTTTTATATGTTTTTCATGTTCGACTATCAACCTTTTTGTAAATGCTCCGGAAATACTAAAGAATAGCTTACTAGTTGGTCTCCAAGTACAATGTCAAACGAGCCAATCGTCGTAAGTTTTGACTGCCAGTGTCAGTAGGATCGTAGCGCTAGCCACGCTCTTGTCAAGTCAGCGGAATGCTGCTGGTAGGGTTGCTGAAGAGAAACGATTTCACAGGGTTGTCGTCTGGTCGTGACCGACCCACCGTAGCCTATTGACTTTCGCCAGGTGTGTAATGACGTGCTCTCCAAGCAGCGCGTACAGCTCGTGGTTCATGCGTCTTCGCTATTCTCCGTCGTCTGCCTGTACTCCACCGCAAATAGTCTGCAGCACCTTCCGCTCGAAAACTCCAACGGGGTTTAAGTTCCGCAACAATCGTTGCGTTGTTGTCTCGATTCCACAGATGACTACCGGTCTTAACAGGGCTTAGTACAGCGGCAACTTCTTGCGTTGTAGGTACGATATCTAGCCTGGATACTCCTCTCGATCTCTTTGCAGGTGTTATTGTCGACGTTCACCAGTAACCCCAAATATACGAACTCGTCGACCATTTATGCTCATCGCCGTCTACAGAGACTTGAGTGGAAAGCTGATGTTGTTCTTTTTGGAGGCACTTGCTCGCATGTATTTCGCTTTCGACGTATTTATTCGCAGTCCGATTCGTCTGGCGTCGGCTTTTAGTCGGGCGTTGATCTCTTCCGCCATTCCAAAGTTTTGTGTTATGATGTAAAAGTCATCCGATTTCAAGGTCGTGGTGGCGTAACCTTTTTGATCTCAATGTGCTACAGAGGAAAAAATAAGTAAGTAAAGTATTCATTTTTGCCTTTCTCCTAGAAAGGTATAGTAATGACTGCAAAAACTAAAGGTATAAAAGTGCTCGAAAGGGCCGAATGTCGTATATCACTCGACTCAGTTCGACGAGCTGAGCATTTTCTGTATGTGTGTGTATTTTTGTGTGTAACGCTCTTCCAATCTCACTCGATTTACTCAGAGATGGCTGGACCGATTTCAATGAAATTAATTGCAAATGAAAGGTCTATTTGCCCCATAAGACCCTATTGCATTTTATTGTAATCGGATTTTTGGTTTGAAGGTTAAGAACCAAAACGTAAAAATCACGAAACCACATTATCTCAGAAAATACGCAACCGATTTGAATAAAATTAATTTCAAATGAACGGGCTACCTAAAAAACCCTTAAGTTTTCATAAAATCGGTGTCAAATGGAAGGTCTAGTTGCCCCATAAGACCCTATTGATTTGTTTTGCAATCGGACTATTACTTTGCTCTGTTATGTTTAAAAATGTGAAATCCAGCTATGAAAAGTAAAATATACACAAGATTACTTAACTTACTCGCTTTTCTCAGAGATGGCAGAACCGATTTCCACTAAATTAGCGTCAAATGAGAGTTTCAGCTGCCTCAAAACACCCTATTGAATTTAACTGTAATCGGACTGTAACTTCGTCTGTAATGTATCGAAATGTGAAAATCACGAAACTACATTATCTCAGAAATTACACAATCGATTTGAACAATATTGCTATCAGATGAACGGGCTAGTTAAGGGTTAACTGATGAATTATGATTGAACAAGGGGTTTCATAATTCGGATGCTCTATACGTTCCCATTACATTAGATTATAATCGAACTTAAGCAACCGTTATGTATTAAATTGAAATAACAACGAAAGTCATTTACAACATCAATATTTTAGAACCCAAAGAGTGAATATACCTTTATTGGATTCAAGTATTCATGTAAATCTATTTTACTAATAATAAGTTTGAATGGGAAAGGCTGAGTCTGACCGCTAGGTGGATTAATTTAGGTTTGTTACATCTGAAAACATTCACCTGCCAAATTTGGTTGCATTTGCTTGATTGGTTCTCGAGCTGTGCGAAATTTGTGTTTAATTTGTGTGGGACCCCTCCCTCATAGAAAAGGGAGAGGCGTCGAACCATTATGGATATATTTGTTACCCCTAAAAACATTCACCTGCCAAATTTGGTTCCATTTACTTGATTAGTTCTCAAGATGTACAGAAATTAGTGTTTCATTTGGATGGAACCCCTCCCTTCCAGAAGAGGGAAGGGTGTCAAACCAATGTGGAAATGTTTGATACTCCTTAAAACATCCACATGCCAAATTTGGTTCCATTTGCTTGGTTAGTTCTCGAAATAAGCAGAAATTTGTGTTTCATTTGTTTGGAACCCCTCCCTCACAGGAGAGGGAGGGGTGTCGAACCATTATTGACATACTTGTTACCTCTAAAAACATTCACATAACAAATTTGTTGTATTCGATTAATTCGTTCTCGAGCTGTGCGTAATTTGTGTTTTATTTGTATGTGACCCCTCCCTTATAGAAGAGGGAGGGGTGTCAAACCATTATGGACTTATTTGTTACCTCTAAAAACATTCACATGCTAAATTGGGTTGTATTTGCTTGATTGGTTCTTGAGCTGTGCAAAATTTATGTTTCATTTGTATGGACCCCTTCCTTACAGAAGAGGGAGGGGTGTCAAACCATTATGCACATATTTGTTACCCCTAAAACATTCACCAGCCAAATGTTGGTCAGCTCTCGAGATGTGCAGAAATTTGTGTTTCATTTGTATGGAGCCCCTCCCTTCCAGAAAAGGGAGGGGTGTCGAACCATTAAGAACATTTTTGTTACCCCTAAAAACATTTACATGCCAAATTTGGTTCCATTTTCTTGATTAGTTCTTGAGTTGTGCAGAAATGTATGTTTCATTTGTATGGGACCCCTCCCTTCCATAAAAGGAAGGAGTCTCAAACCATCATAGGAACCTTACTCGGCTCCTAAAACTCCTACTACAAATTTTCACGTCGATCAGTTCGGTGGTTTCTGAGCTTATATGGATCATACAGACAGACCGGACCGCATTTTTACAATTGAGCAGTGACTCTTCAGTTAGTGCCCAGCTGTGCTTGTCAGATGTGTTTTGCATTTCTGTAACGCACAACTGAACAGAGCAATTCGAGAAGTATTTCTCAAAGAAATATAGAGCGAAATGGTTCGAACGGGATTATAAAGTTGATCCGGAAACCTATACCGTGTTGGGTATCAAGAACAACCGTAAAAATCGGTTGATGGTATACATGATGAAAAAAGTGATAGCCAATGTAGAAAAACGCACAAAAATATATGAACAAATTGGTACCAAAAATGTTTTCATTGAAGAAGAGAAAGAGCCAAGTAATCATTCACTGCTTAGTGTGCATTCGGGCTCTTTTTCAATTCCAACCAATTTGCAAGAGCAGTTTGCAAAACATTTATCCTCCAAATATGGAGCAAAATGGCTCCAACGTAATTATCGAATAGATCCTAAAGCATATTCCGTGGTAGGATAAGAAAATGATCGGAAAAACCGAACGAAAATTTTTAATCTTGTGAACAAGATTAAAAACAAATAGTTCAATATTGGATGTTGAAGCGAAAGGCGAGGCGAAATGAAAATGTTTCGGATATTGAGAAAGAAATATCAATCTCTCCTGCTCAAATGCAGGAGGCAAATATTAATACAGCTTCGCTAGAAAAGAAGCAGTTCAGAAGCCCAATAAATTGCGATGTCGAACAAGACGTGGCGGGAATTTCGATAACCGATTGCTTTGATAATTTTGAACTGAAAAAAAAAGCCTCTGAAATACAAGACGATAACCGAAAAACTAGTTATCAAATGGGACATTTTTATGATTCTGGAGAACGAATAGTCGTGACTCGAGAACAATTCGGATCAATAATAGATAAAAAAAACGCAAAAACTAATAAGATACGACGAAGGACATTAGCAAAGAAACTGCTGTCCAGATTTAAATCATCAAATCATGTATACAACGTATTATGACCTCCTACGTTATCCAAACAAGACGTGAGTGGCAAATTTTGAAGGTGTTCGAGTTCCATTAGCATCGTTTTTCACCCAAGATCATCATACTTATAATATTGAAAGTGCTCTTCGATCAATCAAAACATCATTAAAACATTGAAGCTGCCACGACAAGAAAGTTGAACACAATAATAAACAGTGTTACAATTGATTTCGCTATGGCAGAGAACAATGCAGTTATCAGGGCATTTAATAACATGACTCCAATTGAATCTTCAGGAGTATGTAAAATAGATTGCTAACCAGAAAGAAGGAAAAGCAACCGATAAAATCTTGGTTGAACTGCAGTTCGCACAACACTAAGATTATCAGCAAAGATGTAGATAAATATGTTGCAAAAGCACATCCAAATAATAGGTTGTGCAAAATTGTGCTCGCTTCTCTCATGAATTATAGAGAAGTATTCTTGAACAATTTTTCAACCTGCTTCCAGAACCTAATAAAAACTGATGTCTTGAAAGGAAACATGCCGGTAAAAGCAACAGTACAAGTGGAGTAAAGAACCGCAGGTCTCTCGCTGTCTATGATTGCAACGGTACACTTCTATTCGTACTGCAGCGGTACACTGTTGTTCGTACATTTCTATTCGTGTGCAATCGAGAAAAAACTGCAATGCTGCTGTTGATGGTGATTGAAAGTTTATCTCATAAATATGATTACCATAAATCACTCTACAACAATTCTCGCCAAACATGTGAAAAGGGCCCATGTGCCATATGTAAACAAGCCAAATTTTCTCGTTTTTTGATTAATACAAGCGAAATCTGCCCTTACCAATGAGATTTATTGATAAAAGAATTTACTCTTAATCAAACAATTTTATTTGAACGGGTAGATTAAGCTTGTATTCATTGAAAAACGTGAAATTGTGGCTTGTTTACATATAACACATGGGCCCTTTTCACATGTTTAGCGAGAATTGTAAATTTTTGCGACGGATATTTATTTAATTTATCTCCGATATTCACTAAATAATCTTGATCGGATAGTATCGAAAGAGTAAATTCCCAAATATAGGGTAGGGAACATATTCTAAGCAGCTCTAGGATCTTGTGTATTGAGACGAAATACTCGAAATGTGTTGGGTGAAATTCAAACAGAAGTATATCAAACTGTTCTCTATCTTTTTCTCTGTCAGAACTTGTTTTCAGATTGTCAAACTAAGTTAGCAAACTTTAACAATAATCAATTTAAGTTACCAATCGAGAACACTAATTCAATCACCCCGAACCTATTTTAAGCAGTTTCCATCTGTTTTGCAGGCGTTTTTTTTCAGCAACCGAAGTGGCTCGTGAATGGCTGCAATATAGGTCGATTTGTTTCGAATGGTGATTCCTGTGTGATTTCTTTGTGATTAACGGTATTCGTTATATTCGTGAGACAGCTAGGCAATCAAAGTTCTCGTTTCCATCATTGAAATTGTCGATATTGATCAAAATCTAGGAGTTTAAGGCCTGCTCTCTTCGACTGATCAAAAAAGGCGCCACTGCTTAAGCCGTTCCCTACCCTGCACATTTATAGAAGAGTAAGAGCCTGCGGATGCTTATGAATTTTTGGTTTATTTACTAAGATTCATTCAGAATCTCTTTCAAAATTTTTTCAAAACTAAAGGTATAAAAGTGCTCGAAAGGGCCGAATGTCGTATATCACTCGACTCAGTTCGACGAGCTGAGCATTTTCTGTATGTGTGTGTATTTTTGTGTGTAACGCTCTTCCAATCTCACTCGATTTACTCAGAGATGGCTGGACCGATTTCAATGAAATTAATTGCAAATGAAAGGTCTATTTGCCCCATAAGACCCTATTGCATTTTATTGTAATCGGATTTTTGGTTTGAAGGTTAAGAACCAAAACGTAAAAATCACGAAACCACATTATCTCAGAAAATACGCAACCGATTTGAATAAAATTAATTTCAAATGAACGGGCTACCTAAAAAACCCTTAAGTTTTCATAAAATCGGTGTCAAATGGAAGGTCTAGTTGCCCCATAAGACCCTATTGATTTGTTTTGCAATCGGACTATTACTTTGCCTGTTATGTTTAAAAATGTGAAATCCAGCTATGAAAAGTAAAATATACACAAGATTACTTAACTTACTCGCTTTTCTCAGAGATGGCAGAACCGATTTCCACTAAATTAGCGTCAAATGAGAGTTTCAGCTGCCTCAAAACACCCTATTGAATTTAACTGTAATCGGACTGTAACTTCGTCTGTAATGTATCGAAATGTGAAAATCACGAAACTACATTATCTCAGAAATTACACAATCGATTTGAACAATATTGCTATCAGATGAACGGGCTAGTTAAGGGTTAACTGATGAATTATGATTGAACAAGGGGTTTCATAATTCGGATGCTCTATACGTTCCCATTACATTAGATTATAATCGAACTTAAGCAACCGTTATGTATTAAATTGAAATAACAACGAAAGTCATTTACAACATCAATATTTTAGAACCCAAAGAGTGAATATACCTTTATTGGATTCAAGTATTCATGTAAATCTATTTTACAAATAATAAGTTTGAATGGGAAAGGCTGAGTCTGACCGCTAGGTGGATTAATTTAGGTTTGTTACATCTGAAAACATTCACCTGCCAAATTTGGTTGCATTTGCTTGATTGGTTCTCGAGCTGTGCGAAATTTGTGTTTAATTTGTGTGGGACCCCTCCCTCATAGAAAAGGGAGAGGCGTCGAACCATTATGGATATATTTGTCCGATATTCACTAAATAATCTTGATCGGATAGTATCGAAAGAGTAAATTCCCAAATATAGGGTAGGAAACATATTCTAAGCAGCTCTAGGATCTTGTGTATTGAGACGAAATACTCGAAATGTGTTGGGTGAAATTCAAACAGAAGTATATCAAACTGTTCTCTATCTTTTTCTCTGTCAGAACTTGTTTTCAGATTGTCAAACTAAGTTAGCAAACTTTAACAATAATCAATTTAGGTTACCAATCGAGAACACTAATTCAATCACCCCGAACCTATTTTAAGCAGTTTCCATCTGTTTTGCAGGCGTTTTTTTTCAGCAACCGAAGTGGCTCGTGAATGGCTGCAATATAGGTCGATTTGTTTCGAATGGTGATTCCTGTGTGATTTCTTTGTGATTAACGGTATTCGTTATATTCGTGAGACAGCTAGACAATCAAAGTTCTCGTTTCCATCATTGAAATTGTCGATATTGATCAAAATCTAGGAGTTTAAGGCTTGCTCTCTTCGACTGATCAAAAAAGGCGCCACTGCTTAAGCCGTTCCCTACCCTGCACATTTATAGAAGAGTAAGAGCCTGCGGATGCTTATGAATTTTTGGTTTATTTACTAAGATTCATTCAGAATCTCTTTCAAAATTGTTGAATGATACACTGGATTCTTTTTTTATGCGCAAAAAAGAATCCCGTAGAAGAAGTTGCGTAATTTTCGTGTTAAAAAAATCACGTCGTTGTGATAAAATTAAAATTAAGTTTAAAATAAAATTACGTAAAAACAATCGTGTAAAAAAAGAATTTAGTGTATATAATTATTCTAAGCTTTACCATAATAAACGTATATTAGCTGTCTTCGTAATACAGTGAATGTAGTTGTAGGCAAATGAATAAAATTGTCAAGCAAAAAACAAAAATGGAATTGTTGATTGCTGCGATTATTTGCTGGAACTTGTTAATAATTTTGTTTAACATATCTTCTTATGTTTGCGAATTAATGAACCTTTGTAAGGGATTCCATATTATTTTGAAAGTAAGATCCATATTATAGATTTGATTTAATCAGAGTTAAATAAGACAAAACCATTAATTATGATAACGTAAGTATTATTGGATTTGGTTTTGAGTTATTTCTGACTTTGACACATTATGAGAAATTCTTGGTGCTTCTTTAACAAGCACGTTATGCTTGTGCCTTGTCAAATACATGTTGTTTGCACAGAAAAAATAATACAGGCATAATATCGTCAGATATAAACGATATTCTTTCGAGTGTTGTCGAATATTTTTCAAAAATTGATTTCCAGGAGAGGCTGAAAATAAAAATACGTATAGTTGCTGAGCCAACACCTTGCTTCTGTCTGCAGACTCTGTATATTTCGTAACAAAAAATCCCCGAATTACAGTGTTTAGTCCCACGTTACCATTTCATACAACCCTAGGGCTGTATACCTTGTAGTATTTTGACGTGGGACTACGTCTTTGTTTACTATACTGGGATGCATTCTGTAAATTGGAAATGAAACTGGCAAATGTTGCGTCAGATTTCAAACGTTAATAACAGCATAACCACATGATGGATAACAATAATCAATATGTTTTGCCTTTCTCCTAGAAAGGTATAGCAATCACTGCAAAAACTAAAGGTATAAAAGTGCTCAAAAGGGCCGAATGTTGTATATCACTCGACTCAGCTCGACGAGCTGAGCATTTTCTGTATGTGTATGTGTGTGTAACGCTCTTCCAATCTCACTCGATTTTCTCAGAGATGGCTGAACCGATTTCAATGAAATTAATTTCGGCTTTCTAGTTTAGAGGTTATGTATCAAAATGTAAAAATCACGAAACATCAATATCTCAGAAACTACATAACCGATTTGAACAAAACTAATTTCAAATGAACGGGCTACCTTAAAAACCCTTCACTTTTGAATATTATTAAGATTGAACTTGTGGTTCAGAAGTTATGGAAAGAAACATGTTCTGGAGACCATTTAATCTCACTCATGTTTCTCAGAGAAGGCTGGACCGATTTTCATAAAATCAGTGTCATATGGTAGGTCTTGTTGCCTGCAAACGGATTATTACTTTGCCTGTTATGTTCAAAAAATGTGGAATCCAGCTATGAAGAGAAAAATATTCCGAAGGCTACATAAACTCACTCGCTTTTCTCAGAGATGATTGAACCGATTTCCACAAAATTAGTGTCAAATGAAAGGTCTAGCTGCCTCATAACATTCTATTGAATTTTGCTGTAATTGGACCGTAACTTCGTATGTAATGTATCGAAATGAGAAAATCACAAAACTACACAACCGATTTGAACAATATTGATATCAGATGAATGGGCTAGTTAAGGGTTAACTGATGAATTATGATTGTACACGTGGTTTCAAAGTTTGAGCAACCGTTATGTATTAAATTTTTAAAACAACGAAAGTCTATTATTTCAACTATTACACGACTTATTTGAACATAACTAGTGTCATACGAACGAGGCATCTCTCAAACTTACAAATAACAAACTTCATAGCAATTTGATATGTGGTTCAAAAGTTTTGGAAAGAAAAGAAATTCAAAGACTATTTAAAACTATACCCGCATTGATCAATACATATGGCCTCAACATGATTTAAATGTGGTATCGTATTATTTGAACGCTCCCGGTATCGCTCTTGATTAAATTCGTAATCAAGAGTCTTTTCTTTTATTTCGCTATTTCTTAAGCACATATTTTAAAATTCAATTACAACATCAATATTTTAGAACCCAAAGACTGAATATACCTTTATTGGATTTAAGCATTCATGTAAATCTATTTTTACAAATAATAAGTTTGAATGAGAAAGGCAGAGTCTGACCGCTAGGTGGATTAATTTAGGTTTTAACTTAAAGTTACGTGTTATGATGTCATAGTCATTCACGAAGCCTAGAAACTTAATCGACCTTGTGAGAATCGTGCCACTTGTATCGATGCCCGCCCTGTAGATCACACCTCCAAGGGCGATGTTGAACAGCAAACAGGAAAACCATCATCTTATCTTGACCCTCTGCGCGATTCAAAGGGACTCGAAAGTATCCCCGAAACACGCATGTGTCGATTGTATCATAGGCTGTCGTGGCTTTTTTTTTATTCTCGCTTATTTTCCGTCGGTCTAGTTCCGCCACTGTTGTGGCCAATCACCGACGCCCAGGGAGGCGACTCCACACCCAGGACCCTAACTCACAACCCGTTTATTAACGGACCGGCGCCAACGGCTTTACTTCCTCATGCGATGGAAGGCGTGATCCCAGAGATTTTTCGCCTCAGAAAATCTCCCGGTGTCGGCTAGGATTGAATCTAGACCAGTTGGGTTGGTTGTGAGTGGATCACGCCACCTCACAACCATCGACACCTATGTCGGCGGTGGGATTCGAACCCAGGCGTCGTGCGTGGTTGGCGGAGACGTTACCAACCACACTAGGCCCCCGCTCTAGGCTGCCGTGGCTTTAATTTCTGTAAGATCTGTCGGATTGAAAAGATATAATTCACGTTGGTGCGGGTTGCCATAAAACCTGCTTGGTACTCGCCCTCTGAGGCGTCGTACGCAAATGACGTAACGCTAAAATCTAGATTTCAGATTCCCTTCCCCCCTATGTAACGATAGGTAACGTTCGACATGACTCCCCCCTCTAAAATTACGTTACGCTGATCAGCCTGACCCCCTCAGAAATTTTCAATTTCGGGCGAACTCAGTTACGTAACTGTCTCTACTAGCCCCCCCCCTCTCCCCTACGTAACAATAGGTAACGCAGACTCAACCCTCTCCCCCCCTTCATGCGTTACGTAATTTCTGTACGACGCCTAACCTCCTGGTTAAAAACAATAGACGACGGAACAGGATCAACAAGAGTGTTTTGTAGGAGGCATTGATAAGTGAGATGCAGCGGTAGGTGCGGCACTCCAGCTTATCGTTCTTTCTGTGGATGAGGCAGACGACTCCCTCTATCCACTGGTCTGGTAGCTTTTCCTTCTCCCCATCCTGAAAATGACCCAGTGCAGCGCACAAGCCAGCGCCTTTTTACCTTGCTCAAAGAGCTTTAAAGGCAGTACGTTTTTGCCGGCGGCTTTATTGTTCTTCAGCTTCCCGATCTCAGACGTACTCACAAATACTCCTTCTACCTGTCGAGCACCTGGCTGCTCTAGCTACTCGTGTTCACAATCCCCTAGCTGGGGCTTTTTTAGTCTGAGTACTTTGATCATGTCGTTTCGTGCCTGTTTGTACTTGTTCTCCCTCGTTGCCCAGATATATTCGCCAAGTCGGATTTGCGAACAACATAAAGATTTACGGGGTATCAATTACGAGTTTGAATCGACGGTAAAATCGAGGACTGGATACACTCCAGGAAACTGGATCTAGCGCATCATATGACGGCGGTCACGGTTGTGAACAACCGTAAATCAAAGCTACAGGCGGTGGTCAGAGTTGGAGATTGCACCATTACCTCAAAGCGATCTTTGAAGTGCTTGGGAGTTGTGGTCGACAACTAGCTCACGTTTAGGAACCACGTCCACTATGCCGTTATGAGAGTCTCAACGGCTATTGCAGCACTATCTCGGACGAAATCAAATAACTCAGCTGTATATGGCAGCAAGCGGGACTTCTTGCCAGCGTTGTTTAGTCCATACGTAGGCATGGACGGTACCCCGCCGCGTCGAAAACGGAAATCGTGCGGCACTTTGTGGACGCGGGATACGCCCGTTCCGGCATCTATAGCACCTTGGCACTATTGGACAACAATCAAAGTATCGAAAGAAAGCCCTGTTTCCGGTCGGGCGACAAGAAGCAAGAAGCTCCTGAAGATGCTGAAGAGGAAGATCCAGGAAAAGTGGCTACATCGCTGCGTGCGCTTAGTCGGAAGTTCGGTGCAACCGGCCAAACATTGGAAAAGCACCTGGCGGATATGGACACACATGACAGGAAGTGACAGTCCCGTCTCGGAGTTGCAAGCAATGAAGCTACGGCAGCGGCTGAATAGCGACATGGCGGTGGTGATGGACGATGAGACCTATTTCACCCTGAATGTTAACCACTGGCAGGGCACTCCGTATTATACACTCAAAAGGAAATATTACCCAACACTAACATCAAGAAACAGTAGGCTACAGAAGATGTATAACCAATAGCTCTAAATATTTTGTTACCTCAAAAGTGGTGGAAAAAGTGTACAGGGTGTTCTATAAGTTTGAATACACTTTAAAAATGTGTTAAAAAACATTGAAATACAAGATATTCTTTTCTGAGTCAATTTCTATTAATGCAATGTTCATTGAGAACCCTAACGCCATATTAACTGGGAGAACACCCCTTTATGTTGTATGACGAGCTTGAGACACTTCTTAAAACAAATCGCACGCGTCACGCACCTGGCCCATCGGCTTCTCGTCCCAGATCTTGGAAATAAGTTTCTTGAACTGGTCCATAAGGCTAATTTTATGCTCGCTCTGCTTTGCCAGCATGTACGACCATACATAAAAGTCCAGTCCAGACCCTAACCGGCCCTGGAAGTTCCCAACACTACGTTTTGACGATATTCTCCGTGTGGGTCGGTGCGCCGTTCTGTTGAAAGACGTAATTATCCTTCCCATAAAGGTCACAAAGTGCCTAAGCCAAGTCCTTCTCCAGAATCTCGGTCTTATAGTAGGCGGCGTTGATTTTAAGGTTTTTCTCGATAAATTTTGTAGATTTATCGGCTTAATCAGTCCGTGTATAGAAGCAAAAACGATTTTTTGTTTCTTAATCCGACAGTTTCGGTGACCTTATTTCACCTTTTTCAAGGAGTCTAAAAATATACAATACGTGTAGTTTTCCTTTTTCTGTTACTGTTTTGAGTTTTTTGTATGTGTTTGTACTTACAGAAAAGATTATCGTTTTATTGTTCTGTGTGTTGGTGTCCAACATAGGTTGTCTGGTGTGTATTGCAAATGGCGTCTTAATTTGGCTATGTGTAAAAATAGATTTTCTTAAATTTAAATTCGACTGTTTCTTAACGAACTGTACTCACTGCATATGTCTCTATTTTTGTGTGCACTATACTGTATAACAGTTATCACTTTTTTCTAGCACTGCTTTTCCTAGCACTATATAACTTCGAGCGGTATTTAATTAATCAGAGCAATAGGTTTTGTGTCTTTTCCAGTAGTCTACTATTTCTTGACAGTTTGTTGTGAGTGTGTTGGAGAGCTACGCTAAAAACTTTAGGTTGTGGTTGCATATTGGTTGTTGTGTTTATCGGTTTTGTTGTGATTGATATTTCTTATTGTGTGTATAATACCAGCATATACAGTGTTGAGTCCCTCAGTGTCTGTGCGTTTGTTGATACTATTTTCTGTTGGCAATATGGTAACGTTCGACATGACTCCCCCCTCTAAAATTACGTTACGCTGATCAGCCTGACCCCCTCAGAAATTTTCAATTTCGGGCGAACTCAGTTACGTAACTGTCTCTACTAGCCCCCCCCCCTCTCCCCTACGTAACAATAGGTAACGCAGACTCAACCCTCTCCCCCCCTTCATGCGTTACGTAATTTCTGTACGACGCCTAACCTCCTGGTTAAAAACAATAGACGACGGAACAGGATCAACAAGAGTGTTTTGTAGGAGGCATTGATAAGTGAGATGCAGCGGTAGGTGCGGCACTCCAGCTTATCGTTCTTTCTGTGGATGAGGCAGACGACTCCCTCTATCCACTGGTCTGGTAGCTTTTCCTTCTCCCCATCCTGAAAATGACCCAGTGCAGCGCACAAGCCAGCGCCTTTTTACCTTGCTCAAAGAGCTTTAAAGGCAGTACGTTTTTGCCGGCGGCTTTATTGTTCTTCAGCTTCCCGATCTCAGACGTACTCACAAATACTCCTTCTACCTGTCGAGCACCTGGCTGCTCTAGCTACTCGTGTTCACAATCCCCTAGCTGGGGCTTTTTTAGTCTGAGTACTTTGATCATGTCGTTTCGTGCCTGTTTGTACTTGTTCTCCCTCGTTGCCCAGATATATTCGCCAAGTCGGATTTGCGAACAACATAAAGATTTACGGGGTATCAATTACGAGTTTGAATCGACGGTAAAATCGAGGACTGGATACACTCCAGGAAACTGGATCTAGCGCATCATATGACGGCGGTCACGGTTGTGAACAACCGTAAATCAAAGCTACAGGCGGTGGTCAGAGTTGGAGATTGCACCATTACCTCAAAGCGATCTTTGAAGTGCTTGGGAGTTGTGGTCGACAACTAGCTCACGTTTAGGAACCACGTCCACTATGCCGTTATGAGAGTCTCAACGGCTATTGCAGCACTATCTCGGACGAAATCAAATAACTCAGCTGTATATGGCAGCAAGCGGGACTTCTTGCCAGCGTTGTTTAGTCCATACGTAGGCATGGACGGTACCCCGCCGCGTCGAAAACGGAAATCGTGCGGCACTTTGTGGACGCGGGATACGCCCGTTCCGGCATCTATAGCACCTTGGCACTATTGGACAACAATCAAAGTATCGAAAGAAAGCCCTGTTTCCGGTCGGGCGACAAGAAGCAAGAAGCTCCTGAAGATGCTGAAGAGGAAGATCCAGGAAAAGTGGCTACATCGCTGCGTGCGCTTAGTCGGAAGTTCGGTGCAACCGGCCAAACATTGGAAAAGCACCTGGCGGATATGGACACACATGACAGGAAGTGACAGTCCCGTCTCGGAGTTGCAAGCAATGAAGCTACGGCAGCGGCTGAATAGCGACATGGCGGTGGTGATGGACGATGAGACCTATTTCACCCTGAATGTTAACCACTGGCAGGGCACTCCGTATTATACACTCAAAAGGAAATATTACCCAACACTAACATCAAGAAACAGTAGGCTACAGAAGATGTATAACCAATAGCTCTAAATATTTTGTTACCTCAAAAGTGGTGGAAAAAGTGTACAGGGTGTTCTATAAGTTTGAATACACTTTAAAAATGTGTTAAAAAACATTGAAATACAAGATATTCTTTTCTGAGTCAATTTCTATTAATGCAATGTTCATTGAGAACCCTAACGCCATATTAACTGGGAGAACACCCCTTTATGTTGTATGACGAGCTTGAGACACTTCTTAAAACAAATCGCACGCGTCACGCACCTGGCCCATCGGCTTCTCGTCCCAGATCTTGGAAATAAGTTTCTTGAACTGGTCCATAAGGCTAATTTTATGCTCGCTCTGCTTTGCCAGCATGTACGACCATACATAAAAGTCCAGTCCAGACCCTAACCGGCCCTGGAAGTTCCCAACACTACGTTTTGACGATATTCTCCGTGTGGGTCGGTGCGCCGTTCTGTTGAAAGACGTAATTATCCTTCCCATAAAGGTCACAAAGTGCCTAAGCCAAGTCCTTCTCCAGAATCTCGGTCTTATAGTAGGCGGCGTTGATTTTAAGGTTTTTCTCGATAAATTTTGTAGATTTATCGGCTTAATCAGTCCGTGTATAGAAGCAAAAACGATTTTTTGTTTCTTAATCCGACAGTTTCGGTGACCTTATTTCACCTTTTTCAAGGAGTCTAAAAATATACAATACGTGTAGTTTTCCTTTTTCTGTTACTGTTTTGAGTTTTTTGTATGTGTTTGTACTTACAGAAAAGATTATCGTTTTATTGTTCTGTGTGTTGGTGTCCAACATAGGTTGTCTGGTGTGTATTGCAAATGGCGTCTTAATTTGGCTATGTGTAAAAATAGATTTTCTTAAATTTAAATTCGACTGTTTCTTAACGAACTGTACTCACTGCATATGTCTCTATTTTTGTGTGCACTATACTGTATAACAGTTATCACTTTTTTCTAGCACTGCTTTTCCTAGCACTATATAACTTCGAGCGGTATTTAATTAATCAGAGCAATAGGTTTTGTGTCTTTTCCAGTAGTCTACTATTTCTTGACAGTTTGTTGTGAGTGTGTTGGAGAGCTACGCTAAAAACTTTAGGTTGTGGTTGCATATTGGTTGTTGTGTTTATCGGTTTTGTTGTGATTGATATTTCTTATTGTGTGTATAATACCAGCATATACAGTGTTGAGTCCCTCAGTGTCTGTGCGTTTGTTGATACTATTTTCTGTTGGCAATATGGCATACTTCTATAAACAGTAGAGCGTGTGGTTTATCGTGTCTGTCTATAATTTTCGTTTGGTGAAAATCGAATCTGTGATTTTGTGTGATGCTGTGGTACATTAGTGCTGTTTTTTCTTTTAGTGAACTAATTTGTGGATCTGTTGCGTTGTAGCCTTGCTGTAGTAGTTTGTCCCAAGTGTTGTAGTACGTTCGGTGTCCGCTGATTCTTGTTCTAAGCATGTTTGTTGTCATTCCGACGAAGCAGGCGTCGCAGTTTTTGCATGGTATCTTGTATATGACGTTGTTTTGGTGCTCCTGGGGGACGGGGTCTTTAACTTTTGTGAGTAATTGTCCAACTGTTTTTATGTTGCGGTGTGCTAGTCGTATGTTTTTGTATTCGTTTTTCAGGTGTTTGTCGATTCGGCTCGACAGGTATGGAATGTATGGTATTGAACGGTAAGTATATTTCAGGTTTTCATCGGATGATTCTTGTGGTGTAATAATGTTTTCTTGCCTGCGGTTTATAAGTCTGTTCCTGAGCGATTTTGGGTAGTTGTTGAGACTTACTTGTTGATGGATGATACGGGCTTTGTCGGCGTCTTGTAAATGAGTGGATAGTTTGTCGACTCGTCGAATGAAATTTTTGGCCATGTTTATTTTTTGATGGAGCGGGTGGAACGAGTTATAATCCAAGAACCTGCCACTGGCTATCGGTTTCATATACCATTCTGTTAGAATTTTTTGGTTTTCCTGTCTTATCAGTGTCATGTCTAGGAACGGTAAAAAAAAAAATTCAAACAGAATGGTATATGAAACCGATAGCCAGTGGCAGGTTCTTGGATTATAGCTCGTTCCACCCGCTCCATCAAAAAATAAACATGGCCAAAAATTTCATTCGACGAGTCGACAAACTATCCACTCATTTACAAGACGCCGACAAAGCCCGTATCATCCATCAACAATTGCGTCTCAACAACTTATCGGCTTGTTGTCGATGAGTCGAGGTATAGTAGTAGAGGTTGTTAACTATTTGTATTGGATCCAGTACGACTCTCAAGTCATTCGTTATCTCAACCCTTCGGAGTGAAGTCCCATTAATGCAATAATCGAGTTGAATATTTTTTTTGTGCGAAGGAACGTTATGACGGAGCATTTTGGTACGCAAACGAGAAGTTTGTTGCGAGAGCATTAGTCCATAAACAGACTCAGCTGGCTTTGCAAATCAGTTTGCTACCCAAACGCGATTTCAAAGCAATGCCGTTGAAAAATATCGTAAACAACAGCGGGCTTGAACAAGGAGTTCACGACCAGTCAGGTAAGACCCAATCTACGATACCGGCCTAGAAGAAGATCCAAGACGAGACAGTTTAGCCCACAGTATAGTGTGATCGATTTTGTCGAAAGCCACCTTCAAATCTGTGTAGATGACATCAACTTGAATTTCGTTGCTGATCATTAGAGATGTAGCTCTTTGACTGGCTACAAATCAGTATGAATCAGTTTTGACACTAACGATAAGATTGTCATACCACGATAATTTCTTAAGTTTCTCCTGTCGCCAGTTTTGAACACGGGGAACATAAACGATTACTTCCAAACTTCAGAGAAAACTCCATCCTTGAGCGAGCGGGTAAAAATGGCTGCGAGTGGGGCAGCAAAATCAACCGCACAGTGACTGACGGTATACCGTGAAACGGATCTCTCAAAATTTTATTTTCAAATATACATAAAAAACTTCAAGAGTGTCACCCGAGAACTTTATTCTCCAATTTTTATTGAATTTGAGTAGGTTTTCAAGTTGTTATTGTCATTTGAAATCAATGTCAATATTTCTTATTTTTTCAATATTCCTGATTTTTTCAGATTTTTGCAGAGCCCCGGAAGGCAATTTTTCAACTTATTGTTTTCAATAGTTACTATTGAAAAAAAAATCTTCAAAAAATATTTTCATTAACTACAACTTAAGATTCATCTGCTGTGTAAATTTCATCAAATTCGACACAATATTTTCTTAGATGTGTCTTTAAATGTGTTTAAAAAAAATATTGACTTATATTTCAAATGACAATAACAGCTTGAAAACTAACTCAAATTCAATAAAAATTAGCAAATCAACTTTCCGAGTGAAACTCTTGAAGTTTCGAATATTTGTTTGAAAAAATTAAACATCGCGATTTTCAGTGATCCGTTTCACAAATTCTGACCCTAATCTTTTCCGTAAGTGAACAAACAGTAACGGAAAAAGGAAAGCTACACTACACATTGTATATTTTTTGACTAATTAAAAATGGTTAAATACAGTCACCGAAAATGTCGGATTAAAAAATTTCAAACCGGTTTTTTGTCTATACACAGGCTGATTAAATCGATTTTTTTGGTAATTTCCAACAATTCCTAACATATTATTTTTTGATCGAAAATTTTAAGGTCTCATCATGTTTTGGATAAAAATTACAAAAACATGAAAATAAACTTTTTATCTTCTGAAAAGTCTAGCGGTTTTCGAAGAAGTTTTCAAGCATGCGAAATTGCTCGGAAAAAGAAGTCTTTTGATTAGGTAGTCTCACACAATCAAATTGGTCGGCTAAAAAGCCATTGCTTGCAACATTTTTTATTACAAATTTTTGTGACAAATATGTGAAATGAATCGAAACAATTAGAGGGTCTTTGGAAGTTCATAACCTTCAACATTTTGTGGAAGTTTACAAATTCCTTTGTGATGAAATTATAAGAAACGGGACTTTAATATTTTTTCTAGTTACAAAGTTATTTATGAGCTCCTGATTGTTCGTCTTTCAAGTATTTCAGAAATTATCACAAAGTTAAGCTCAGTTATTTTTATTATTGGTTATTAACTCAATGAAGTTTAAATATGTCTACTCAAGCTCAACATAAAAGACAGGTATCTTTTCAATTCTATTCAATTTGTGAAAAGTAAAACCCTTTTTTTTATTTTCCACATTTTTTAATTTGTCTTTCGGGATTTTTCGCGATCGAGATTCAAACTAAATATTTGTATGAACAACTAAATTCAGTAAAAACTTCATGTACATGAATATTTGGATACAAGATTTTCAAAAAGATTTCTTTAAGTAATATATGTTGAATCTCAAGTATTTTTTACTTTTATAGCTTTATATTTCGATGTTTGAGTGTTGGTTTTTTGCTTCATAGAACCAAGTCTTCAAGACTTCGCGAGTTCTTAGTTTACTATTGAAATGAAAAATTGACGAAGTTGGAGAACTTTCCTTCAACGCCCGTTGAGCACCGCACGCAGCCCAATTGTGTACAAAACAAGGACCCCACGAAATTAATAATCTACACACATCTTTCTTTATCCTCTGCCATGAAGTCATATTTGTTTTCAAATTCCGTTAAACATTTTCATTGTTCTGCACAATCGCAGGGATTTTGAGTCATGGAATAGAGAAAAAAACCATACCAAGACGAAAAACATTCCCAATTTTTTCTAACAATAAAATCCAATAATCAACTGAATCAGAAAGTGTCAAAGGTCAAAGTGTTTTATCCTCTTCCTCCTGAGTCCGGGTTTCCGTAATCCCGCACTAAGCGCCTTGGCCGCTTTTTGTCCTACTCTCCTAGCTTTTCTTCGATTCCTGTGTGGCGCAGGCAGGAAATCTATTTAGGGCGTGAAATAGTGAATTAGATTGCGTTTCTTTTTTAATTCCGGCACATTTGCTGGCGTTCACTGTCCCGTTCCGAAAATACGTCAAAAGAATAGAAGGAAATGCGGCTGCGGGGAAGGATAAAGAACGCAATAGAATGGGACGGGGACACAACAGTCCAGTCCAACTGTCGGTTGCTCATCTTCGCCCTAATTCTTATCCGCTGTCGAGATTTTCGACCGAGGCTTGTTCAATACCTTTCTTTGTGCTGTTTGTCTTGGCTCTTGAGAAGAAGCCCAGTGTGAGGGGATTATTGGTTTTAACGATCGGACTAATTTTTATGATTTTTTTGCTCTAGTTTTTTTGCATAGGCAAAAAAGTGAATATTTATTAACAACTAATCAGAACAATGTGACAAATCTGAATGCGGGACCGAGAACAGATTTCCTTCCGTTTTTTGGTACGAAAACGAGATTCCGATTTGGACACCTTTTTATGTAAATCAAATGTTTATGCTTTGAGATAATTGAATTTCATTGTTGTGATAGTTGCGCTTGGAGTGACGCTTTTGTTGTAAATTTTTTTTGGTAGTTTTCTTTTTGAGGGTCGAATTTTGGTTCTAGCGGGGATGCTGATTTACATCTTAGAAGTGGATCGGTTTCTTTCGAGATTTTTTTTTTCTCGTCAACAAAGTAAATCGCCGCAAATTTTGATATTTATGTGGCCTGACTAATTTGGAGATTTGTTATCGGTGGCAGATTGTGAGATTTAGAGCAACGGTTTTTTTCTTGCTGTCAAATGTAGCAACGGTTTTAATTTTTGTCGGAAAATATGCAGCTGTCCTCTGTTGTAGTGGAAAAAAACTAATTTAGAAGAGTATATAAAGGTATAACAGGCACGTATTTTTTGCCGAAATCATGAAACGGACGCTAAGAGCTAAGAGCTTTATTTCTTCTAGAACATCGCAATTTACTCTCTCAATTTCCCTTACTTGTATATTTCGTTTTGAAGGTACTTGGTGTCCATCTGATCTAATCTGGATCAGTAGTTTTTGAGGTTTGGAAATCTTTAAGTAACAAAATAAAAGCATTTGAGGTATACGAAATGTATGAACAGTTTGAGCTAATGTCTACAAAAGTAAACTAGACCTCCAAATCAGTCATGATCATGTGGCAGCGCAATTTTGCAAAAAGTGTTTTATACAGGTGTAGAAAGTGGTGTATATATTTAAGTATACACGCTTTTGATCACAATAATAAAGAAACCATTTGTTTTTCGATTACATGATAGCAGAAGAATTCTTCCCAAATAAACATTTGTTGAATAATTACGTCCAATAGTTACACTCTTGAAGTACTTTGGAATTGCAATTTCTGCAATAATTCGATGAATGAAATAACAACTTGTCATAACATGGATTATCGAAAATTTCTATAAAAGACTTCGAATAGGTTTAGTAGATCCTCGACAGAAAAATTTACCTAATGTTTCTGTGATGTATTTATCCAACTCTGAAAAACATTCTAGAATTGCAAAACTTAACAACTAGAAAAGGTCAAACATCGATCAAATCGACCCGGCATGCAGGGGGGCGACCAAAAATTACCTCAACAGGGTGCAACCGTGCTGCAACAGAAACACGACGGGTATCTCTTTATCGATTGCAGAAAGGACACACTTGAAACATGATCTCACTTCGAATGGAAAACCGAAAATGCAACAATCACCAATGCCGGCTGGATGCTGCTTTCTTCCGTCGTCCGGTTTTGCTTCTATTTTTTCCTTTACTTCATACCCTCCAGAAGGGATAACCATCTTCGAGGGGCAACCGATTTTTAGACAAAATTTTAATTTATTTACCGAAAATAAACGCTATTGTTACCGTTAGTCTTCTTCGGTACGTTCTTCGTTTTTATTTCACGACAGCGAAGAAGGACTCGTTCGATCTGGATCACGTCGCAAGGGAAAATTTGAATAGATTCAAAATTTGGACCAAATTCTAGCACCGGACTTTCGCACGGCGAATTTGAATATTTCATGGCAATCTGGAAGCCGCCGAAGGGTGACATACGACGTTACACTAAGATTTTTTCCCCCGGAAAAATGATTGTAAAGACATAAAATTTTGCAGCGACAAGAAAAGAACAGGGCCAAGGGTGCCGTGTAGCGACAAGGAAAAAGGTCATTGCAATAAATTTTGCCAGGCCTCCGGTACGGCAAGTAGGGTCCTCGAAACCGGCCGATCCTGGCCGATTATTATTGCGATTGTTGCTGTTGCTGCTGCGAGTCTTGAGAATGCAAATGTTTTATATTCAAATGAAATCAATTGGAAGAATCGGTGCCAGTCTAGGGGGTAGAAACCGGTGCACCGAGCAAAGCCGGCTGCACTGACGGTGTGAATATTCTGTCCTGTCACGGTGATTTAATTTGGAACTTTATTGTTACTGTTAATTTGATTTCGGTGGACGTTTTTCCAAAAAAAATTGTCCGAATCCAAAACTTCAGGGTGTTCTTGTATAGGGCAGCGGCAAACAGCTGGGTGTTCTTTGAAAGTTTAACGGTAATGAAAAATTTGAATTTCAAATTGATTCGTATGTTTCTGATAGTTGGTGAGGTATAAGACATCGACACTGCAATTTTGGGTAAAACGTACCTGCATCCAATAATTCCAACTTGAATAAAGCATAAAACTTTTAAAATTTGAAGCCAAAACAAGATTTGAAAAAAAAAAGACAATGATGCAGCTGTTTTATTTTCTAGGTTAAATCCGATCGCGTTGCTATGTTTACTAACAACTAACAAGGAAGTCGTGATAAGCGTAGGTACTGTTAGGGATTTCCCGCGCTGCCGGATTCGGTCTTTATCAGCGAAACGGAAGCCACTGATGGAGGTGTCAAACATTTGTGAACCGTCGTGAGAGTTTCTGTTTTTGTTTACATCACAATCGCTTGTCATCCCAGGCGGTAAACATTGCGAGGCCGTGGGACTAAATTCATCAGTTTCAATTCAAAACCAATTAGTTAATTGAAATAAGATTACTTATGGTTAACTGATTCATTCAAAACTAGATAGTTGATATATTGTGTGCCGTCAAGTTGTCAACTTGTAAAGATAAAAAATACACCGATTAGAAATTTTAATTTTTTTCAGAGGCGGAAGAAAACAAATATCTTTTGATAAGGGAAGTTGAGGAAAAATAGCAGGAACTAATTTAATTACATGTTTTAGTTGACTCGATCAGTTAAAAGTGTTTAATTTGAATTAACAGTGCTTAAATAATCGGAGATACCATCAGTTTAGAACTTATGATAAACATCAGAGCCATGCAAATATAAAAAATATACGAAAATGGAACCAACGAAAAATCATCGGTAGCAGCAATCAAAATTCATAGTCAGAATTTGAAAAATTGAGGTGCCAAACTTTTTTTTGAATCCCGAGACAAATCAGAGACCGATAGAAACATTTTTTAACTCAACATTGCACTTATTATCAATATTTTAAGAGAATACATGTCACTATGTCAAAACTTCGATTTGTCAATTAATATACAACTTGTCAAAATGATGAAATGTCAAAATGTCAATATGCTGAACCGTTGAATTGTCATTCTGTCAGGCTATCAAACTGTTCAATTGTCAAAGTGTCAAACTGCCAAAATGTCATAAATCCAAAATTTGGAATGGTTTGCATGATAAACTTCAAAATGTTAAACTGTCAGGCTGTCGAACTAACAAACTGTTAAACTGTTTTTAAGGTGGCGAGGAACCTGAGAAGATAACTCAGGGAGTGGGGTTGAATTTAACCGAGCTCACTAAAACCTCGCCCTCCAGTCTACAGCCCTTTTCTTCCCGGAGCGACGGTTAAGTATTAAGTCAGAAAGAGGCTTCTTGTGCCTCAAGCACCCTCTTTGATCTTATACCTCATAGCTAACCACCTAGAGACTGGCAGTTAGCTACCACTGGCGTGTTGCTGGTTGACTCGCCACACACGTTGTAACCCCAGGACCATCTGAGAAGTGATTGCACAAACTGCACTCCAGATGTCCTGGTCTTCACACATCTTTCCCGCTCTATACCGTCATGCTTAGCGGTCTCTTCCACATCCTGCCTGAAACAGTCATGGCCTGACAGGATCTGTATTAAGAAGAAGTTAACTTTTTCATGGCGTCTCCCGACCAATCCGAATACCTCCAGGATAAGTCGGTGCGTCCATCTACCCTTCGCGAAATTGGATCATTCTCGCTGCCATCTGATCATGAAAATGTCCTTCTGGTAACTTGTGCCGGACAAGACGCAGATCGCGTCGTACGACAATGTACAATACGCACTCGCAATTCTCAGGCACATGAGCTGATAGGTTCCTGTCAGTTTACCACGGTCACTATAAGTACCTAGATCTTTAGACCGCACTTGTCTACCATACCTCAGTATGGACGAAACCACGCTGTCAAGAAGTATCCGCTTTCCACTGTACACTGCTGAGCTATTTGACATCATTCGAGATAATGCTGCATTAGCCCCCTTACAGATATAGATGCGATGGTTCTTGAACGTAAGCTTATCGTCAACCATAACCCTCAAAGAGTTTCAAAAATCGCTTTGAGGTGCAGTGTCCGACTCTACCCACTGCCTGTTGCTCTGATTTGCGGTTATTCTTAACTGTGACCTCGGTGTTATAATGCGCTAACTCAAGTTTCCTTGAGTGCATTCAGTCCTCAACCTTGCGTATGCAATGTGCTGCTATCAATTCGACTTTTCCGATCGGTTCGCCGTAGGGTTCCCGCGTTCGCAGAGCTAACGATCATAACCACTACAGGGAACTTTAGCTTCAACACTCCGTCGTATACAACATTCCATTAAACCGGACCCAGGATGGAACCTTACGGTACTTCTGCGGTGATTGGGACGCACTTCTAACCCTCCTCCGTCTTTCTAAACTAATGGATGTCTCACATCAAATTGCACCACAAAAAAAAGGTTGTTTATTTCTTGGGTACGAAAGTGACCCCGTTCCAACACGTTGGATGCATACCATTTCAGGACATAATTTGAATTGTGGCACGAAGTTAGATCCGGCCAGAAGTTCGTAGGTCCCTCGTGTTGCTTCAATAGAGGAAGCAGACGCTTCTGGAGACACTCCTTGAGGTTGATCTCCCCGTTTAAAGTCTTGGTGGTCACGAACGGCACACTCCTTTTGCCAAAAGCGCAGATCGCTAGGCAAAGTTTGCAAAGTTTCTACTTCCTTATTTCCTCCAAAACAAACTTCTGCTGGGCATTAAATAACAATAGCCCCGAAAGATGCTGGAAAACCGTTTTAACATAACTCTTCGCTGTTCGTCACGATTTTGAGCCTTCTGCACTTTGTACGTATGCAGTCCCTCTCTGTCCTTGGCTCTCTGAACGAATGACTTGGATAGACTCAACTTTTTGGCCCTATTCCTGACCGGCATTGGGATTCCGCGTAAACGCTTCCACAACACGCTTGTGATCCTGATCACTAACTGAACATCCATTCTGATCGCATTGCTCCTTCCGTTCGATACTCAGAGTTTCGAAGTAACGTTTCATCAAACGAATGACCGTTGACTGCACGATTCCGAGTTGTTTCCCGATGTCCCGATGAGAGCGTTGACGATTTTCCAGGTGCTTGTGCAAAATCAATTCGCAACGTTACTTTTCGGGTAACGTAATTTTTCCAATTTTCGGAAGACTGACATCGATAAAACACAGTGTAAACAATACACTCTAAACTATTTTTACCTAAATTGTTAAGACAACATATCCCATGGGTAATTTTCTTCAGTACTTTTTCCGTGATACAATTTGATGTGGGAAACCCTTAAGTACTCAATTGCGAAAGTAATTTCCCAAAATTTTGTACAATGACATCGGCACATGGGTGCTCCTGAGTTCGAGAGCTATGGAGTCCGAGCTAACGCTATTGAACGCATTCTTTACGTTCAGCGTGATGATTTCGCAATAACGAACCCCCTTTCTCTCGCGCTGGACTATTACCTCCGCCGTATTGGTATTTATTTTATTTATTTGGCATTCCGTCATAATGACATGGCCTGATTTACAAAGTTCCTCCAATTCACTCGGTTATCAGCTACCGCTCTCCAATTTCTGGGACACCGTGTACTCTCTGCCAGATCTAGCTCCAACTAGTCTAACCATCTTGTGCGCTGCACCCCTAGTCGTCTTCTTCCTACCAGATTCGAGGCAAACACCATCTTCGCAGGGTAGTTGTCCGGCATTCTTGCAACATGCCTTGCCCAGCGTATCCGTCCAGCTTTAGCCACCTTCTGTATACTGGGTTCACCGTAGAGTTGCACGAGCTCATGGTTCATTCTTCGCCTCCATATTCCGTTCTCCTGTGCGCCGCCAAAGATCGTCCTTAGTACTCGTCGTTCGAAAACTCCGAGCACTCGCAGGTTCTCCTCGAGCATTGTCCACGTTTCATGCCCGTAGAGAACAACCGGCCTTATGAGCGTTTTGTAGAGGTAACACTTCGTACGGGGGCCAGTCTGTTCGACCGCAATAGCTTGTGGAGCCCATAGTAGGTACGACTTCCGCTGATAATACGCCTCCGGATCTTTCAGAGCCAAGATAGACAAACTCATCGACTACCTCGAACTCAAGGTTGTTAATCGATAATTCATCGTAAACGCCGATAACGATACTGTCAGTTATCGTTATCGATGATGACGCTTACGTGTTCAGACATTATCGTCATTGTCAATGACGATAGCTACTGGACGGTATCGAATCAATAACGTTTGTTTATTACCATCCACTGCAATACCATCTTTTGCTTTATTAGATATATCATTTAGATGTATTTTAAATGCAAATATGACAATGCTACATACCTTACTATTCGATTTTGTGCTTTAAAAAGCGCCTCATAAGCTAAAACAATCAAAACTGAGAAATTTATTTTCCTGATGAGAAGCGAAACATAAACAAATAAGGAAAAGTTTCTTCCTGTTGCCTAGTGATGTTTCGTCTTCAATCCTTCGAAGTGAAAAAACGTTTCCTCACCCCGTGCCTGCTTTTTGATAAAGTTGTACACCATTCGCTACCACAGCAGACAAAACTGGCATAAGGCGTCAGTGAGCTGATAACGTCTAGTGACTATCGTTATCGCCGATATCGTTAATGTTTGAAGACGGTAACGTCATCGTCAATAACGATACTATACGTTATCGGTAACGGCGATGACGATTATCGACGATAATCTTCGTATTAACAACCTTGCTCGAACTCATCGCCGTCGATCGTAATGCTACTGCCTAGGCGTTGACGGTCGGCTTCGGTTCCGCCGGCTAGCATATACTTCGTTTTAGACGTATTTGTCAGCAACCCAATCCTCGCTGCTTCCCGTTTAATCTGGTGTAATGTTCTGCCACCGCCGCAGTTGTTCTGCCGACAATGTCCATATAATCAGCAAAGCAAACGAATTGACTGGATTTGTTGAAAATCGTAATAACAGGCTGTAGAGACCATTACCCTGTCGAAGCACCCTGCGGGATTCAAATGGACCCGACAATCCACCTGAAATCCGCGCCCAGCACTGCGTCCCATTCACCGTAGCCTTTATCAGTCTAATCAGCTTCCCCGGAAAGCCGTGTTCGTCCATAACCTTCCATAGCTCTTTTCGGTTGATAGTGTCATACGCGGCTTTAAAGTCGATGAATAGGTGGTGCATCGGGGTCCTGTATTCACGGCATTTCCGGAGGATCTGCCGTATGGTAAAGATTTGGTCCGTCGTAGACCGTCCTTCCACGGAGCCGGCCTGATAACTTTCCACAAATCTGTTGGCTAGGGGTGAGAGGCGGCGGTAAATGATTTGGGAAAGCACTTTGTAGGCGGCATTCAGGATGGTGATCGCACGATGGTTCCCACAGTCCAATTTGTCGCCCTTTTTATGGATAGGGCAGATAACCAATCAGCCGGTGCAAACAGGTGGCCAGCTTCTCCGGGCCCATCTTAATAAGCTCCGCTCAGAGGCCATCCTTTCTAGCCGATTTATTGTTTTTCAGCTGCTTGATGGCATTGGACCTATCGGAAGCGGATCTAACCAGACCATTTACACCCTCTGTGTATTTCACCGGTTTGTTGAGAATAATACCCTCAAGCACCTTGCCGGCAATTTCCAGCAACCAGATGGGTATGTATGACGATTGGTCTCCTGGCGGTTTCCCAGGTTTCGGTAACAAAACCAATTTCTGTCGCTCCCACCTCTCCGTGAAGCAGAAAGCATCCAGGTTTTTTTTCATGATTATCCGAAACAACCTGGGGGCCTCCTACATGACCGCCTTGATGAACAGGCTCGGGATTCTATCCTATCCTGGCGCATGGTCACCTTTAAGGAGTTGGCGATCACAATGAGTCGCTCATTCGTAACCCTAACCTCCACCTCAACCTCGACACGGCTGTCGTCGCTCTTAGGTTGGATGTGCAGGTTGGCCGACCATCCCTGGTCTGTGTTTAAGATACAGGAACGTCGGATGTGAGACTTGACTGCCGGAGGCAAAGGACATGACTTGTGGTGTGGAAAAAGTCTCTCGATGATTCACTCCAGCATCGCTGGTGATCGCTTCGCAGGCATCAATACGCTTTGGGTCTTGGCCATTACGATCCTGTAGCCGTTACCCCACGCAATCGTATTGGTCCTCGCACATAGCTCCAAGCATCCAGACTCAATACATATCTTCTTGCTTGTCTTCTGTATGCCTGAAGGGCACTGGGCATTGAAATGCCACTGCGACATTCTTGCTGATTGTCTTTTGTGGCGGGCCCCGATTGCTGTGCACAGGTTACGGATTGCTCGTACTAATTGATGGAGTAGAACTGTTTTGTTGTAAACCTGTACCCCAATTAGGTACAACATAGTTGATGAAACTAATTACCTCTTTGGGATTAGAGCTCCACACTTGGTATGGAGTTAAAAGGTAGCTTCCTAAGAAGTTGTACCTAGAGGAAGCAAGAGCTTCGCAAGAGCAAAGCAAATGCTCTGAACTCTCTGGTTCAGATTTGCAAAATCGGTAGGTGTCGTTCAACACTACGCCGATTTTCTTTAAATGATAAAAAGCGGGACAGTGTCCGGTAAGGAGTCCCGTGATTATCCGTAGGTCACTACGATTTAGACTAAGTAGCTTTCTGGCGGTTCCAGGGTTTGGATAGATGAACTGTTTAGCTTGTCTACAACCCTGTGCCTGTTGCCATTGGGATACTATTTCTAGCGCTTCCCAAGTTAGTAGTTCGCTTTTGATAGCGGAAATGGACATCCCAGAAACGGCTCGGGGCCAATAAACCGCTGAGCTGATACCTGTCTTGCTAGGTAGTCAGCGTGTTCATTACCCTCGACTCCGCAGTGTCCGGGCACCCAAAACAGAAAAACTGAATTCTGTCGGGAAAGTTCCCGTAGAGTTTCAATGCATTCCCAAACAAGTTTGGAAGCGCATTTGACAGACTTGAGTGCTAGTAGTGCTGCTTGACGGTCCGAGAATATACCGATTTTCGCATGTCTGTTGTTGCGTTGCAGACATATTTTCTGCTTGAAAAACGGTGGGCCATTTTCCCAGGGAAAACGTTTCCCTGATACCGGGTCCGTATATACAAGATCCCGTTAGGGATCCCATTTTCGAGCCGTCCGTATAAAAACTGACGATGCCAAGTGGAAGATTAGGCCCTCCATTGTTCCACATAAAGTGGTTTGTTTCAATCACTTTATATGGAATATCCATGTTGGTCCTAACGTCCATCCAGTCGGAGACTGTGGTTAATAGCGGAGTTAGTTTGAACTCCCTAAGCATGCGAAGGTGGCCGAGTATAGGTTCAAGTATAGGTTTCTTCCTTTGCAACCTTAGAGCGCCAAGCTCTGCTTCCTTTTTCACATGAAGATGTAGAGGTAGTAGGCAAAGCATAGCTTCCATGGCTGCAGTTGGAGTTGTTCGCATAGCGCTGGTAACCGAAAGACATGCAAGTCTTTGAACTTTTTTGAGTTTGGCTTGCGCAGTCACTTCGTTCACCTTAGGCCACCACACTAGGGCAGCATAGGTGATTCTTGGTCGGGCAATTGTCTTGTAAGACCAGAGTGCCAAGTCTGGTTTCAGTCCCCAGGTCTTACCGAACAGAGTTCTGCGGGCCCAGATCGCTGAGATCGCTTTCTTAGCGGCATGATCCAGTTGTGAGACCAGTTTAGTTTCTTGTCCAGAATAATTCCGAGATATTTGACTTCATTGCTGAAGCCCAGTCTAACTCCATTCAGTATTGGAGGAGTGATGGAGATCTTCCTTTGTCTACCGAATGGAATTAGGACTGTTTTTAAGGGGTTTATGTTTAGACCCTCCTGTAAACACCATGACATGGTGGTATTCAGAGCCGTTTGCATTCGGCTCGACAGAGTTGCGTCATCTTTACCTCTGACGATGAGGACGATGTCATCGACGTATCCAATGACCTCGTAACCAAGCTGTTAAAGCTTGTTGAGAAGCGCGTCGACAAGTAGTGACCATAACAAGGGCGAGAGAACTCCTCCTTGCGGGCATCCCTTGATCACTGACATTGTTACAGACGAATCTCCCAAGGTTGCTGTGATCACTCTGCTAGAGAGCATTGCGTGTATCCAGCTCCTTGAAGTGTGGTCGATTCCCTTATGAGAAAGAGCCGTATCAATTGATGCAAAGGAAGTGTTATCGAAGGCCCCTTCAATATCAAGAAAGGCACATAGCGCCGTCTCCTTATAACTCAGGGACTTTTCAATCAACGTCACTAAGCTGTGAAGAGCAGTTTCTGTTGACTTGCCGCTTTGATAGGCATGTTGGTTCCTATTCAGCGGGGAGTCTTTAAGAAACTCATCACGGATATATTTATCCATTATTTTCTCCATCAACTTGAGAAGTGATGAAGTCAGACTTATGGGTCTGAAAGTTTTAAGGTAGGGTTTTGTCCTTCCTTCCAACTTTGGGGTTAAACACTACCTTCACCTTCAGCCAGTTATCCGGAATATGGCCCAGTATAAAGCTGGCTCTGAAGTGGTTGATGAGTTCGGACATGATAACTGCGGCCAATTTTTGTAGAAAAATGGGTAGTATGCCGTCTGGACCTGGAGACTTCAGGGTCGAATGAGCTTAGAGCCCAACCTATTGAAGCTTCCGTGAACAGTCGACGGGCCAGCAGGATGGACTCCCGAGACGCCATATGTCTCGAATTGTCCTGCCGCGAACCATCACTATTCAGCTCTTCGGTCTCTGTCGATCCAGGAAAGTGGGTGTTCATAAGTACCTCCAGCGTTTCCTTGGTAGTGACAGTGAGGCATCCATCCTCTTTCCTCACTTGTCCTAAACCGTTAGTATGGTCTTTGGACATCGCCTTTTGGAGCCGCGTAGCTTCCGGCAGAGTTTGGATTCTTTCACAGAAACTAACTCTGGATTTCCGTTTAGCCTTGCGTAGCTCGGCGTTGTACTTAGTGAGGGACGCCCTGTAGTCGTCCCAGTTAGACGTGACTTTTGCCCTGTTGAACAACCGCCTAGTTTCCCGACGAAGGTCACTAAGTTGATCATTCCACCAGGGTACGTCACGGCATACTGACCGCTGTGTTAGTGGACAGTTAGCGTCGAAAGCATCCATGATTCTGTTTTGTTGATCATTGGCTGCCGAATTCAAGTCAACTGAATTACGAATGTTGCTGTAACTGAAAGTTCGTTAATCGATCAGGTGTTCCTTAAAGGATTCCCAATCTGTATTCTTAGGATTTCTGAACAGCTCTCTTTTCAGAGGGTTAGCCTCTATATTAAAAACAATGTGTCTGTGGTCCGACAAACTAGTTTCATCGGAGACATGCCAATTTTTAATCCTTTCAGAAATAGAGGCGCTACACAGAGTGAGATCAAGGACCTCCTGTCTGATAGCGTTGATAAACGTGGGGTTATTCCCTACATTACATACATTGACATCGTTAGAAGTAAGGTATTCAAGTAGGTACTCACCCCTGGTGTTGGTGTCCGAGCTGCCCCAGATCGTGTGGTGAGCGTTGGCATCGCAGCCGATCAGAAACGGCTTGTTGATGGCCTTGCAGTACCGCACGAGCGCAGCAACTTCGGGTGGCGGTATATCACCTTGGTTGCCCGGGAAGTAGGCCGACGCGACAACCATTTCCTGCTTTCCTCTGGTTGTCGGTACTTCAACCGTGACGGCAACGACGTCGCGTTGGATAAATTCTGTAATAGGTAAAAATTTTAGTTCTCTATTTAGCAGAATTGCAGTCCTTGGTTTGGACTGCGTGTCACAGTAGATTAACTTACCGTTAGGAGCGTTAAGTCCGAGAACTTTGGATTCGTTGATCCACGGCTCCTGGATGAATGCAGCCGCTAGCTGCTCTTTGGCGAATCTCCTGCAAGGAACACCCGAGGCGCCTTTTGCGTGATGGAGATTCGCTTGCACGCAGCGAAGGCAGCTCACTTTGCAGTGAAGTTACCGTCTTTGTCCGAATCGGAAGATGATCCTGGTATTGGCTGACGGCTGCCAACAGCGGTTTGGCTGGTTGATGGAAGTTGCTCTTCCTCACTGTTCGGCTTCGGTTGCAGCAGTCGATTGACAACAGAAGGTCGTCGCGCACACTGGGGCGGTTTTTGACTCCGGGGGGTGCCACTGTTCGGTGGTTGATGCTTCACACTCTTGCGAGTCTTCGGCGGAACCGTCCGAGCAGCCGCGGGGTTGCGTTGTTTGGGTGGTGACAGGGCACTCACGGGGGAGCATCCTGCGCGTACCTTCCCAACCGCAGGGTTGCGTTTGGGTGGTTGTGGGGCAATACCGGAGGAGTTTCCCACGCGAACCTTTAGCCCATTCGCAGGATCGCTTTGCCTGGGTGGTGGCAGAGTACTCCCGGAGGAGTTACCCGCACGTACCTTCCCTGACATTGCGACGAATTCTTTCCTGCCTGTGACGTTCGGCCTTCCGCTTACCTTTCGGATGCGTGCTTTGCCGAAACCGTAGTGCAGTTCATTATTTCTACTCTCAACGAGTTTGGCCGATTCTTCGTCAATATCCAGAACTAGTTCGACCAAGGTCTTTACCAATTTGCGGTTACAGACTCGCCACATTTTGGTAGAGAGATGGTCGTTCTGATTCTGGAGTGAACGAAGAATCTTCTCGTCTGGAGAGTTCGCACTGTCTGCGAAGTAACCAACATACCGTCTGGCCTTCGGCAGATCCTTTATGTGGTATACACGAAGTTGTGCTCCCTCCCATGGTACGAGAGAAGGTACCTCCCTTTCCAACCACTGCACTGTGTCGTTGTCGGCACAGGCAAGTTGCAGGAAGCCTTTTTTAGATGGCAACCGTTAAACTTGGGCTTGGTGGTTGGTTTTTCCTGGTCCGCAATGTGATCGAGGATGGAGGTCCGGACAGCCTGAAGCTGGTCCGTTGTGAGTAGTGAGCTGGGGTGGGTAGCAGAAGTAACCGCAAGGTTTATAGCTCCCACCATGTCCCTAAAAGTGGCCGTCGGGAGCGGCTTTGAACCCGATGACCCCAGACCAGTGCCGTTCCGCAGTTTTTTTGGCTGTGGACACTTAGTACTTGTGTTTGGGGACACCAAGTCGTCCGACCGCTGTCGCTTGACGGCGACTTGGTTCGATTGAGCAGGCTGCTCTGTCGGAAGGAGGGCCAGCTTCCTGGCTCCTTCGTACGAGAGACCGGAGCGAAGATTTTTGCTCAGTCGCGCGTCCTCCGTCCAGCGATTCGCTGTCGAGGTGGAAATCATCCTCATGCTCCACCTCCTCCGTTCTGCCCGGTGCGTTTGTTTTTATCGGACTCCACTCCGATGAGTCCATGGGTTCCGGCAAAGAAAGGCTGCCAGTGGCCGAATTTTGTGAAGTTTTGTCGTTCATTAAATTCCCACGAGTCGCTGGGTAAAGAAGAGTCCGCTGCATCAGTGACCCGCGTGATGCAGTAAGGGCTAATTACTGTGAAGGGTGCCCTGGTACTCCACAGGCTCCGTTAGAGGCTGGGTATTTTTAACCCCCCCCCCACCACGTCATCCATCGCACGGGTCGCATAACACCTTAGCTTAGGGGTTTTATCCATTGGATTTTACGCAACAGCCATGGTTAAGAGCTGTTGCAATCATCCTCCTTTACAGGGGCTTTGGACCCTCTGCTACAGTTCTCAATAATTCAAGTCTATTCGTAAAGGCTAAACTGAACCAAGAGAACCGTAACAGGCGGAGTTGGTTACTTAGTTGCTTGTCTTAGTCGCACTTTTTAACGCCGATCTTGCAGACCCGAATGTTGTACAACGCTCCTCGGTTCACGCGTTGCATTCTCCATCTTGCACGGAGGCACGCACTACTGAGATCCGCTATCAGTAAACGGGTTGCTTTTTATTCCGGTTGGCGGATCTTAGCGGGTCAACTGCAACTCTCAACTGCAACTCTCTTTTTATTACCTCCTCAAATACCTCGGTATCGAAATGCGATTTCTCCCTCCTTGACGATTGGGGTGTTGGCTCTACCCGTCGCTTGCCGTCCCACGTTGTGATCTGCACTATAGCTATTGGTGTATCCATTGTCTACCGACCAGTTCGTGATCAATCTTGGGCCAGAGACAACATGTAGCTTTGCCAAAGCTTCCAATAAGATTCGACCCCTCGTACCCCTTCGTACAGCGAGCTCACCAACATGGCGAAGCGTAGCAATTGCAGTAGAACACTCCGTTCTTCTTGGTAACAGTGTAACCTTCGTTCAACCCATTTCCAGCGGGTGATGCCATATGGCATCACCTGACATTCAAACTTTGATTTGAGTTTAACAATTATACTCGAAAATTTGCACGATTTAGGTAGTTGATGAGTGATAAGAGTTTAAAGTTCATTTTTTGAGGTAAAAACTGATTTCTCTCCGCCAGGAATGGGTTAAGGTTGACACATCCTCCTGAATTGGTAACCTGCTCGTTGTCCAAGGGTCAACGTGTCAAAATGTTAACCTGTCAAACTGTTAAAACGTTAAACTGTCAAAATATCTAAATGTCAAACTGTCGAAATGTCAAACTGTCAAAATATCGAAATATCAAAATGTCGCAATGTCAAACCGCCAAAATGTCGAACTACCAAAAGATCAAAATGTCAAAATTTTAAAATATGAAAAAAAAATTTAATTTAAAATTTAAAATTTTCAGCATGTTTTTGATAGCAACATTATGTAAAAATTAACCAGGCTCTAACAGTTTAAAACTTAAGTAGCTAAATGGGAGTGAATTTGTACTCTGTAAACTGAAAAACGCTGCCAACTGGTCTCGAGGTACGAAGTTGGCCTATCTAGCCAGTTATCGTAGGTTCGAGTCTCGGCTCGGGAGAGACTGTTCGTGTCAGTAGGATCGTAGCGCTAGCCCCGCAATTATTGATTTTGTTTTTATTTAGCTTTTTATCCGATGGGTAGAGAAGAAAAGTAATTTACTTCTAACTGCGGATGATCGTGCAAATTTTATTAGAAAAAAAGTTTTATTTCAGTGGCGTAAATGCAGGTGGATGGGGTGAAAGTGTTGAGAAGGTTTATATCAAAACCAATAACTGATTATCGTGAAAATGTGTGCATAAGAGCACCTATATACAAGGCGCGATTCTGTAAAATCAATTTCGCTGTGTTGAAAGTGTGAGCAAGTTGGAGTGAAAATGAAATTTGGTGAGATATACTGAAACACTTTAAATTACATACACTTTTATAAGCAGACATGACAAAAGATTTACTTTGTCTTACAGGAGTTTGAAATTCTCTGAAATTCGTTAAAATAAGCTTTGTTTCATATTCCTGTTTCTGTAAAAAGAAAATAGAAAAGCATTAGTACGTTCCTCATAGATTTAAGATTAAATACATCCTATTAATACTCGGTTGTGCTATGCAGAGGATAAAAAATCGTTAGGTTGTTGTCAGATTGTTTCAAATGCCATAATCTAAACACATATTTGTCAAAGTTGTCATCAAATTTCACACTGTTAGTTCTGTCACCCAATTTTTTTTTCGTTAAAGACTAGAATTGCATAGAGATCCAATAAAAAACCAATGCTTATCATGAAGAGCTGCCTGTGAAAAAGTTTCAGTGTGATTCCTTTTTTGTTGCGTCATCTCATTTTGCTATATCATTTGTTGGTACTATTGATTCTAACAAATCCGAAATACAGGTCCCAACATTTTTATTCATGAGTCTTTCGAAGTTTACCTTGAAATAGGGAAATAATCATTTTTCGCACTTCAAAACACAATTTTCTGCTTGATGACTTAGGCGTAGAATTTATGGTGGAATATTTAAAATATAAACGGTCATAAACTTTCTCATGACGACCAATAAAAATATATAGACTTTGTAAGAGTGCCAGTTGAAATTAACGTAACTCATGACAATCAAAAACACCTTGGCAATGTCAAAAATGAATTTGTTTAGGGCCATTCATGATGCCAATAATGCAAATTTTCAGAGCAAAAGTTCGGGAAACCGAAAATTGTAGAGTTTGTGAAATCTGTGTGAAAAATGTCGCAGCTGAGGCTGATATGGTGGATACAGGTATATTTCCGTAGAATTTATTTAAAATAATTGTATAAATATATTACTAAACATTCGAGAAATAATGCTAGCTAAAAATAAATATTTTAATAAAAATTCATTCATTCATGCATTTGCTACGATGAAAACCATGCGCTCGGTTAAGATTACATTTTTTTATCAGCTTGAAGTGTTGCGTGTAAGTTAGTAAAAGACAGCTAAACTTAACGAAATCAACCGATTTCTCATTAGAAAACTTCCCTAATTAACCAACGTGAGTCAGCCAATATTTGCCCAACTCAACCCAAGGGCATACATCAGCATCAGGGCAAATAAAGCCTCGTGCGAACCTCAGAATCAGCACTCGGTGTGTAGGCCCTGGCAAATGATTTTATTATTTGCCGTTCATCAATCTGTCACCGGGTTCATCATATTGTTTCGCCACCGGAGAAGATCATGAATCAAAACGAGCCTGTGCCACGCTGGCAAATCTCAAGAGGCCTACAAAAATATTTAATCAACGATGTCACACAATTGAAGTGATTCCGAAAAAAAACGGAACCGCTCACTGAAAATGGGGAGTGAAACTGTTCTCGGTCTTTATCTGGCAGTTTATTTTTTTTGTTCATTTGCTTTCAAATCAGCCTTGTAGAACCCTAATTTGAATGTCGACGCAATGATGTTGAAGGAAAACGAACAGCTCCCAGTCACGGCAGTTGTTTTTCTTCATTTTTCACTCGCTTCAGAAGACAAGCAGTGAGTGGATTTTTTTATCTAGCAATATACACAAAAAATTACCCTCGTACCCAATTTGCATCCTGTGTGTTCGACGGAAGTAAAGGGACAGCAGAACCGGTGAACAGAGCCCATTATCCCACCGCAACGAAGTGCACTCCTCGCATTCATCCCGGGCAACAGTGCAGTAGTGTGGAAATGCAAGTTTTTCCTTGTAGGTAATTTAGCTGACAAACGGTAGTTTTTTTTTCTTCAGATCGAGCGATTACGGGTTTTCTCGGGAGAAAAGCACATCTTAAGGATTTCGAAATCCAAAATGCCATTTGTTGCATGAAATCTTTACTTCCGTGTGGGTAATTGGGTGAATGGAATAATTGGTGATATAACAGCGTGTTGTTCAGCTGGTTAAGTATGAATAACAGCGCGTTCCGTATTCGTTAACTTATCAGTTTCAGGAGGATGATGATCCTTCTTGGTACTTCTAGGAAGGTTCGGGGGTTTCATACAATTCGCCTAATGTTTGAATAGATATTATGACTCGAGAAAGGTGAATCAGGCCACCAATATAAATGGAAAAAATTGTATGATAAAATTTTGTAAGTTAAAAGGATTATTGCAGTGGAATTTAGATTTTATCACAGTCAAAAAACATATTTCGGTGAATCTAGCGAGACTCTGGATTTGAGGAAATAATGGAGTTTAGTATTTTTTGTTGCATAGCAGTGAAATCTAACGAAAAATACTAAAATTCATCATTTCACCAAGTCCACAGCTTCGTTGAATTCATGGGAGGGTGTTTTTTTGACCGCGATAAATCGAAAATTCACTGTATAAAGGTATACGTTAAACTATTAGTTAAAATTATCAGTAAATCTGGTCCTTGGTCAATTTGTTTAAGAATATATCGTCTTCCAGTAGTCATATAGAATTATAGTAGAAGAACTATATAGATGACTCTAAAAATTAATTTACCACACGGGAAAAGGAATCAGAGATGCAACAAGTCCCTACAACAAAACTGGTTTGAAACTCAGCATAGTTTTCTTTAGGGAACTGTAGGAATTGTGGCGCGATTTTAGCAGAAGGAGGTTGGTGAACGACTGGGCAGTGCGCTGCCCATAATTCAAAAATTGACTAATATGCCATAGTCATCAAATTGAGAAAAACGCATTTGAAAGATTTTTGTCGGTACAACATATTTTGACTCTTCATGACAACTTTTTTATTGAGTATATCACCCTTCATATATCCTGGAACCTTGCCGTTGAGTTGAAACAGAGAAATCTGTAGAAAAATTCCATCCGCCACGTATTTTCAACACAGTAGCCGTTTATTCAATTATAAACGAAAGGTCAGTTGACAAAACGGTGTGCAAGTCGGCTAATATCCATACGATATGAATTATATCGTACTCGTTGGTGATGAAAATGGTTTTTAATTTAATAAAACAACACGGAAGCACAAGTGAGGATGAAAAGGACGACGTGCAGCAACATAATAATGTTACGTGCAGCAATATAATAATATTACGAAAATATTATTATTCATGGTAATCTCACAATCCACTTTCCTATTTTTCTCATCAAATCCAAAATGAAATCTGAATCTTCTCTTTATTAATATTACTCCTAATCAAAGAGCTAAATATCATTTCGTTAAATGTAAAGATTTATGACAGAACGAAACAGTCACACGTTTTGATCATTGGGTTTCGTAGTACAACAAATGAATTCTTGTAGCATCAAATATTCTTCGTGAAAAAGTCAAATTTGATGCAAGGGCCTTACGATCGCTTACCTGTCGCCAGTAACCATCAAGCTGCAACACACTTTCGAAAGTTAGAAGAAACACAGTTCAGTAATAATACACTGGTTCGGGAACATGCCACAGGTTCATACCTGTGGCATGGATATTGGATATTAGCCAAATTCTCAATTATTTTGGATATAAGCCAAAATTATTTCACGTTTGCTGCCTTCCCAAATGCATTTTTTGACAATCGGCTTCCGTAGGGACCTTGTTTAGGGTGTGTACCCTCACGAGAAACTGTTTTCTCGATTTTGGTAAAAATGGCATATTAGCCAGTTTTTGAATTATGGGCAGTGCGTACCAACAGTACACTCGTACTAGTTAGCATAAAATAGACCCCAGTGCACAGTGGTTTAAAAGCGGAAATTCGTGAACTTAATTATTTTTTGACGTTTGTGTGCATTTTAGCCTTTCGATGTATTCTGATGACTTTTAACATTTTTGATTTCACAACTTATGGAATATTCGCCATTTTGTTTTTTAAGGTGAAACTGTATTTAGGAAAACTAACTTTTTTATTTGAACCGATAGCGAATAAATGTGTTCTACAATGTTGTAGTACTTGAAATTTTAATAAAGTTTGCTTTAGACATCAAGTTGCCATAGCTTCGATTTTTTGAGATATGATATGGTCTTTGGAAGTAGTACCTTAAAATTATTTTTTTTTTTGACTTTTTCACACTTAAACCACATTATATAACATGGGTATGTTAAGCAAAGTTTTAGGTGATAGTAAAACAAACAACTTTGCTGTAGACACTTATTCGTTTAGATCTCATCTGTAGAAGATACTATGGTTTTTATGTTAAAAAAGTGCTCTTTTCAAAATGTTATTACTAAGTAAGCTGCAAACGGTTGCACTTGCAATAAGTTTCGTCTGATAGCTCGAAGATTAGTCTTTAATAATTGTGAAGATACTCAGTGGCCGTCAGTGGCCTGAAATATGTGGTGGTTTTTAGTTTCTCACGATTGTTGATTCCAAAAATCAGTTTTTCAGGTTTATTCTTATTTTATCCACGTAATACCACTTGGGTATGTTCAGCAAAGTTTTAGATAATATTAAAATAGGCAACTTTGCTTAAAACACCGAAACGCATGATGTATTTCAATGGAATATGTTATGAATCTTCTGGTAAACCCATCTATTTTTGAAATGTTAAACCAAAGCCAGAAGGAACAGGGACATCAAATGATGGAAACACTGCTCGTCGTTTCTTTTCCAATGCTTCTAAAACGGCATGCATAACTGGGCTAGACGTAAAAGCTTTGGAAACTTATTTTCAAGGTTCTACTTCCAAAGACCATATCATATCTCAATAAATTGAAGCCATGGCAACTTGATGTCTAAAGCGAACTTTATTAAAATGTCAAGTACTACAACATTATAGAACCCATTTATCCGCTATCGGTTCAAATAAAAAAGTTAATTTTTCTAAATACAGTTTCACCTTAAAAAACAAAATGGCGAATATGCCATATGTTGTGAAATCAAAAATGTAAAAAGTCATCAGAAAAAACCGAAAGGCTAAAATGTACACAAACGTCACAAAATAATTAAGTTCACGAATTTCCGCTTTTAAACCACTGTGCAGTGTGGTCTAAACATTCTACGACCAATCCAGAGAATGATACGAATCGAAGCAACCGGTTTGGTCATAGGCAAACGAAAAAGGACAACGATTGGCAACTTGGCACTTAGAATGTTAGGCAAAAGTGGAGGTAGCAGCCATACAAGAGGTGCGTTGGCCTAAAACCGGAGAACGTGAATTCCGGGCGGTTGATTCAATCGCGGGGACCTCTTTCAAGTATCACATCTACTACAGTGGCGGCGACAGAGCGGGACGAGGAGTCGGTTTCGTGCTACTTGGAAACCAAATGAAGCGCGTCATTAGGTGGAAGCCTATTAATGACCGTCTATGCGTACTGAGGATCAAGGGCAGATTCTTCAATTACAGCCTTATCAACGCGTACGCGCCGACAAACGATAAAACCGATGACGTAAAGAAGCAGTTCTATGAGCTCCCTAATAAAACGTATAGAGAGTGCCCACAACACGACATAAAGATTACCATCGGAGATACGAGCGCAGAAGTCGTACCCCTAGCCTAAAGCCTAGTGAACTTCGCCACGGTCAGGGGGATGGCCATCTGTAGTACCCATTTTGCACGTCCGAACATTCAGAAGCACACCTGGAGGCACCTCAAGGGAGAGGCCTGCTCCCAGATCGACCACATGCTGACCGACGGCCGACACTTTTCAGACTTCATAGATGTGCGGTCCTTTCAAGGGCCAAACATTGACTCGGATATCTCGTGGTAGGCAAGATTCGTGCCCGGCTGTCCAACGTATTTAAATTGTTTAGATCGGCATGGAAGATGAACATCCAGAGGTTATCAGAAGGAGTCGCTGCAGAGTATACTCGGAAAGTTGATAGACGGATCGGTGAACCAGCTGCAGGGGACATGAACGAGCAGTGAAAGCATATCCATGTTGCGGTCAGCGAAACAGCGCGAGAAGTGATAGGCATGACAACGGGAACCACGCGTAGTGGGTGTTTCGAGGGGCCTAGAGGGGACGGAAGAGAAGAACCGGGCTTACGCCAACATGTTAGTAGCTGCTAAGCAGCTAAGTGTGACGCGTCAGATGAGAGAGAAATGCCGGGAAGCAAGAGCTACCGAAAAGAGGCTTCACCACCGTAAGAATCGTGAGTACTCACTATCACGTCCTCGCGGAGGCGGAGATTTTCTTCACCAGGCACGACACGAGGAGCTTTCATAGAACGATTAACGTAATCAGGAACCGGACCGTGTCAGTACTTGCAGGAAATGAATGATGAATCGCAGGTGGCCAGGCGTTGGGAGCAACATTATGAAGCGGATCAGCCAGAGACCGAGTTTTGTGAAGACGTATTCTGGATTCGGCATAGGATATCTAGATGGTGACTTCTGATTCGTCTGGTGTCGTATTCAGGTCTCTTGACACCATACTCATATGCGATGGTATTTGGTCAATTTTGTATGTTTTCCAGAAACCAGAAGTCACCATCTTGAATTTAAAAATCGCGTTTGGAATTTATTACTGGTGTCTGCGCATCAACCCGATCTCTGAAGACTCATACTGGTGCTCGGCCATTTTAGGTTGTGTTCCGGAAACCGGAAGTCACTATCTTAGAATTCAAGATGGCGTCTGGGATCGTTTTCAGGTCTCTTGGCATCATTTCGATTCCGTAATAACTCATATGGGGTGGTGTTTGGTCAATTTTTACTATTTACCGCAAACCGGAAGCCACCATTTTAATTCAAAAATAACGTCTGAAGTTGATTTTTGATCTCAGAGCATCAATTCGATTCCGAAAATACCAGTATTGGTTGGTATTCAACCATTTTTGGTGGTTTTTCGGATACCGGAAGTCGCTTTTTTGGAATCTAATATGGCATCTGGAGTCGTTTTCGGGTCTCTGTGTATCACCCCGGTTTCGAAAATAAATTTTATTAATTTGTTTCTATGGCCTCTAGAAACCCCAGTGGAATCTCTTCTGGAGGGTCCATTTTTGGGATATGTCACCAAAACACCCAAACATATCCCCAGAAAACCGAATTTCCGGAAGTAAGGAAATTATTTCGGGGAACCGCTCTAATGCAGTTGAAAAGAATCCGTGCAATACCAGCGAAAAACAATTAACTTTTTAAGCATAGTGTAATAAATACACTGTTCATACAGTGCGAACTTTTGCCCCGTAAACTGCGTATTTTTGCCCCGCATGCTAGGTAAAAGTTCGCATCTGGATATTTTTCCTAAAAAGTGAAATTCTCATGCTACAAACAAAATTCGAACTCTTGTAATACATTTTGAAGGCGGCAGGTTCATGTACCGCTTGGAAACAAAACCGAATTTTATGATAATTGTTTGCAATAGTTCTGTTGCAAAAACAATTAAGTGCGTACTTTTGCCCTTACTACTCTAAAGTAGGTAATAATAAGCATGTCATTTACTGCCAATAATATGAAGGGCAGAGTACAGAAAACTTTCTCCTCTAACAAAACGATACGTCGATCGAGACCAGCTATGGTGAATAATGCACGACTACGGCTTTCCGGATTAACTGACACGACTTATCAAAGCTACCTTGGATCGAGTTATGTGTTATGTTTGCGTATCGAGGACACTCTCAAATCCCTTCAAACCGCGCAGAGGGTTGCGACGAGGATGAACTATCCTGCACGCTGTTCAACATTGCTCTTGAAGGTGTAATCCGACGATCGTGCATCGAAACGAGAGGCACGCCTTTTAGTTAAGGCTCATGGGCTTCGCAAACGATCTCGACATATTACCGGAAACTTTGCGGATTAGAAATCAGTGTGAATGGAAATTAGTGCTTCGAAAACCAAGTATATGAAAGGGAGAGGCTCGTGAGGAACCAAAACTCATACTTGGGATCTTTGGTAACCATTGACAGTAAAACTTATAATTCGCAAGATGCTTCGATCCAGAAGCATACGGCGCCGCACAAACTGATGATGTACAAAACCTTAGACCCAGGGCCGGCGGTTCATGTGGGTAGTGTGGGTAGTAGTACACATTCGGAAAATGCCTCTGTGGGTACTTACCCACACGGAATTATCCCCCTCCATTGCTTACTACCCACTCGGGAAAATAATGTGACGCCGGCTCTGCTTAGACTAGTAAATCTCTATGGGCTTCAAACCGTGACATTGCTCACGGAGAACACACGCACACTGGCCGTACTTTCCATGTTGCGGACAATATTTGGTGGAGTACAAACCGCAAGCGGAGAGTGGCGCCCCAAGTAACACACAAAACATGTTAGAAAATAGATTACAACGAAAGTAGTCATATAAGTGTACTACAAGCGCAATTAAAAACTTGTGTTATTATATTGTGTTTGAAGTTGTTTTTCATCAGTAATACAACCGCATTTCGAAAACAAGCTCATTTTTTCTGGTTTTGGAGATAATTTTTTATAACATGAGTTCAAGAATAACAATCACTATCACTTGGTCTTTTCGAAAAGACATTACACCTTCTAATAACAACATTACGTACCTGTAAAATGCTTTTCCTTAGTACAACAGTCGTAGCATTCAACACTCAACTTAAAAATACTTGATCAAATTAATATTAAAATTATATGAATGATTTCTATATTTATTCGAAGCGGGTCAAAACGTGCCATCAAAAGATAAACAAAACGCTTGCAGTGTAACCAATATCAATTCAGTTTTTTGTTATTGTTTATCTAACAACGTTTTCTAGTTTTGTTAGATTTTATATCCAGATAACGTTGAAACTATGCGAAAACAATTTTAATATTCAAGCAAAAGAAACAACTCTTTTTGAAAGGTTGAAAATTATTTTTTGTCATCAATTTATGATCAATTAAAACTGCCACTGATAAAAGCTACTGTCGGTCTAGTTGCACTGCGCCGACACAACACATTTGCGCATGCGCTGGTTAACAGTTGTCATAGCAACAGATTTGCGCATTGCCGTATTGGTACTCGAGATGTATTTTGCCACTAAATTCTATCAAGTTGGCTTGCTTTGATGCTGTTATCGGTACTTGTTCTATTAGCCTTCATGTTTTGCGCTTTTCTGGTGATAGAGATGGCATGGAATAGGTAACGTCAACTATTCTATACCAACGTGTGTTACTTGGGGCAGGCGTATGAATCACTAACTGCAGGCATTACTTGGAGAGATACCCATTGTGCACCTAACGAAGGTCGTGAGGCTGCGATGGGCCGGACATGTCGCGAGGATGCCGGACGACAGTGCGGTAAAATCGGTTCTCTTCAAGGACCCCACTGGCAATAGGAACAGATGGACTTAACATGCTAAGTGGTTTGACCAGGTTGAAGCAGATCTGCGAGTGTCGAGGTGCCTAAGAAATTGACTACGAGAAATCCAGAACCGAGGAAAGTAAAGGAAAATCCCTGATACTACACAAGCAACCGCGGCTCAAGGCTGCTGAAGAAATTTCGTGACGCATTTTTGATATTGTATGCTATGATTCTGAGGTGTATTCGACTGTTGAAAGGCCTAATACCAGCCAATAACGTTTGGATAAATAAAATGGACAAATTATTATCGATTTTCATGGATTCACACGCACTGAAGAAAACACCCATGCAGAAACAATCATAATAACCCATATGCCAGCAGAAAAAAATTGACAGCTTTATCAGTTGATCTCTAACCGTGATGGCGGAAACAGTGAAGCTACTCTGTTTACAAGTGAGCGCGTTAAAAGAAGGGCACTCCGCGCGCCGCGTCGAAAACAGACATCGTGCAACACTTTGTGGTCTCCCATGTGGTCAGCCCATTCCGGCATCTACAACATCTTGGCATTATTGGACAACAATCAGAGCATCGAAAGAAAGCCCGGCTCCGGACGGCCAAAGTCCCAAAGGATGCTGAAAAGGAAGACTAACGGAAAAGTGCGCAAACAGTGAAAAAGTATCTGGCGAACGTGGACATACATGTCAGGAAGCGGCAGTCCCGCCGACTGGTCTCGAAGCTGCAGGGAATGACGCAACGGCAGCGGCCGGATGAAATAGTCAAGTCGATTTTCTCGGCGAATCACGACTTGACGGTGGTGATGGACGACGAGACCTATCTCATCCTGGATGGCAACTACTGGCAGGGCACTTCGTATTTTACTCCCCCAGGATGGAAGTGAGCTCTAAGGTGAAGTTCATTCCACACACCAAGTTTCCCAAGAAGATTATGCTGACTTGGCTGACAAGCGAGAAAGGGATGTCGAAACCGCTCTTCTTTCGCTCCGGACCGGCCGTGAACGGGAAAATTAAGAGTACGAAGTGCCTGCCGGAAGTATCGTCGTTTATCAGAATAACATTAAGGCGAAGACGCTTTGTTAAAATCCACACACACTCAAACTGCTCTAACTTTTGTTCCGTTGGGTAGAACTAATAGAATTTTTAAGTGGGGATAGTTTAGCGTGCATTTTTAACAATATCTGGTGTTAGTTTCATCAGGTGCGCCTCATTAAGTAAAAATGCGATCGGAAACCAAGATCCGAAAAAAAAGTCGTCTGTATAGAGACAAGAATCACAAGTGCGTAGTTGGGACCAGGCTTCGAAACGGTCAGCATTTGATCTCGCTTCCTTAGCGTGCGTCACAGTAGGCTTTCGCTCGTAAATGTAAAACAATCGTCGCCTCTCGAACAAAGAAAAGGATGGTCATTCAACACCCGCGCATCAAAGAGATGCACTCTGTGATTCATTTGGCGATGTCATTTTGGCCTATTTCTGCCTACTTCGTTCAATTTATGTTGAGAAATATTATTACAAGATCAATGATATAAATAATATCCAAAATATTCGCACCCAACGTGCGTAACTGTCATTTCTAGAAAAAATGTCACACACGTTTGAGGAAAAAAACGTCGTGGTGGCGGTTTGTTAAAGAATATGTTAAGACAGCGAGCCTTGGTAACGTCTGAGGAAGAAGAAGGAGACGATTATCGCAGTGAAAAGTGGTTTCACCGTGACCATTTTGAAGCTTGGGGCCTTCGACCGGAAACCGAACCGGGAAAAAACTGCATGTGAGTAAGACTTTTTTGTAGGATGTAAAAACTCGAGCTTTATTACGGACGTTTATATCTTAAACAAACCATAAGGTTTTTTTGCGCCAATCTTGTAGGGCATTTTTAGGGCAATCTCAACGAAAAACTAGAAACAATTGATGAGTGTTCCTATTTCAGAAAAAATGGAAAGTAGTAGGTTACTTTCGTTACGGATACAAAACTTACATTAGCCGTTTGTACATGATTAGAAAATTGTCGAGCAAAATCAAAGTTATTCAACAAAAAGCTTCAAGCGGAAAATTAGGTGATCGCTTAGTATCCCGAAACACTTACGACACAATAAAGTTTCAAAACATTCGCAAAATGGTAGAAGTTTTTTATCGAAACTTTGGTTTTTCGTAACAATAGTTAGGTGCACGTTTTAATGCAGCTTTGTATCGTGGAAGTTTTAACAATAAATATTTATAAGTGCGAACTGGTGTGGTAGTATCAAATTTTTTTTTCAATTTTTGATGTAAATATTTTTGCATACGATATCATCTATTATCCCTATTACAAAATAAAGAATTTATCACCGCGCACACTCTCAAACAATATTGTTTTTTTATATCTAAACAAGAAAGTCTAAAAGATCAACGAACATGATTTGCTTCCATTCAAAACTCATCAAACCAAAATTGACATTTCCCCCTAGAAGAATCATGAATCATACACATTACTTGCTAGACAACTAAAGAAGAAAAAAGTCCCGTGGCATATGCCTGCTTGTGGGCCGACAAACGAACCAAAGGACAAAGCGGCTCAGTATACCGTCCTTTAACGACATGCACCCTAAGATAGATCTTCTTCCCTTAAGTCGATCAGTAAAAATGAGTATCGTTTGCCGTGGTACCATTAGGTAAAAACATCCTGAGTCAATCTTGGCGGATTCGACAGTTGGACAGTAGAAATGGAAATCGTATACAGTTTTCTGTTCTGTTCTGTACATCAGTAGACTTGGAGAAAAAAAGAAGGAACTGTCAATCATATATTGATATTTTTTAATTAGTTTTTTTTTCTGTTGGAAAACGGTTTCATTCATCATTTGAACCTACTCCGAAGAGAGATGTAACCGAAGGAACGAAGATAGAAGAAAGCGCACCTTTTCGAATCGACTTTCGCTCTAACGAAATTCTTCATTCCAATACAAAGAGCATCTCGTAACGTACCAGGAAATGCGATAGCAATCAAAGTAAACTGACGGGGTTTGCTTTGTTTGATCTGCGTTCCACTTCTGTTTGGTTTGTTTTCTCAGGTTCAGCCATGGGTGTCTAAGTTTTGTTTCCAAGTGTTTGTGACTTTGACTCGAAGATCAGAGCCGAAAAAGGCGCGCGCACGTGGCACCTTCCCTGACAAATGTCGAAGCTTTGCTTTGCCCGGCAGTCTCGAGTGGATTCGGTTGGTTTGCGCTGAAGGAATCCTGAACAAACTTTTCGCCTGCGCCCAACGTTGTTTGGTTTAAAGAAGTACTTTGGCTAATTAGCAGGAGTTTGGACAAATTTGTAAACAGAAGCCTACCGGTAATGCGAAGAGAATGAATTTGGTTGGGCTTCGAAAACATCAGTTGCGCTGTAATTATGCAATCAACTTAAATTAATTAAATAACTCCATTGTTATTGGAAATTTAATGACGCGGTTGGCAATCGTTTCAAATTTATACGGCTTGTTTTCCCTAGATGCAACAATCATCAATGCAACGGACATGATCTGGTACTAAACCGTCACTCATTTCAGCATCGGTTTGTTCATTGGACATATAAACGACATTACGGGTAATTTTCCAATAATCACCTTCTGATTTCCCATCCACCATCGACAAAACTCTTCCTTCACATCATACGGTCTGTGCGTGCGTGGGTCCCTATTAGCAATGCAACGCCCATTCACCGTTTCAACGGACCAATCGATCAAAGATATATCGTGCTGGACAGCGAAAAGCTAAACCGCTAGGACTCACCTTCCGTTGGAAGTGCAGGGACATTTGTGGCCTAATGACTTCCTGGACAAACTTCCTGCTCACCCCCACAATGCTAGTTTCCGCAAGGTTCACAGATTGATCAACATAACGTACATAGATTCGAATGTGCAGTTCTCTATTGTTTATTGTAGATGTCGTGTATTTAACTTATTAATTATGTTTTAAAAGCATTTCTCATTTTCACATAAGCACGGCAACACTGGCGAATCGTTGCGTGACTCGCTTGGACAGTTGAATGGTTCCCACTTGAGTGGCTAGAGGTGCCCTGGACGGTTTCGAGCAGTCCCCATCGAGTAACATATAATTGAAACTAGTTACCGCATTGTTTAACACGCTGCTCTCTTCCGTTTCGGTTTCACATGCTGTTATTTGGATAGAGATGAACATGAACAAGTCCATAAATTAAAACCAAAGTGACCATCACTTAGTGGTCATCTGAAGGTACCGTCGAATGACGGAAGTACTTGCAGAGGATCATCATTTCTTATGGATCCTTTTCATTGGTATTGTCTTTGAAATCGGATTCTCCCGCACCAGAGATACTGGTAACGATGAAGAATGAAGGATGTAACAGCCAGCTGTGAGTCGACAAAGGAGGGTCACTGTAGTCGTTTTGATTCCTATTGCGGCACACATAGAATCGTGTGGGGTAAATTGTGTTTCTATCCCATCCAGCATTCTAATCAAAACTAAAGCAATACTATTTGATTTGTACTTCTTACTGGACTTCGGATAGAGTTAAAATCCTTGCAGTTACACAATAGCATATTTTACTCTACTCATCTCAACCTTCACTAGAGCGGAGTGACTGCACTTCAGAAGGTGCTGGGACGAGGTGTGCTAGAAGAGTGAAAAGTAACCCTCCGAAACCGAGCCGGGTGAGGGTGACTCTGTTCACCCCCTTCAAAGAGCTACCAAGCGGTCGAATGCAGCGCGCTGTGGAGTGAGTTGAAAACCACTATGTGAGTGGAAATCCACACCCGCCTTCCCCAGCTCCGTTCTGGCTCACCTTTCCCGCTGGTATGCATTGTGTTTGCGTACATCGATGCCCGATGGTCGTTATTAAGCCATAATTTAACGTTGGGAAATCAAACAATGTTCATCCCGCGGTCGACTTTTGAATGAGATTTAGCCGGCAGTTCTTTCGGTTGTGGTTCTGAAGGGGGAACGGCGACGGGAGCGATTTATGATATCTTCGTCGTACTTTGCGTAAAGCAGTGTGGTTTGTAAATAGTCGGTCCGGTAAAGGGTTTGTGGGTGGTTATTTTATGGTTGAGGCTGCGGTCAATACGAATCCTATTTGCGGTGGTATGTTATGAATTTTAAATTAATGATTACTTCACATCAGGATAACCGAGTTTTTGGATAATAAAAAACGGTGAGTGTTTTTTAGTCAAAAATTTCGAAGGGATTTTGAACAACAAGTTATTATAGAGGCTAACGCGAAAAAAAAATCGAAATATAATTTATATCGGATTCAGCCAAAACATAAATTCATAGGGCTTTATCCTTGGCAGTTTTAAAACCGTATCAAATTAACGTATTTTGGTTTAAAAATATTATGAATTAGTCAGTCTCAACACTGTCCCTATAAAATTCGGCCTAGCTGGGCATTTAAACTAAATAAGTCTTGTGTAAACATCGGAAAAGTAATACACGCGATCAAAGCTGAATATTTAAATTTTTACTACTAGTTAACAGAATTGCAAAACATTAGCAAACACCATAAATCTTTTTAAAAATTCATTTCAAATTATTTCAAACACTTATAAGATTCATGTTAGAATTACTCTCACTCTCGTAATAATAAATCGAATTCAAAAACCAAAATTTCACGCACCCCATTTCGTTGGGTTAAGTTTTGGATTTCCAAAAGCCATAATTTAATTGCTTTGCCCAACCCCAATTTAGGTCCGATTAAGCTAAAATTTTGCACAGGGTGTTTTTTCGAGCAGGTGAACATTTTGTATTGGGATTCTCGAAATGACCATTTTGGTTGGCACCCTAGCCCCCATATTCATCACACTGTTAATCACTTTGTGAATAAAAGTAGCCGCAAACCGTCGTAGTAGGTTACCTGGGTATTCGCTGTGGTTGTTTACGCGCAAAATTAGTAACCTAAGTAGCCACTGCAGTGCTGTCTATTTATGTCAATTATCTCGAAATAATTCAACATTTTCAGTTTTGGTTTTTTTCGTATTAACGGAAACTGATTTGGTAACGTTTGATTTTCTTCAACGCAGTGAAAACAAATAAAAATACATACAGTTGAAATTTAAGATTTGTAAAAAATCATCTTATATATTTCTACTATTCAAAGCTTGTTTTTGAAAATTTGAGGTATACATTTTTAAGATAAAAGTGTTCTCAGTGCAGTGAGTGATAATATTGATAGATTGATATAAAAGGTGGTTCCGCTAACGATAAAAAAAACTTTGGTTAGCTGCCTAACAAATCCCATTATAGCCGTATAAAGCGATGCACACTGGAAAAAAATGAACCCGAATTCCCACTAATTGAAGCCGCTGGGCTGGCAACCTGAAATTTAGTATTTCTTATGTCAAATTGGTCAATAAATCGATTGGTGATATTTTCATTCTGTGCAGTGCACGGAAAAGGGTCAATGTTGTTCAAATCAAAGAAAAATCCAAAATCAAGACACGGTTTAATTCTGAAGAACATTTTCATAAATAGTTCTGAAAATATTTATGCATTTGTTTGAATCATTTTATAGATATTGAATATCATTTAGAAATCAACATAAAATAATTTTTAAAGCATTTAGAAGAATATTGAATATCTTTAAAACCATTTCAAAATTATCTTTAAATAATTTCAGAATTACTTTAGTATTTTAAATTTTGAACTCCATTCACTTTAGAATTATTTTGGAAAATATGAGATCAATTCTTAAGGTTTTTCATAATTTTGAAAATTTCGGATACGTTTAAGACAATGATAGAATCATTTAAGAAATTAATTAAGAATAGTTACGTAATCATTCAAAAATCGTTTCCGAATCATCTCAGGATCATTTAAATTTTTGCTAGTAAACCCAATTAGTTTAAAGTTCTTTTGAAACCTACGATAAATTATTTGGAAAATATGCATGATTCACAATTATTTCAAGAAGCAATTTATTTAAACATCATCAGGCGAAAAGTACACAACTATTGGTGAATCACAAAAACGATATAAAATTTTAGGGGATCGAACGCCTTCAGCAGTGGTTTTCTTCGGCAGGTTTTGGCATACTGCTGCAGAAAATGTGTCGTAAACGTTTGATTAATTTAGAAACCGATTTAGAATAACTATGGAATCATCTCAAAGAATACGGAGTTTTCAAGAAACAAATCGTTTTTTGACTTTTATGTTCCATTTTATTCCCGAATTAGGTTATAAAAAATAAAAATATGTCAAGAATTATTTTCGATTTGTTGTGAATTTTTCTAGAGCCATGTTAGTTTTATTTTAGAATAGTTTTAGAATGATTTTAGATAAAAAGGACCATCATGGGTTCATTTAAAAATCATTCTAAAATAATTTTTGAATCATTTTGAAATCATTTGATAATCGCTTCAGAATCATTTATAAGTCATTTTCAAATCTTTCTCAAGTAATTTCACGATCTTTCTAATTTTAAAATCATTTTTTTGATTTTTTTCAGAGATTGGCAACACTGCACTGCAGAGTCAATGCTGCATCGGCTCGTAAAAAACCTTATTTCATTGGTGTAATTGGGACTACGGAATCACGTGTGATAGTGGAAGTGAACACTGAACCGATGCTACTAAAGATAAGTATAGTGCATATGAGGAGGTACTTATACTTCGTACATAGAAAGTGACAATCAAAAGGAGCGTCATTTTCGAATTACATAGACTTACTTGTGTTGAAACATTAGGATTAGAAGCTATGTCGAATAAAATTATTAACAATTTTCGACAAAAATCGTTGCAATCCTCAATTGCTACGATAAGCACTCTTTATAGCCGATAAGTTAGCAATTAAGTTAAGGTACGTTTAGACGATTAGACATGTCGGTCTGATTTTTACTATTTCAGAAATCGGAAGTCTGTTCGATTTACCGTTTGCACTTTGTCGAACCCGTTTGTATGGCGGTGTTCACACTGCTTGCACAAGTCGAAAGGAAGAACTGCCAAATGAATGTCAAATGATTTTTTCCCTCCATTTGAATATTTGCCAGGACACAAAAAACGGAAATGATGTTTGTTATGGAAAGCCAAAAAAAAAAAAAACTGAAAAAGATTCAAAGGTTGCTATGTTTTTGGAGTCGAACGAAAAGAAGAAACGTTCCTATTCCATTCGACATATCGAACGGCATGTCGAATCACAATACCCTTACTAACACGCAGAGAATCCATCCCCAGGATACCTATAACTCGGTGACGGAATCGTGAAAGGAATCGCAAACACGATCCGGTGGATTCCCACTCACGATTCCAATTTCAAGAATCCTAGAGCCATATACAGGGCATTCCTGAGGATTCTTTTTCAGGAATCCTTTTCAAGGACATTCAGGAATCCATTGTGAGGAATCCTAGAGAATCTATGCGAATCGTATGTGTTCGTCCGGGTATCGAATAGGTGTAAACGTAAACCAACATTGCATTCGATATATTTTCGAGCAATCAGCTCGAATCTGATGAAAAAATCAGATAGTCTAAAAATACCTTTAGTTGTAAGTTTACTTCCTCTTTTTTGACAAGTAGGTTTAAATCCCTACGAATAAGTTCTAACTGCGAAAGCAGACAAATCCTAATAATTAAAATTACAAATTTTTAACAGTGTTGAGAAGTCACCATTTGTGATTGGACACACATACTCGTTATTTACTAATATTTATAATAAATACTTGAGCTACTAACAAATCCCCCCCTATAATAAAAGGAGCGTCATTTGCTTCCCACATTAAGACTTGCATGAAAGCTTGTGTGCAGGTCCTAGTGGATAGACAGTGCTGCTGTTTCCACTGTAAATGGAGCAAGTGCATTGTATAACAAATGACTTTGTTTTCTTTTTTGCTTATATAGGGTATCGAACGTCTTCGTCAGTGGTTTTCTTCGGCCCCCTTTTGCATAAGATAGCTGCAGAAAAACTGCCGAAGAAAACTACTGACGAAGACGTTCGATAACCTAGTTTAATTTATAATGAATATTTTCAGTTTAATGTTCTTAGTGTTGCATTTGCGCAGGCGATCGATTGACACATTATTCATTACAAGTATAGCAATTGGTCATTATATTTGAGGAAATATTCTGGTACATACATAGGTTATATTTTGGTACGTATATATGGTAAGATGTATCCATTTTACTATTTGGCACGTCTCTAGTCAGTAAATATCAATCAAACAAGTGAATTGAAAGTCTGAAAATAATAATAAAATCTTTAAGATTTCAACATTAATTTGAGGTAAGGCCTACCGAATGGAAAATTACTCCGAAATGCACTGCAATTACTCAGTGATTCAGTAAAGGGTCTTCGGAACGTCGGTAACTGGTAACTGAAAGAAAGTGGTATCTAGAAAGGTTTCCCACACACACACACATACACACACACACATACACATACACATACACACACACACACATACACACAACAACAAACACACCCATACACATATACACACACAGACACAGACACAAACACAAACACAAACACACACACACACACATATAGACAAACACAGACAAACAAACAGTTACACACACACACACACACACACACACACACACACACACACACACAGTTACACACACACAGTTACACACACACACACACAGTTACACACACAGTTACACACACACACACACACACACACACACACACACACACACACACACACACACACACACACACACACACACAGACACACACACAAATATTTTGGGTTTATTTTAGAATAATTCCAGAAATATTTTACAATCATTTTAAATCATTTTAGAATTATTGTAGAATCACTCTGGCAGATACCCTGCCGTGATAATTAATAATTTAATAATTTTAAAATCATTCAAGAACTGTTTCAGAATAATTTGATCATTCAGGCATCAATTAGGAATGATTTTAAAATCAGTTGAGAATTATAATAGAACCATTTTAAAATAATTTAAAAAACATTTTAGTAGCAATTCAGAATTATAACCGATTCATTCTAGGGTAAATTTAGAATCATTTTAGAATTATTTCAGAATAATTTCAGTATTTTGGACTCATGGAATGTTATCAGGATCTCTTAAAATTCATTTCTAAATCATTTCAGTGTGACTATAAAATTGGGCTAAAATCATTTTGAAATTATACTGGAATCATTTGAAAACCAATTGAGCATAACTTTGAAATCATTTAAAAAAAAACCTACAAGGAATCATTCGAAAATCATTCAAGAATCATCTCAGAATTATTTGAGGATCAATTCGGGATCGTTTGCGTTCGTTATTATCATTTTGGCATTATTTCAGAATTATTTTCGAATCTTTCTAAAGCTATTTCAGGATTTTTTAGTATAATTTTAAAATCCTTTAAGAATAATTTTTAAAATAGTGGAATGTGATACGATTATAAATTCTGTAAAAATACCACTGTCCCAGTAGCTCAATTGGGTAAAATACAATACGAGTTTTGTCTGAATGCGGTATATTTTTCCAAGTATGTATCATATTTTTCAGTTCGCTTCTGTTTCGCTCCCCCAGCTGCTACACTGCCTGCCTTACTGGATTAGTTTTAAATAATTTTGTAATATTTCAAAATCAAGCTATTATCAGCATTCTCAAAATCACGTTAGAATATTTAGAATAATTTTAGAAATATTATAGAGTTGTTCTAAATTTGTTTCTGAATCATTGAGAAATGATTTAAAAAAATTTAGTATCACTTTTTATGTATATACAGTCATGGAGAAAAAAATAAATACACATGCAGTGTTGGATGATTTTTCGTATTTTCGCAGTGATTTTAATTGTTGTATGATGTTATGTTACGTCATTAAGATCTGCAGACACTCTTTTTGAAAGAAGAACGAAGAAATAACTGGAGAGATTTCTTTGTCGGTGATTCCAAAAATTGTTTGCGTGAGTTAGTGTTTTTAAAGGGGCGACAAAAATAAATACACTATTGAAATATATATACAAAACAATCCAAATTATCTTTCTTTCTCTACATATTGTTAGCGAAGTGATTTTTTACGTTACAAAACTCACTTTCAAAGTTTTGTGGTCTGTTTTTTGTTTTGTAAAGCCATATTCAATCTTCGTGGAATTTTTACCCCCAGGTTTTCACGAGTAGAAGCTGAACTAGCATTTTACGCTGCCTGTCCGACGTTCCATGAGACTGTTTTATTCTTTGGATGATGCTTTGCAACCTAGACTTTTCCAATCTTCCATAGAAATTCTAAAAGATTTAAATTAGGAGTCTGCGCTGGTCAAACTAATAATTTTATATTTTCGTTTGAAAATCATCTTTGTGTTTTTAATACTGTATGTTTAGGATCGTTATACTGCATAGAGATCCAGCAAAGTGACATATTTTCTTCGGCATAAGTAAGCGAAATCGACCTAGGTACACAGGAAACTTTATTCTACTTCAAAAGCGACACATTTTGGCAAAAACTGAATTTTCTAAAAAGTTTTTAGACTAGGGTGCAACTAAATGGCACATCGTGTTTTGGTCGGATGAGTCGAAATTTAACCTTTTTGGTTCAAACGGTCAGCAGCTGGTGAGAAGACCGGTGAATACTGCCTTCAACGCACAATTAACCACGAAAGTAGTAAAATTTGGAAGTGACCACAAAACGGTGTAATACTGTTTTCTGATGCTGGTATGGAAACCATTGATTTTATAACATAGACTATGAATACTAACGACTGTGTAGATGTTTTACGTAGAGCAATGCTTCCGTATGCCAAAGAAAACATGCTTCTTCGTTGGAGAGTAACCATCCTAAACATACAGCATTGAAAACACGAAGATGATTTTCAAACGAAAATATAAAATTATTAGTTTGACCAGCGCAGACTTTTAATTCAAATCCCTTAGAATTTCTATGAAAGATTGGGAAAGTCTAGGTTGCAAAGCATCATCCAAAGAATAAAACAGACTTATGGAACGTCGAGCAGGCAGCGTGAAATGCTAGTTCAGCTTCTACTCGTGACAACCTGGTGGTAAACATACCCGGAAGATTGAATATGGCTTTACAAAACAAAGGACAAGCCACAAAATTTTGAAAGTGAGTGTTGTAACGTTAAAGGTCACTTTTCCAACGATATGTAGAGAAATAATGCTAATTTGGATTGTTTTGTATATTTATTTCATTAGTGTATTTATTTTTGTCGCCACTTTAAAAACACTAACTCACGCAAAAAATTTTCGGAATCACCGAGAAAGAAATTTCTCCAGACATTTCTCCGTGCCTCTTTTCAAAAGAGTGTCTGCGGACCATAATGACGTAACATAACATCATACAACAATTAAAATCAGTGCGCAAATACGAAAAATTATCCAGCACTGCAAGTGTAATTATTATTTTCTCCATGACTGTAAAAGTAATAGCAGAATCATTTAAGAATTGTTTCAAATTTGTTTTCGCATCATTTGAGATTCACAATTAAATCTTGGTGAAATCATGTAGAAATTAGTAAAGAATCAACAATCGTTCAAAATCATTTTAGGAACAATTAAAAATCATTATTGGATAACTCTTAAACAAATTAAATGATTTTAGAATCATTCTAGAATAAGTATACAAACATTTTACAACCATTCAAGAATCATTTTGGAACTATTTGAAAATTGTTTAGGAATCTTATTAAAATTATTGTCAACCTAATTTCCTTGTTCTCCTGATACCGAAGTGAGCATTGATTCACATCGAGCTATTCCTTCAATGCAGCGATTTTGAAGTTTGCTGGCCTTTCTTCACGAGGACAGTAGTCAGCATCCAAATTAACGTCTTTAAAGTGAATCACGACACGTTACTCCACTTAGAGCAGCACTTTCGTAAACTTTTGATGTGGGACTACGTCTCTCTTCCACTATACTGGGTACATTCTGTGAAAACAGAAAGAGCATATAACGTCGTTGGATGACTAAAACATACAATTTTTGACGTTGACTAACGTATATATCGAAGTTAGGCCCCTGAATTTGAAAATCTAGTAATTCAACCAGGGAAAACCAGAGAAAAGTGGTCAGGTTTTGAGCGCTTATTTTGCAGTCATCTATAATCAGGTTTTCGAGGTTTTGGCATCAATCGATCAGAAATTCTTTTACGGTTAAATTTATGTAACAAAAACAAACTATTGTTTGAGATACACTATTGAAAAATTGGTAATTAATATCGATTGTCTAAATCATACCGCGCAGCCAATCACTACCTCTCTTCCCAAGCACAGTCGACACTAACGGATACAATCGATCTGACTTTGTTGTTATTGTTGTTGTCACTTTCTGTTTCCGATGTTTATGCTGCTGCTAGCGGAAAAAACCTTGCAAATATGCATCTTTTTGTTGGTGTTAATTTTACGACAGCGGCCGGCGCCCCATCATTCTGATTCCAAAACCGCACCAGTGACATGCGGACGCTAGGTGATAGCAGCTGAAAGGAGGAAATACAAAATAGTACCGGTCATCTCGTGCCGGTTTCACCCGTAATGCTGGTGGCTTTAGTAGTAAATGGCTACTGCAAAACACTTAAATGGCTGGAATTCTGGACGGACTAACCAGGAAACTATAATCGGCAACTGGCACCTTTTGTTGCCTCGAAATTTTGGTACAGAAGCGGCTAATTGAATTTTCTGTTTTACCAAATGCTGCTGCTAGCGGAAAAAACCTTGCAAAAATGCATGTTTGTGTTGGTGTTAATATTATGACAGCGGCCGGTGCAGCTTTCAAGAAACATTTGTCTCTACCATTCCATCATCTATGTAGCCCCTCCCTCTTTCTAATTATCTGACGAAGCCTTGGTATAAAACGTATCGTTCGAACATTTCACCCCATCAGTTTCATTATTAAACCGTACCGGATACATACGGACGCTCGGTGTTAGCAGCTAGAAGGAGGAAAAACAAAATAGTACCGGTCATCTCGTGCCGGTTTGACCCGTGATGCTGGTGGCTACTGCAAAATACTAAAATGGCTGGAATTCTGGACGGAAACCAGTAAACAAGAAATCGGCAACTGGCACCTTTTGGTGCCTCGCAGTTTTATAATAGAAGCGGTTAGTTGAATTTTATGTTTTACAATTGCTGTTGCTAGCGGAAAAAACCTTGCAAAAATGCATGTTTATGTTGATGTTAATTTCACGGCAGCGCTAGGTGCTAGCAGCTGAAAGGAGGAAAGACAAAATAGTACCGGTCATCTCGTGCCGGTTTCACCCGTTATGCTGGTGGCTGTTAGTAATAAATGGCTACTGCAAAATACTAAAATGGCTGGAATTCTGGACGAGAATAATCAGCAACTGGTACCTTTTGGAGCCTCGAAATTTTGTTACGGAAGTTTTGAAAAAGAAGCGTTGCAATTCCCTCTACTATTTGCTTCAATGGAATATTTTTTTTTTTAAGAATACGGTAGTCAACGTCATGCGGTCGTGTCTTGAATACCACCCTCCTACTTTTTTTATAAAATGATAATCACCATCATTTTCTTATTAAAAGATGAAAATTACGGAAAAATGTTCAAGGTCCAATTTTTCCATACATTTCAATTTTTATCAGGGATGGAAATGACACGAATATGACTTAATCGTCGCGTCATCTGCAGTTGTACAAATCATAATCTGTACGAATTGCGACTAAACTTGAATCCTCTCAATACCCATATTCGTTAGTTGGAAATTATGCTGTTCCCCAATTTGGAATCGCTTAGTTTGAGAGACATACAACCTTCTTGGGGTTGGAATTTTATACCTGATACAGAAATAAATAGCAACGCATGAAAAAATATGACCCAGCAAACACCAGGGCTTTACAATGATAAAGCAGGTGAGCTGATGTTTCAACTGCAAGGTTGCAAAAGCGGAAGCTATCCCATAGGGCAATGTTCTTGAGATGGTAAGTGGCAGGGCAGTTACAGGTAATTTTCATGTAAAGACGTAGTTCACTACGCTTGAGGAAAAGAAGTCTCTTGGTTCTAACAGGGTTCATGGGGATAAACTGTGTAGCTTGTCTGCAATCCGATGTGTTGCTTCATCGATTAGCGTTTGGAGGTACCCAGAAAAGTCTCAGGTCCAATGAATTACTGTGCTGATCCTTGTCTTGCGAGGTAGCCAGCGGTTTTACTGCCCTAGATACTACAGTGTCCAGGTACCCGCTACAATAGACTTTGGTTCGGTCGGGATAACTTCCAGAGTGCTGCGCTGCTCTTCCATACTAATTTAGATGTACATTTTGCGAACTTAAGTGCCAAAAAGATTCCGATTTTCGCATGCCGTTTTTTTATTTTTATATTTTTTTTTCAAGGTGTTGGAGAAATCTACTTACAGACATCTTAGAAGATAATTCTCTCCAGCCCTTATCTTCCCGGAACAACGGTGAAGAATTACGTCGGAAAGCTGCTTTTTGTACTGCCTGCTTCCTTTTTACTCTCATACCTAGCTAACCACCTGGACACTTGCGATCACTGGTGTGTTGGTGGTTGACCCACCACACACGTTGTAGCACCAGGACTATCTGAGAGAGAACTACACAAACCGTACTCCAGATGTCCGGGTCTTCGCACATTTTCCGAACGAAGTTATGGGGGACCCGTGTGTCCTTGTAGATTCTGCCTGAAGTGGCCATGTCGTGACAGGATCTATGTCAGGTGGAAATTTACTTCTCCATAGCACCTTCCGATCTATCCGGATACCTCCGGGATAAATCGGTGCGTCCATCTACCCTTCGTGAGATACGACTATTCCAGCTGCCAACTGATTATCGAGAATGACCTTCTGGTACCTCGTATGTCCCTTGCGTCACGTTGATCGAAAGAAACTACAGCCTCCTTATAATGGCGATGCTGATAGGCATCATGCCGAACAAGAAGAATTTGAGGACCTTTTACAGACATAGTTGACGTGGCTTTTGAACGTAAGCTTGTCGTCAACCATAACCCTGAGAGTTGCAAGGATCGCTTTGAAGTAAGAGTGTTGTCTCCGACTCTGACCACTATCTGTTGCTGTGATTTTGGTTGAAAACAGACCAAAATGGCAGAAATAAGGATTCCCGGAACCTCAATGATACCCACGGGTCAGAAATTGACTCCACATGCCACTTCGAAATCCAAGATGACGACTTCCGGTTTCCGGGAAACAGTCTAAAATGACCGAATACCATTCAGTATCTGTAATGGTATTTTCATAATAGGGATGATGCACAGAAATCAAAAATTGAACCCAGATGCTATTTTCGAGTCTTTTCAGGACCACCATATAATATTCAAGGAGTTATTTTATTAGTGTTAGATAAAAGTTATTGATATATTGATACAAAATAATCTAACATAATGATTAGGTCTAGATATTAAAGAATTAATGCAGAGGGGAAGCTTGTTTGGAACTAATAATTATTTGAGCTATTTGATTTTGCTTTGTCTTTTGATTTTTAAATGTACCCAATATCCGATTCGAAATGCAGTTACAGACTATTAATAAACCCAGAAGGTTCTTTTGAAGTATTTGTAGTCAATTTGAATATTTAAAATTGATCAGAAAAAGAAAAAAGGGCGAAACGCGGTTTGTCGGGTCAGCCAAAAAGCTCAAATAAATTATATCTCTCGGAATAAATTCTAAATATTATCAAATGTTTCGAATATTATTCAAATCCGTGATAATCACATGTACGATTGACGGTTTGCTTTTATAACTTCGTACAATCATATTTAACAAATAATCCATTAAAAATGGCCTCAACTCCGCCTGGAACGGGTTCCGATATTAAGCATAGCATAGCCACATGGTCAATCGAAAAGTTTCCGTAAACTTCTCCCACCGTCACGAACCGGAAAAGTAAAAGTCATCCATAGAGCTGTCGATTATAATCTGAACAGAACATATGCATAACTTCGAAACAATAATCGTCACCCTTTTCCTCGCCGGTAATTACTGAGCTTCTTCTCACACAAGCTCCTATCGCCACCGGACGTAAGACGTAACGAATTCTCAGCCCACCGGCGCAAACGGAATACCGATCGGACTATCATCGTACTGTATGCCGACTGTGTGGTCACCACTACTGGGGAGGCCAGTTTAGTGTCCATTGGCAGCTCCAACTGCGGAACAGAGATGCGGTAATAAATGACCAGCAATTTTAAACTTTAATCTGTAAGAAAATATTTTTCCTTCGGTCGATGCTGCGAAAGCCAAACATTATCACTTCCTTTCGCAGGGAAACTGATGACCGGTCGAGGAGAGGTTCTTTTCGAAGGCAAACAATCACACATCCTATTGGGAAGCGAAGGAACAGACCGGCTAACAGGACCAGTATGTTGTACGAAGGAAGGGGAAAAACTTTGTCCTGTTCAATGAGTTTGTAACCGGTAGGTTCATATCCTTAGGATGTTGGGCTTATGGCAGAGAGAAGGGCATGGGTAGGAGAACGGAAACGGGAAGCACGACGTGGACAGTGGCCGGTGTGTGTGTTTTATTTTCTTTTCTTTTCGTCGATAGTGGAAGTCGGTAGGTTTGAGGATTTCGTTCGAAGGAATGTGTTCTCGGTTGTGGTTCTAATTTATGTGAATAGATGAGTTTGAAGTTTCGTTGGTTGGGCAAGTTTTGCATCAGCGGAACAGAGTGTGGGGACGGGATTTTCTCAAATCTGATGGTGAATCGTGTGGATAATTAATTCCGAACTGGTAAATTTCGGGTTGTCACTGAGGGAACGGGGAAGGATGGCGGTTGAGTTTTGTAGTTGCAGAACAGTTGCGCTGGGCTGTTGCGTTGTCTGCTGGGAAAGGGTCAGTCCAGATGGTTCGATGTTGTTCTGACAATCATAAATTATGCTTTTAAACAGAAAACCGTTGCTAATGCCTTTTCGCTTTTGTTTGTAGAAGCGTCTTTTGTTTGGTCAACTGCGGAATGTTCGAAATATTTTCCTTGATAATTTGTGGATGTAAGGTTTAGTTTTTTAATCAAATTTGTTGAGAATTTACTTAGAAAAAAAAACTACGAACGAATTTCAAAATTATTGTTAACAGCGGAATAAAAGTACCAACATCGGAAGACCTACAGATACATCGACTGGAAACCCTGAGGCCAAAATCTGTCCGTAATCTCGTTCCAGCAACTTGATCCCGAAGTGCTTCATCCGTCCCATAATCAGATAATTAGCTCAACAAAAAACATAACTCAATTGCTACAAAATAATCGCCGAAAATCCCCTTCCATTAACACACAAAAGCTCATTGTGTCAAGCAGACACATCCAGCTTCCGAATATTCCATCAGCTCGGATTAACCCCTTCTAGAGGGAAATGCGTTTCTTCATCCCTTCGCTTCGGTTGGTTAGCCGAAAAAACCACATCGGAGAATCAATTGAATTTTCATCTTGCTAAGCAACAACAATGCCGACAGCGGCATCAACATCATCCTCCGGACGACACGCCGTCACCGCACACAAAAGGGATGCGACTCCAGGAAGGACGCAGAATCCAATCACCCCGAGGCCAAATTAAATGAGCGGTCTTAGCTTTTGCACTTCCATTAACCGGCAAGGAGCAAACGGCGTGTTCCGTTCGCTTTCTGTTGTTTGGGCTTCCCGGTCTGACTCCTTTCGACATTGTGTAACCGATTGTGAACTGTGATGTGAAATAGTAATCAGGTTCTTGATGTCGTCCTCGCGGACATGCGTCAGCAGGGCTGACAAAGCAGTAGCAGAGGCAATGAAGCGCAACCCCTTTTAGGGAAAAAGATTGGTACTGTTTTTTTTACATTCCACAGCTTCCGTTACGTTGGCAGAAGGGATTGATTGTCTTGTGCGCGATGAACTTTCGGGCTGACATTAATTCTGGTGACAACAAGATTCGATTTTCCTGTGAACGAGGGCCGATATATTGGAAAGCAATTATGTAAGATGAAAGGTTAATGTGTTTCATCGGGTTTGTTGAGAATTTCAAAAATAGCAGTAACAATGGAGAGCAGTTCCACAAAAAATGTCCCAGTTTTAATATTTTTTTTCTAAAATTGTCATTTTTGATTTGGCTGAAACTATGCATAGATTTTTTTTTTTTTGAATAAAAGTTAAAAGAAAAAAGCTCATTTTTTAAAAATAGTTTCAAGGATAAGAAACCTATTTTAAGCAGCATGCAGACTCCTATGTATTGAGATGAAAAACTAAAAATATGTGAAGTGAATTACAAACTTAAAGTATATCAACTTGTTTACTATCTTTTTACTTTATCAGCACTTGTTTTTGGATTATACTGATCAACTGGTTTAGCAAGAGCAGATATGCTTTATTTTCCTTTATTTATAGAGTATGTTCAAAATTTAAGCTACATTTCGGGTGGAAGGTGTGTACTAGTTTCAAAGTTCTGCTTTCGCTAAAATCAACTTTAAGGTTGACGTTTTGAATATTATAAAAAAAACAAATTTTTTTTCCAAGTAAGATGATGACGATGATGTTTTTGTGAGATTAAAAAAACTTTTGACTTAATGTCTGTTTTTATGTTGAACTCTTGTTCTACCATTAAAGATACACAATTTTAACACAAATATGATTCGAGTAATAATTTAAAGAACTCTTCACTGACGGCATTCCAGTAACCCCTTTTTTTACCCGGCCACAATTTCCTATTGACAAAAGCAGTCAGAACTTGCGGTTGGAAAAAGAAACAAATATGTTACAGATGTCAAAGAGGCCTGTCACTTTGACAGACTCCAATTTTCGCCCTCTTCAAGCCGTTCTCGTGCCCATTGTTATTCCTTGCATCTCCCATCCAACCTTATAACCCACTCTAGCCCGGCGATAGAGCGCGTGCGAAGCTTCAAAGCGAAACCGGAAAAGAAGAAATGATTTTTTATTGATTTTTCAACTCGGGATTTTTATATTAAACCACTGGCACTGCCGACTGCTCTGTCAACGGAGATTCCCATCTCAGTAGGCCGCAGATTGCGCGTTGAACGGAAAGAATGGAGGTTCTCATTTAGTCGAGCAACAAAACAAAATGAGGATGGGTTCGAGACGGGACTTGGCACGCGCTCATCTCGTTTTGGAAGAGTTTGTTGGTTCCGAACCGAAAAAAGGGGTTGATTATTGCTGTTTATTCGCAGGGAAACATGTGCACGTAATCATCGCTTGCCTGCTTTTTCCGAATGCGGTTCACTCGGTGTCACACGTAAACGCACAGCATCCGAAACCACGCGGGCTCGGTCGGACACTTGTCACGTTGAATGTTTGGCTTGTTATCTGTTTCATTTTTTTCGTTGCGTTCTTTATTATACAAATTCAATAGGTGGAAAAAGTGTAACAATCCTTCCTGGTTGTAGGGTTCGTTTTCAGCGGCTCAAGTTACAACTGGTTTTCGTCGATCCACTGTTTAAACTCGGAAACACGTGTGAAAACGTCCGGTGAACCGATACCACAGAAACGCGTCCCGTAGGACACCACACCGGCGACTTCGTTGTTGCATACCAGTGGTCCGCCGGAGTCGCCCTGGCGAGAAGTGAAAAAGAATTGAAAGCGGTAAATTACAGGCTATGTGTTGCGTTATGCGTTATTAATCAATTTGTGAACTTGCATGAGAACCAACTTATGACGTAGAAGATAACCAATAAACTCACCCCACAAGCGCCCTGTCCCACGCGGGTGAAAGTGCAAATCTCTGTCGGATTGACCGGGAACCCACGGCTACGACACTCGTCGTTCGTGATGGTGGTAAGTTCTGCTCGTTGCAAATCCTGCGGTGTTTTTCCGATCCGCACAGGAATCGTGTAACCCCAGCCAGTCAGGAGGCAGGGAACGCCCCCATCTACGTGTTTGTTAGAGTACTTGATCGGTTGAACCTTATCGCTGTACACAAAGGGATCCGCCACTCGAATAATTCCAATATCGCATTTGTCTAGCTCTTTATATTCTGGATGAATTTTGAACGAATGAATCATGTGACGAGTTCCTTTGCTGCCATCGTTCCGCAGATCATTCGTTCCGGATATGATCGACAACCGTGAAGGGTCAATAGTGTCCAAGCAGTGTGCTGCCGATATAACGTACGTCGGGGAGATGATCGAGCCACCGCAGTTGTGCGTCCAGGTTTTCGGGCCAAGCCCGTAAAACGAGTTTATCATAATCTGTAGGGAAATTTGGTACGGAATCGCTTCATTCGCTTTCTCGCCACCAACTATTTTACTGTTTTCACCGCCTGGAAATAATGATTGCCAAATGACTTTTTCAAATGCAAACAGTTCACAGACGAACCAACAACAGTCACCAGACCGTAAACGGCCAGGGTGATAACCAGCGGAAAACTTTTCGCCACCTTCATTATTGCCGTTGATTTTCCCAGCTTCTGACGTTGTATAATTACTGTCCTGCGAGACCATAAACTGCTGATGCCGCCGAGAATCCACCGTCACTGAGCTGGCCGTCACCGGATCGACAATGACCGACTAGGAAGCACCTTTAATGGCATTTATATTGTTTTACAATCGGCCAAACCAAGTCGGTTATCACTGCTGACTGTCGGTGGTTTGCGATTTATGGCGCCGGGACGGCGGAGGGCTGTTTCCAGTAACTGCGTTTTTTTTTTCACCTAACTCGGCAGTTTTATTTTTATTTACAACCACTAGTCGAAATCAAACGCCTACGATGACAGTGACAGTGAGCCGGCGGAGTATCCAGCTGACTGCTATCGACTAGGGACCGGCAAGGTTAAGGGTATGAATGTACCATGCGGGTGTTTCCTATGGCTTGGTCGATCACGCGGAAGCAACCATCCACGGTGGCAACCGTCGATAAGCGGTGGGGTTTTTGGTGTTGGTGATACGCGTATTGAATAATTGATTCGAGTGCGCCAATTGGCGGTTTATGGGCTGCTAAAACAGCTGATGAACTTCACCTAGAAGAATAACCTCGTCTTTGCCAAAAAAATGCAATTAAAACTGTGCTGAGATGGACCACTTCTCGTCTTAGGAAAAAAAAAATTATTGAAAAAATAAATAGTTTGTGCCCCAGACACGACCACATGTTTGCTATAGAACTATGTTGATTTTGCATTTTGCACCTTGAATTTTGAAGAATTAAATGTATTCTTCTTTCTAGTTTTTGTATACTCAAAAGAATGAAATTGTTGTGCAGAAGAACATTAATCAGCACTCCACGGGCATCAAGCGACCATTATGCAAAAAAAAGAACTAATTTTTTGTCAAATCTGGCTAAGATGTAGTTTATCTTGGAAAATTAACTCCGAGTGATTTAAAAAAAAATTTATAATAATGTGAAAATAACGGTACTATATTATCTCAGAAATAACTCGACCGATTTGGTAACAATTACTGTCAAATTATTCGGCTGTCTCTAGGGCTTTGAGCAATGAACTCTATTATATCTGAACATGTGGCTTAAAAGTTGCAAAAAATGTGATTCGAAGACTGTTCAAATGTTTATTTTATTTCGAAAATAGTTTAAAAAGTGATAGTGTACTATCTAATATCATTTAATAAGTATACGAGGAGTTATACAGTCCTTTTTCACAAAGTTTTGAAACTATTTTTTGTTTGTAGCCTGTCGTGTTTTATCCGCTTGATTATATATGTCGATTTGTATGCCTAGTCTACTTCATGGTTAATGCTTCTGCGACAAACATCATTTTCCATTCTCCATGTTTGCAGCTGCTAACTGCCTCTTAATCTCACGGCTAACCTCATTGCCGCACGTCACCAATATTCACAGGTAAATAAATTTGTCAACTACACTAAAGTCTCTTTTTACGCGGGGGATACGTGCCCTTTGAAGAAACCGCGTAAATTCCGGAATCCGCGTAAAAAACCGCGTAAAATCCGGAACCCCATAAAAAAGCCGCGTGAAAAAACTCGCGGGAAATCAGAAAACAGAGTCATCCGGTGGAAGCCCGTAGATGACCGTACTCCGCAACCGATGACCGATGACCGCAACTCGTGGTTCATCCATCTTCCATCTGCACTCCACCACAGATGGTACGCAACACCTTTCGTTCGAAAACCCTAAGGGCGCATTGGTCCTCCACGAGCATAGTCCAGGTTTCGTGGCCGTAGAGGACTACCGGTCTGATCAGTGTTTTGTAGATGGTTAACTTCGTGCGGCGGCGGATTTCATTCGAGCGGAGCGTCCTCCGGAGTCCAAAGTAGGCACGATTTCCTGCCATAAGGCGTCGACGAATTTCTCTGCTGGTGTCGTTGTCAGCAGTCACCAGTGAGCCCAGGTACACGAACTCGTCTACCACCTCGATTTTATCACCGCTAATATGAATTCGTGGCGGGAGCTTAACACTGTCTGCTTTGGAACCTCTTCCTCTCATGTACTTGATCTTCGAAGCGTTTATGGCCAGTCCAATTCGTCCGGCTTCAGCCTTCAGTCTGATGTACGTCTCCGTCATCTTTTCAAGGGTTCGTGCTACAATATCAATGTCATCGGCGAAGCCAAAGAGCTGAACAGATCTTCGAAAAATTGTGCCACTCGTGTCGATACCAGCCCTACGTATCACACCTTCCAAAGCGATGTTGAATAGCAATTACGATAATCCATCACCTTGCCGTAACCCTCTTCGAGATTCGAAGGGACTCGAGAGTGTCCCCGAAACTCGAACTACGCACATTACCCGATCCATCGTCGACTTGACCAACCGTGTCAGTTTATCCGGAAAGCCGTAATCGTGCATAATCTGCCATAGCTGATCTCGAACGATTGTGTCGTATGCCGATTTAAAATCGATGAACAAGTGACGTGTGGGCACGTTATACTCACGGCACTTCTGTAGGACCTGCCGTACCGCGAATATTTGGTCCATGGTGGCGCGGGCACCCATAAATCCCGCTTGGTATTGCCCCACGAATTCCCTTGCAAACGGTGATAGTCGACGGCACAGAATTTGAGAGTGGACCTTGTAGGCGGCGTTCAGCAACGTGATTGCACGGTAGTTGCAGCAATCCAACTTGTCGCCTTTTTTGTAGATGGGGTACACTGTACCCTCCATCCACTCCTCCGGTACTACCTCCTCCTCCTAAATCTTGGCAATAACCCAGTGTAGCGCCTTAGCCAGTGATTCACCACCGTGTTTTAACAGCTCGGTGGGGAGTTGGTCAGCTCCAGCGGCTTTATTGTTTTTCAGCTGGCCGATCTCCTCTCTAACCTCCTGGAGGTCAGGGGCTGGGATTCTGTCGTCATCTGCGCGTACACCGAGATCTACTACCACTCCGTCGTCGTCCTCTGCTACATCGCCATTAAGGTGCTCATCGTAGTACTGCTTCCACCTGTCAATCACCTCACACTTGTTCGTGAGAAGGTTGCCGTCCAGGTCCCTGCACATGCCGGCTTGTGGCACATAGCCTTTGCGGGAACAGTTCAGCTTCTCGTAGAACTTTCGTGTGTCATTCGCACGGTACAGCTCCTCCATCGCCTCGCGATCTCGATCTTCCTCCTGGCGCTTCTTCTACCGTAAAACCGAGTTTTGCCTGTTCCGTGCGCGTCGGTAGCGCTCCACGTTCGCCCTCGTTTGGTGTTGCAGCATTCTCGCTCGTGCTGCATTCTTCTCTTCCACTAACTGTTTGCACTCGTCATCAAACCAGTCGTTTCTCCTGTTCGGAGCCATAGTACCAAGCGCCGCTACAGCAGTACTACCTATGGCTGATCGAATGTCCCTCCAGCCACCTTCAAGAGTAGCTGCGCCAATCTGCTCTTCTGTTGGTAATGCTGCTTCCAGCTGCTGCGCGTACTCGCAGTCGATCGCAGTGGGCGACTTTGACGCGTGTTTCGCACCGTCGAATGTTTTGAGCGCATGCATACTGCAACAAGGTAATGGTCCGAATCAATATTCGCACTGCGGTAGGTGCGAACGTTGATGACGTCAGAGAAGAATTTACCATCGATTAGAACGTGGTCGATTTGGTTCTCCACTTGTAAGCCAGGTGATCTCCAGGTGGCTTTGTGGATGTCTTTGCAGTGGAAGAAGGTACTTCTGACTACCATACCGCGGGAGGCTGCAAAGTTCACATATCGTTGGCCGTTATCATTTGATGCGGCGTGCAGGCTATTCGGCCCTATCATGTACTTGGTATTCGAAGCGTACATTGCCTCCCGTCCTATCTGAGCGTTCATATCACCGATGACGATCTTAACGTCCCGTTTCGGACAGCTATCATACACCTGCTCCAGCTGCGCATAGAACGCTTCTTTCTCATCGTCGGCTCTTCCTTCGTGTGGGCAGTGCACATTGATGATGCTGTAGTTAAAGAACCGGCCCTTAATTCTCAACTTACACATCCTCGCATTGATCGGCTGCCACCCGATCACGCGTTGGCGCATCCTACCCAGCTCTATAAAGCCCGTCCCAAGCTCGTTGGTAGTGCCACAGCTTTGATAAAAGGTAGCCTCCCGATGTCCGCTTTTCCATACCTTCTGTCCCGACCAACAAAGTTACTGCAGTGCTACGATTTCGAAGTTGTGCGGATTTAGTTCATCATATATGATCCTGTCGCAGCCGTGAAAGCCTAACGATCTGCAGTTACATGTACCGAGTTTCCAATCGTAGTCCTTATTTCGTCGTCTAGGTCTGTGCCGATTGTTCCGATCCGTATTAACTTCTTCGATATTTGCAACGTTTGGTGTTTTTCGGGGCGGCTTGTTGGGCCCTCCCCAACCCCCTGTCTCGCCGGAGGGCCATCGTGTCAGCTCTGATTAGAGTCCCACGCTGACGTTGATCAGCCGCTCCTAACATGGAGATCAGACGCTGTTTTGAGCTGCACCATCTTGGTGAACAGACGCTCGGGTTGGCGAAGCATTTCCTCTACCGCCGAGATATAGTTACCGCGCCAATGATCGCGTCGCACCTTCTCACTTAGCTAGCTCTGTCGGATGACAACATCGCCCAGGCAACGCCAACCAGTTGTGTCCATGTTTCAACCGGCAGTCTAGTGTAATCATATGACTCGTGGAGGTGTGAGATAGGAACTTGTGAGGGCCGAAGCTATGTTTGACGCTCCTTCCAGGTTGTCAACTCACCATTTGATGCCCAACAGGTTTCCAGGTATGCTTAAGGCATCCAAAGCATATTTCGGTTACAAAATTATTCCGTTCCGTAATAAGACCTGAATTGTTCGTAGTAATACAAATTCGATATGCTACCTTACTAGGGCTGCGATACAAAGTCTTGCGACGGGGTCACCATTTTAGGTATAGCTGGCAAGGCACCGCATTTTATGCCCGCACTGGGTCAGACGCTGTTGTATGCTGCCCCTTTCATGGGCAGATAGCCGTCTAATGTTTTGCAATATTCCCGAGAATTGATATCCCGGGAAACGGGAAAAAAAAATCTCATTTCTCGAGAATTCCCGGGAATCGGGAATGAAAAATGTGCGGTTTTCAAGCCCGAAACCCTAACCCGACCCGTACCCGTCGGGTGCGGGTTTGAAAATTTCTGAAAGTTTCGGGTACGGGTCGGGCTCGAGGGTGGTAAAAAAAATTGGGCTCTGGCCGGGTTAAGGTTTCAAAATGTCGGGTTCAGGTCAGGTTTGAGTTTGAAAATCCGAAAACCCGACTATGAAAGTCTATAAAATCCCGGGTTCGGGTTTCACAATTTCGAGTTTCAGGTTCGGTTTTGGGGTCGGGTTTCAACCGAAAAAAAATCGGGTTCGGGTCGGGTACGGGTTTGAGAAACATCAAACCTGACCATATTTACTACTCAAAAGAGAAAAATCAATGCCATTTAAGTTTGATCAAGTTTGCTGTCCCCTTAGTCACCAACTCTCTTGTCTTACTTGCACAATCTGATGGTATACATCCATTTCTACACTACGGTTAATGATTTAATTTTCTAAATGTCTATCAACTACTTACACAAACATGGAAAAAATAGTAAAGTGTTTTACTTTAGTTTGTTTAATGTTGAACTTTTGTTCTCATACTGATGTTCATTTATTTATTTATAAAGTTTTACATCTAACATCGTCCTAATAATCTTATTATATCATTCCATGAACTTCATCATTCCATGAACTACGTGTTAAAACATAAAGCTTTTTACATGATTTACAATTAATTTAAACTATTACTGGAAGCCGTTTTTTTGAAGTAATTTATCTATGGTATTGCCTGAAAAACCTGAATGAAGCTTCGAATGTTAACAAAGGAATATTTTAATGAAATAACCCTCTTGAAAAATTACATCAGACTTTGGTATAATAACATACCATTGCGAAAGTTGCCTACATTTGGAACTGCGCTTTGAATTCCATAAATTCTCATTTCAGTGAGCTTCGAAACAATAAAAACAGAACTTTATCTGCATTTTTTTATTAACTGTTTCGCAGAATATGTGTCATTCTCCGTTTCATTATCCAATTGCCTGTTTTATTGTCCAACAATTAGAGTGTATCGAGTAACGGTCTAATTATTCCAACCCGTCAATAATGACCGCAATAAACTGTCAATATCTTACCCAAACAACCAACCAACTTTGTATGACTGATTTACAACTTCGTCCATCAAACTGAACACGAACAATGTCTACTACTGATAGTAGTATTATGGTTTCACGCTTGAACTCGGCCCGAGTGTAACAAACGTCACAGTGCCGTGGGCTTTACGATTTCCACATGCAATAATTTGCATGCCTATCACTGATTACGCTCATTCTGAAGCAGTTTCCAATTAGTTTTAATTTCCCAATTGCAAACGTAGCGATGCAAACAATGACTCTATATATGCAGCAAACTTTGAGGCGACCGGTTGACGACGGCCAGCAGTCGAACAATCGAATCCACTCCGAACGGTTGGGTCCCTTTCTCACGCATACCCCTGGCTTGGTTTCGGTAAGAAATTTTGTGTAAACATTTTATTCCTCCTAAACCTGAACAAAGCCAAGTTTTAAAGTGCTTGTTGGAAGAGGCTAGGGCTAGTCAGGAAAAACCTGATTGCCGATTCGAGCAAACCATCGATTTCTTCAAATTGGTCAAATCATGAGAAAATACAGCTCCTGCGTGACGGTCAAACCAGGCTGCCACAAAAACCGGTGTGACAAGAAAGGAACGGATCCTTATTTTTCAAATTGCACCTTTTTTCGGTTTCCCGAACCCCGAATTCTCTCTTTCCATCGCTACCCTGCCCGAAAGGGCAAGACAGGTTTTATTAATTTTTGGTAATGTTTTGTCGATTTATCATTTTTCTAGGTTATTTATTCGTTTCATGACGTAGAAAACAACGAGAGCTTACATCACGGCGAAAGGATTGGCTGCGAAAGGATTATACCCATCGAAGCAGGGTTTTTTGTCGACCCTCTGGCTGAACGACGCAGGAGGTCATCAGTGTCACCACTGGTATTTCGCTTGGACGGAGAGGCTAAAGGGAGAAAGGGGTCGCTCGTAGTGCGAAGCTGTCCGTCGAGCGGTGAAAACTAACGAAAGGTATCGAAAGAGTTTAGTCACAATATTCGGGCGATTTTCATTCGACGAATTTCGACACACATTAATTTGGCCCGAAAATGGATATTTTCCCACCGCAGGCTAGGCGAGACCCACTTCAAGAGGCATCCACACCGTATTGCCATATTCCGCAATTGAAGACAGCAACACAAGCGGACAGTTTTCAACGAACCGTTTCGTCTGGGTGTGATGAATGTACACCGAAATGTGCGGGTAATCAAACATTCGGATTGCGGAAATCGTGTGAACCTGTGAGTTCCAGGCCGGAAAAGGTGCTGATGTAGGTTGAATTTTCAATAGGAAACGAAATGGAAAAAATTTGTTACCGCACCTTTTTGCCTCTATTGTAACAGGTTTTCGGGGGTTCAGCAGTAGCGGTGATAAAGGACATGTTCGGGAGACGAATATGTTATAAGTTGTAATAATTTTTATTTCTACAAAAAATTCTTTCATAGAGTAAGATTTCAGTTGGAATTTATGAGTTAACCTTCACTCGTTAATGTCCACCCGATTAGAAAGATAAAATAAAAATAAATGAAAAATAAACTTTGCAGGTTATGAATATGATTCCGTCACCTGTTGAAATGACACAATTTATAACAAAAGTGGTTCAACTTATATCAAACGTATATCAATTTTTGCTAACAACTGTTTAACAAAATGAGATAGCGTATCATACAGATCTGTGAAATCATATTTGTACAATAACGATCACAATTATAAGCTTAATTTTTTCTCAGATTTTTAGAATCATCATCGATTGCCCGCAGGGACACTTTCAGTTATTCGGGCAAAATTATACCACACATCAATCACCACCAGCGCGCTGAAGTGCTGAATAAACAAACCTGAAACTTCCTAATTGGAATCTTCTTTCCCGGAGTACTTGTAATTGATTATTCTTTTCACTTAAATCAACAACAACAGTACAGTAAACTCACCACCAACTGAACTCCCCTGGCGCGGCCGGCCTGGGAGAGCCTACGCACGCTTGTCCACATGGTCTGAGACGACGATGGTGTAATGTTTCAATTAGCAAACAGCCGCCAGAAATTAACACCATCCCGGAAAATGCAGATGAGGCACCAACTTTGTCAAAGTTTAATTTATAATCTAGACAAATTTGCTCCCGATACCGGGTAAAAGGGTTACTCTCACCTAGTTGGAATCCGCGTCTCCTGAAGAATTCTGGCGGCGAGGAAATTATACAGATTACAACTCTCTCCGGGGATGGCAATCGGTTCCCGTTCGGGTTCAGGACACTGCCGAAAGTACGCGAGAGGTGACAGTGATAAATTATTAATTTAATACTACCAACCTCCCTCTGCAACGACTACCATCACTTCTCCCCTCCCCATTCCTCAGTACAAATCATGCACTGCCAAAGATTTATATGGGACACAGTATCTCCGGGCGATCTCAGACAATTGGAACTACTTAATATTCCGATTCTAATTTATGTGCGGAATCAGTACACCCGCCAGTGTACTTCGCTCGAGGAGGGGAGAATCGCAGCTCAAGGAGGCATTTGATACTTACAAATATGCCCGATTTCCGCTCGGTCGCAAGGGGCGTGAAAAGCCGGCGGAAAACCAGCCTCTGGCCGGTCGGTTGTTAGCCCGACACCGCAGTAATAATAGCGGTAATTTTTGAAATTTTCCTATGTGAAAGGAATACTGCAGATAATTTGCATAATCGAATTTGTTTAGCTAATTAAATATTCGGGACTGCGGGGTGAGAGTGTCGGGTTTGCCCCGAGGGAAGGTGGCCTTCCGAGGTATTGGCGGCTTGTGTCGATGATGCTTGATAATCTCAGCGACAGGTTCAAATTGGTGGCTCAGATTACAGTTAATAATAGATGTTGGAAAAGCTGTACCTTGGTGTGGTACTATTGTGGGATTTTTCTTTTATTATCTGGGTACATGGCTTTTGTTTTCATCAACACCGACGCCGATGATTAAAAATTTTGCACAAAGAGCACTATTTTGTCTATATTTTAAAATATTGACGAATAATACAGTTTTTGTGTATGCAACAATTGCAATAATTTTTTTCTTCCATAAAACCGCGTGTGTGAGGCATGTGAAGATTGAAAAATTCTTGAGTTTTGCTGCGAAGGGTTTTTTATTATTAGCATATAAAATACATAGAAAACTCATAGCTCATAAAGTGTTGTTTGTATAATATGGCAGTAAACTTTGATTAGTTTTCTTGCTTTTAATTATTCGCAGCACCAAATTTTCTACGGAAAGGAGCAGATTTGATCGTAAAATTTAACAGTGCGTTGAATGAAATAGATTATACAAAAAGAACTGTTACTTTGACAGAGCCTTGGGTGATTTGGTTTCTCGTGTCAAAGGCATTTCTTAGGTTTTGACGTTGTTGCACCAGTAACATACGGGTGTAAATTGAAAAACCGAAAACATGGTGACCGTCACAAAAATTGTCCATTTTCAAATGGTTAGAACTCAGGCCAACGGATTTTCTTCACTCTTACAGCAATCGATTAAAAAATTGTGATTTTGTGACACTAACTATTGAGATATTGAAAAATGTAGAGCCTTGTTCACCACATATTCCGACCAATGTTGTTGAAAACAAAGCCAAACATCACTCGAAACTCTCAGTGTTGTGTCTAGTTCGAATAAATCAACCGAACTATACCTTTTCCGATCACTGTAACAAGATGATAATTTTCTGATTAATCAGCCACAAGCAGAGCTGCGACATGTTACAGCCCAATTGGCGGCGATGATAGGTTGGTAAACGGCTGGGCAAGCAGTATACCCGTGCTAGTTGGTATAAAATAGACTCCAGTGTGGTCCAAAGCAGAATGTCCCGCAACTCCTATCCTTACCTCCACGTGGTGCCGACCGGGATACGAGCAACCAAGAGAAGATCGGTGAACCGGTGGGAACTTTGTCGTATACTGTCAGGGAAGAATGCTGTTCTCCTAGGAGGGCACCTTGCCTGAGGGTCTGTTCTTTATATAAGGGGCGGCTCAAACAACGTCTTATCCGGAGCGGACGGCTGAACTACAAAATGCGGTGTCTCACCAGCTGCACTCAAGACGGCAGCCCCGACGCAAGACTAGGCATCCGCAGCCCCAGTAAGCAGAATGCGAAAAAATTGAAATACTACGAACATTCTAGAATTGTATACGGACCGGAACAATTGGCAACGATTTAGGCGACGAAATTAAGACGACGCGACGATTGGAAGCTCGGTACATGGAACAGTAGATCGCTGAACGTCCTGGGTGGCAAACGGACTCTGCTGGATCAGCTTGAACTCAGCTATTTCGACATCGTTGGTTGCTCCAGGAGTTTTACCGGAAAGGAGAGAAGGTTCGGAGGATTTGTGGCCGCAGATGGCACAACCAATGAGCTGAATACTGGCTTTATAGTGCTACGCAGGATGCAGAGTCGTGTGATCAAATGGCAGGCGGTCAGCGACAGATTGTGTTTGTTGAGAATATAAGGCCGGTTCTACAACTACACTGTCCTCAATGTGCACTGCCCTCACGAAGAAAGACCCGATGTAGAGAAAGAAGCAGGCTACGCACATCTGGAGAAACTCTACGATAGCTGATCGCGTAGAGACATCAAGATCGGCATCGGGGACATGAACGCTCAGATCGGTAGGGAAGACATATGCAAGCCGTTGAACGGCCCGCACAGCCTGCACACCGCGTCGAATGATAACGACTTTCTGAGGACTGGTAGTCCGAAACAGTTCCTCTCCTCGAAAGGATAATCACCTGGAAATCACCTGATCAACGTACAGAAAACTCGGCTCGGAGCACTGCCTAGATCCGGTATCTTTTCACTCAAAACTGTCGACCCTATACCACGCGTGACATCGCCGAGCCCCGCGACTCAACATCAAGCAGCTCCAGGACCCCAAGACTGCGGAGAAATACGAGCAACAGCTCGAAGCGGTATTACCCACGGCGGAGGGGTTTGGCGGATCACCTCTCGAGGATCATAAACATGAGCAGCTGGAGCTGCTGTACCGTGCTAGTGATACACGGAAGTTCTATGAGAAGGTGGTTTCGCAGAGCCTATGTGCCGCAAGCCGATATGTGCAACGACGCCGATGAGAACCTTCTCATGGATGCCAACGAGGTAGTCGATAGGTGGAAGAAGTACTTCGATTAACACCTGAATGGCGATACAGTAACAGAAGCGGTTCAGGAACTGAGCTCTTTAAACATGCGAGAGAGGCGCTGGCTAGAGCGCTGCTATGGGTCATTTCCAGGATTTGGGAATAGGAAAAATCGCCAGCCGAGTGGATGGAGAGAGTCGTCTGTCCCATCTACAAGAAGGGCGACAAGCTGGAGTGCCGCAACTACCGCAGTATTTCGCTAATCAATGTCGCCTACAAAATACTCTCACACATCCTGTTCCGTCGTCAATGACCTTTAACCAGACGATTCGTGAGCCAGTACCAAGCAGCTCGTGAACCAGTAACATGGGACCCCGTGCCACCACGGATCAGATCTTCTCAATCCAAGAGATCTTCCAGAAATGTCGCGTGTACAATGTGCCCAGACATCACATCTTCATGGACTTCACGACGGCCTATGATACAGTCGATCGAGAACAGCTATGGCAAATCATGCACGACAACGGATTTCCGGATAAACTGACTCGACTAATCAAGGCCACCATGGCGCAAGTGATGTGCTAGGTGCGTGTTTCGAGGATACTCTCGATCCCCTTTGAATAGCTCAGAGGGTAAAGACGAGGTGATGGACTTTCCTGCTTGCTGTTTAACATCGCTCCGGAGGGTGGGCATCGACACGTGGTCCTCAGTCTACATTTTCTCACGTATACACGAGTTTCGATTGAAATATTTGTACTCATATGCATCACACAAACTCGCATTAGATGGGCAAAAATAGCATATACGTACTGTTTGATAGGTACTGGCGATATACTGCCGTTCCAACCATAGTAGTCCAATGTTCTACACAAACCTTATGCACACTGGGACAGCTATGCTTGGAAGGGCAGTATAGGTACTGAGGAATAATAGTATGCAATTTATTGATATAGGTATCGATAAAGGATTATATCCGACTGAAAGAGATTTATTTCATACTGTCTGACGATTCTAAGTCTATTTTCAATAATATAGTAAGTTGCTTGTCATTGTTGGGGCTTGATAATTTTTAAATTTTGAGATGAAATTTTTTCGCTATCCATTACTACGACACAGCTGTGGCCGCTTTCCGCCATCGCTGGCATCCACTGCACTGCTAGTGCTGCTGCTAAGGGAGGACGACTGCTGTTGTCGCTGTCTAGAACTATTATGAACGGTTTCGGCTGACACAGGCTCTTTTATAGGCCAAATAGCATGTTTTAAATTGCAAGGTATATGATTCTGTCGACCGTACTTGGGAAGCAATCATGTAACGACCAATCAGAGGTCGAATTTTTCGTTTTGACAAGGCTTGACTATTTTTAATAGTACAATAGCGTGAATAATAAAATTACAATTATCTTCTTTTGGGAAGAATCTTAGAAGATTTTCCAATCTATTGTTGCAAGAACGAAGGAAATTCATCGAATACTAACCGAGTTATTGGCATTTGAAATTGGACATATTTTTCACTTTTTTCTGTTTTAGAGTTTCATTTCACATCCTTATGTAGCCGAACTTCCTGAGAGAAGTATTCCACTAGAAAAACGAGTTTTCTAGTTATAGCATGCAAAACCATATGTTTTTTTACTACGAATTTTCGAGTTATCAAAATATCAAAAAGAAAAATACATTTCGACAGTATCAACTTTATCGGAAATTTTATCTCGTACCTTTGGCGAGATTTTTATATTTTGACCGGTCCTGGCCGAAAACGCAATCCTCTCCCCGCAAAAGGGGGGATGATCATATTGATTTTGTTATAACTTTAAGTATCACTTACACCCTTGATATTACGTTGAACAGATTACAAGTAAGTTAATCCTACGCCGAGATAATCCTTTTTCAGTATTGTAGGGGAATTGGGGAAAAATTGACATGATGCTGACATTTTACGTGGATCAGATACCTACCAATCGATTTCTGAGACTGTTTTCCTCAATATTTGAGTTTCACGTTTAGATATTAGCGAATCAATTAATGTTCTACATACTTATTATTATTTTGCTCTGTGAAATATATTAAAACCATGCCGAAACTGCTTTCGTAGAATAAAAAACCTAAAAAAGGCACGTCATTTGTGGATGTTCCCTTTCCAAAACGGTCTATACGACGGTCAAAAGGCGGAGTATTGACAAAAACTCCAAATTTCAGGGGTATGTGAAAAACTTCGAATTTGGGCTTAAGTAACACACGACTAGAGCTACAATCTACACTAGGTCACATCAGAAGTACATGCATTTTTTCCATTTGTAGCACCGTGAAATAGACAGTCCAAATATTATTGTTCGATGGGAGTGAAAAATTCTGATTTTCTTAAGAAACATATAACTCAGCGAAATATCAGTCGATTTACATAGAACAGCTTCTATTTTATTCGTAATTGAAAATAGTTCTAGCATAATGTGTACTTGTAGTACTTTTTTTACAAAAATAATTGACAGTTGAAAATTTGCACAAGAAGTTTTGAGGAGTTTAAAAAAATTGACTTACGCTCGAATAACGCAACATATTTTAATGAAGTTAGTACAAACCTGTATATATTTTGAAAACTCTAGTTTTCCCCTTTCCAAAACGGCTGAAACATTCATAATTGGTTGGAAAACAAATGAGGGGCTATCCACTTTCCACGTGGACAGATTTTTAACGATTTTGAAAGCCGCTCCCCCCTTGGACAACTACCCATATAAATTCTAAAAATCTTGTATGGACCGTGAATGATTACGAAAATACTTATTTGTGTTCTATGTTATTATTGGACTTAGCACAAAAATAGAAAAAGATTTAAAAAAATGAAAAATGTCAAAAAACAATTTTTTAATCAAAAATAATCGAAAATAAATAGAAAACAATGAAAAATTAATAAATTAAGAGTGTAATATTTGTGGTAAAGAAAAAGAAACGACTCTTCATTTCGAACATTTCAATCACTAACAATACCGGGAACGTATAAATAGTACCATACCAAATTTAAATTTTGCTGAGGCCACATATTTTGATCAAAGAAGCTAGTTTTGAAAAGTCTTTTAATTTTGTTTCTTTCCATAACTTTAGAACCACATATCAAATTGTTATGAAATTTTGTACTTGTGAGTTTGAGAGAAAACTCGTGCTCGTCTGACACTAGTTATGTTCAAATAAGTCGTGTAATCTTTGAGACAATAGACTTGTTTGACGTTGTTTTTACAATTTGATACATAACGGTTGAAATTAAAGTCCGATTATAATAAATTGAAATGGAAACCAATAGGGCAACCAAACCTTTCATTTGACACTAAAATGGGGAAACGAGTGAGTTTGAAAATTCTTCGGAACACGTTTTTTGCACATTTTTCGAGCCACATGTTAAATCATTATAAAATTCATCAGTTAATCCTTAACTAGCCCGTTCATTTGATACCAATATTGTTCAAATCGGCTGTGTAGTTTCTAAGATAATGAAGTTTCGTGATTTTCACATTTTGATACATTACAGGCAAAGTTACAGTCCAATTAAAAAAAATTTTTATAGGGTATTATGAGCCAGCTAGACCTTTCATTTGACACTAATTTTGTGGAAATCGGTTTAGCCATCTCTGAGAAAAGTGAGTGAGCTTAAGTAGTCTTCTAGAAGCAGAAAAGAGTGCCTTGAGGCTAAAAAGAACAAAAACTATCTTGTCAGGTGAACTTGTGGGTCACCTGACTATACTGGACTTTTTCAAAAGAGGGCCAGTGATGAGTATGAATGGAGACTGGATGGCACATCAGGATAACCATGATATTCCCTACAAGGTATGCGAAACGTCGCGTACAGACTGGGAAGTCGGAGTTCCTGATGTCCGTCCCGGTTCAACGATATTTTTCACAGATGGCTCAAAAATAGGTACCAAAACTGGTGCAGGAATCTTCGGCCCTGGAATTAATATATCAGTGGCAATGGCCAACAGTGTTTCAAGCAAAGATTTTTACAATCCTTGAATGTGCGAATGTGTGTCTGACTAGGAAATACAAACATGCAAATATTTGTATTTTCTCTGACAGTCAAGCAGCACTGAAAGCACTTGATGCTTATAAATGTACATCCAAGATTGTCTGGGAATGTACTCTCACATTGCGACAGCTATGTCAAACAAACTCAGTAAATTTGTATTGGGTTCCAGGACATTGTGGCATTGGTGGGAATGAAAAGGCAGACGAACTTGCAAAACAAGGATCTAACTCACAGTTTATCGGCCCAGAACCTTTCTGCGGTATATCAAACTGTGCAGTGAAAATGGAGCTTAAACGCTGGGAGGAACAAAAGGTGATAACCAATTGGTTTGATGTCAAAAAGTGTTCCCAATCTAAAAGATTTATCACACCAAACGAGAATCATTCGAAAAAGCTCCTAGAGCTCAACAAAAGAGCTCTTTGTACATACGTCGGCCTAGTAACGGGGCACTGTCCGAGTAGATATCATTTAAAGAACATTGGCCGGGTTCAGGATGATATCTGTGACTTTTGTAATATGGAAAGCGAGACATCGGAACATCTGCTGTGCAGTTGTGGTGCATTATTTAAACGCAGATCAAGGTTTCTTGGCAGTGGCTGTTTACAGCCCAAAGAGATTTGGTCTTTGAATCCTGGGAAGGTGATTGGCTTCATGAACCATATTTCACCTGACTGGGAGCGTGTCGGTGCAGGTACTTGATCACTCAACGATAGTGGTTATTGTATTTTGCAAGGGGACACGTATAGCAATTGACTGGGATATATATTACAAAAGTTCACATCAATGGACAACGTAATTCTAATTCCCTAACAAACAAACAAAAAGTAGTCTTCGGAATATGTTTCTTTTCATAGCTGAATTTCACAGTTTTAAACATACCAGGCAAAGTAATAGTCAGATTGCAAAAAAAAATATAAGGTATAATGGGGTAACTAGACCTTGACACTGATTTATGAAAATCGATTCTGCCATCTCTGAGAAACATAAGTGAGATTGTAAAGTTGCACATACACAAACACACTCACACACATACAGAAAATGCTCAGCTTGTCGAACTGAGTCTGTGATACGTGACATTCGGCCCTTTGGACCACTTTTATACCTTCAGTTTTGCCAGTGATTCTAGGAGAAAGGCATAAATATACTGTTTTACTGGCACTTGTATGGTGAAAAATTTGTTTGACAACCAATTTTTGGTATATTATTTACCAATTTTTCTCAGAAATTTTTTCTCAAAAAAAAAACGAGGATTTGTATAGCACTAAGATGTTAGTTCAAATATATTGCCGTTTTCAGTAGATCTGAGATTTTTACTCTTTTTGTACTCAAACAATATTCAATTTTATCCGCCCTTGTTCAGTAACATATTAAAACACATTACCTCACTGTCAACTTTCAACATAACAATGATTGCTCTGAATACAAAGAATATACATCCTCCAAACCGGGTTTTTGGTCTATCAAGAAAACTTGTTCGAATCAGATCCCAAACATAAATATTCCGAAAAACTAATAAAACATGTTTGGGCGAATGAAAAGAATACAAATAAAACGACAAACAAACACGTCCACCTCGCTAGCATCTCTATCGAACCGCCGCACAAAAGCGTCAATTAGCCCAAAGGTGCAACCTCTGAACCGTTAATGTTCATCTCGGACTCGGTCAACGGTCAACAGCACCGTCTCCCCGTGAATCTCGTCAAACTGGTCCACGAAGATGTGGTAACTGTTCCGAGCATGCAAAATACGTTTATGAATGAAGGGTCATCTTCCGCATTTGCATCTTCACTGACATTTGGTCTCCTGCTAGCAAAAGATGATGCTGGCTGATGATGTACCTCCAGCCGGAAGAAACCGGAATCAAGCATTTTCATACTGATGCGGCTTCTGGTTAACTGACCAGTTGCATTATCTTTTTTTTTTTTGACTAAAGGGACGCAATTTCCAGGCAGTTTAAATTGCATTTAAAGGTCTGAGGGGCCAAATGCTGAACAAGATCCTGCGTAAGAAGTGTGAGCAAAGATCACCGAGCGACACGTTTGTTGACCAGCAGCATCTTCCGTCGTGTGCGTGAGTACCCTTCAACCAATTCGACAAAAAGTGAAAGAAAATGTAAACATTACAACAACTGTTGTCTGCTGTATTGAAAAATATTCTCTAGTGGAAAGCAGCTGATCGTTTTATAGAAAAAAATACTAGTGGTTTGAGATAGACCCGAATGCGACAGCAAATAATTTGTAAAGGCCAACACGATACTAATCCACTGCCATTTAACATCACTGTACAGGCAATAATCTCACACTTCTCAGGTTCGAAATCCCATTCATCAACAGGCCGGGCGGGATACTCTATAATGGAAAATCTCTGCACACTAGCCATTAAATTCATACGTTGGCATGCCCAGCCCAAAGTAGGAATGAAAATGAAATGGAACTTTATCCACCCCCACAATAACTAAACATACAGAGTATAAAGCCGATGAGCTGATCACCGTCGGTGGCAACCGCAATCCACAAGGGTAATTAAGCAGAACCATCCGTCGTTTTTTGGGGGAAACAGAACGGTGTAATTAGCAATCGATAACGACATCGAACGAGTCCTTTGCAATGACTTTCCGGTGCTCGGCTCTCGGCAAAAGTCAACCAGCGAGGAACAAGGAACAAACCGATGAACAGGCTGCGGAATGTGCTTCCAATCATCCAGACCGGGAGCAGTAAGGACACAACCGCGTCTCATTCCCTGGCGCACAAATAGTTTGTATGCGAAAGTAGGAAACGAGATGCTATCGAAGCGGTAATAAGCGGTAATTTGAACCGCAGAACTCTATCTGTGCATCACATCATCGGCGTCCTCTTTTATCGACCAACGATGTCGACGACGACGACGACGATGGCGACAACGGTAGCGACCAGGATTCACTCGCTCTTCTGGCAAACGACGCCGCCCACAGTGGCACACTGTATTGGCGGGAACTGAGAACTGATGAAAGCACGGCAAATCCCACCACAGTCGCTTCGGTTTAGTGGATTATGTGTTCAAGCTGCAACCCCTTTTGATTTGGTCGCCGATTGTTGCTGGCTGGCTTCTCTCTTCTGAACCGTGAACAGCAGCCGGTGCAAACATCGTCAGCGTTTTCCGTGACACGTGGCTTATGCGGTTGATTAAGGACCAAATTATGGTACCTGCTTTAGTTGATTATTCGAAATCTTGTTATCAGAATCGCTGGATTAACTGGAATCTGATTTTTTTTCTATTCTCAAAAATAAAAAAAGAAGTATATAACCTGTAAAAAAATCTACAAAATTCAAACAACGCAAATTGGAGTTATCCGTTGCGTAACACAAATTCAAAAATCCACTGAGTAATTGAAATCCGTGCAAATTCTTAAAAAATCCTTGAAAATCAACCAAAGTAGACATCAGGTAGTAATATCAAATTTTTAAGATTCCGTTCTGATCAGACTTCGGCTTCGGCGCAAACTTTGCAAACTCTACTCTGAACCCAAATACGACAATTTGCAAAAGTACTAATGCTGTTTATAAAAATATTGTCGATTGTTTCACTCTTGATCGAAAATGTCACTTATAAAAACATATAAGTGCAAACTTCTCCGTGCAGATGTCCATCTGGATCCATTCACCTTCCGACACAACCGAAAAACTTTCAATCCGGTCCAATCAATCTCCGATTCGTTCCACTGTGTTGTTCAACAAGGACAACGGCAACGGGCAATAAATCGCCACTCGGTATGATAATCTACGCTACACGGCTAACTTTACCATCCGAATCGTACGTAATTCAAGCCGCATCGGATTTGGAAACCATTGAAAATGCGAGAAATTTCTTTGTTCCCTAATATTTACACGCAATTTTTAATCCCGAAACTACATTCCGCACAATGAATGAATCGTGCAAGTTTCCACAAGAATCGAAACATCGGACCTCGTCTATAAGACGGAGCAACATACGTACATACACAAGCTGGCTTTCTCTGATGCAGTCCTCTCGGTGTGGTTTGCTATTGCCGGTTCTCCCCGTGTCCCTATAAGATTAGGAAGCGATAGGACGTGAAGGAATTTTCTCACGATCGGCTCCGGAAGGGACACTGACCGGCGTAACGGTTCGTATCTCAGCCCTACGTGTGTGTGTTTAGTGCACATGGACACATTGCAGTGCAAAAGGAAAACAAAGCAAGCGAAACTGACCGATGCGACGATGGTCAATCAGGCTGCGCCATCGATGAGGGGGAAAGGGAAATTAGACAAAAAGGTTTGGCCCTTTTTTCCCTGCTGTGTACAGAGAGTGCTGCTGAACAAACTTTGTACGCAGCGTAGCGTGTTAGGGAAGGATTATATAATGATGAGGTGACATGATTTGTCGAAGAAATCGAATCGTCAATTATGGATTTAACAATTTGTACACTTTTGGTTTGAATGTTTAGTTTGATGGAAATATACTATATATATATATATATATATATATATATATATATATATATATATATATATATATATATATATATATATATATATATATATATATATATATATATATATATATATATATATATATATATATATGATATGATATGATATGATATGATATGATATGATATGATATGATATGATATATGATACTCTTTGTTATTTTTGCTTTAATTATTAACGCTAGTAATATTGTCCTTTTCCATTATTTTATTTGTCAATAAATGCTCAATGAAATAGATTTTATAGCGTAAACCCAGAATTTTAGCTACTTTGAAAATAATGTCATAATATAGTATTTATCAAAACATTACTTGAAACTCTTCGGCTATGGAGACCCCTTTTAAGCACGGTATGTTCATCTATTTTTGACATGGTTCATTCTACTCAATCAAATTCCATTGTAGTTCATATGTTTTCATAAATGCTCACATATTATTCAGTTACATACACCCAACGCAAACGGGGAATATTTTATTACTTTTGGGCAATTTTTTATTACTTTTTGTGTCTTATGACTGCCCATTATACACAAAAAGTAACAAACAAAAAGTAATAAAAATTATGACGGCCACACGCTTGTATGTGTTTCTGCAGGAGAACATACAGCCAAGCACCGCAATGCATGTGTTGGCAAGACTTCACTCGCTGCATTTGTATTGATGCAACGATCTGGTTCATTTTTGTCTCCCTTCATCCACACATAATCAGAATCTCAACCGTCAACCTCAAATGTCCAATTAGAAACACTTTCGTTTCGTCCCCCAGTGTTTACTTGAAATGGAAATATGTAATACTGTCTGACCAGAGTTGCCGAAGTTGCGAATATTGTTCTGGATGGGCACGAGTTTTGTATATTCAAACAGGTCCAAATGAGTTTCCATGAACCATTGATTATGTGCTGTAAATAGCTTGCAAGAAAGCGAATGTTTTTATTTTTCTCTAACGCAGTTTACAGATCGTGATGTCATTTTAAGGCGCATTTCAAGTCTTTGAAATCATCAACGTTTGCATACTCTATAATGGGGAAAATGTTGCTTGGCAGCTCTTGTCATATTTTTTCGCTACTCCGTATGCATACAACAAGCGAACTAATACACGCCCACCGGATGAATTGGAGATTGAAAAAACTTGTAACATGTGCAACTTATGCGACGGTGTGTGATTTTTTTTTGACTTGAGGTGGAAAGGGAGCATTTTTCGACAGAAAAAACGATGCATGTGGTTGAAACGACCATTATTAGATAGTCGTACTCTCATAACACGTGCTAAATATATGACAGTATGTGTTGTTACTTGACTGGGGAAGAATTTTGTTGCTTTTTAAGTAATGGATTTGTTACCTAAAAGGTAATTTTGCGCTATTGCTTCTAAAGTAATGAGGAAAAGTTTTGCGTGTACTCAAAATTTTATCAATTATTTTCGTTATTTAGAAAAAAATATATTATTTTATTATAAACAATTGAACAGTTATATATACTTACACTTCAAATGCCAAGTTTAAATTTATTTTCAACTAGCTGATACCCAACTCGCGTTGCTGCACCAGCTAGTTTACGATGACGACTGTATATCTCAACAACTAATAACATTTCAATGTTATATCTATAACTGAAGCTGTAAGTATTCTGCCCCAAAACTCTAACTTATCAAAACTCTAACAAATATATTTGTGAAGATAGCAACTGTTCTCAGGCTCGGATTTATTTGAGGGCGAAGGGGGCAAATGCCTCGGGCCTCCTGAGGGGGTTCCTAGTGTTGGGGTAGACGTGAAGACATATACCCTGGGGTCTTTTTTCTACACGGGTTGTTATTATGCGTTTTTTTTCCTACAATTACGCGGATTATTTTCACGCGGTTCAGAAGATAATTTATACGCGGTATTCCTATATATCGAAATTAGCTGAATTATTACTGAGATTTCGACTGCTGGAATGTTGTATGCATGACATTTTCAGGGGAAACTGTAAGGGTTTATTCAATCAGCTAGAACATATCTATTTGTTAACCAATATAAAACATTCTGTGCCGAACACGCATCAGTACTGGACGTGTTTGGTGATCGGTCCGATAGAGTATAAAACAAAAGACGTGTGAACAAGTGTTGGCATTGTTTGCCTGGTCGAGTGAAATAAATCCGGGTTCAAGGTCGTTCCTTTGTGCAACTGTTTCGCATCGTGACTGCCAGCTGGTGCGTAAGCCGATTTGGCTGCTGGCTGGATTGTGCTACAGCAGTGGACGAGACACAAACGAGGAAAAAGAAGAAGCCATCAGTGTCAGCGAGTCGTATCGCTGTGTGGAGTGATCTCACACCTGGCTCGCTGCTGGTGGCTGTTTGGTGCTGCTGTATTGGTGCTGCTGGCTGTAACGGCTGCTACTTCGAACGATCGGACAACCAACCTTACTGGAAGGGAGAAATAAAAAGGTACGTGTTCTTGTCAGCGCTAGTGCGCTAAACATAGCGCGATGGATGTAGATCCCTCGCCTCCCGCGCCACCATCCCCGAACCCCTCTGACCCTGACCCTTCTGTTACCCCCTCCCCTGTTCATTCTTCAGTCCCCCCTCGCCCCAGGCTTTACCCAGACGGAGCCCAGGGCAGCTATACTGTTTATTTTCGGCCAAAGGCAGGACCGAAATCGAAAAAGTTGAACCTCTTGCAGATTTCTAAAGACCTGACGAAGGAGTACAAGGGCGTGACCGAAATTTCCAAGGTCCGGCCTAACAAGCTCCGTGTCGTGGTCGGTAACCTGAAAGAGGCCAACGATATAGCTTGCTCTGAGCTCTTCACACGCGAGTATCGCGTTTACATACCCGCACGAGACGTGGAGATCGACGGTGTCATAACCGATTCGAGTCTGTCCGTCGAGTGTATACTGCAAAGTGCCAAAGGGTGCTTTAAGAACAAAACGTGTCCCGAAGTAAAGGTGCTCGACTGCAAGCAATTGCGGTCAGCATCGATCATCGGTGGCAAAACAGTATACACTCCGTCAGACTCGTTTCGAGTTACGTTCGCCGGGTCTGCACTACCAAGCCACGTCTCGATCCACCGGGTTCGTCTCCCTGTGAGGCTCTACGTGCCCCGCGTCATGAACTGCCTGAATTGCAAGCAGTTAGGCCATACAGCCGCCTACTGCTGCAATAAGGCACGTTGTGGCAAGTGTGGGGAGTCTCATGCGGAAGATTCTTGCAGTGTTAACGCTGAAAAGTGTATTCACTGCGGAGAAAATCTGCATGAGCTCTCGACATGTGCGGTGTACATGCAGCGCAGGGATAAAATAAAACGGTCTCTCAAAGAGCGTTCAAAGCGTTCCTACGCTGACATGCTGAAGAAGACCGTTACCACTTCTCCCGTTACTTCGAACCCCTTCGATCTGTTGCCCTCTGAGGAAACCGATTCTGACGATTCACCAGCGGGAGCATCTTACGCCAATCCTGGGGAGTCTAGAAAGAGGAAAAGTGTTTCCTCTCCTAAACTTCCCAGAAAAGGTCCTAAGATTTCTCAAAGTGAAATGAAGGTTACAAACAAACCAAACAGTGCTGCGGAAAAACCGAAGCAAACTCCTCCTGGGCTGGCAAGTTTAAAGTCCCAGAAGGAGTTCCCAGCACTGCCAGGAACATCTAAAACCCCAGTTGCTCCTTTTACACTCCCAGTTGATGAAACAAACTCTGGATTAGTGAAATTTTCTGACATTGTGGACTGGATTTTTGAAACTTTCAATGTACCCGATCCAATTAAAATTTTTCTTACAGCATTCCTCCCAACAGTTAGATCATTTTTGAAGCAGTTGACTGCCCAATGGCCTCTCCTTGCAGCGATTGTATCCTTCGATGCCTAATTCAACTGCGTATATGAAGGATTCTATCTCTGTCTTACAGTGGAATTGTAGAAGTATTTTACCAAAAATTGATTCGTTTAAAGTTTTGATAAATAAAAACAAATGCGATGCATTTTCCCTTTGTGAAACTTGGCTTACTTCAAATATTGATCTCAACTTCCATGATTTTAATATTATTCGCCTTGATCGAGACACCCCATATGGAGGAGTACTTTTAGGGATTAAAAAGTGCTATTCTTTCTATCGTATTAACCTCCCCTCGATTCCAGGCATCGAAGTTGTCGCATGTCAAATGACAATACAAGGTAAAGAGCTTTGTATTGCCTCAATATATATTCCCCCCAGAGCACAGGTTGGGCAACGGCTGCTCTTTGATTTAATAGAACTTCTTCCCTCGCCACGTTTGATTTTGGGAGACTTCAACTCTCATGGCGTGGCTTGGGGTTCCCCATACAATGATAACCGCTCCTCTTTAATCTATAACCTTTGCGATGACTTCGACATGACTATATTAAACAACGGTGAAATGACACGTATCCCGAAACCTCCAGCGCGCCCAAGCGCTTTGGATCTATCCTTATGTTCGACGTCGCTACGGTTGGATTGCACATGGAAGGTAATCCTCGATCCTCACGGTAGCGACCATCTGCCTATTCTTATTTCAATTACTAACGGGTCAACTCGCATGCGACCAATTGACATTCCGTATGACCTCACACGAAATGTCGATTGGAAGTTATACGAGGAAATGATTTCAAAAGCGGTCGAGTCGATTCAACATCATTCACCACTTGAAGAATACAACCTCCTCGCGGGCTTGATTCTCGACGCCGCGTTGCAAGCCCAAACGAAGAAATATCCCGGCGTAACGATCAAAGAACGGCCTCCCACTCCGTGGTGGGACCAAGAGTGCTCCGATGTCTACACGCAAAGATCCGACGCGTTTAAGGCCTACCAGACGGGAGGTATACCTGGCGACTATTTACAGTATTCGGAGCTTGATACCAAGCTTAAAAGCTTGGCTAAAGCAAAGAAACGTGGATATTGGCGTCGGTTCGTGAACGAGACGTCGAGGGAGACATCGATGAGCACTCTTTGGAACACAGCCCGAAGAATGCGGAATCGCGTAACGGTCAACGAAAGCGAGGAGTCTTCAAGTAGGTGGATATTTGATTTTGCCAGGAAAGTATGTCCGGACTCTGTTCCTGAGCAAAATATTGTTCGCGATGCGTCTCCGGGCCACGACGCGATAGAATCACCTTTTACGATGGCAGAACTTTCAGTTGCCCTCCTGTCCTGTAACAATAACGCGCCTGGATTAGATAGAATCAAATTCAACTTGTTGAAGAATCTACCCGGCAATGCCAAGAGGCGCTTGTTGAACTTGTTCAATAAGTTCCTGGAGCAAAACATTGTACCGCAGGATTGGAGGCAAGTGAAGGTGATCGCCATCCAAAAACCAGGGAAACCAGCTTCTAATCACAACTCTTATAGGCCGATTGCAATGCTATCCTGTATCCGGAAATTGATGGAAAAAATGATACTCCGTCGTTTAGACCACTGGGTCGAATCAAATGGTCTACTATCAGAAACTCAATTTGGCTTCCGCCGTGCCAAAGGGACGAATGATTGTCTTGCGTTGCTTTCAACAGATATTCAGCTGGCGTATGCTCGTAAAGAACAAATGGCGTCTGCGTTCTTGGACATTAAGGGGGCTTTTGATTCCGTTTCTATTGACATTCTTTCGGGTAAACTTCACCGACAAGGATTTTCTCCAATTTTGAACAATTTTTTGCACAACTTGTTGTCCGAAAAGCACATGCATTTTACGCATGGCGATTTGGCAACTTTTCGCATTAGCTACATGGGTCTTCCCCAGGGCTCATGTTTAAGCCCCCTTCTTTACAACTTTTATGTAAATGACATCGACGAATGTCTGGCAAATTCATGCACGATAAGACAACTTGCAGACGACAGTGTAATCTCTGTTACAGGAGCCAAAGCTGCCGATTTGCAAGGACCATTGCAAGATACCTTGGACAATTTGTCTGCTTGGGCTTTACAGCTAGGTATCGAATTCTCTCCGGAGAAGACTGAGATAGTAGTTTTTTCTAGGAAGCATGAACCTGCTCAGCTTCAAACACAATTAATGGGTAAAACGATTTCTCAGGTTTTGGTACACAAATATCTTGGTGTCTGGTTCGACTCTAAAGGCACCTGGGGTTGTCACGTGAGGTATCTGATGAAAAAATGTCAACAAAGAGTGAATTTTCTTCGTACAATAACCGGACAATGGTGGGGAGCCCATCCAGGAGACCTTATAAGGCTTTACCAAACAACGATATTGTCTGTTATTGAATACGGGTGTTTCTGCTTCCGCTCCGCAGCAAACACACATTTGATCAAACTGGAGCGAATACAATATCGTTGTTTGCGTATCGCCTTAGGTTGCATGCAGTCGACCCATACGATGAGTTTGGAGGTTTTAGCTGGAGTACTACCATTGAAAAACCGCTTCTGGAGCCTGTCTTCTCGTATTCTAATCAAATGTGAGGTCTTGAACCGTCCCGTGATTGAAAATTTTGAAAGGTTAATCGAACTTAATTCTCAAACCCGTTTTATGACATTGTATTTCAATCACATGTCCCAAAATATTAACCCTTCTTCGAATATTCCAAATCGTGTCGACTTATCAAATACTTCTGATTCTACTGTGTTTTTCGATACATCCATGATAGAAGAAACTCGTGGAATCCCGGATCATTTACGCGTGCAGCAGATCCCTAAAATTTTTTCCAATAAATATCGAAACATCAACTGCGACAATATGTACTACACTGACGGATCACTTCTTGATGGGTCCACTGGCTTCGGTATCTTCAATAACAATTTAACCGTCTCCCATAAGCTCGATAATCCTGCTTCTGTTTACGTCGCAGAATTAGCTGCAATTCAGTACACCCTAGGGATTATCGAAAAAATGCCCACGGACCATTATTTCATCTTTACGGACAGTCTCAGTTCCATTGAGGCTCTCCGATCGATGAAAGATGTTAAGCACTCTCCGTATTTCCTGGGGAAAATACGGGAACATCTGAGTGCTTTATCCGAAAAATCTACTCAGATTACCTTAGCGTGGGTCCCTTCTCACTGCTCGATACCGGGTAATGAGAAAGCGGACTCTTTGGCTAAGGTGGGCGCAACAAACGGTGATATTTATGAAAGACCAATTGCCTTTAATGAATTTTTCGCACTTGTACGTCAGAATACGATCATCAGTTGGCAAAATGCTTGGACCAGAGGGGAATTGGGAAGGTGGTTACATTCCATAATCCCCAAAGTATCGACGAACCCGTGGTTCAAGGGGTTGGATGTAGGTCGGGATTTCATTTGCGTGATGTCCCGGCTTATGTCCAATCACTATAGATTTGACGCGCTCCTCCGTCGTGTTGGGCTCGGGGAAAGTGGTATCTGTGCCTGTGGTGAAGGTTATCACGACATAGAGCATGTGGTTTGGTCATGCCCTGTACACCGTGACGCCAGGTCTAAATTAATAGCTTCCCTGCAGGCCGAGGGTAGACAGCCGGCTGTTCCTGTTCGTGATGTCTTGGCGAGCCGTGACCTATCCTACATGTCCCTTATATACGTTTTCCTGAAATCCATCCACGCCCCAGTCTAGTCCCGTTCCCCTCCGTCTATACCCAACAAAACGACAAGAACACGTTTGAACCTTAAGCACAAAACCAGCAACCAGACCCCGCACAACAGAACCAGGACCCAAGGACTACGAGCCTCTGTCCCAACTCACGACATCGTGGCTCAGCAGAACGAATCCATACATGCCATTCGACGATTATCAGACGACCATTGAACAACAAAACACTGATTGGAAATCCCATGCTAGTTTTAAGTTAGACTTAATTTCAGCTCGTAGTCGGCAGCGAGGATAAAAAATTTGCTTTAGTTTTTAAGTCATCAGATATAATTGGCGCCGTTAAACATTAAATTGTATTTGTGCCGTGTCAAATAAATGTTATGTGAAGAAAAAAAAAAAAACCAATATAATATATCAAAATCCTCCAATAGTGATTAGCTCGTTTCTAAGCTTATTCTAGATTCGCACGCCTTTCATCGCATGAGGAAATAAAGCCGTTGGCGCCTCCCTGTTAATTACGGTCGTAAGTTTGGGTCCTGGGTGGAGTTGCCTCTCCGGTACAACAGCAGTGGCGGAACTAGACCGACCGAAAATGAATGAAAAAAAAATTGCTGCACCATGATCACAGCTGTAAAACAAAGTTAAATTGATGTCACGTCGTGGAAATGAGAGCTACTTTGTACACATTTCACGGTACAGGACCATCACACGGTTTTACGTAGATTAGTTTATTTTCAAATTTTTTTAAAACTTTCCCCTTTCTTAAACGCGCCGCTGAGATAAGGTAAAACATTTAGATTTATTTATATTTTGTGTTTAAATTAAACCAGCTCTTTCACCGAGTTCTAGAAATAATAATGACACAGGAATATATCTCGTATTTAAAAACCGTCATATAGAAATTTGTGCGGTGATCGAGCTTACTATTGGGAGTTTAAAAGGAACAAATTTACTATAGCTCCAACACCGTCTCCTCCCTCCTCTCTGCCCTTGCTCGTAAGATAGATAATATCCGATAATAACTATAATACCTCCAAGTACCGAAACAAACGATAGTCAGTTGAAAATTTATGAAAGGTGACCTCTTTTACTATGTCCCTATGATATAGCAAAATATCAAATGACACAGTAATGTCGCGAAACTATACCTCATATCCGAAGCTTTTGAATTGAAATTGGTACGACTATCGTGAAAAATATTTACAGTTTACAGAGTACAAATTCGCCCCGCCCTCTCCTACCCGCGATTATGATAAATCGTCATAGATCAAATATCCTCGTAGATAAATCTATACCGCAGACAGACGTCAAAGCTGAGTTTCAAATTTGTGTAAACATTTTTGTACTAGCAATTCGTTACCAGAGTTAGTGCTACCTGGGTGGTCCCCGTGGTACTGTAGTTAGCGATGTCGGTCGGCTAGCTCTCCCACACGGTTGTGATATCGGGTTCGACTCCCGATCGAGTCGAGGATCTTTTCGAGCTGGAAATTTTCTCGACTCAGCACTGGGGCACGGTGTATCGTTGTACTTATCCTACACATGCAAAATGTGCCAAAAACAATATCGATAACGAATTCTCTCTCAACTAATCTAGTTGATCGAGACCGCTATTAGCCCCAAGGCTAAGCGTGCGATATTGTTTTTTGTTAGTGCTACCTGTGACGCCAGCCTCAAAAAAATATATTGTAGCAATAAGGTCACCACGCGGCGCTAGTGTACAAATGGTTTATAATGCAATTCTCTTCAAAAATTTACACAGAATTTTCGATCAATGTTGTTCTTGCTTGGTCGTCTGTTTGTGTCCATACGATGATCGGAATTGAAGATTAAGAATTTCCTAATAGGTCAATGAAATAAAGCGTCATTTGTAATTTAGAAGGATGCACGATACTCGAAAACGCCTGTATATAGATGTATATTTCATGATGAACTTGTAAATAGTTTACGAATAATTCATTTTAATAACACCTCCCCTGAATACGACACAGGGATACCGAAAAAATCAATGTTAACGAAACAAATTTGAGAACCTACGTATCCAGCTTTCCACGAGCGGTAATGGCGCACAATTCACGCAGCCCATTTAGACGTCTACTGTACTGTACTGTCTGCGTCAAAAAGGGGTGCGTGCACTGTCCGCCATCACGGTTCTTTTGATCTAGCACAGATTGCCTCCGCCGTCTCAAAGTTTTTCGCAATAACGTCAAGGTTATCAATGTTGAACAACGTCCATGATAGCCCATCCTATCTCAACGTTCTGCACGCTTCGATGAGATTCGGGAGTGTCTCTGATACGCATAGGGTAACCGCTCCTATATTCATCTCAGTACCTATCAATCATCATCAACCTTTCAACCACTTGACAAAATCGAGAAGCAAATAGATTTACTTTAAATGAGAGAGAAATAAGATGAATATAGGTGCACCTGGCTGTTGAGATGAATAATGAAGCGATTACCCTACGTAACATATCTTTCGATCCAAGATAGCTTTGTTAAGTCGTTTCACTTCATCTGTAGTAGTCATGCATTGTTTTCCATAGCTGGTCTCGATCGATTACATACGCTGTATCATACGCTGCCATGAAGCCCATGTAGACGTGATGTGGGGACACGTTGTACTCCCGGCATTTCCGAAGAATCTTCCGGAGAGTGAAGATTTGATCCATAGTAGCGCGTGCTTATGTGGAGCCAGCTTGGTACTTCTCTACGAATTCTTTTGCTAAAGGAGAAAGACGCGAAGCAGGAATTTGGGAGAGACTTTGTAGGCGGCGTCGATCAGCGTCATGCCACGGTTGTTGCTGCATTGTAGCCGATCACTCTTTATATATATATGGGGCCATACCACTCCTTCCATCCATTCCTCCGGTAGTCTCTCTTCCTCTCAATGCCAATAAATTACACAGTGGACTAGAAGCCGCTTTGCCGTGTTTATAGGGTTCTGCCGGAAGCCTGTACTTACCTACGGCTTGTTGTTCTTTTGTGACTCAATTGACTCGTTTGATCTCCAGAATATCGGCAACTGGGACACTGTTATCGTTTGTTCGCACTTCAAGGTTAACTTTCTTTGGCGTCGAACACAAATTGCGTGACGCTTAAAATCTAGCTTTCAGACCAACTAACCCTATGTAACAATAAGTAACGTTCGATATGACTCCCCCCTCTTTAAAAATTACGTAACGTTGAATAACCCGACCTTTCCTAATTTTTAATTTAGAGCAAACATTACAGTTACGTAACTGTCTCAGCTACCTCCCCTCTCCCCTATGTAACAATAAGTAATGCAGGAACGTTGTCAATTCAATTTCTTGTGTGGTGGTCATGTAACCTCCAAGTGCCTTTTTAGGCTATGTTTGCGTGGAAAAAGGTGCTGCTAATCACCAAGCCTCATGAAGCTGCGAAGTTGATGCATCGTTGGCCGTTGCCGCTGGTCTATACATCACATTCTCACCAGCCTGGGCGTTGATATACCAGATAACGGTCGTGGCTCAAACAGCAACCTGTCTCCGCCTACAAAATTTAGCGACTTGCGGTTTTTGGGTTTACAAAGTACAAATTAACAATTTACGACTATTTTTTTAATTGTTGACAGTTGACGCAAGTGGAATTTTTGGGTTTTGTAACTATTCGTTGATGAGTTTTGATATTTAATAGATAAAATCTGTAAGTACCGTGAAATCACAAAACTCTCGACTGTCTCGAAATTTTTCGAAATTATTGTCAACCGAAGTCTTTTCACTGAAATGAGGTGTTATATTTCTTCAGATCAGAATGGTTTTACATAACACGAAACGAATTAGCTGCATGGCTTAGATCATATCTGTGTGACCGATCACTTCGTGTGAAATTGGCAGTATGAATCTCAACTCCGTTCATCAACTTGAACGGTGTACCTCAAGGAAATAACTTGGGGCCGCTGTTTTTACCATATTTTTGAATGATTACCTACAACCGTATTTCGTTGTGAAGTGTTGCCTTTTCTCGGGATTCCCGGGGACATAAATATTGATTTCTGGGATCCCGGGAATCCCGAGTTCCTCGAGAAATTTTGCAAGATTCAATAAAGTTTTCAATATAGTTTATAATTCTTTAAAACTAAATATTCTATCAAAACGCGAAATCACGCAAATATGTGCTTGAAATGACGGTCGATATTTGCACACTTCAATTATTTGTCAAAAATATTAGGCAAATATTTGCTTCGTATAATGTCGTTCTTCACCAGTAAGTTATCTTTTTTTTCCTTTTGGAGCTTATGACCACTGCTACCATTAGTTAGATATATTGTGGTATACTCCGCGTTAATATATATGCGCTGTAAGGTCGTTCCATCACCATGGGTATGAGTGACGGTCGCCATAGGACTTTACATTTCCCCACAACAAGGAATGCCCTCTTTGACGAAGTTACCTTTGTTAATTCAGCATTCCATACCACCTTAGACGTAAGGACACCTTTTCCAAAAATACGCTGTTTTTGCTGAAATATTGCGCAGAAAATTCTCAACTGAGCGATTGATTTTTTTCTTTGTTTATTGATAAAAATTTTCGAAACCTGTGAATTGATAAAAAATTTTAAACCCGTAATTTATTGCGACCAGAAATAAAGAATTTAATAAAACTTAGTCAATGTAGCTAAGGTCGCGGCTGCAAATTCACATAAAAACCTAAATTAATCCACCTAGCGGTCAGACCCAGCCTTTCTCATTCAAACTTATATCAAATTGTTATGAAGTTTGTTATTTGTAAGCTTGAGAGATGACTCGTTCGTATGACACTATTTATGTTCAAATAAGTCGTGTAATCTTTGAGATAATAGAATTTCGTTGTTTTATTAACAATTTAATCCATAACGGTTGCTTAAGTTCGATTATAATCAAATGAAATGGGAACGTATAGGGCAGCCAAACTTTGAAACCACGTGTTCAATCATAATTCATCAGTTAACCCTTAACTAGCCCGTTCATCTGATAAAACTATTGATCAAATCGGTTGTGTACTTTCTGAGATAATGAAGTTTCGTGATTTTCTCAATTCGGTACATTACAGACGAAGTTACAATTCGATTACAGTAAAATTCAATAGGGTGTCATGAGTCAGCTAGACCTTTCATTTGACACTGATTTCGTGAAAATCGGTTCAGCCATCTCTGAGAAAAGTGAGTGAGTTTATGTATTCTTCGGAATATGTTTCTTTTCATAGCTAGATTTCACATTTCTAAACATAACAGGCAAAGAAATAGTCCGATTGCAAAAAAATCAATAGGGTCTTATGGGGTAAATAGACCTTTCATATAACACTGATTTTGTGGAAATTGGTCCAGCCATATCTGAGAAACATGAGTGAAATTAAACAGTCTTCAGAAGACGTTTCTTTTCATAACTTTTGAACCACATATCCAATCTATATAAAATTCAAAAGTTAATGGTTTTTAAGATAGTTCAATTGATACCAATTTTATTAAAATCGGTTGTGTGGTTTCTGCGATATTGATGTTTCGTGACATTTACATTTTTAAACATAACCTCTAAAATAAAAATCCAATTACAATGAAATTTATTAGGGTCTTATGGGGCAACTCGAACTTTCATTTGCATATAATTTCATTAAAATCGGTCCAGCCATCTCTGGGAAAAGTGAGTGAAAATAAATATCGGCACATACACACACAACCACATACAACCACACACACACACACACACACACACACACACACACACACACACACACAAACACACACGCACACAAACACACACACACTCACACACACACACACTCTCACACACACACACACACACACACACACACACACACACACACACAGGAGAAAGGCAAAAAGTTAAAAAAAATATTAATTAGGAGTAAAATATTCGTGCTGAAGAAATAGCGAAATAAAAAAAATGACTTTGAATTTCGTACACTTCAATCACGTGCAATACCGGGAACGTACGAATAGCACAATACCAAATTTAAATTTTGTTGAGGCCATATGTTTTGATCAAAGCAGTTACAGTTTTAAATAGTCTTTGAATTTCGTTTCTTTTCATAACTTTTGAACCACATATCAAATTGCTATGGAATTTCTTACTTGTGAGTTTGAGAGACAACGCGTTCAAATGACACTAGATATGTTTAAATAAGTCGTGTGATCTTTGAGATAATAGACTTTCGTTGTTTTTATAATTTAATACATAACGGTTGGAATAAAAATACGATTATAGTCATATAAAATGGGAACCTATAGGAAAGCCAAACTTTTCATTTGACACTAAGATTGTTGAATTTAGCCCATAACGGCTGGAATAAAAATACGATTATAGTCATATAAAATGAGAACCTATAGGAAAGCTAAACTTTTCATTTGACACTAAGATTGTTGAATTTAGTCTAGCCATTTTTGGAAAAACGAGTGAATTTGAAAAGTCACCGGAACATGTTTCTTTTCACAATTTTTGAACCACGTGTTTAATCACTATAGAATTCATCAATTAACCTTTAACTAGCCCGTTCACTTGATACCAATATTGTTCAAATCGGTTGTGTACTTTCTGAGATAATGAAGTTTCGTGATTTTCATATTTTGATACATTTCAGACAAAGTAACAGACTGATTACATTGAAATTCAATAAGGTCTTATGAGGCAGCTAGACCTTCCATTTGACACTAATTTCGAGGAAATCGGTTCAGCCATCTCTGAGAAAAGTGAGTGAGTTTAAGTAGACTTCGAAATATGTTTCTTTTCAAAGCTGGATTTCACATTTTTAAACATAACAGGCAAAGTAATAGTCCAATTGCAAAATAAATCAATAGGGTCTTATTGGGTTATAAAACTTTTCAAATGACACTGATTTTGTGGAAATCGGTTCTGCCATCTCTGAGAAACATGAGTGAAATTAAACAGTCTTCAGAAGACGTTTCTTTGAATAACTTCTGAACCACACGTTCAATCTTCATGAAACTCAAAAATTAAGGGTTTTTTAAGTAGCTTGTTTATTTAAAATCAATTTTGTTAAAATCGTTTGAGTAGTTTCTGAGATAATGATGTTTCGTGATTTTCACATTTTTAAACATAACCTCTAAACTAAAAATCCGATTGCAATGAAATTCAATAGGGTCTTATGGGGCAACTAGACCTCTCATTTGCAACTAATTTCATGAAGATCGGTCCAGCCATCTCTGAGAAAATCGATTGAGATTGGGAGAGCGTTACACACACACACACACATACACACACATACGCACACACACATACAGAAAATGCTCAGCTCGTCAAACTAAGTCGATTGATATACGAGATTCGACCCTTTGGAGAACTTTTATACCTTTTGTTTTTCTAGTGATTGCTATACCTTTCTAGGAGAAAGGCAAAATCATCTTTGCAGGTTATTTACGAAGACATTTAAATGCTCAAAAACTCACTTATTTAGATTCGTATAGATCTGATTATTCACTATTCTATTTCGATCAGTCTAGGTCTTTACAGAAAACCGCCGAGTGGCCAAATGACGATAAAAAATAAGCAAAAAGACTTTGCTACCGTTCTGCAAACAAAGTTTTGAGCTAATATTTGCTATAGTGTAATGATATAAAATATATCGTCGGTTCCGTGCAAGACTGGGACAAATCAAAATATTACATTTTTGAGTTTTTGATGGTAAACTATTTCAAATACTGGTAATAACCCCCTCAATCCAACTAGTACTTATTCCTTATTCAAAATTCAGTACCAAATATAGCAAATATTTGCCTCGTTCAATGCCTGCCTAACACTCAGCTTACTCTTCAACAAACTGAAAGTATTGGACCTTCTAATTTCTTTTTTTTAGTTTCTGTCCCTAAACCTATTTTCAACAAAAGTCGATCGTGAATTTATGATGCGAATTTGAATAAGTTTTGTTGTTTAATTTGTTTTTCATACGAATTAATTATGAAGTTGTAAGAGATTTTTGGGTACCTTTTATTATTAAACTTTATTTGAAATCTCAATTTTACCATGAAATTATTTTTCCATTTCCGGTTCCCTGGAATTCTCGAGAAATGAGAGTTTTCATTCCCGTTTCCCGGGAATATTGCAAACACTACTATATCAGCATGTTTGTATACCTGGTACAATTCGTGATTCATGCGTCTGCGCCAAACTCCATTTTCCGATGAACCGCCAAGTATCGACCGCAGAACTTTACGCTCAAAAACTCCGAGCACTCGTCGATCAGATCTCTTCAGCGTCCATGCTTCATGTCCGTGAAGGGCCACCGGGAGTATCAGCGTCATATACAGAGCTTGTTTTGTGCGAATTTGCAAACTACGGAACCTTAGCTGGTTACGTAGTCCGTAGAAGGTCCTGTTTGCAGCTACAACTCGTCGTTTCACTTCACGCCTTATATTGTTGTCACATGTCACAAGCTTACCAAGAAAAACGAATTTATCAACCACTTCAAATCGTTCCCCATCTATCTCCACCTCAGCACCAACGCCAGGGGGACTTCCACGCTCTCTGCCAGCTACCATGTACTTCGTTTTGGTAGAGTTATTTACGAGTCCCAGTCTCGCAGCTTCCCTCTTGAAAGGCACGAAGGCCTCCTCCACGGTCCTACGGTCGATACCGATGATATCAATGCCGTCCGCAAAACCAAGGAGCATGTGAGATTTTGTGATGATAGTTGCAACAATCAAATCGATGACTCTTCTTATAGATTTATTTACGTATGAGGCCTTTCAACCAGTCGTTCAGCATTTGTTCATTCGCCCAGATCCTTAGTATCACCTGGTGGATCGCATCCAAAGATTTCTATGACCCGTAATACTTGGTAGCTTTGTATTGCTTTTTATGGCGAACCATCGATTCACTAGTTTGGCTTTCACATCAACATAGAGTCTAAAAGTTGAAACGATTTGTCCGAATTGCTTTAAGTAACTTGTAATGGCGTAACCCACAGAACTTGTCCGATGTCGATGCAAGCTTGTCAGTCTTGACACCCTAGGTCGGTGATGAAAGAATCATCAGTTCTATTGGAATTTCGTAATATGCAGTGCGGTAAGACTTTTATTGTAGTTTTTGACTAGTGTATTGTAGGTTCCCAATATAACTAATACTCTTTTCAGTAGCATATTCTATAATACTTTCAAATTGTATGAAAAATCATCCATAATTTGATTCTAATAAATTTTAATTGTGCTGTAGTTGATCATCAGTTAAAGTTAAAGTGGTGCACTAGATTTGTCAGTTTTCTTGCCGGAAACCTGTTTTTTTTTAACTTAAGATTAATCTCATTTACCCCATTAATTCGAATATGTTTCAAATGTTTTTGACTGTTCGCACTCAGTTGTTTTAAATTGTTTTCGTGCTCATGTTTTTACAGGATTTTTGTTAGCTTCCAATATATTAGCGTTTGCCCTTCTTTTGTGCATTTTTCATTACTCTAATATTTCTTTTTAGTTTTTGACTGTAGCAATTTTCAATGGTTCACGCGAAATTAATCCAAGCTGGAAATGCAAGCTTTGCTACGAATATTTTATTTTAGTTTATCAATTGTTTTTTATCAATGTCCTGTCAGATAGCTCCTGCTTAATCATTATCTAATTCTCGCTTCCAACACATATATTATATCACTCTTAACTTTATACATATTCACAACATTTTTATCATTCTTTTATTCTTATAAATTCCTCAAATTTATATAAGCGTTTGTTTATGTTTGCGTTATGAGTGATGAGGACTGAAATATGCTGTTTTGTCGCACACAGAAATACTCGACAAACTTTCTTCCCATTCGAATCTCATTTAGCGACTATCTGATTTGTTATTCTTTGTTTATTCAAAACTGTCATCCGATTCCCTAGACCGTAGGGAATCTAACGTCTCAGCCGGCATTGTTCCAGCCTGCCGTTACCCACGCAGTTCAAAGTAGCAATACTTGAAAATATTTATAGCTTTTTGCGGTTTCTTAGTGGCGACCGTAACAATACGAAATCACTTTAAAATGTATTCTATTCCTCACCAGTCGCCTACTGTGATACCATTTAGCCCATCCATTGAAACACAGAAGTCCTGGCCGCGCGATCCTTTCAAGCGACTGCGGCCTGGTCCTGTCCTGCTGCTGCTGCTTCGGTCTTTTGTGTTGTGTAACCTCGTTATCGATAGCCTATCATCTCGACAAAAGACAGACGGGTAGAGGAAGCGCCAGAAGGTTTCGTTGTTCGCAGTTTTGCCTTCTCTTCCGACGCCGTCATCGTCGTTGGCCTTCACAGACCGTCCTAACTAGAGAAACGGTTTTGAGAAGAAAGCCCGTCACTGACTTTTCTTACACAAACACCAATCGATCACATCGGCATCGGCCAGATCCCTTTTCCGGATGCTGTTGTCCTTTTTGTTGAGTGCGCTGTTCGCCCGATAGCGCTACAGACAGGCATCCTTGTGCTACTTTCCCTGGCGTTTGTGTGGTTTTTATCGCCCACCTTGTATCGGGTGGTAAATTTGATTGTAAACATTTCCTTTTTCGAGTCCTGCTCCAGACCAGACGCGGCCGGACCCTTCTCGGTTGAGTAGCTATTTCATTTCATTACAGTTTGGTGGGAGATTTCCCGCATAATGGGACCTTGTTTGCTGGTTGCTTACGACTTTTACCGTGGTTCCGATATACAACTGTTGCATTTTATAACCAGATTCGTGATTGATTGGGGTAAACGGACACGAGGGACATGCAATTTTATGGGGATATTTATTTTGAATGGTTTGAGCTTATCCTGCGCAAGGAATTACTATTATTTTGATATTTGGAAGAAAACTTCAAAATTTTCAATGAAAACTAAACGAGTTTTGACTGATCGATGTGTAGGAACCATAATTGTGTACATGATTGTGGTTTTTGAGTTTCGTAGATCGCAATATACGAGCAACGTAGGTACCGAGAAATAAAAATTACTTCGCGTCGTTCTTTTGTTCGTGCTCGAGATATATCACTAAAGTTACACGCGAAATTTAATTTGAATGCACAAATGCTTATGATTTTTTTTAAATGATTTTACAAAAACATAAACTAAAAAAAATGAATGATTTTTGTTACGAAGATTGCATAAAAATGTTACTGAAGAAAATAAAAAGTTAATGTACAATGGAATGGTTGTACAACTCGTCATTTCCATTATAAATTATCAGATGCAACATTATCCATCACCAACTGCAACTGCTACTAGTGTTGTGCAATCAACACTAGGGATCCGCAGCTTGTAGTTTCAGTACCAATGAACAGATTAGCATCATGCCGTTGGAAATATGATACTCTTCTATGTTCGTGCGAGCATTCTTTTGCATCATGGAATCGCAAGATAAACAAATCGGCGCAGAGAATTATGAGTAGCAGCGAATTCCAGAGGCAACACAGATCTATCAGCCCAAATGGATACAATAACTGTCAGAAGATTGGTGCAAAGCGATAGTTTAGAATGACACGCGCTGTGAAGTTAACAGTGGCTATGATTCTCTGAGCTGGCGTAAACTTTGAACACGCGCTAATGCTCTGGTAAAAATCCGAAATCAACTGAAATCAGATCAGTACTTGTAAAACAAGTTCCGGAAGATAAGTGTAATTTTTATATTAGATTTTCTAACCGCATACAATCACATTCACAGCGGAATTGCATAACACTGAGCCGTCATCCAACGGCAACTGGCAGTTTTCCGCCGTGTGGCGAAAGAACTCGGTCAAACATGCAGCAAGCGGTAGAAAATTAATAGGAAAAATCGTGATCCTCAAACTAGACCACGTGGCACAGCCCTGACTAATCATGCTGTGCGGATCGATCTTGCACAGTCAACTTCCACTCCAGTCGTAGCCTTTTTCCTCCCAGTCCGGCTTTGGATTTCGATTGAAAGGTTATCGAGCTCATAATTAATCTTTTTCCGATTTTGTTTTTCACTGCTTTTGTGCACCTTTTTCCACCATTCAACAAGTCTGATTTCCTTTTTTCCCGCTGCTCGATTCATATTTTGTAGCTATACATTGTTTTTTCGTTTCAGTAGCGCAGCCAGGGGTTATTGTTTTAGCGTTTTCTGGAAAACCCCCACTAGCGTGCCGCCACCGACTCGAGCACACTCCCACAAGTGCGGCTTTCTTGGTGCAATTCGCTTATCTTCCGACTCCAATCTGTGGCCAATTTCTTTTTGTTCGGAACCACACTCCACAGGAAGGTCCCGATTGCCGACTGCATGGTGGACCAAAATGCAGTTCCATTGTTGTTGTTTCGCTCGACGACGATGCATATTTGCACCATCTCGTGGCAAGCTGGATTCCCGCGCGCTTTATATCTTGTTTTAATTTTGATAAATTTAGCGTGAAATTATGTTGAGTGTAACATGTATGAGGTATGACCAGTCGGAACTGCGGATCGAAGAGGCGGGCAAAGAAAGTTACAGAGAGATAAGAGATTGTGATCTATGGGGATTGTCACAGCAGGCAGCGTCACGAGAAATGCATGATGGGAACGAGAATAACCTTGTTTCGCGGCGTGTTCTGTGAATCTTTCCTACCATGTCTTCTCGCTTAGCTCCATTCTTACTGTGTGTCTCTGTCCCACAGCCATCGAACAACCAAGCCAGTTTGTGTAAAGCCGCTGGCGTTGCAGTCTGTTGACATTACGGCTGTCGACACAAACGGGCGACCAGAACGTTAGCCCCGTTGCAAGCAGCCAGCCATTCCCTGGTGGTGACTGTTATGCAATTGCACCTGCTCCGTGGGAATCAACTGGCCAGATTAGGTTGGGTTAAATGACAACGTGATTGAGCAAATTCGTACTCTCAAAGGGTTTACAATAACAGTTGTATTCTAATTGACCGTTCATTGTCCATAATTACTCTCCTCTTACTACCTAATTATATCCTAATCATGGCATATTTGAAGTAACAAGCTATAAAATAAATGAAAAAAGTGTATTCCAAAAGCTCAAACCGAGAAAAAAGGAAAAATTATAGCTATTCAACCATTCCTATGAAATTTGGTGCCCATAGTCATTAACAACACGCGTCAACTTGCGTTAGAGTTCGCATAGAAATTGCTCGCCGGGGTCGGTGCGCTTCAACATTCTGTTTACAAGAAACTCATGAGGGTCTCTGAAAAAAATCTAGTGGCTAGGGACACCAAAATTCATAGGAATAATGATTGAATAGCTATAATCTTTCATTTTTTCCGGTCTGAGCTTTTGGAGTGCACGTGTGTTGACCAGTGTAATCAATTTTTCAAGTACTGGACATTTTGTAATTGTTATTTAGTAACATGTTGGTTCTGGCCATAGTCTTATGGAGAATTCAAATATTTAACTCGATATACAAAGAACTGCGTATAAATGCAGTTCGTCGAAGTATTACACTCAAACCCACGAAAATTACCAACCGATTGTCCGAATTATTGTCACAACCAAAAAGCTACAAACAAACAAAAATAAATATCTGCGATGGAGGGTTTGTGTGTCAGACGGGTGTAATTTCAAAAAAAAAATACTACAAGGTATACAGCCCTAGGGTTGTATGAAATGGTGACGTGGGACTAAACATTGTAATTAGAGGATTTTTTGTAACAAAACATACAGAGTCTGCAGACAGAATCAATGTGTTTGCTCAGCGACTGTACGAATTTTTATTTTTAGCCTCCTCTGGAAATCAATTATTGAAATATATTCAACAAAACTCGAAAGAATATTGTTTATCTTTGGCATGTTTTTGACAAGGCCTTGTGCCATATCGTGCTTATTGAAGAAGCACCAAGAATTTCTCGTAATGCGTCAAAGTCAGAATTAACTCTATATCCTTAAAAACCAAATACAATAATATTTACATTATGATAATGAATGGTTTTGTCTTATTTAACTCTGATTAAATCATATCTGAAATATGGATCTTACTTTCAAAAAAATATACAATCCCTTTTACAAAGGTTCATTAATTGGCAAACATAGGAAGATATGTTAAACAAAATTATTAACAAGTTCCAGCAAAAAATCGTAGCAATCAACAATTCCAGTACCGCTGCAGTACGAATAGAAGTGTGCCGCTGAAATGTACGAATAGAAGAGTACCGCTGCAATCATAGACGACGAGAGATCTGTGGCTCTTTACTACACTGGTACTGATGCTTTTACCGGCATATTTTCTTTCAAGACATCAGTTTTTATTAGGTTCTGAAAGCAGGTTTAGAAATTGTTCAAGAATGGGAATTGTTTCAAACTTTTCGAAAAACTTTTACCTTCGAGACATCATATTAGTCTAAGCTCATGGAAGCAAAAACAAATTGACCTATTGGGACGGGGAAACTCTGTCAATTTTCATTTCAATATTGATACAGAGAATATCACAGGGAACGGATGGTGTCCATTCACGTCGTCCGTGCTAGGAATGCTCGCATGTAATTGGTTCATTGTTCGCGTGAATTTGTCATCGAAACTTTTTAGCAATTCGACCGCTTAGCAATGAAATTAGAATGGTGACGGCTCTCTTTAGTTTAAGTTTAACCTGTATGAATAGACCTAGATTATTGAGAACTAAAGCAGAGGGTCCAAAGCCCCCCTGAAGGAGGATGGTTGTAATAGCTCTTAACCATGGCTATTACATAAAAATCTAATAGTTAAAGCCCTTAAGCTAAGATGTTAAGTAACTCGTGTCGAGAAATGAATGATGAGGAGAGGGGGGATCGAAAAATGGAATACTTGGCGCCTTCCACAGTAGTCAGGCATGCCAATGGTACAGTTTTTTACTGTCTGCTGAGGGTTTTCGTCCCTGTTGCTGTTTGTTCTAGATACCTGTCGTGCTGGCAGTCCGAAAGTTATATTGAGAACGTATTGGCCACAGAGCATCACAAAAGGAAACGAAAAATGTACTCCGTGTATCGAATCGGCTTTATTTGAAGGATATCTTTGGGATTGCGAAAGTAGAAAAGAGAAGAAGTTGATTTTTATACAGACGGTCGTGTCCGCACTACACAAACAGCGCATGTCGGTAACAGCCCGAATTTTTATTTGCCTATGTGAATGTCGGGTGCGGCTGTAAAAAAAGGCTGTGGGAAGAAGAAGCGTAAGGACTGCTCGGCACCTTGCCGACAGCCTTCGTGCAAAGAAAAGCAAACTCGGCTATCGAGCGTCTGTGCGCTGAAGTTGCCAATATAAAGCAAAACTTCATTGCGGTCAGAAGGCCGAAGCCCTTAACTGGTAAATCGAGACGTTTGGTGCTACCTCGCTGCTGCTGTGTACTGTGATTTATGTACTGGCGCAACCCGCTACTGCTACTACCGCAAATCGCTACGCTGTAGCTCTCTAGTTATACTATTCTGTCGACCTTTTTAAGGAAAGGCAGCGAGCGATCAATCAGAGGACGTAATTTTCGTTTCAACTAGGCTTGACAATTATCAATAGTACAATAATTCGCGCAATCAATCAAAAATTTTCTACATTTGAGTGGATGCGTGTATAATTTTCCACTCAATTGCTGCAAAAATGAAAGCAATCGGTTGAAAACAAACCGATTTATTAGCATTTAAAAAAGGACAATTGTTTGGGAACAACTCCAAAGATTCCCGGGGTCGGTTCTGTTTTCTTAAGGTGGACTGTATCCGAAAACCGTAAACGTGAACAATTTCTCCTGGCGGCAATTTCACTTTATTTCTGCTAGAAGCACCGTTGCTTCTCTTGGGGTTTTTCGCTACCAAAATGAATGCCACTTCACTATCCGAAAACTACAATTTTATTCAATCACAGTATTTCGTTAGCAAACAACTTTTATTCAACTAACTAAATTATATATTTTCTAATAATTCAAATTTTGGGTATTCAGCATCCTAGCTGTTTCCTGGTGCAAGTAGTGGGTTGTAATGGCTCCTTCCTCCGTCGTCTGGTTGGTTTTGTTCTGCAGCATACGCCACCGGCGCCAACGAACTCCGCTCCTCCTCAGGTGAAACATCGCGAAACTCGGCCGCTGTCAGCTTTCGGATATTGACCTCGATGATGCACTGGTGATGATGACAGCTCTGCCGCGTGTTGTTGATTGTCACCTCACGGCCCGCCCATGCAGCAAATGTTGTTAAATACCGACAGGGGTGTGTCGGTGGGTTTTGTGATATTCACTATCGAAGTTGCCAACATCCCCTTTTCGTTAATAGTTTTCCTATTTACATCCCTATGTGGTAGGCTGAAGAAAAGCGTAGTTCTACGTCAAAAAAAATACAAAAAAAATTTAAATCAATTTTATTCACTTTTCCCACGATGGATTTTTAAAAACCGGTTGATTTTGAAAGGTATAAACCCAAACTAACTTTTGGTGAAAGAAAATCCGTGGTACATTAAAGTATGATAATCCGGCATTTCGAACACACCGTGCGGCGTTAAGGTAGTCGAAAAATTTGGCTATCTTGGCTCACTGTTTATTTCGGACAACGATCCGAGTCGTAAGATCCGGAGGCTTATTATTTACGGAAGTCTTGCCTACTATGGGATACACAAGCATCTGTGGTTGAACAGACTTAGCCCTCGAGCAAAGTGTATCCTGTACTTATAATACCGGACAAAATTGTGTAGAAATATGCTTTTTAAATGAGCTCTCGGCTACCGAAAAAATTAGCGTGAGTGATTATTTACATCCTTGGTTGTGTGCAAGGTCGAGGGAGAACTATATGAAGCATTCTACATTACTTTCATTGTTGCAGTCAGAGTGATCGCAAGTGATGAGTTTGAAGCAAATTTCTATTTTGACGCAGCCCTACGTCCTACTTTTTACAAAAAAAAAATAGATTTTAAAAAATGAGCCTTTTTAGACAATTGATTCTTAATTTTTCTTTTAACTTTTTTTCAGAAATAAATATTTTTTTTTAGCGTATATTTTTTTCTGAAAGACAAATTTATTATCTACAACTTTGCGCAAGGCGTCACACCAATCAATCAAACAGTTTTGGCCCTAAAAATATTTGTTATCATCAATACCTTCCCAAAATAGCATTTTTCAATAGCTTCTCGAAAATTAGTTGTGTTCCAAAAAATTAAACTAATAGCAAAAAATGGCATTTTTTGCATATAGAAACGTCTATGCAAAGTTTCAGCCAAATCAAATATGAAAATTTAAAAAAATAATAAAAGTGGGTCATTTTTTGTGAAACTGTTCAAAATTGTGAAATTATCCTTGGAAGAGGAGAATAAGATTGTCATGACGTGACGCGCTTTATTTAGTAGAGGTAATTGATGTGTAAAAAACGTTACAAGAAGGTAAGGATAAGTTAGTTTAGATAAAATCTTACGTGAAGCACATAATAGATGTTGCATAACATGAGTGGACGAAACATACATCTCTTTTCGTGTTGGCAAATAGTGGAATTGGACTTAGTCACGCTACAAAACATCTCGTTGCTGCTCAGAACGAAGACAATTGAATTCTTCTCGTATCGAATAGAAATAAATAGGAGGAGGAACCGTACTCTAAGCTACGTTACAGTTTATTACGCTGTTGCGTGTTGCATATTGCAGTTATGCGGCTGGCACACAGCATTCTTTTCATGTCGGATGCAAGCAGATAGCAGAAGGTGCCGCATTTTCAGTTACGCAATGTTGTTGCATATTGATATTTAATATCAAATTTGGTTGAACCAGAAGCAGATCTTCTGGACAAAACGCATCTTAAAGGGTGATTTTTTTGCTAATTGGTTTTTCGTGTATTCAGATTTGACAGTTCACGCGTGAATTCTGACAGCTATCAAAGTCTAATGTACTCAGTTTGGTTTGCCATTTGCCAAATTTCGTCCTATGTTATTAATATGTGGTATGTTATTAAGCAAAATCGCCGCACTTGGATCGAAGAGCAACCAGAGGCAATACAAAAATCGCCAATGAACCCAGAAAAATGCACGGTTTGGTGCGGTTTACACGCTGGAGGCATCATTGGTCCGTCTTCAAAGATGATCAAAATCACAACGTTTCGGTCAATGGCGCTCGCTATCGCGCGATGATTTTTGATTTTTTTTTTGCCAAAAATGGAAGAGCTGAGTCTTGTTGACATGTGGTTTCAATAATCAATCAATGGACATATTGCGGAATGAGTTTGGTGAGCAATTCATCTCACGAAATGGACCGGTGAATTGGCCGCCTAGATCATGCGATTTAACACCGCTAGAAATTTTTTGTGGGGCTACGTTAGGTCTCTCGTCTATGCGGATAAGCCAACAACAATTCTAGCCTTGGAAGACAACATTACACGCGTTATTCGCGAGATACCAGCCGAAATGCTCGAAAAAGTGACCTAAAATTGGACTTTTCGTATGGACCATTTAAAACGTAGCCGTGGCCAACATTTGAAAGAAATTATCTTCAAAAATTAAATGGCATAAACCAATTTATCGGCTCAAATAAAGATTTGATACAGTTTTGTAATTTTTATGCGTTTTTTTTTTTTAAGAAAAACCAAATTCCTAAAAAATCACCCTCCATAATTTATCGTCGAATATCGACCACTGAATGTTTTTCCATGTTTTTCCATCTGTTTTAATGCTTTGAAGATTTTTTTTCTGTGTGGACTTGCCAACTGCAACCAGAATCGTTGATCAATTGTGAGATATGCCCGGGTGTTTGCTGTATCATGCACATATATAATTAGCAAATGCGCTTTTGAGAAGTGGCATGCTTATTATTTTATCCGTGCTTGTAAATAATATGTTTTAACCCTTCTATTACACGCTTACTGCTCTAACATCGTTCCGCATATCAAATATCACCAATTTCAGTTCCCTGAAGTAGTTTCGTTGAACGTCCTTCTAGACAGTTTTATTTTACACCAAGGGATTATAAAATTTAGCGTTGAGTAGGGTAAGTTGAGGTGGAGCCTGAGAATAAATCCATACTTAGGTCATTTTTGACTTCGAATGGCCTGATTCTACTAAGATTCTAACCCAAGACCATCCGGTTGACGAAGCGGACTCTGTAACTTTGCGGCTACGCAGCTCTCTCATGCGTTGGAGATAATCGAAGGTTCCCAAATCAGTTTTTGTCTAAAAATAGCTTTCGGCATTAAAAACATCAATTTAAATACTATTAAACCTATGTAATTCTTTAATCCTATAAATAAATAATCGTTTTCATTATTGCTAGATTCTAAAGTTTTAAACCAAAACTTGTTTTTGTACAGTAAAGAAGTAATGTTGAATTCGGTAGCACTGCAGTCCCTCTGGTCGTGAGGTGAACTAACAAAGCATTCGTCGTATATTCGAGTTCCGACTCGGAAGAGATTTTTAGTGTCTGTTAGATCCTAGTGTTAGCCCGCGATTGTGCCCTGTACACTAAAATAGTCTGTAGAGTTCCGAATCGGAATGCAAAACCAAGGCTTTGCTTTTGCTTTTTGCAGTGCTTACTTAGATTACCAATGTTGTATGTTATCTACAACGTCGGTAGCCTACTATGAGGTTATGCGACTACGATCCTTCACGAAAATCATTAACAGTAGTATGAACATGAGAGTAATGGGAAATGAATTTGGGAGCGTCGTTGGTCGATCGCATAAGAACAGGTAGATAAGTGTATAAAGATTGTACTCGTTTCCCGGGTTCGAAACACCGTGAATTTTATCGGCTTGGATTTCAATTGCTTTGTTTCGGTGAGATATAATTAAACAAATACGCTATTCGACAACGCACAGAATGAGAATGGTTAGAGGTTAGACGGATCCAAATTCCACCGAAAAAAAAATCAATTAAAATCCAAGTAGAACGATTGTACTCGCAAAAACTTCTTTTAGGTATAATTATTCATTGCATAGGTCAAAATTGATACAATTTGAAGTAAAATTAGTTAAGATTGTTGTTTACTTACTGTACTTTGTTGGCTAACGGACCGTTCACCGGTCTAGGGCCGAACGAATTAGCGATGTCCAGCTTCTTCTGCGCAGCCGTTCTTCAGTCTTTCGTACACCATCGTGCATCTTCTTCCTCCGCGCACATCCACCGCGTGCGAGGCCTACCACGGAGTCGACGGCCTTTTCCTAGTTCTCTAATAAAGATAGCTTCGGCGGCTCTCTCGTCATGCATTCTGTCTACATGTCCAGCCCACTGAAGCCTGCCCCACTGTATTACCTTCACTATATCAGCATGTTTGTAACCTAGTACAATTCGTGATTCATGCGTCTCCGCCACACTCCATCTTCCAATTTACCGCCGAGTATCGATCGCAGAACTCTACGCTCAAAAACTTCGAGCACTCGTCGGTCAGCTTCCTTCAGCGTCCATACTTCATGTCCGTAAAGGGCCACCGGGAGTATCAGCGTCCTATACAGCGCTAGTTTCGTGAAAGTTTGCGAACTACGGTTACGTAGTCCCGCAAACACTTCAAATCGTTCCCCATCTATCTCCACCTCAGCACCAACACCTCAGGAACTCCCACGCTCCCTGCCAGCTACCATGCACTTCGTTTTGGCAGAGTTAATGACGAGTCCTAACCTTGCTGCTTCTCTCTCGAAAGGCACGAAGGTCTTCTCCACAGCCCTACGGTCGATACTAATGATATCAATGTCGTCCGCAAAACCAAGAAGCATGTGAGATTTCGTGATGATCGCACCGTTTCTGCGGAACGGATCAATCGGCAAAGACCTACCGAAATGACTGCGACGTGACTGTGATAAAAGCGTTTGAAAAGACCTACTCAATCCAGAGGTGAGCTGACAGCGGAAGAAAACTGAGAACGACCGAGTCTGTGAAGGCAAGGAAGGTGGGGATTACTTTAAGCACAATCCAAGTAATGGACGACGAGACCTACATTAAATCGAGCACTAAACAGATCCCCGGCCTGCAATTCTTTGTCGGCTAGCACCGCCTAGATGTGCTAGAGAAGTTTCAGAAGAAGACGGTCGACAAACTTGCCTAGAGGTTCTTGGTATGGCAGGCAATCTGAGTGTGCGGCAAATTCAGCAAGCTGACTGTAAAAACCGGCACCATCAACGGTCCCATGGTCCTACGAAGGTGATACTCTAGTTTGGCCGCTTCTTTTTAATATAAGTATTTCGAAAACAAGAGTGCTATCTTAAAAAAAATATCGTCCAACGCTAACTTGATAGCGGAAGACCCAAACTAAGCCAAAAAAGTGTTAAGCAAAGTTGTTAAAATTGACCTAAATTTTGTTTCAAAAAGTCGATCGAAGGATATTAGATCTTCTTAAAACAGTCTATGTAAAAGTGAGTGTGTGCTCGAATATATGTTCCATCATCCCTTCGGAACGTTTGATTCATTCTTCACCAACCTTGAGTAACCTTTAGTAGGGTTTACAAATAAGAAGCGGCCCTAACAATTAAGAAGACGCTCAAGTTTCTAGAAAATCTTGTAGGTTTCGGAGCAATCATTGATATAGTGGTGGAGTTGTTAGAGAAGGAAGGGGTACAAAATACAAAATACTACATTTTTTGTTTTGTAGCCTTAACTATATAAGTTAGAAAACGATCTTGTAAAAATGGTAGATAAGAGTATTGCAAAAATGATGTTTGAGGTTTTTTATATTTTTTAAACAAACTTGCCGTAGATGAGTTTCGCTCATTGTGCCAATTTCAGGCGTGGACAGACACGAAAGCATAATATGCAGGTTGTCTTAAAATTCCTGCGATTAGATTTTTTTCCTCGTATCTATTAAACGAAAGTGCGAAACCATTAACATTGCATACCGTGAACTTTATGATTCAGCAGCCGTCCTAAATCGTGGGAATCACAACCACGACGAGCACGGCAAAATTATCACCTGCTGAGTGTTTCATATGATGAATTCCCTTCTTGTGAGTTGCGTTTGCAGTTTCGCACCGTAAGGTTTATTGCCTAAGTCTAAATCTGAACTTTTGCCCCATTTTCACTAACGCTGGTAAGCTGCTCAAGCCCACCAGCAGAGCTGAGTCATACTGGTTGTGAGTATAGATCGGAGGCTTAGGGACTTTGAATGTTAAGCTGGAAAAAAGTTAAGTGAAAAGGAAAGCGTTTTAAATTCAAATCAACTTTAACTTAAGTAAAATTTAAAAATAAATAAAATTATTTATAAAGATTATGCAGTTTACAGTTGGTTAAACAAAGGCTTAAGGTAAGGGGAGGGCACACCTTTAAACCTCCGAAAAAAAATCCATGTACCAACTCCCTGGCAGTGCACACACACATTACCGTGCGAGTTAGAAGCGACACGATGATGAATTAGTGATGCGTGAATGCCTGCTATGAATCTCATCTTTTTGCTTGGTTCTTTCATCTCCGTATCAACAATCCTTGCCGTCGTATAGTATGCTTTAAACTACCGTTACCATTGAAGGGCGGCAGTGCAAGGAAACGAACCGGAATGTGAAGGGGAAATTAAAGGATTTCGTGATTTCTCGTTTTGCAGTACATTCTTACACAAATAGGCTGATCTGATGATGCTCTCGAGCACGGCTGATTACATCGTCAAGTGAGTGAACAGGCGAATCAAAACAGATTTTTTTCCCTAGACTCGACCACCGATTTGCACCGGATGTGGGAGCTGATCGATTATATTCCCGGTTGAGATGAACAACAAAAGGGTTTTTTTACCATTAAGTAGCATCAGTATCTTGGCAGGGAGGGTCTGAATGGATTGTGGCAGATAATTTGTATTACATATTTGTATAATAGCTTAAGCTTGGTTCGTAGTTAGCAATGGATATTTCAGTGCTTGCTGTAATGCGTCTGGCTACAATTAGTATAATCATATTTTTTTACGTTCAACTACATAAATCGGACATCTCAATAAAATCTTGAGTCCGAGTTCCAACTACCAAATTTAATTAAATTGCCACACGATCCGTTAGATCCGAACAATTGAATCACGTTGTAATGAGACTCCTCTAATACATTCCTCTATCAGATCGTACGGTTAATTTCAGCGCTACCCAAATAGGAAAAAAAAACTTCTTAGCGATCACTTGAAAGCGCACGCGATTGCGGTTTTTCACTTGTTCTCCCCAGTTAAGTAAACGGCTAATTTTAATTACGCTTCGAACCCCACCACAGCTCCGTCAGTCCTATTTCCTTACCCGCCTATGGCATGTTTGGTACGCTAGTAGCAAGTAGGACCGGCAAAAATAGAGATCTAATTACAGCTTCAATTCACCCAAAAAGAGCCCTTGGAGAGTGGTCTCAGTGCTCTGCACTTGAGCCGTAAGATGACCAAGCAGGAAAAAATGTGAAGTTGCTCATCGCAGTCGCGATAGGTTTTCAAGGCGCGAAAAAAGAATGCCAAACATGTCGAGTTGTACTTCATACCCGGCGTTCTCTTCCCCTGTTCTGCCGGGACGATTGTTGGCAATTTATTTCCACTTGTTTTGCCTAAAGAAATTCCTGTTCATTTTTCCGATAGAAATTTCTTATTTTTACTAGAGTGCTGTTGAGTAAAAGTAGTTGTATTGATCTATAAGGTTTTCATAACAAATATCAGCAGGAACTAACAGCGCTAATTCGTTCTGTCACCCACGTGGACGTTTTTTTTTTATCCGACATTCTCGACGGATGGCTGCGGTTCAAAGCACCCGTTCCGGAAGCAAATGTGTTCGCACAGGCTGCTTGTCTACCGCTAGCCAGTTGCTAAAAACAAAACCTGTATCCTCATAACGATCATAAACAGAACGATAAAGAAATATGAAAACCTATCAAACTAATAAAAAGAGTTAAAATAAGACACGCTTTCTTGGCTTTGCTGAAAGAAAACCACAGCCCCCGTGTGGCGGCGAGTGCAACGGGTTGATCACACGAGCGGTTCTGGGAGCAAAAAAAAAAAATACAAAACAGAAAAGGGGACTCAGGCGATTGGTGGCAAATATCATTTTTGAACAGGTCTCGCACCTGCCGGCTATAAAGTATCCGTTGCAGCGCACCGATTAACAATATGACAAACGATCGAGAATGTCGTTTTCTTTTCGGACCAACAGTAGCAGCAACTAGCAAGCGAAAGGATTCGATACTGTCCCGAAAATATATCTATTCACGAATGTCGTTAGAGAAATGGGTTCATTTTCGCCTTCGGAACCGTAGGGCCATACTTCCTGCAATATTTATGCGTTTCCGCTGTTGGAACTGGATTGAATACATTTCGTGTTGAGTTACTGACGAACGATCGCTTAAGAAGGAACGAATTCCGAAAGCGTTTTTTTTTTTTTCAAAAGGCAATTTCATATCATAACAGGAATTCCAGCGATGAGTGAGAAAATGTTTTATATCGTTATGTAGATTATTAATGTATAACGGATATAATCTCGAAAATTAAAAATAAACTAACCATTTTAACGTCGACTATCTGATCAACACGCGAAGTTTCACGGTGTTACAGATTGTGGCTTGAGTTTGAATAGATAGGTGAAGTGTTATTAGACAGATTTAGCGCCGTCTCGTCTGTGGAATTGAGTTCCCCTCGCAATGAAATGAAACAATTAATATGGAATTTGAATTGACCTTTACAATAAAACACGTATGTCGATCACCGTTATGGTAAAAATCACAGCTAATTCCATAACGCTGAGGGCTTTGTCACCCCTCTATGCTACAGTGTCGCTAGTTCTAATGGGCTAGACACATAGGCGCCTTCTTCGGGAGGACAACATAATCTATCACAGCCCATTTCACTAAACTGAGTCGCACGCTGCCTCGAAATCTATGAACAGATAGGCAAGGTGCTAGTTATTTTGGCTTGCGGTTTTTAAGCTCGTCAATAAAAGTTATGATCACTTCCTATGTTGGTAGCTCCACATATATTTTTGTTTTGAAACCCTTGCTTCTCACTGTTTAACAATGTCCGCGATCTTGCAACGAATAACTCATTTTTCGATCCTTTAGTAAAACCTTTTTTTCATTCTCTTTTTATTCTTTGCCGGTCGTGGTAGCTATAGGGTAAACAAGGCAGCCTGTGCCAGTTCGTGAAGTGCTCGGACTCGGATTCCCAGTACCGAGTTGCCAATTATTATCCATGGTAAAAGAAAATTTAGGTATGCTACTACTCAGAGCTTGACAAAGTCATTTCCAATTGACAATTATCAGGTTATAGTAACGCTTTGACCCGTCGCTTTCAATTGAAAAGCTTTCGTATCATTTTCGAACACTTCGTCAGTCACATGACACCAGGTCGAAAGCTCTTGCTGTGATTCTGACAAATGAAGGGCTTGAAATTGATACAAACGCTTCTCAATTGAAAGCGGAGATTATCACCATCACTCTCACATGACGATTCTCATTTTAAAAAGACAATGAGCGCTGTTGGAGAAAAAAGGCTTCCATACAGTATTTCACGCATATAGGAGGAAATGTTGATCGGAACTTGCGTAACTTATCTATTGGATGCCATTGCCGTTCTAACTACGAGGGAATACCTTTTGCTATTCCTCGCAGTACATTTGACAGAGTCTAACATCGAAGATACGAAATCGTCAAACCTGATACGAAAACGTCAATATCGTTCGGATTGTTTTTTTTTTTTAATTTTTTTGCTGTTTTGTTTGGGGCTTAGCCCTTGCGCTTCTTAAGTAGACACAAAGGATCTGGTTATTATCCAAAAAAAGTGGTGTAATCTAAGTAAAAAACTCTTTTTAATTTAGATATGAGCTTTCCGTTCAAAAATAAAGGAACGACGAGATTTTTGTATCTATAGCAAACACAAGCAAGAAAACAGAAAAGAGCAAAAACATCAGATTTGACGTTTCTATGTTGTACTCGATGTTGTAACTCATAGCACATTCCCTCGTCTAACTACGGCTTGCGGTATTAGAAAACTACCATCAAACGATGCGATGTGGTGCTAATTTCAATTGAGACCAACGTTGCCAGTATGCCAGATAAATCTGTGTTTTGCCAGTTTTATGTTTGCGCGCTAGACAAACAGATAATCCTCAGAATCTGCCAGAATTTTGAAAATAAGCTAGATTTCATCCGCGTCGTCTCGCAAAAAGGTCATTACGGCGAGATGGGTCGTGGCTGGCCTTAAACTACCTACACCTGGCGAGCAAAAAAAAACACTTCAATTCTGACAGGAATTTTACTCAAAAATGAGTGCCAGATTTTTGACAGACTTTTTATTTTCGTTTTGACAGATTTTATTTAAAACTTAGTGGCGACGCTGGTTGAGACGCTGAAGGAAAGGAAAGAGTCTCTCTCTCCGTCGATTGAGATAGTCATTATTTTCCTTTGAAACGATCCGATGAACAACAGACGGGAAAGAGAGAAAGAAGTGATTCGTTGACAGTCAGCTCACTGGCATCCCGCCATGTTTCGAGGACTAACATCTCAGCGTGTGTGTAAACGAGATAGCATATCACCGTCACTTTTCATAGCATAACATAGCATCTGTCAATGGGGCCCGCAAATCGCGGATCCGCAGCGATGTTAGCTGCGATGAAACAAAGCAAATAAGATAGAGATGCCAGCTAGTTGTTGACAGCCGAAAGGTATCAAGTGAAAATGAAACTGTTCGAATCGAAATGACAGCGCGGGTATATCAGTTTCATTGTTTTGTTTCGAAATTGTAGAGCCCTGATACTACATATATTTGATTCAAGGAATGACAGCAGAGCGGGGGCCTAGTGTGGTTGGTAACGTCTCCGCCAACCACGCTCGACGCCTGGGTTCGAATCTCACCGCCGACATAGGTGTCGATGGTTGTGAGGTGGCGTGATCCACTCACAACCAACCCAACTGGTCTAGATTCAATCCTAGCCGACACCGGGAGATTTTCTGAGGCGAAAAATCTCTGGGATCACGCCTTCCATCGCATGAGGAAGTAAAGCCGTTGGCGCCGGTCCGTTAATAAACGGGTCGTGAGTTAGGGACCTGGGTGTGGAGTCGCCTCCCTGGGCGTCGGTAATTGGCCACAACAGTGGCGGAAATAGACCGACGGAAAATAAGCGAGAATAAAAAAAAAAAAAAAAAGGAATGACAGCAATTATTTTTTGAAACGTGGCGGGGAAATCTGCCCTGAGAAGATGTGGTTTGGGAATGAAACTAGTAGAGTGATGCTGGTGTAGTTACACTACCTGCAGAGGTGTCGTCCATTAAGATCTTGTAGGCGTACCCCTTGGATTCGTATTGGCCTTCGCGCATTACCTGTCTAAACAGGGCCTCTTTTTGGGCCGATCTTTCAGAACCGAATGCTGTGCGGTGCTCAATCCTCTATTTGCCCGTTTACACGAGCTGCATCCTCCGTCTTGCACGGAGGCACGCACAGCGAAAGTCCGCTATAACGTCAGTCCATCAGTAAACCGGTTACTTCCCATAGGCGAGTCCTAGGTATGGTGGCGTCGCACGTTCGCGATAGTATAGCAACTAGGTGATCAGCGGTCGGGCGGAGCTAACTACCCCCACGCGCTCTCTTCTCATTGCCTCTTCAAATACCTCGGCATCGAAATGCGATGTTTCCCACCCGCGAAAGGTCCGAATGTTGGCTCTACCCGTCACTTACCACCTCGCGTTGTTGTCTACACTTAAGCAAACCAGCTGGTGGTCGCTATTGGCGTAGCCCGTCAGTTTGTAGTAACTGCAGTAGAACACTCCGTTCACCTTGGCAACTGCGTACCATTCTTTTAAGGATGAAACAACCTACTGATTTGGAGACCTGGGTGGCATTGCGCAGCTCGATTCGAGCGATTTTCACTATTATCGAGTAAGTCACATACTGCCAGTTTTGCTTTAAGCTCAAAAGGAGCTGTCATTGTCATTTGTCCTTCGGCTCATCTAACCCGCAAAGTCGAAAAAATAAGAAAAACGAAATGTAACGCCCACCAGCGATCATTTAGTTTTGTTCGAGTTACTCGAAACGAAATGCGCAATGTCACCCCTGCTCGTCGCCCTATCCGCAACTCAGTTTCCGTTCACGGAAGGGATGCGGTAGGGGTTCGATACGATGGCGATGTCCGACAACGGCTCAGTGGCTGACCGGTATAGCAGCTACTGAGCCGCGTAGCAGTGGTTCAGGTTCAGTAGCGTTATCTTTAAGCCGGGGGTTTCACAGCTGGCTTGCCGACTGGGTACCTTACCCCTTCCCCCATAAAGTATTTGGCGTCCCGTTTTCCGGTGCATACCATGCACTTGGGAGACGTCCGGTTGCCGGAGTATACCTAGAGGGCATGCTGACCAACTGACCTTGAGCTTGCCTTCTTTTAGTGCCAGGTTCGCATCTGCCGAAGCTAGTCAGAAGGTTGCCATTATTTGCCATATTTGAGCTGAGTTTCGCTCCTCCGCTTTTCGCTTTTATTCGAGACTTCAGAGTCCTCCCCGTCAGTCATAAGAATGAGGGCGTCCCCCTGCTCTTCGTCTTCTTGACCCTCGGCGGTCGTTTTGTCTCCGCTCCATCATAGCGCCGTTTACCTTCCTGGCGCCGGTATCCCATAAGTTTCCCGCAGTCACCGCTCCGGTCGAAATGCATGAGCCTGTTGGTGTGCTATCTTACGAGGCTAGCTCCACCAACCAATTTTTCATATTATCGGGGGGTCGCTTCCTTCGGGGACTGCCTCATTCGCTTAGTGGCCTGCCCCGTAGAGCAGATCGCAGCGAATGAGGGGTGCCGTCTTAATCCTCGCCTTTCTTTCGGCCGCGCCATGAGTTCGGTGTACTCCTACTGAGCTTCGTCGATGACGGCCGAAGCAGGAGGAGGATCTGCTTCAGATCCCTGGCGATATTGGTCCTACTCACCGCGAACTCGATAAACACAACTGACGAGATACAGTGTTTTGTTTGTAGTCCATGCTTGAGCTGTCGAGTGGAAATGTCGCATTACGAACCAGAGGGGCCAAATCTTCTCGAAGGCTTTAGCAACGCTCAATCTGACAAAATTCGGTGCCAAGAATACCTAGAGCAAAAATGGCGTAGAGTCAATTATTCATATGATGTTCGTAGCCCAGAACTTATCACGATCTGGAGGGTAGAAAATGACTACAGCCATGGCGACCATCAACTACTATAGTGTAGTTCTTGGTCTTCGGTTGTTGAGTCCTCACAAACTGTTAGTGATAGTAGTCGTGCATGCGCTGAGGAGGCGGCAAGAGTTACGAATAAGGAACTAATCGTGATCCGCTATAGGTAAACAGCACTGCTGTAGCGCTACTAGGTACAAGGTCTCTACTACTTGTTTTACGACGAATGCAAATGGTTACTCGAGAAGAACAACGGAGCACGGGCGAGAATGCTGCAGCACCGTACGAGGGCGAATGTGGAACAACACCAACGGGCACGGAGCAGCCAACACTCGATTCTTAGAAGAAAGAAGCGCCAACAAGAAGACCGAGATCGCGTAGCATCGGAACGACACTTGGAAATTCTACGAGAAGCTGAACTGCTTCCGAATCGCCGATATGTGCAGACCGATATGTGCAGAAGTGATCGAAAGGTGGAAGCAGCACTTCGATGAGCATCTGAACCGCGATGCAGTAGAGCGCGAGAATGGTATGGCAATTGATCTTGGTGCTCGAACGGAAGAAAACAGGATCCCAGTCTGAAAAACAATAGAGCTGCTAGGTGAACCAACTTCCCAGTGAGCTGCTGAAGTACAGTGCACAATGGTCCAGAAACCAAATTTAGGGGGAAATTTGTGTCTAGAGCTCTATAGTAACATTTTAGAGAAAAACTTTCCTCTACAAAGTTGTTACATATGATTAAGCGCTTATTGAAAAATTATTAAAAATTAGGGTGACCAACATTATCGATGCAATCAAGTATCTAACATTTTTATCTTTGTAGATAGAAGAAAAACTTGTTCTACAATGTTATAGCTGTGAGCCCGTGTCACCACGAACAACGTGCTCACACATCTATTTATCGATTTCTAATCGGCATACGACACAATCAAACGAAACCAGCTTTGACAGAATATGCACGTTTACGGATTTCCAAACTAACTAACGCGACTCGTTAAAACAATGATGGATCGAGTGATGTGTGTAGTTCGAGTATCGGAAGCACTCTAGATCACCTTCGAAACTCAAAGAGGTTTGAGGCAAAGTGATGGTCTCTTGTACCTCGCCGACGATACCGACATTGTGGAACGAACTCTCGTGAAGATGGCAGATGGATACATTGGACTATGAACCAAAGTCAAACGGATTGGATTGGCCATTAATGCATTGAAAACGAAGTTTGAGAGAAGGATATTGCTAACCTCCCACCTCGGGTTCAAGTTGGTGATGTTGAAATCGAGGTGGTAGCCGAGTTTATGTACTTGGGCTCACTGGTCTCTGCCGACAACGATACCAGTAGAGAAATTCATCGGTGGATTATGCCATGTAATCGCGCCTACTGTGGACTCCAGAGGTCGTTCCGGTCAAATAGAATTTGACGTCGCACTAAGTTGGCCATTCACAGGACACTGATTAGACCGGTATTCCACTACAGTCATGAGACATGAACTATGCTTGTGGAGGACCAACGCGCCCTTGCGGTCTTCGAGGGGGAAATGTTGCGTACCATCTTCGGTGGTCTGCAGATGGAGAATGGAACGTGGAGAAGGCTAATGAAGGAGAAGGCAGAGGGGCTGCTTGGGGAGCCATTCATCGTCCACACCCCTAAGATTGGCAGATAGCGGAGGGTTGGACATGCCGTAAGGATGTCGGACGATAGCCTTGTAAAAATGATGCTTGAAACCAATCCGTCAGTGACGGAACGGAGAGTTGCATAGCTGGTAAGGTGGATAAATCAGATGGGAGACGACCTACGGAGCTGCGCCCTAAAACCGAGTGGAGTGGAGACAACTTTTATGTGCAGCAGAGGCCACACCACGGGTTGGAACTTTTTGGTAAGGTAAGTTAAAGCTCAGCAAAGTACCCGGACTTATACCTCTAGTTGTGTGAAATTGTCTGATTTTGTACCGAACAATCGTCATTTGCGGGAATCATTACTTTTTTAAGCGCATTGTGAGTTTAAAAATGATTCTGGAAACGCTGCTTTAAGTGAAACAGCGTGCCGTGATTGGTTCGGTCGCTTTTAAGACGCTTTTCGCCTGAAGAAAGGCCAAACAGTATTGTGCCGTGTCAAATGAATGTTGTGTGAGCAAAAAAAAGGCCGAATAGTTGAAAAGGTTGTTTATAAGACACGACCACAAGGTTGACGTAGCATCACAACTGCATGTCTTATGTCAATGTGTTGAAATAGGTTTGGAAATGCATTCGAACGGGGTTAATGAATTCAATGATAGTAGTAAGTTTCAGTTATAATCCTCTTTCCACTCTCTTTTACCTTTAATGATTGGTAACCTTGAAGAGATGTGTTGTTAAATTGACTTGAAATCATTCAAAAATAATGTTGGCCAGGTTGCTGGAATGTAGTTGTAGGTAGAGAAGCACTTCACCGTCAATACAAAACAGCATGTTTGGAACCGAATCCTACTCGATGAAAATATTATATCAAATTCTAAGTTTTAATGAGAAGCAAAAACTCACTTTTTACTGCCTTAATTGATAATACAAAGGCGTCCTTAAAAGGATGGTTGGTTTTAGTTTTAAAGAAGATGAGAATTAATCGGATTAGGCGACATCCATAAATTACGTAACGCAAAAAAAACAATTTTTGGACCCCCACCCCCCCATGTGTGCCAACACCTTCCCCCCCCATAAAAATTACGTAACGCTGCAAAAGGATTTCCTTGATAAAAATGCTCGTTTTTGAGAGTCTCTCCAGAGATCTTTCGTTACGTAACGCTGAACTCACCTCCCCCCCTCCCCTGTGTAACAAATCGTAACGCCCAAGCATACTCCCCCTCCCCCCTATGAGCGTTACGTAATTTATGGATGCCGCCTTATGCCCTTTTTCCCGTTTTCTTCGAGTGCATAACAGCTTCGATGTTTGGTAAAATACCTCTCTGGACAATAGTGACGACGGATAAAACCTTGTTCATTTTTTCGTCATTGCATTGATTGGCAACAGCAAATGACGCGGAATAGGTAACGTTTAATTATCTCTGGTTGCGTTCCCCGCCAATCCATTACAGCGCGCCAGATCGACAGGTTCTCCAGCACCAATGCACTATTTTACATTACACAGCAGACGATAAATTCAACCTACCACGATATGAAGCCAAGCACGACTGGTTTTATCAATGCTTTATAGCGCTGTTTTGGCTGTGTTAAATACTATAAAACTTTGATAAAACCAGTATTGTTACTAGGGACCCGTGTGATTGTCTTAAATACCTACGGAAAGGACTACTGCAACAAGCAGGCGACGTGGCGTAGGTGATAGAATGAGAGAATTCAAAAAGGGAATGGGCTGCGTTACACACTGTTACACTGATTCAAACTTCCAACAGTATCAAACTTCGAACACTTTACGATAAAAATCTAATTATTACAGCTAGTGTAATAGGAATTATGATTATTAAATTAAATTAAATTTCGTTCCTTGGAACGTCCTGCACCCTGTGACGTATAGCTCTTTACAGTAGGGCCACTTCCAGGGAATCAGTAGGCGTTGAAAAAAGTGACAGTCAGTATTCAGACGGACTGCTGATTTATCTCTTAGCGATTACGTTGATGTGTTCGGAATTTGAATCAAAGACGAATTTTGAATTTTCGTTACTTTCACATTAAAAACATGTTTGAATCTATATAAATAGCACTTAGTTGCATCAAAAATGAAATAACCAACATGCCTTACCTTTAAAATCGAGTAAAAAGTTCATTTGTTGATTTTTTAGTGCAAGAAGTTACATCATAGCTTAAGTGTTCGAAATTTGATGCAGTACCGGTATATTAGTTTTTCGTCAACCGTATAACCCATCAACAAACATATCGTTTAGATGGCACCAAAGACAAGTGGCAAAGTAGTCATGTTCAGACCTTCGTACCTTTGCTGATTCCAGGAAAACTGAACTGAAGCTCAAATTATAATCAGCCATTAAATAGACCGCAAACACGTTCTTGGAGCAATGTTGAATTTTTAAATCTTCTAAGCTACGAAATTTACTCCAAGCGATCAAAAAAGTGGCGCTAAAAGTCTTGAAATGTCATTGTTTAATGAGAATTGCAAATAAGAATATTTATAATTTCACAATTTATATTTCAGGTCCTTTATGTTTTACTCTTAACTTATCTATGAAAAGAAGTGTATGAAACATAGAAACGTCAACGAGGTCAAATCGAAGCCTAAGACGCAGTAATACTTTTGATACTTTTTATACACAACTTCGAGAAACTGTCTATTTGTCCGATCTTAACATAATTTAGTTTTTTCTTTCAAAATTAACACGTTAATGATATATTCCTTAGTCAGATGCCAACTGTTTTTTAATGTCTAAGCTTTTTCAGCAGAGCAAATGTCTCAAATCTTTTATTCAAATAACGAAATTGATTCCAAATGATCTTAACAACTAGAGATTTCTGAAGGGTGTCAGCGAAATAGGTTGACATATTTTGCATCATTTAAATATTCAATTATCTTAATTGCTTCGTTCAAGGCATGTTCCAAGTCACTTCAATTAAAAACGTTTCCAGTTAGAACTTCATCACACATCTAATTAAAAATATCAATTAACACCGTTTTTTTTCGAATTGACATCGAAAACAATAATTCAAGTGGTGGTACAAAAAACCGCTTGCAGAACTCGAAACAAAACGGCATCCGATCATCGATCAACCGCTTGATGCCCGTACTTTTTCCCTCACACCGGTTAAGTGTGCACCTGAAATGATCCGTTGTTATTTGGATGCATCTCAATCAAGTCAAGACAGATCGTTCCCTTTTGTGTACATTTGTGTAGTTTGGCATACGAGTGCTGCACAGCCTCCGGGTGCTTTCGCTTGAGTGCCTCTAGATCTGCTTTCCTGCCTCCCTCACCGTAAGCAGCTCCAGAAACTGCTACCAAACTGTACAAGTTCATCATCGCTTGAGCTCATTACTGGAGTTACTTTACCTACCTGAACATCATCAATCGAATGTAGACCTGCGAAGCACCTGCCCTGGAGAGACTAATCGAAAACACGTGCCTAGCTTAAGGCTCAAGGCTGAAACGGAACAATGTAGCAAAATTTAACGCTACTTTTGGCTTGGCCGGAAAAGATAATAGCAATACCTTTCTTCCAAAGTTTGAGTAGTGTTTTACTTCGGAAATTGATAGTCTATTGTTGATTCATCATTCAATATCCCATTGTTTTGGGTTTTCGTGGATGCAATGAGAGTCTCAGCTGATCAATTATGAGAATAATCAATACATATAATGAAAGTGTTTTGGAGGTTCTGAGATCGGAAGGTTTAGATATATTCTGCCGTCACGATAAGAAAACAGAAATTTCCAAAAATCTACTGAAAATAGTATAAAACAAACATTCACGTCAATTCATACTTCTTTCCAGTAAAAAAATATAACACATCACTTAGCAAACGCAATAGCTAATTTAATAATATAATCGCAAAATAAGCACGAAAAAGCAACACCGGCCCGACACCAAATTGGCTCACCATTATCCGGTGTGCTAATTGAAACTCATATTTTTGCAAACTTCCGCGTTTTGATTGAAGGCGATTCACCGATTGTAAGTGCTCCTAAAAGGGCGTAAAAGCGGATTACGCATATCTACTCACCTCGCGTCCTCTCCCCCTGCGTTGCCCCCTTCCGTGCCCGGTAGGTAGGCCTTTAATCGCTTTTCCTCTGGCAGCCACTTCAATTAAAACGCTTGAATTGTGCCAAAAAGAGCGAAACAAGTGAGTAATGTGTCCTGAAGCTGCTGTGCTTGGCGGGAATGCGAGGAACACAAGGAGAGAAAATCACTTCCAGCTGAACGCATTTTTACCTTCACCCATTCCGGGCCTTTGATGGGCGAAGCGAGATGACAAAAGTTATCATCAGATGTAATAAAATATCCTCCTAATCCTTTTGATGGTGGCTGCTTGCCATGCTGGCAAAAGCGACACGGTGATTGTGCGGAGTGAAGTGGGGCGGGCTCGGAAAATGGGTCTGCGTTTTAAAAAAGAGAACACCCATTTCCCGCTGGAAGTCAGCCTCAGTCAGTGGTAGCAAAGCAAGACTATCGATTTGCTGCGATGATGAACCACTGAACAAAGCGGCGGCTGTGGCAGCAGCGGGTGGAAGCAACAAAAAAGTCCTGACGGAGGCGGCATTCAAAGTCCTCTTCTGCCATGTCGAACACATTTTTACGAACCGGATAACAACGAACCGAGAGCGATGAGTGTCACGTGTATGTGCTCTCCGGTAGAGTGGAAGGCTTGCATCAGTCCCGGGTGTGTATCGAAAGGCAAAAACTCGCAAGTGGACCATTGTGGTGGCAGAACGCTCGAGCGGATGTGGATGTGGTATTGGCGGTTGTTGGGAGACCCGAGGTGGGGTACTTCTTCTTCACGAGATAAACTCTTGCGGAAAAAGAAGTAGTGAAATCCCATTACAGAAGATGGATGTCACAATGACTCGTACATCAACGGTTTCTCGCCTTCTTTTTTGCTGGCTCGATACCAGAAACCGAATAAAAGCATTTCCATTTCTAGGATTGTGCGAGGGATCACGCTGAAACAAGTGTATCGGTTGGATCATCGTACATATATGCTTTGGACTTATTATCAAGAACTTTTTTAATCGTTACACACTTTTGCTTGTAGCATAGCATTTAGTTCTTTCTGTATTCTTTAAAGCTTGATCAATATTTAATTTGGCCTGTGAATGGGGAAAGGTATGTAAAACTTGAGTTTCCTAGAAAAATTTGATCTTGAAGTGACTTGAAAAATTAGATGGGCGTAAAACGATCGCGAGCTTGGCAAGTCCGAATTTGATATTATTTTTGCAAGAAAATGAGTATTTTTGACGCCAAGGGAATTTTCATACTTTTTTATATATTATATGAGGAAAATTTTACGTCAGTTTCAATATTTCTGAAAATAAAATGTATAATGCTTGAAAGACTTCTATATGCCAGAAAAAATCCATAAAATTATAATTCATCTGCAGCAAATCACTTATGATTTGTTTTATTTAAAATGACTACATTACATTGCTTCTTTTTGTCGCATTCTTCCTTTTATTTACCTCCACCATCATTTTAATTTTTGTGTTCATTTTCAATAAAGTTTTAGTATCTTCAGGGAGAGTTTAATAATAATTTATTATGATTTATTATGTCATAGCTTGTGTTTACACGATTGTTTTTGCGTAGGATTGGTATTTTGGTATTTTTTTTATCAAACGAGCCAGTTGTTATTCTAATGACAGTACGCAGTGTGCAATTTAAATTTACATTTTTGAAATCCGATATGCGCCAAACACTCCTTATTTCTTTTCGACAAAAGGGTACTCTGCGCAACTCTCCGCAGGATCGGACTAGGTGCATTCGATTTTTTCCAAGCTATCTTTTAAAACTAGTGCCAATTGTGCCAAACCCTGCCGTCTAAACTTTAAACGCTGCTTTATGTGAATGATACGTAATTTTTTGTTTCCACTTCATTTTTTTGAATATTACGATGAGATTATACATTATTCAATGACAAGATTTAATTCTCCACTATTTTACAGACAACTTTTCCTTAAACGTCATCAAGATTCAAGTTACCCTTGAGGCTCCAGCGAATTTCGCAACGTTGCATTTTTTTCAAGAAAAACGCTTAAAAACGCTGACTCAGTACATTTTGAAAAATCATAGAAAATTCAAATTTGTCGTAATGTTCTAGAACTGTGGATTCTGACACATCAACAGTATACAACTATAGGAGAAATACAATTGAAACGAAATTCGTGTTTTAATTTTTGGGTCGATTACCAGCGATTCCCCACTGTGCCCCACTGATTTACGAAAAAAGCTTCTATTTTATATCGTAATTGAATGTAGTTTCAAACTGCTAGTGTACTTGTAGTACTTTTCTCACAAAAATAACTGACAAATTTCGAGTAAAGTTGAAAATTTGCGTGGAGAAGTTTAAAAATTAGATTTACGCTCGAATAACTCAACATATTTTAATGAAGTTAGTACAAACCTGTATATATTTTGAAAACTCCATTTTTACCCTTTCCAAAACGGCTGAAACATTCAAAATTGGTTGAAAAACAAATGAATTAAAAATAATTTTCATGCGCTGAGGTCAAAATACCGGCATTTTGATCATAACTTCAAATTTTAGGGGTGTTTGGAGCGAAAGTTGCACTCAACTAACTTACAACCTTTACTGTGTCACTTCAAAAGTTTTTTATTTGTAGCACTGTAGAATCCTCTCGGTAGTTAGACGCTTTGCTGTCAGAATACTTTTCAATGAAAAAAAGTTGAAGAGGTTGTTTATAAGACACGACCGCAAAGGTAACGTAGAATACGGCAGCCTGTTTTATGTCAATGTATTTCTTGGAATAGGTTTGGGAATACACTCAATCGGGGTTAATTCTTCAGATAAACTTTGAGGTTAATTGTGTTTGTCAATGCCATTTATTGACAAGTGAATATTTTTTCAAAATGGCAAATTTTTTACTTAGTTTTGAATGATTCACAGTGATAATCAAATTCTACATGAGGTGATTTATTAGCAATTACACTACCCGTCAAAAGTTTGGAATCGCTTTACTGAGTATTGCAACACCCAGTTTGAATATTGCAACACCTCCTGAAAAGTTTAGCATCACCTGGGATAGGCAGATATCTCGTGTTTTTGACAACCTAGAAAAATGCGGTTTTCAGCAAACTTGTTCAGGAGGTCAAAGGCTACTGTATGGTGGCTAATTCAGTGTGAAATTTTACCGCTATGTTGCGCTAGTGGGCACACAATGAGTCGTATTTTGAACTTAACTAATCTCACGATTCCGACCTGCCAGAAAGTTGCGGTGTTCAGCAAACTTGTTCAGAAGGCTAAAGGCTTCTACATGGTAGTCAATTAATTACTGAATTACCCCGCTATGCGGCGCTAGGGTGCATGCAGTTTTTCGTATTTAGACTCCAACTTATCGCGTGATCATAACTACCCACAAAGTTGCGGTGTTCGGCTTGTGCCACCAGTTCTGGTCAAGCATATCGAAATACAGTATGACGCCGCATGTGTGTTCCAAACTATTCCATCGATTCTATTTTCATTACAATTCAGTGTAATACGAAATGCTCTCTGTGGTGTTCAAATCCTTCAACATCGAATTAGAGGCATGTCTACTGCAACTGTTTGCAGCCGAGGTAATCAATTTAGTCGCGATATCCTAAATTTTCCCCATTGTAACACGGATTGTGAATGTTTGTGATCAAACTGTAAACATACCTACACATGCTACATGTTGCAACCTCCACAAATGAAAGCATTTCTTTATAATAAACACACACAAGCTTACGTATTATGTGAAGTGATCAAACTGTCAAAATCAAATTGGTTAAACTTCGTCATGTGTAAACAATCAGTGCTTATAGAATCACGTAAATAAAAAAGTGTTACTGTGTTACTGAATATTGCAATTATCTAAACAGAGTTTAAGATAGAGTAAAACACTAAAAACTTTATGCACAAACTGTTAGCCAGCCAGAAGCTCTTGATCTTTTGAGTAACTTTGCTGAAAATCGCATCTCTTTAAATATTGGGATTATTGAGCTAAACTGAATTTGAAACGCTCAAAACTAAATGCACACTAGCGCTGCGTTGCGGCTGGTGGTGGTGGCGATGGCGGAGGTGGTGGTGGTGGCGGTGCCGCCCGCGCTATAAACTTGCACACACGCGCTACAGGCATGCATACACGCCATAAACATACACACACGCTAGCCACACACTAATATATTAGGGACACACGCTACAAATATTCACACACGTTATGTGCACACACCCTATATATATATATATATATATATATATATATATATATATATATATATATATATATATATATATATATATATATATATATATATATATATATATATATATATATATATATATATATATATATATACATACGCTGGATGATGGTGGCTGCTCAAACCTCCTGGCGGTGCGAATCTCTTTCAGTTTCGGGTTGTATTTGCCCAACGATATCTGAATCGGATTACCGCTGGTGGGGTCCAACTCAGATCGAAGGAAAGCCGAACTGAAAGAGGTAGGAACTGCAGGTAAGTACTACCACCGCCGTTGTTGCCCGCTGCTGATCCACTTCGCCTACTGCCATCGGTGTTGATGTCCGCTGCTGCTGCCTGCTGCTAGTGAACTGTTTTGCTTGAGGAGAAACAGTCTCTTATATAGCCCGGAGAGTGCAATCCCGGCTAACTGGGTACTCCATTCTGTCGTCCCTTTTAGGGAAAGGCAGCAAGCGACCAATCAAAAGTCGACATTTGCGTTTCGACAATGTTCAACAATTTTCAATACACAATAGTTTGAACAATCAGATTACAATTTTTTTCATTTGGACGGGTGCTTAAATGATTTTCCAATCGATTGCTACAAAAAGACGGAAATCGGTTGGAAACTGACTGGGTTTGAAACGATTGAAATTGGACAATTTTTGTGACGCTCTCGATGTTTTCGGTTTTAAAATTGGATCCCTGTATTGAAATTGAGTCCCTGTAATTGTTGCCGTAAGACATATTCTACGTCAAAAAGTTGTTCGAAAGCCCGCGATGGATGATTTTCAAGAGGGTCCCAAATGAAAGGTAAAAAGCTATATTTTCAAATGGTGAAGATTTTAGCGATGCCCATTTTTTTAAAATAAAGTTGTTCTACGATACACGCCGTGTAATACAATCACACATTATGGCCCCTATTTCAGAAGACGAAACGAGCGGCGAGTTACTCGTCTGACCAATTTCGGTATTGCAAATGGCGAGTCGGCCAGATTTTGAACGAGCAGCTCGTCTGTCACTCAGCTGTCACCTGTCTTTAAGTGTTTCACTCGCGCTCCCTAATACCACATGTTGCTCGCCTCGTTTTCTGAAATAAGGGCCATGCTTTGAATAATTGAAAACACTTAAACGCCAGAAAAAAAACAACACAATAGATTCAAAAATCCACTCTAAACAGATTTTAATTTTCGAAATAACTGTAAACTGTTTGAAAAAAAGAAACAAATAAGTGGCTAAAAACAAAACGAATTCAATATGTAAAAAGCTTCTGTAGAAGCTGGAGATAAAATCTTCTCTACTAGGTAGAAGAGTTAAAAAACGCAGTTCAATCAGTACTAAAAATTTTTTAACCAGAAAATAGAAATATGTAATATCAATTTTAGGGAAACAGGTAAATCCTAAAACAGTTAAAGGGTTTGTGCTGAAGTGCACAAACGTAGGCTTGCCGTGGGACTATGGTGGGTGTAAAGATTTAATTTTGCTATAGCCATAGTGTATAACTCACATCAAACGTACAAATATCATACACAATAATCCATGAACATTTCACAAAAAAAAACACATACACCTGTCATAAACCACAGCATACAAATACCCACATGAACTGCCCATAAATGCATAACAGTAGCATGTAATTTCTCATCACTTTATGCTTAAACCACAAAAACTTCTTCACATACCCGGTGCTCTCAAAAAATCGCAAGAAAAACTTTTTGTTGTTAAATTGATTAGAAAAATACGAAAAATACGAATGGTCCCCATGTTACAAATAAACACACACACACACACATACACGTAATACACACACAAACACACACACACAAACACAAACACACAAACACACACACACAAACACACCCACAAACACACACACAGACACACACAAAAACACACACACACATACACACACATACACACACATACACACACACTCGTACACACGCGCGCGCAAACACACACATGCACACACACGCACACACGCACACACACGCACACACATACACGCACACACACGCACACATACACGCACACACAAGCACACATACACACACATACACACACATACACACACATACACACACATACACACACACGCACACAAACACACCCACAAACACACACACACACACACACACAAACAGACACACACAAACACACACACACACACATATACACAAACTCACACACACACATACACACATGCACACACATACACACACAAACACACACACAAACACACACACACATACACACAAACACACACATACACACATATACACACATACACACACATACACACACATACACACATACACACACATACACACACGCACACACACACATACACACACATACACACGCACACGCACATATACACACCAGAATCAATCACGTAGATGCATCTTTGCTTTCTTTCTTCGTCGCTTATGTTGGATGATGAATGCGATGCCAATTGGCTGGCATTGCTAGCCAATGCCTGAATGCGTGAAATCATTTCGTCTATGTTTTTGAAGTCTGCGTTAGGCAAATATACCAATCGCATGAAAAATGTATGTGGATATTCGACCTTCAAACTTTTCCGCAATTTTCACGGAATAATAAGAAAATGGTAACTAAAATTATCATTTTATACAAATCTTGTATATTTTAGTTTTCCAACGGTATATTAACTATTGAATTGGAACAGTTGTTTGAGCGCTATTAGCAGCTCAATTCTTCCATTCCACCAACCAAAAACGTTACATGCTCAATTCAGTTTTCACAGAATGTACCTTAGTATAGTGAAGAAAGACGTAGTCCCACGTCAAAAAAAAACAGGGAACAGGAAAACAGGAAAACCCTAACAAATCGAGCTCAAATTTATCCTACGTCAGAAAAATTATATACTATTGAAAAATTATCCAGGAATTAACGTTTTTGACATCTAAAACTTCTCTAAAAACTAATAAGAAAGCAAACAAAAGTTTACACTAGAAAAACATCCCTGATATCCAGAAGTAGTCTAGAAGAAAATATCCTGAATATATTCATAAGACTATGAACACATTGAGGAAAACAAAATAAAAATTCTGAAAACGTATATGAAGGTAAGAAATAATTGAAAATGAAGGATATTATAATTTTTTTAAACGTTCTCTGAACAAAAAAAATGTCTAAATGTAGTCCAATAGATTATTTTTTTTCCAAACAGTTGAGAACAAAATTTTCATACATATTATCGCAAGCATAGGAGCAAACCAAAAAATAAGGCAGAAATTTATATGAGTCAAAATGCCGGGGGGTAAAACAGCGGGGAGGCCCCAGCAGAAATAAATTCTAAAATAAATAGAAAACTGTTCGAATGAACAGAGAACGTCTCAAAACAAGGAAACAGCTAAAAAATTGATATCAAATTAGTATCTAATAACTAAAAAGAGCAACTTTTAACCAGAAAAAATACCAAACTCAAGGAAAAACTAAATCAAGTTAAATTTTAAATGCAAAAAAATTCTACTGAATGTAGCTTAAAACATCTGAAAATACTGAATTTGGTTCAAAATAATTGCAAAACGTCACCAATGTCTAGAAAAGCCTAGAAAGGAAATAATGGTTAACAAGAAATCAGAACTCGGCTTTGATTCAAATTGTGAACACTTCAATGTAATCACTAAGAGTTAGATAGGCAAATCGTCTCAACACTGACTGTCACTGTCGCCTGCTGGTTCCCTGGAAGTGGTCCTACAGTAAAGAGCTATACGTCACTAGTCAAGGGGGGTGTCAAAATACCATAGAAACATTTGTTACACCCAGAAACCTCCTCATGTCAAATTTGGTTCTATCTACTTTATGAATTACCCTCCCAGATAGTCTCGAGGTACGATGCTGGCCTAGCAAGCCAGTCTTCGCAGGGTCGAGTCTCGACCCGGGCAGTTTATCCAGTGTCAGTAGGATCGTAGCGCTAGCCTGTACACTTTAACAGTTGGCTACGAAGTCTGTGTATAATAAACAAAAGGTCGAGTTCCGAATCGGAATGTAGCACCAAGGCTTTGCTTTTACTTTATTAGTTAGGCAGAAATTTGTGTTTCATTTGATGGGAGCCACCCCCACCCCAACCCTCCCAAAAATGTAAAGAGTGCCGATCTACCATATAAATATATCTTGCTCTTGTAAACCATCACAAGCCAAATTTGGTTCTATTTGCTTGTATGAATCTTGAGTTTTACAGATATTTGTGTTTCGTTTGTATGGGAGTCCTCTCTTCCCGAGCAGGGAGGGGTAACAAACTACCACAGAAATATTTCTTAATACATTTACGTGCCAAGTTTGGTTTCATTTGCTCGATTAGTTCTCAAGTTATGCAAAAATTTGTGTTTCATTTGTATGAGGGCCCCTCCCTTACAGAGGAGAGAAGGTTCTCAAACTATCACAAGGGGCCGTTCATAAACCACGTGGTTATATTTTGATCACGTTTTCAGAGAAGACGACAATATTCACATGACAAACCCGGTGCGAGTGAAACTTTGGTCGTATGTTAGCGGATTTCACACTAACAATGATTTTTGAGTTAGGCGTGAATTAAGGGAGCATGCATATATGACGTAGCTTTTTTTGGGTTTTTTGAACTCCCCTTCCCCCATCGCACATAGGAGTAAATGCTTTTAAAACCTGATCATAAGTGAAAAATTCAAAGTAAATCAACTTTGTTTTGTAGTGTTGCGTTTTGAAGTGTGATTTATGCTTGATTACTTGACAGCTGATCAACATCCAAAAGTTATGTTTACGGGCTTAACGAGATGCTTGAACCGACCGCAATTCAACAGTTTTTTGTGCATGATAATGATGCTTTGATACCGTGAGCTGAAATATAACTTTCCGAAGATAAACAAGCGATTTTTAAATTAAACAACGATGGAGATTGTTGAAGAATGTTAATCGAACAGAAATGTGTACTTAGCATGTATGCTAGTCTCTCCAAATACCCAGGTGTTTGTCAAAATCAATATAATAAAAACCCAAAATATTTGTTTTTATAAGTTAACTCAAAATGGGATAAGTTATGTTTCCGGCAAAATCCGGTTGAACGGCTTATATTACGTGAAAGTGCTAATATTTTTGGTTATAATGGTGAAGAAAAACCTTCCGGATGCTTCCGGTATCGTGTTTTATCGCTATGTGAAAATATTCAAGAAATTCTTATTTTTTCGCTTCTTGGATAGTTGTAGCCTTGGTTACCCAAATGAAACTTTGTCAAACGACTGAAATGTGTACTAAAAAGTCATTTCATGATAAATTCAAGTATAAGGATGAATTCTGACTCGACTATGACTGAATTTAAATTTCATTATAAGAAATTTCATCCATCACTTTAAGGTGGGTTACTCCATGTAAAAAATTATACAAATCCAATTATTTGTTTTTATTATCACAAAATGATACGTTTTCAGTGCAAAATTTTTTTTTAAATAATTATGATCAGGTTTGATGTTCTAAGTGTTTCACTGTGCACCGTAGCATTTCGTCACAAAGTTGCAGACTCCTTCTAGATAATGACGTAGCTTCATAACTTCACGTGAAAATTTTTTTCTTTCGCATATAATTATCAAGAACATACATTGTAACAATAATGTACAAGAAAAGACAATAAAGTATCAAAAATGACCCTTAACAGACCAAAACAATAATAAAATAGAACAATTAGAACACATCCATTTTTTTCTAATTTCATATTTGCTATGTAGCTTGGCTTGACTGCCCACCTCCCCATCGTCACATTTCGTCACAAAACTGCAAACCCCCTCCTACCTCCTCGGATGCTGCGTCATTTATGAATGTTTCCTAATATTTTTTTGCTTAAAATGTATGTCAAATGGTCCGTTGAGAAATTGCACTATTTTACTGTCGTAATAAAATATTTTTCAAGTTCTGTTGTTTTTAAATTTAATGTATTTAAATAATTATTGCGGATAACGGGCTTGCAGCCTAGTTTTTCCAGAACAAATAAAAATAGATGATGTGAAGAAAAATGCACAGCTAAATAGAACAACGGAAATTTAAGAAGAGGAAAATGTTTATTATTTTAATTTTTATAAAAGAATTGATTTATTATCTCATTTTGCAAATGAATATGCAATAATATATGAAGATTAAAAAAAAAAACAATTTAAAGTTCAAGAAAAATGGGCTTTAGTTATTGCACAAATTCTACATAAAATTTTCGGTAATACGTTTTTCTCTAAAACGAAAAAATGAATTATAATGGTTATTTATTAAATGACATTTCATTATCTTTAAAAAATATAACAATTTCTTTAACTAAAAGTGTTTTAAATATGCTATTTTTTTGAGCAGGTATGTTTAAAATGATTCTTAATAAAAATTTTCGCGGGTTTTTTTTTCTAATTTTATTTGATACACTTTTACACTTTTCGCTTATAGCTATAGTAAATTGTAGCCATAAGTAGTGCCTGCTTTGAAATAATTACTTGATTATTAGTGAGTCCTTATTTTTAGTAATTTTCAGGTATCTACAACTGGGGGTTTAGTTTAAGTATTTACAATTGTGTTCCTCATCATATCGAGCGATTTGCATTTTTTTTAATAATTTGCAAAGTTTGGGAGTTGAATAAAATATTGTTTTGTTCTTGTTCTTGTTCTGATTAAAGTTCTTGTTAGAGGTAAATGCCACATTAAGCAGTACCTTTTTAAAGCAAAAAAAAATATATTTTTCATCCGTCCTGATAAATTTAAAATATGTATTTAGTATGGCTTGAAAAACTTGATTACATTAGCCAATTGCTGAAAAATCACAAACTTTCCGTAACTCTCATAAATTATCAAGCCGTGTGAAATAAATTTATTGATAAAAAAAATAGAAAAGCTATAACTTCTTGACTTAGTGGAAATAATAATTTTTAAGTCCGGAAAAAACAACACGTGGTCATTTTTTTAACGCCCCCATCGCCCTGAGTGGTCTTTCGTGGTCTTTTGACAAACCCCCCCGTCCCCCTCTTTATGACGACGTGGTATAGGAACGGCCTCTTAGAACCATCCCCGATTCCAGAAACTCCCACATATAAATTTTTGTGTCGATCGTTTCAGTAGTTTCCAAGTTTACGTGTATCAGACAGACAGACAGAACTCCATTTTTATACGTATAGATTGGAACATACAAAATATCAGATAGAAAAAGGTTTTCTAATTCTTTGATTTTGTAACTTCTAGTCGAAAATCACTAAACTCTTACTTTTGGCGATTTCGTATTGACGGTAGCTTGTTTTTCTTAAAACGTTTGTGCAATTGTGTGTGTGTTTTATTTTTCAAATATAAACTAGATGGTCATAGCAAACCTAGTCTCATCCATTCTTTTCTCTTTATTTAATTAATTTTAAATTTGAAAGATAAATCCTCCAGAATGTAGTTTTTCGATAGGTACTTTGCGATTATTCTTGTCCCATAACATAATTATGGTTGGTTGAGATTGCTATGCATGATCCGTTAAGTAGTTGGTTACTTATTCGTGAATATAGAAACCAGATGTTGATTTTTGGCTTTTGTGCATCATTCCGTTCGTTTTAAGCTCTTTCCCGGAAAAACTGGTTGAAATATATATTTTATTTCTATGGGACCTCCCGCTTCCAGATAAAAGAAGGGTGTCAAACCATCATATAAATATTTTATGTACTCTAAAATCCTCACATTTGCTTTACGAAGCTGTTTACTTTATAGGATTATAAATCAGGGAAAGGAATGTTGATATATTGTGGGTTCAATTATACCACATTACCTATGCAGAAATTTTTGTTATGTTTATATGAGTTCAGAGGAGTGAAATAGGTGAAACCATCATAAAAACATTTCTTGTAACTTAAAACTCTCACATATCAAATTTGGCTTTATTTGATAGTTTGATGAATTAGTTTTCGAGTTATGTATAAATAAATTTGATACACAAAACTTCATTTTTATAAATTAACAGGGGTGGTAAAATGGACACCCGTTTAAATCTCGACTATCACGTTGAAAAATGGTACAAACTTCTTTGGCACCTTATCTTAGAGGCGCTAGAAGCTATTTGAGACAAAGTATGCGACATAAAACAGTCAAACAGTCGAAATAATAAACAAAAACAAAAAACACGTGTACATTCGTGGTGATGATGTTATTTTTGGCCTACAAAAAATTAGGTTTTTTCTAATGTAAAACATATTTTTATGACTATTTTTCTATAAATATCTGTACTCAGACTACTTACCAGCAGATATCATCAAAGGTTAGTAATTGCCTCAATGATTTTCTCAATATATTTTAGTTTTTTTGGTAATATTTATGTGCGGGTAAAATGGACAGCCAGAATCTACGATAAACGGTGAAAATTGAACTGTTGGTGAATGCATAAATGTGTCACGTGCTATGGAACAACATTTTACTATCTGTAAAGGGATAATTAATGTTCACGCCCAAGGTGTACATATAACCACCTCTCTATGTTCATTTTACCCACACGTGTCCATTTTACCCCAAAAATACTGCTTTCGAAAATGCTCATGAAAACTACGAAAAATGCTATACAGTAAAGTTCTTTTTTACACGATTCTACGTACCGTGCAAAAAAAATCGTGTAAAACAACCGCGTTATTTGGAAAAACGTCGTACAAAAATCTTTTTAAACAAAAACCGTGTAAAAATGAAACTGTGTAAAAAACAGCCTATTATAGTTTGTTACCGTTACTGCTACTTACTGTAACAATTTTACGCGAAGACGAAGAATCGTGCAAAAAAAAACCGTGTAAAAAAAATCGCGTTATATGGGAAAACGACGTAAAAAAAATCGTGTTATTTGGAAAATCGTCCTAAAAAAGAATCGTGTGAAATAGAACCGTGTAAAAAAAATCGTGTAAAAAAACCGTGTAAAAAAAACTTTACTGTTTAGTAAAGCGGGCAATGTATGTAGTTTCGCGGGAATGCGAAGATGAACGGGAATAGAAGGTGTGACTAGAATTAGAAAAAAAAAAAATTTCCCTCGTCCAGACGGGACTCGAACCCGCAATCTCCGTTGTCTCCGGCAAGGTGTTTTGGCCAATTAAACTACTGGGTAAGGGTAACTCTTCCTAAGACCAATGTCGAATCACCCTCTACTATTGTGTTCCCGCATCTCAGCACGCCGCGATGAAACTGCACACACTGCCCTGTGGAAGTTTATTTCTGTCAACTGAGAGAGTGGTCTCTTTACGCACACTATGTATAATGACTTATTATATATACAGCGGCGCAAGCGATGAGACACGTCAGTTGGTGGCCAACTCCCATGGAAGGCGTATCACGGAAGAGCTCCGTTGTGGCCAAAACACCTTGCCGGAGACAACGGAGATTGCGGGTTCGAGTCCCGTCTGGACGAGGGAAATTTTTTTCTAATTCTAGTCACACCTTCTATTCCCGTTCATCTTCGCATTCCCGCGAAACTACATACATTGCCCGCTTTACTAAACTTAAAATGTAAGTCAATATGACAAAAAATGAAATTAGTTCGTAAAGACTTTACTGTATTTGAGTACTTCTTCTTATTTTTTGTATCAACCATCAGTGACTCAGTTAATGTGCGCTATCGACTCATAGTTGTAGTGTTAAACTGTGGAGGAAATTGGGAAATGGCTTAGGGTGTCCATTTTATCACCCCTTCCCCTATGTGTTTTGTTTGTTAGAGATCCCCCGTTTCAGAGAAGTGAGGTATATCTTACCGTCATAGAAACATTTCTCGTATCCAAAAAACCTCACATGCCAAATTTAACTCCATTTTTTTATTCTCGCTTGTTTTTCGTCGGTCTAGTCCCGTCACTGTTTTGTTGTGCCAATCACAGACGCCCCAGGAGGCTACTCTACACAGGACCCTAATTCACGACCCGTTGATGGAAGGCGTGATCCCAGAGATTTATCTCCTTCGCATTTACTCTCGCACAGATTCCTACGCGCCTCACTCATAAACTAAACTTTTCAAGGTGGCAGCACTGTATCCCTTCTGGACAATTGAGTGTCATTTAGGTATCTATTTAACCATCGAGTGTCCTGAAAGAAAGCAGACTGGAATCCGGTTCAGTATTGAGACAGAAAGGGTGTTGGCGCGTTGTGAAGTGACCAGTAAAAAAAAAAATTGATTAATAAGTGATAAAAAAATGGAGAAATCTGGCCCTTATATTTTTATATTTTATTACCATATAAACTGAACATTAGATAAGTCATGTAAACTGAGTGGTCAATTCGGGAGCTCAAAAATTTATGAAAGATATAGAAACAGTGATCGCGTGAACGAGAAAGATCTCTTTTGTTCTCTTTTAGCAAACCTCAAAAATACGACATATTCTTATCTTGATCAAAGAATAGAACTAACTAGAAGAAAATTTCCCATTTTTTCATGCGTGGATTTTTGTTACTTTTGCTTCTACCTACGTATATACCATAGGCCAAACGGATACGTCAAACGCATCGTGAATCTAAAAAAAATGAATCTTCTCAATGCAGCGATCACCCAGCTTTTCAATACCGCAGAACCAACAAAGCAGCGATCAAGTTGACACCAGTGAAACCTTGTCACCTGTTGACACATTTGCAGCCTTCGTCATCGCTATTTCGCATCTACACTGTAATTGTGGCGAATTAGCATCAAGTCGCTAATTGGACCTAGGAAACTAGAACTTTTCCCACCACTCAGCTGAACGGGTAACGACAGCCTTAAGCTCGATTTTCACTACTGCTCGAAACACTCTCAGACAAAGCAATTGATGAGAAAGTGGGACTTTTCTTTTTCTTTCTGCAATCAGCCGCTGACAACTGGACTTATGGCCCGGTAGCGATTGTCACAGTTCTCAGCACTTCATTGAGTTGTATTACACAAAACAGAGAAGATACCGCGCAGTCTTCTCTTCGTAGATAAGGATCTACCCGAGCGGTGCAGTGATTGCAAGTGCATATAATCGCGGTGCATGCCAGCATAGCCTTGCGATCGAGGTAACTTTTTTGTGTCAGCTCACCTGTACACGGCAAATTGTGTTGACATGACGATATCACGTACATGAGAGTTGATAGATGGCGATTCGCTTATGGTTGGCAGTTGTTCTTATGAAGACTGATTCCATGTATACCTCCAGTATAAAAATAAGTTATGCTAAGATGGTTTTTAGTATAATTGACTTAGTGTAGAAAATTCTAAAACATTTAATCTTATACATACCGAAAGTCATTCCGGTGGATTCGAAATTCTACTGCCTTTCGTATAGCAGTTCCTATCGTCGTTGCATTGGCTAAAAAGGCTGAAATAGAGAACTGGGTGGCAATGTCTGACCTTTTGACATGCGCGCGTGAATTTTATATCTTTCTCTTTTTCCGGCATACATTCTCACACTACCGGGTTCTGGAGCTTTGTACGATAAACCCTTCGGCCCGCTCTCGTGCCATTTCCAACACATTAACATTGGCACTTTCCACTCAGCCATGTAACGACTCCAGTGCTTTTATTTCTTTTTTTCTGTTTCATGTGCTCCACTTTATGTGAAGAAAGAAATCTCTCCAACTTTTTCGCTGACAACGTTAACGCGCGGTTTGTAGTGTTGAAGGCGACCCCACTTCTTGCCACCCCAACCAAATGGTGGGATATAAAAAATTTATAGGCGAATACCGATGCTGCACGGGACGATGGTGATAATGTTGGTGGTGGTAGGGTGGAGATGGTGTTGGTGCCCTCGACGGTGATAAGGTGGGTGGCAAAGTCACCGATGATAATAGCACACTGGCACAAGTTGGGTCGTCCTTTTTGTGCTTCCTTTCAGAGCAACGTTCTGGCCAGCCATTCCCGCCCAAATGGATACGACCGATGGCGATAATGGTGTGGTAGTAGTAATTCGCTTAACCGGGAAGGTGGAGCTCAACCGGAGCAAAGAGCAACCTCTTCCCCGAGGAGAGAAGGTGCGCGTGAGAGTGCAAATGGCATGGCTTTCCGCTGTCGAAGCGAGGAACGATCCCTTGGCTGTTTGCTCGCAAACTTGGGACAGTTTTTTTGTTGCTGTGTTTGGACTACTACGAACTAGCGTAAAAGGAACAATTCAAAAGTTTTCGACTGTTTTCTAAGTCATCAATGCCAAAACTTAGGATTCTGAATTGATATTGTCGATTTTTATAAATAATGAATATATGTTTTTCTCACATTTTGAACGTGTACTTTCCATTTCCATGGAATTTCGATGAAATCCTGACGGCCTGGTTTCGATTAAAAAGTTGTTGCTAAGACCATACTAAAATTTTAGATAGTCTTGGAACCATTTAAGCTTTAAGTGCACCGTAAACTGTTATTTTGCTTTTGGAATATGTTATGCAAATACTAAAAATACTGAAATTAGATATTGCAAAGTAAAAGTTCGCACTGAATTTTTGCAACCAGAAGAAAAATGGTAATTTATTATACAAAGGTTTTTTTGCACTGGAACTATCATTATCAGGGGGTAAAAAGCTCTAAGATCTTCAGAACCTTTAAGTGGACGATCGTCTACATCGGTATCTTTGAAACAACTGTCTTTCTTTGGAGTCATTTGATTTAAAAACACTTTTGGAAAAACATATTTCTGTGGATGTAAATTTTCAAAAGGCAACACCAAAGAGTTCACCACATGAGGCCAGAATCACGGCAGTTAGGGTCATGAAAAGTTGAGTCCTACAACAGTACACAAAAGATAGAATATGACCGGGCACAAAATGCTGAAAATTTCATGAAGTGGAAGTATTAAAGGCAGAAAGAAAAAATTATAACACTGCGAATTACAAAATAAGAAAATTGAGGGCTTATGGTAACAGAATTGTATAATTGCCATATGTATCTGTCAATAATTTGTAGATACTAGTGGCTTCACAGATCTTTGAGTGTGTAAAAACATCATTCAATGTTTGCAACATCAACGTTTTTCTATTGTTTCTTGTTGTGCAATCTCAATACTTGAGCTGGCCGGCTCTTTGAGATTGTCGGGGTTTTAATTATTCGACAAAGTTTCAATATTTTTTTCAATAGAACTCACCATACGCGACTGAATCAGCACATTTCTTCCACTGTTCCACTTTAACACTGTTGACTTTCTTTGAATGGGTCGAAACTACGTAGAGTTGGGAGAATTCATCTTGGTACGAAATCGACGTTATCAACTGCATACCTAACCACTCATGAATGTAAATAAATCACTTCAGAGTAGTAACCGCTAACCATAGAGATCAGACATAGCGTTACTTTTAATGGTACTTTCACGTTTACGAATGAATGGTTAAATCCGTATCTTCAAGCTTACTTTTATACACCGAGGTTGTCATTTTTCAGTCTTCAGTCTACAGCTACAAATTCCTTGCCAGGTCATGGACTTCTTAGCGAATTTATCAATAAACTTATACATGCCTGGCATATTGTTATACCCGGTCAAATCCATTGCCATGTAGGTTGCAACGCCCGTTGAATTTCTTCAATACTTGCTTGTATAAACGCCTAACAGGTATCTTGGCTACCTAGTTCTAGTTTGAGTGCCGATTACGAAGTTTACTGGCAAATTAAGTCCAAAAGCCTTTCGAGCAAGCATATTTCACGCGGTTTGCTAGTTGTCATCATACCTTCCAGCCATATTCCAGGTTGAGATGCCTGGATAGGACTTAACGAACCTCTTTCCACACTTAGGTTCTTCTTATAACTCGTCAAATTTAATAAGTATTTCGTCGCCCACAAGTCTTCATCGCCATCTTGCACGCTACTTATTCACTTATTGTTATGTTACATCAACAAACGCGGTCCATGGCAGCTTTTCTCCAGTTTCTTGAGCGCCCCACACGTCCAAGATCTTGCTCAACTCGGTCCAATCACCTAGCTTGTTGCGCTCTTCTACGTCTTATACTGGGGCGATATGAGCACTATTTTTGGGGGATTATTGTCCAACATTCTTACAACATTTACCGCCCATTGAACCCTTTCCAGCATTCCGAAAACGGCCAGCCTACCTAGCGGGGTTTAGCTTGATAAGCTCCTCTGCGATGCCATCTTTCCCACCTGATTTGTTGTTCTGAGCTGCTTGAAAGTATCCTAATATTCACTTATCGTGGGGGCGGTGTATATCTCTCAGCTGGACTGACGAAGTCGTTCGTCCTGCCATCTTGTTCCTCTGCCTTTGCGTCATTTAGGTGTTCATCGTAGAGCTGCCTTCACCTGTCGTTCACCGCACGTTAATCCTTAAAGATTCCTCTATCCTTATCCGACCGTTTCGGCTCGCGTGATGCGTTTACTCTTCTAGAATAGACTTGTTTCCCAAGAACAATAGAGCTGCTCCATTTCTTCACAGTCCAACTTTTCTAGGCGGTGCTTTTTGTCCTGGAGAAAAAGGGTCTGCTGTTGTTGTTTATAACGTTTGCTTGAAAACAATCGATAAAAAATCGATAAAAAACCCGATTTTTCATGGGTACACCTCCACATATTACACCGAAACTACATAAGCAGCATCAATCATAGTAACGCATGAGTCAGCAGGAAAAAATTGACGGCTTTACCAGTAGAACTCTCACGGACATCGTGCAGCACTTTGCGGACACCAGACACGCCCGTTTCGGCATCTAAAACAACAGAGCATCGAAATAAGGCCCGGTTCCGGACGGCCATCGACCCTGAGTGACAAGAAGCTTTGAAGGATGCTTAAGAGAAAGACCGAGGAAAGAGTGGCAACATCACGCATGACCGGGAAACAGTGAAAAAGTAATGTTGAATGGATATACATATCAGGAAGCAGCAGTCATGTCCACTGGTCTCGGAGTTGCAATCAATGACGCAGCAGCGGCGGCTGAATAAGATGGTCAAGTCGTATTCCCGGTGAATCGCAACGTGGTGGTATTGTTGGATGACGAGACCTATCTCACCATGGATGGTAACGACTGGGCACTTCACATGTTACTTTCCCCACGAAGGAAGTGAGCTCCGAGGTGAAGTTCATTTGATACACCAAGTTCCTCAAAAAGGTGCTGCTGTGGCTGTCAATCCGCGAGAAGTATTGTCAGCCACAGCAGCACCTTCTGCTCCAGACCAGCACCTTTCGTTTGAAAACGCCAAAAGGGTGCAGGTCCTCCGGGAGAAGCGTTATTGTCTCGATTATGTAGAGAACCACCGGTCTGATCACCGATCGTTGAACTCCCCCCCCCCCACCCCCTAGCTGTGGACATTGGTACAGAATATTGTTTTCAATTACTCTAAAAGCACAAAACGACATCTGTGTAAAGTATCAGCCAGATCAAAAATAATTGATTGAAATGCTTGCCCTATGTTGCGTGAAAAGGAACAGGTTCTTCAGTTGATCCACCAAGGATATTGCAGCGGCAAAAATACCGGGCAAATCCGCCTGCATCAACTAGCTTGGAGTATTTAAACCGAGTTGTAACAATTCCTTACCTTGATTATCTTGTAATCTCACTGGAAACACGGTTCGGTGAAGATGGTGCACCTGCCTACGCGTTGTCATTGCTGCATCCCGCTAACGTAATACCCGTACGAGTTCAAGCGCAAAACCGAAGCTTTCGTAATTTTTTACGAAGTTGACAATTTTGTCGGAGAGGTGGAAGTTTGGTATCAACATTGCAGCAGCATGAGAGCAGACCGTAAGAACTTGGAAGAGCTGGATCTTATAGACTTGCTAGTTGAAGCCCATTCTTTCTTTCCTGCGACTGAGAAAGCAATTAAAATTGCACTTGCTCTACCATGTGAAACATGCACGATCGAACGCTCGTTCAGCACATTACGTCGAGTGAAAACCTGGCTGAGGTCATCAATGGTTGAACAGCGGTTGAGTGCTCTCTGCTTGCTGAGTGTTGCTGAGCGTGAGTGTAAAATGAGGCACTTAAAATGGTCCGGTGTTAGATTCTGGAAATGAAAATCTTCACAGGCTCGATTAACGTTGCCGCCGTAGCTGATAATATCTTCAGATTCGCATTTCACTAACTGCAGACACATGAACCGCTTCCGGAACGTTGACGTTTGATGCCCGAAGATTTTATTGAGAATCTTGACTGTGTCTTCAAACTTCACGTCCTTGGGAAGCTTTGACAGGATGTAGTTGAGATAGCGGCTGTGCGAATGGGTGTCCAGCTTCCGGAGAAGTAGACGTACCCTAGCCGCATCATTCAGCTGGCCTGCATCGTTCTCAAAGAAATCCTGGTAGCGTTTAAACCAGCGTTCGAACGTAACTCCGTTTTCTTCGTCGACAAACTCGGTGATGTTCGATGAGAGGGACTCCAAAATCTGCTGATACTGAGACTGCTGCTACTGGGCTGCCATCTGCTGATCTTAAGTATCTTGAATTCCCGGTTGCGGCTGCTGATCAACTCTATCTTCTGACATGTTCGTGAATTCTTGAGATCCTCGGCGCCAAAATATTTTGTCCAAAGGTCTAAATTAACTTAAGAGTTTTTACTAAAGAACATCTATTTATATTCGAGGTTGGACAAAAAATAATCAAATTTTCCACTCTGATGTCAAGGAAAACTTTTCACTGGTTGCCTTGATGTAACCACTAAACACTAGGATGTACACTGAATTCTGTTTTTACGCGACTTTTTTTTACGTGATTTTCTCGAAATTACGCGATTTTTTCTACGTGATTTTCTTGAAATTACGCGATATCTGGCATGGGAAATATTGTTTATGAGCCAAGATGTAACACACACACACAATCATACACACACAAACACATACAAACACACACAAACACATACATACACACACAAACACATACATACACACACAAACACATACATACACACACAAACACATACATCCACACATACACACACACACTTACCACTTAGCGAAAGATTTCGTAACGACGCGATCTTTTTTTACGCGGTTTGCTCCAAATTACGCGATTATTTTACGCGATTTATTCGAAACTACGCAATTTTTTTACGCGATTCTTTTTTGCGTGTATTTCTATTTTTCAAAATACCAGTTTTTTCATCTTTGAAATTTTGAAGAACTTGCCCCCCCCCTCCTATTCGAAATTCTGGCTACGCCCATGCACGTAACACATCAGTTACGCCATGATGAACTCATTTAGTCCCGTCAGTTTATCCGGGAAGCCATTGTCTTGCATGATCTGCTATAGTTGTTCTCGATCGACCGAGCCGCTTTGAAGTCAATTAAGAAGTGATGTGTGGGCATATCTAAGTCGCGACATATCTGTAAAAACTTTTGGATTGTAATTATCTGGATCGTGGAAGTGTAGGCTCTCATAAAACTCGCTGAATACTGGGCCACAAAATTCCTTGTTGATCGATGGAACATTATCTCAAGAGTATTTTCTAGGAGGCATTGCTTAGCGACAATGCCGCGGTAGTTACGGAGCTCCAGCTTGTCGTCATTTTTGTATGTGGGGCAGACAAGTTCCTCCGTTTACTCGTCTGGTAGCTTCTCCTCCTCCCAAATTCTAAAAATGATCCAGTGCAGCGCGTTAGCCAGCGCCTCTCTACCACGCCGTCTTTATTGTTTTCATCTTTCCGATGTCACAACGAATTTTATGAACATCAGGAGCTACTACTCGATCATCTGCTACTGGAGCTCCCAGCTCAGTTCCTGTTCCACTTCTGCTTGCTGTATCGTCATTTAGGTGTCCATCGAAGTACTCCTTCCACCTGTCGACCACCTCGCAGGCATTCGCGTGAAGATTTCAATTTGATACCAAGAAATATCCAGTATTTAAAACAAAAACGCTACAAGCATTCTATCTCAATTTCTTCAAGCACTGAATCTTGATAGAGGGAGGAAACCATTTTTATCGGATTTGTAGTTTTCATGTTAAATATTGTTTTTCGACGTAGAATACGTCTTACGGCACCATATACAGGGACCCAATTTCAAAACCGAAAACATCGGGAGCGTCACGAAAATTGTCCAATTTCAAACGTTTTAAACTCAGTCAGTTTCCAACTGATTCCTGTCATTTTTGCCGCAATCGATTGGAAAATCATTTAAGCACCTTTCCAAATGCAGAAAATTGTAATCTGATTGTTCGAACTAATGTACCATTGACAATTGTTGAACATTGACTTTTGATTGGTCGCTCGCTGCCTTTCCCTAAAAACGACGACAGAATGGAGTACCTAGTTAGCCGGGAATGCTTTCTTTGTGCTATATAAGAGACTGTTTCTCCTCAAGCAAATCAGTTCACTAGCAGCAGGCAGCAGCAGCGGGCACCAACACCGATGGCAGTAGGCGAAGTCCCTTCGATCTGAGTTGGACCCCACATCCGGTAATCCAATTGAGATATCGTTGGGTAAATACAACCCGAAACTGAAAGAGACTCGCACCGCCAGGTTGTTTGAGAAGCCACCATCATCCAGCGTATATGTATCTATAGAATGTGTGCCAATAACGTGTGTGAATTTCTATACACGTGTGTCGCTAGCTATATAAGGTGTGTAGCTTGCTTTATAGCGTGTGTAGCTTGTTATATAGCGTGTGTTGCTTGCTATATAGCGTGTGGTTTGCTATATAGCGTGTGGCTAGCGTGCGTGGCTTGCAATATAGCGTGCGTAGCTTGCAATATAGCGTGCGTGGCTTGTTATATAGTTTGCTAGCGTGCGTGGCTTGCTATATAGCGTGTGTCGCTTGATATATAGCGTGCGTGGCTAGCTATATAGCGTGTGAATATCTATAGCGTGTCTGTGCATGTTTATAGCGTGTGTAGCTTGCTATATAGCGTGTGTGGCTAGCGTGCGTGGCTTGTTATATAGTTTGCTAGCGTGCGAGGCTTGCTATATAGCGTGTGTGGCTTGATATATAGCGTGCGTGGCTTGATATACAGCGTGTGTGGTTTGCTATACAGCATGCGTGGCTTGCTATATAGCGTGTGTGGTTAGCATACGTGGCTTGCTATATAGCGTGTGTCGCTTGATATATAGCGTGCGTGACTTGCTATATAGCGTGCGTGACTTGCTATATAGCGTGCGTGGCTAGTAGTATAGCTACTAGCCTATAGTAGTATAGGCTAGTAGTACAGCGATTATGGATGAGGGAATGCACTATTTGCCCTCGTCTATAGCCTCTTCGTAGCCACTGCCTAAATTAAGATATCTCAGTGCAACTTGATGATGATGATGATGATGATGGTCCCACCTCTTACCCCTACAAAGGTTTGAGAAAGACGATTTATCTACAAGATAATTATTATAAAACAATTAAACCAGATAAGCAAACAAAACGAACTGGTTTTCATCACAGATATAAATTTCTTCACAATTGATCCAATGCTTTGCAGCGATTCAAATAGAGAAAATATTCGTCAAAAATCAAGTAATTCATCGACAAAGCGTTGTCGGTATCAATTTATTTGCAACTGTCAGCCAAAAGACATTAATTGCATCTGAGTTAAGCCAACATCCAGTGTAATCATCCACAAAGTCGATACAATCCCGACGAGGCCATTCCTGCCGTGATCAGCAAGCAAAGCACAAGTCCAGCTGTCAACTTCGATGTGATTTATAAGAGAGCCCCCACCTAGGGAAGTCGAAAATATTTCCAACTCGAAAATATCCTAGACCGGCTAGGAAACCAATGTCCAATAACAACCAACAGAACTAAAATCGTTCCGATTACTCTGACGAGTATCTTGATCATGTCAAAATAAAATAATAAAGGTATTCACCATCTCAAATGATTAAATTTCTAAATTCAGTCCTTCATATCTGATCATCGCGCGCGATTTTCAAACCTTCGTAGACTACTCTTTTTTATTTTATACTACATCAATAATTACAAAATCCATCATCACCCTCGTGACGAACATAATAGTTTTTCAGTGCTACCATATTCCTTTAAAAAGCTATATAAGCAGAGTCCACAGAGATCATCCGTTACAAGAACTTCGTCAATTACAGTTTAGCTAAATTAAAAAAAATTAAATAACTGCTTAAAATTCAGCTTTGACGTGTGAAATGCATAGTCTCTTGAATTCTGATAGCGTCGCCGTACGTCTGATGTGTCTAGGCATCGAATTGTATACATTTATTCCTTTAAAGAACAATGAATTTTGTGAAGCACTAGTTAAAAAATGTGGTGTTCTAATTTCTCCCGCATTTCTTGTGTTATATCTATGGATGTCACTTCCTCTAACAATTCGATCACACAAATATCGGGGCAGCAATCCATTAGCTACTTTAAAAATGAACACCATTGTCAGAAAAACAATTCGTTGCTTCACCGATAGCCATTGCAAAGCGTCAAGCATCAAGGACGAGGAAGTGTATCTATTGCATCTCAAAATCAACCGCATTATTTTATTTTGCAAACGCTGCAATCTCGATATTTGTGTTTCATTTGCCAAAAATAAAATGGAAGTGCAAAAGTCTAAATGAGGAGAGATGATTGATTTATAGAGATGAATCTTGCTGAAAGTATTCAACTCCTTTTTCAAACGACAGAGGATTCCATATTTCTTGGCAATTTTCTTGATGACATTATCAATGTGAACATTGAACTTTAGCTTGTCATCAATAATCACGCCAAGATATTTGGTCTCACTCACGCGATCGATTGTCTCACCATCAATTTCAACTGAGACATTTTCATTTACACGGTTTCGCGAAATAATCATGAATTTTGTTTTGTTGGTATTCAATTTTAGCTGTTTGAATTTCAACCATCCGCTCAGCGATCGCAAATCTTTGTTTAAATGCAATATGGCTTCTTCGAGATTTTTAGCTGCAATGAACAATACTGTGTCATCAGCAAAAAGATTTATGTCACAAAAACGTAAGACTCTTCTCATATCATTAATGTACATAATAAACAAAATAGGCCCTAATACACTTCCCTGAGGTACACCAAGAGTGTTCCTTATGGGATCAGAGGTAAAATCATTGAAAATAGTCCTTTGAGTTCTGTCACACAAGTAGTTTTCAAACCATTTGTATGCAGTACTCGTAATTCCAAAGCGCTTTATAGTTTGTAACAATAAGGGCCTAGAAATCGTTTCAAAAGCGCGTTTAAGATCCAAAAACACCGCAACAATAGTATCCTTACGCTTTTTTTTTTTTTTTTCATTTTGCTAACACCAAATTCAATGCAGTTTCACAAGAATGGCCTTCCCGATATCCTGATTGTTCTGGTATCAGCAAACCGTTAGCGTTCAAATATTGTAACAGTTGGCCTTTTACAGCAAGTTCTAAGATTTTCTCTAAAGTGTGCAACATATTGATAGGACGAAACTCTTCGGCTTTAATCGTCCCAGCAACTTTTTGTATCGGAATCACTAACGACTCCTTCCAAATTTGTGGCACGTGCCCCGTTTGTAATGATTCGTTTATAAGGCCAAGTAGATCGTGCCCAATAACATGAAAACAATCTTGAATAACTCTAGCATTAACGTTATCAATTCCAGCCGTTTTATGAAGAGAAAAACATATGTTTTTGAGTTGTTCTAGTGTAAGTTGGTGAAAGCTTTCAAAACTACAATTAACATTATACGGCCGTTTTATTTCATTCGGTTCATTAACCAATTCAATTGATTTATTGATCAATGAAACACTTTCGATGAAATAATCATTGAACTTACTTGCAATTGTTGCTTCAGAATGTTCTTCAATGCCATCAAAAGTTATGGACCGCGGATTAAAATTGCAAGGTTTCAGTAATGACTTCAGTATTCTCCATAACTCTTTGCTGTTGTTTTTATGTTGATCAATTTTCCCCTGTATATATTCGCTCCGTGTTTTGTTCAGAGATTGTGAATATATATTCCTAGCAACTGTATAATTGTACCAATCATTATCATTTGTTGTTCTACAAAACTTCTTGTACAATTTGTCTCTTTTTCGCCTGAGGCGCAAAAGATTTAGATTGTACCAGTTGTTCGAGTTCTTAACAACAACATTCTTTTGTTTGACTAACTGATTAGTACAGTTTTTTAAAACATTATTCAAAATAGTTGCTTTATCATCAAGGCTACGAGATAGGGAAAAGTCCAAGTTTCTTGCAACAAGCTCCGAAACCTTTTGTTTCGAGTAATTTTTCCAGCACTTAAATTTCACTTGATTTATTTTACTTCCCGTACCACAATTATTTATAACAATCGTTTCATGATCGGTAACTTTTAAATTGGGACTCACCATTGCAGAAACGGAGTCAAAATTAGTATAAACGTGGTCAATCAAAGTCCTACTATGTCTGGAAATACGGGTATACTCATTGATTATTTGTTTCAAATTGCAAAATTCGGCTAAGCGCTTCAAATGATTTGAATTGAGGTTATCGCGCCAATTCATGTTAAAATCTCCGGTAATAAGGTTAAATTTACTACAATCCACAAAAACTTCGAACCAAGTTTCCAAAATCTCCATAAAACGCTGGTCACTTGAACTGGGAGAATGATAAACAACACTATAATTACCCATCTTCATGCCACCTTCCACCGTAATGCCCAAGAAGCAGTTTCCATCAATTGCTTCGTTGTGGCGAAGATTGAATCGAATTGATTCCTGTGCATAAATAGCAACACCGCCAGTGTGTCTGGAATGCGAGCAACAAGCAGCTATTTTGTATCCCGGTATAGAGTATTGGTCGAACGCATCAATATCTACAATGTGAGTTTCTGATAAAAATACCAAAAATGGACGCTTTTCCTCTACAATCTGTCGCAAAGCAACGTAGTTTGTAGATAACCCTGCAATATTCAAATACATCATATCGAATTGATTCACATTCCACTTGGAACTTGGTTGCTATTTATCGAAACGCAGGCTGCTTTTTTTTTGCTCATACAATTTCTTGTAAACTGAGCATTCCGAGCTACATGCTGCGTGGTTAACGTCCAAATTCATTTTGCGTTCTTTATTAAATTTTAAACAGTTAATGCATTTCGATACAGTGGAAGAACATTCAGATGTCTTGTGTTGCCCGCTACACAAGGAGCACTTTTCATCGTTTTTACATTCTGTGCTCTTGTGCCCAAATTCTCCACATTTGAAGCATCTCAAAATGTTAATCGCTGGAATGATGTGGCACCGATCCCACCCAACATTCACTTTTTTCGCGGTCAACAAACTATTATACGACTTTTTATCGACTTCAATTACCACGTTGAACTTGTTATATTTGAAACGTGGATTTTCGTACATACTAATAACCTTGATACTATCGATAGAAACCGCCTCGTTTTGACTCTTTAAAAGGTCAATGAAGGCGTCAGGAGAATACTGATCACTCATACCCATTACTTTTAATCTTGGCACCGGGGGAACGGGTACAACAGCTGTGTAGCTTTCACCAAGGTTGTTTTCAATACCACTTTTCACGATCTCTATGTTATCATTTGTTGCACACTCAACAATAACTGAGCCATCTTTCCCGTTTCTAAAGTTACTTATTTTGTGGGTCTTCGGATCTAAATTCGACTTTAAAAATTCCCTTGTAGCTTCACTACTCTGGGAGGACTCTTTTGGCTTGATCACAATGACTGGACCAGCCTTACGTTTTTTTATATTACCACGAACTACACTCGCAAAAGTTAAAACTTCTGTTTCGTTATTCGCGCAATTACCATCATCATTTAATTTACGTTTTTTAGTCTTTTTTGCCACATTCCGATTCAAACTATCAGAATCCGACACATTATTGCCCATTTCAACTAACTCCTGTCTACGTTTATTTTCTAAAAATGAACTAGTCATAATATCCATTTTTCCACTAATAAATTTATCAAAATCATCGCCTCTTTGCTTTAGAGTACTGATTATATTTAAGCTCATTTCTTCCATCCCGCTCTTTAACGCGTTGCCTATCTGAGCAGTAATGTTGTTTTGGATATCTGCAACCAAACTTGAAATCTGTTTGATCTCCTGTCTTAGTGCATCAACATCCAAAACTGAAACATTCTGCTCGTCACAACTCTGAACTGATAGACAGTCGTTGCATTTAAACAGAACATTATCGCTTGCATTGATTAATTTCACTGAGGGTCCACTTATTCCACCGCAGCGAGAGTGAAATCTCCCTCCGCAGCGAAAACAGCAAACGAGATCGTTAATCAAGACAATACATTTACACTTTACACATTCCATTTCAGCCTTACACAGTGGACGCTACGTACGGCGTCGCACAGGCAACAGAGACAATAGAAAAGAAAAAAACAGCACCAAACAAACCAGCTCACACCGCAGTGAGTGGCGGAAAGAAATAACAAATTTATATCAAAACAGGTAGTAGTTACTACTGCACTTCTACTTATCCTGATTGAGATCCTTAATAGGTACACTTTGGAATCACAATTTCCACTGTATACACACAATTTCACACGTAAATTAGTTTGAAAATTTCACAGCACGCAATAAACAAACTATGATGTTCGCCATTACAAAGATGAGATACAAAAGACAGCCTCAAAACAATTCACTTTCATTCTTGTTTTGGATACGGCAGCAAGTGAAACCGCATAGCTGCACATAGCTTTTGCTGTTGTTCATTGTCGTCACCAGTGCCGGCTATAGAGGTAAACGTCATCTGTAGCAGAGAGACATTAAATTATTTAACCCCAACTGAGTGTATTCCCAAACCTATTCCAAGAAATTCAATGATATAAGACAGGCTGTCGTATTCTACGTTAACTCTGCGGTCGTGTCTTATAAACAACCTCTTAACCTTTATTTTTCAAAAAAAGGCTTGTAACTAAAAATTTCTAAGAATTCGAGTGGAGGTTTGAGTGCTATGAGAGGATGATCCAAAACTGTGCACACTTAAAATTTACTGCTGAATCTCGGTAATTTATTTGTGGGTTGAAATATAAATCTAGATAAACATTTCAAAAGGTCCTATCTGCATTCATAGTTTTTCCGGAGCGTCTTTTCATTTTGGTAATGGTTCAGCTTTTGTAACTCTTTCAAGCGTGGTTTTCGTTCTAGAGTGATCCCTTCACTATCAATTCGTGCATATAACGTGGCATAAAAGGTGTTTAATGAGTTGAGGTGATTGAATGAAAGCGATCGATCAAAAAATCGATCAAAGCAGATAGGACCTTTTGAAATGTTTCTCTAGAAATATGACCATATTCTTAGTCAAATCTTGAATTTTACAATTAGAGTCACATCTCCAACTATCGTCAATCTATGAGGCAAACAATTCTTTTCCTCGATGAAATCTTTAGTCCCATTGATTTCGCTTACCCAACCAGGGTTGAAGGTTCCGCATGGTAGCTGTTGTTCGTTGTTTGGTTTCTTTGAGTCAGTATCGTTTTCAAATTTCATGTTCTTCGGAAGTGAAAATTATAGGAAAAAGTACATTTAGTCTCGATTTGCTTTATTGACTGACTAGTCATAAAATGGGCTAGACCGGATTTTATTTTGTTAATAAAGCTACACAGCCAAACTTATCTAGATAAAAAATACAGAAGGTTTGTCATTTGGCAAAAAAAAAGATAGAGATTCTTGAAGAAAAATTCTTCATAATTGAAAATTCATTTAGAAAGAATTGAATACATTCGACAGATGGCATGCTATATATAAACAACGTTTTATTTACTAATACATTCTGGCACATAAATCACCAGCTTAGATATGCCATTCCAGTGTACAGTTTCTGTCCTCCGTTTTCTAGGTCATTTCAATTTAATACTCATCTGTTTGTTTATTCATTTGCCTGCCCGTTCTTGCGATCAGCACACTTTTTCATGATTATGATGACAAGTGAACACGCAAAAAGCGTGTCAACCAGGCGAGTGTTCACTCGAATACTCTGACTGGTGTGAATCCCTCTCTATGTATTTGATAATAGTATAAATTTCATATAAAACTTTTCTACAGTGAAACATAACACTAAAATGGTGACCGATGAGCGAATGTTATTCCGAAATTCATTGAACTCTGCTGCTGTAAGTACAGGCAGTTCTAGGTCTTCACAGGCTAGACTCCTCAGCGGTATTCAGCTGCCACTTAGTTAAACATCGTTTGCACTTTGGACATACCAGAGAGCGGAAACCATTTTATTTTGCACCGTACAACGCACTATGCCTACCTCTGCTCAGTACTTAGTGGGTGTGCCAAACGACATTTAGCTTTCACCTCACCAGACGAGGTCAAGCAGGATAGGTTTCGCTAGCCCAGACGGCATAATCGTCATCGGCGTCGTCGTCGGTTTATCAGAGTTGGAAAAGAAAATCGATAAATCTCATTACAAATCATACGAATTTAATTTAAAAAGAATGCTTTTTGATGATAATGGTGCGGTTAGCTACTAACAAGCACCAATCGAATCGATTACGTTGATTCTAATTATAAGTTACTTCCACCAAATCAGCCTTCACTAACTGCTTTACTTACACAGACATAAATTGTACCAGTCTACAATCGCTTGTCTTATACAGCAGCCATTAATAGTCTTTCGTCATTGCCATTGTCGTCGTCGTAATCAGATGCGGAGACTGTACAGCAGAGACACATCAAATCAGACAGAAAATCGATTGCAATAAATAATAATGAAAGAAACCAGAGTCCGTTTGAGTGCTCAGAGCAAGTGAACCGACCGCATTCGCATTCGACTTCACGTGAAGGAATTTATTCGAACGATTGCGAGGCACAAAATGCCGTTGTTGTGTTTGCGTTGACTTCAGTCAGTCTGACAGAAAAGAAGGCGTTTCCCTACCACTACATTCTCCTCGCTGCTGGCGCTCAATCGACGAATATCAATCAAAGTCCAATCATCGCATGAGCACTGTTCTCGTTGCCCGTCGCATCGCATAAAGTCTGAGTAGAAACAACACATTCTGTCAGAGCGCCGAGTTTCATTCCATTTGATGACAAAAGGCAAACTGTATAATAAATAAATAATCAGCAATAAACCGAATGTTTGAAAGGCGTGTGTTGTTTATTCCGGATACGGTCACGGATGCAATGTACTGAAATCGGAGAATATAATTATTGTTTTGAAATAAAAAAAAATACATTCAGATATATTTTAAGATTTTATATTAAGTAAAAAGAGCAAGGGTTGAGGTATTTTATACACACAGATTCGAATATGGGGCCGTTCAATAATTACGTAAGCATATTTTTCCACTTTCTCAAACCCGCCACCCCCCCCCCCCCCCCTTGTAAGACATCGTAAAATTTTTTGATACCCTTACTGTATATACTATATATAGATTTTTAGTATAGTTTTATCATCCTGAAGCAAGCACAATACTTCGTTTCCTCTTCTGTCCTTAATTCGAGTTAATCGTCCTTCCATAATTTTCTTTTTATGAATTTTACCGTCCGCACTTTCATAAACATGGTTATTTGAACAGCTGCATCAACAATGTTTTTCTTACGTAAGGTAATCAATTCACCCCCCACCCTCCCCTGTAAGACAGCGTAAGAAAATTGCACTGCACTTTGCTTGCGTAATTATTGAACGGCCCCCATCTGATATCTGAAGTGAAGCATCAAATGCCGGAAATCTAAAATCATAACTTTTGCATCAAATGTTAGAAAAATGAGATAAAATATCAAAAATAAATTAATAGGAAATAGGAAATAAATTTACAATGAGAGATAAAAAACAAAACCTTGGTTCTACATTCCGTATCGCTATTCGACCTTCTGTTTTACTATACACAGACTTCGCAGCCGACTGTTAAGTGTACAGGACAATTGCGGGGCTAGCGCTACGATCCTACTGACAGAAACAGTCTCTCCCGAACCGGGACTCGAACATACGACGACTGGCTTCTTAGGCCAGCATCGTACCTAGAGACCAGCAGGAGATAACAATGAGAGATACTACGCTTCAATTAGGAAAACGGTTCAAATAAAATAAGAAAAAATGAATCAGAAACAATAATTTAGATATTAGAAAACATAAAACATAAAACATAAAACATTAAACATAAAACATAAAACATAAAACATAAAACATAAAACATAAAACATAAAACATAAAACATAAAACATAAAACATAAAACATAAAACATAAAACATAAAACATAAAACATAAAACATAAAACATAAAACATAAAACATAAAACATAAAACATAAAACATAAAACATAAAACATAAAACATAAAACATAAAACATAAAACATAAAACATAAAACATAAAACATAAAACATAAAACATAAAACATAAAACATAAAACATAAAACATAAAACATAAAACATAAAACATAAAACATAAAACATAAAACATAAAACATAAAACATAAAACATAAAACATAAAACATAAAACATAAAACATAAAACATAAAACATAAAACATAAAACATAAAACATAAAACATAAAACATAAAACATAAAACATAAAACATAAAACATAAAACATAAAACATTAAACATTAAACATTAAACATTAAACATTAAACATTAAACATAAAACATAAAACATAAAACATAAAACATAAAACATAAAACATAAAACATAAAACATAAAACATAAAACATAAAACATAAAACATAAAACATAAAACATAAAACATAAAACATAAAACATAAAACATAAAACATAAAACATAAAACATAAAACATAAAACATAAAACATAAAACATAAAACATAAAACATAAAACATAAAACATAAAACATAAAACATAAAACATAAAACATAAAACATAAAACATAAAACATAAAACATAAAACATAAAACATAAAACATAAAACATAAAACATAAAACATAAAACATAAAACATAAAACATAAAACATAAAACATAAAACATAAAACATGAAACATGAAACATGAAACATGAAACATAAAACATGAAACATAAAACATAAAACATAAAACAGAAAACAGAAAACAGAAAACAGGAAACAGAGAACAGAAAACAGGAAACAGAAAACATAAAACATAAAACATAAAACATAAAACATAAAACATTAAACATAAAACATAAAACATAAAACATAAAACATAAAACATAAAACATAAAACATAAAACATAAAACATAAAACATAAAACATAAAACATAAAACATAAAACATAAAACATAAAACATAAAACATAAAACATAAAACATAAAACATAAAACATAAAACATAAAACATAAAACATAAAACATAAAACATAAAACATAAAACATAAAACATAAAACATAAAACATAAAACATAAAACATAAAACATAAAACTTAAAACATAAAACATAAAACATAAAACATAAAACATAAAACATAAAACATAAAACATAAAACAGAAAACAGAAAACAGAAAACAGGAAACAGAGAACAGAAAACAGGAAACAGAAAACAGAAAAGGGAAAAGTAAAATATGAAAACTGAAAACGAAAAACAAAACCCTGTTACTTCAACATTCATTTTTTCTATGGTTCTAAACTAAAAAACGGAATGCAAGAAATTTTGTCTGAGATCATAACAGAAAATCCATGATTAGATAATTTCGTACTAAAAATTGACGTTAATAATTTCGAAACCCAAGAATATGAAACATCGTACAGTCAGAAACATATTTGAAATTTCTGAAAAATTAAATATAGAAGGAGAAAATGATATCTAGATTCTAAAACGCTAATTTAAATATTAAAAAAAGGTGCCCGTATGAGTGATGCTTATTTTTAATATCGTATTCGATTGTCCCATATACAGTTATACCTCGATTTTACGCACATTCTCGTTTTTGAAATGTGCGTAAAATCGTATTGTGCGTAAAATCGAAGCACGATTTTTAATGTATTATATAACCCAAAATTATTTTCCGTAATCGACAATTTTCAATTACATCTGAGGGAATATTAAATTATTACGTAATGCTCGAAAAAGGCATTGAACAATTAACCAAAAGATCCAAAAAAAATTTAAAAGATAGAAAACTAGAGTAACATGAAAGGAGGGGAGGAGTTTCAAAGTATTTAATTACTTTCGTTACGTAATAAATAAAAATTCTCTAATGGGCCGGGTATGGCAGGGAACTTACTCACAACATCTGTAAAATGCTTGCAAGGAATTATTGAAAACAATGAATATGGGCGTATGTGTGTATGTGTATGTATGTGTGTTTATGTATGTGTAAATGCTTGTGTATGTGTGTGAATGCGTACGTGTACGTGTGTGAGGGTATGTCTCTATGGATGTATGTGTGTTTGAGTGTATGTATGTATGTGTGTATGCTAGTGTATGTGTGTGTATATGTGTATGTGCGTATGTGTATAAACGTGTGTGTTTCAGTATGTGTGTGACCCACACATTTTTGTTGCCCACATACTAACGCCGACTTCCATTGAAAATAGTTTGCCTATCTTGCAACAGTAGATGTTTATTATGAATGTGTATGTAAATTACTCCAAAAAAGGTAGTGTGCGTACGACATCAAACATTGTCAACGTTAGCCACGAACACAATCTTTGAAAAGTTTACTTTTTCGAGATGTTGTTGTTACTTTCTCCCGGAGGATTTCGGCAGATTCCCCAGTCTATATGGACAGCCCCTTATTTTTTAACGATTTCTAATATATATAATCCTGTATTATGCATTATTTTCCCCAAACATTCGAATTAGAAATGTTTTTTGGAAAAAGTGTGCATAAAATCGAGGTAAAATGTACGTAAAATCGAAGTACGCAAAATCGAGGGTGCGTATAATCGAGGGTGCGTAAAATTAAGGTATACCTGTAGATCATTTTTGTTTTAAAAACTTGCATACTCAAACATTAAATCATAGCACTAAAAAGTGACACACATGCGAGTTTCAGTGAAGGAATTCATTTAGCTTTTTTATACGGTTTTACTTCTCTTCCAGTATCTGTGGATTTATGCAAATGCCATCATTGATATGCGAAATCTATCCATTCTTCTCTGACCTGCCCTGGCTGGATGATAATCTCGGTAACGACCGTGCCATTTAATGCCGATAGACTCGCTAGATGGGATTCGTTATGAGGTGCGATGTTCAACGCTTGACGCAGGTAAATAAATAAGTGAAATTAGAATTAGATACGATTGTAATTTCCTTTGGTATTAGAACGGGCAGCCCCCAGTCAGTGTCAACAGGGTCAATCAGCTCAGTTGTACTAGTTTTCTACCTCAACCGTGGAACAGTTAAGATCAATTATTGTTGTTACAAATAAAACAAAACTAAATTTTTTCCACAATTATGTTTCATTTAATATTAACACTACCGTGTTGAATCTTTAAAATTTTTCCAATCCACATGCGTCGGCGCTTTCCTACTTGCGTTTTTTACATAAACCGTGTGGACATAATCGCATTTAACGTAACGAGAAGAGATTCCACGAGTCACAATCCGCTAATAACTTGGCGAAGTTTATGCGAACGCGACCCTTGCGGGGTCTCCACAGCATTGATAAATTACCCGTCCCTGCTTGGTTACGGTAGTGCTACGCTTCTCCGTGAGAAACTGAGTCTTGACAAACTAACAGTAAGCACTGCCGACAATGAACCGATTTACCTTTCTCTGTCACCATACTTGAGAGACCTCCATGAGTGCGCGTCTAACGGCGAAACGTTCTGCGGACCGATTTTCGCATTTTCATACGGTGGGAAACGAAAACAGATCGCCCCCATCGGCATAGGTGGAGAGCTAATCTTAAATGTTTACCATTTCAATTAAAGCTCCCCCGGTGACATCGTAATGAATGGATTAGGTTGTTTTAGCTACAGGCACCGACAGATGTAATGCCGCTGGTATTATATTCATGTGATTTCTTTTTCTATGAGGTGCTGTGTTAATTTTTATTAGGAAATTTTCTTTTTGCATTGATGTTAACCGAACATAAAAAACGCATATCAATTGATAACAAAATTGTCGGACTTATGTACAAAACAAATAATAAATTGGGTAGGCAAACTATGCAACGTTTGCTACTGAGATGATTCTATAAAAAACTAACCTGGTATCCGTAAATTACAACATCCCTCAAACTTGTGCTGTACAACAGGTTTCCATGCTATGAAAATATTGAGATCCAAAAGAAGTAAAAAATATCAGAAAACCAGCACTTCTCCGCCGTTCATTGCAAGAACAACGCTATCAGATTACCTAATATGATATGAAAACACTTGCGGTAGTCAACAAATTGAGATATAAGTAGCGTCGTTGTAATGGCGGTTTTCAAGTCAATAAAAACGTGTTTAGGAAAAAAGTTTTGAATCCGAAAAATACATAGAGGTAAATTCTGTTTACGCAATTCAAAATTACTAATTTCTGTACGCCAAACATGGACCACTTAACAGTATTATAAACGCCTATAACAAACACTGTGAGATTATAGGCGTAACCATTGAAAAGCGCGTTACGGGCTAGAATCCATTTGTTTAGAATTAACGTATGAATTAGTATTATGACAAATTGCAGTCTACATCGATTGACGAAATAAATAAACAAAGCTCAACCATTCTTATGAATTTTGGTGCCCGTGGCCATTACCAAAACGCGTCAACTTACGTGAGAGTTCGAACAGGAATTGCTCGCATCGCTTCAACATCATGTTTACGAGAAAACTCATTGCGTGTTTTTCGGGCTTTTACCCGTTAAAATTCAATTTCATTAAGCAGATATGTGTGCAGTAGGGAAAGCGAAAAATAGGCGAACTGGAAATATGATACATAGGCTTAAGCAGTAGCGCCTATTTGATTCAGTCGAAGAAAACAGACCTCATGCTCTTGCATTTTGATCAATATAGACAATTTCAATGATGGAAACGAAACTTTGATTGTTGTTTGAGCTGTTACGGATAAAAGATATACCGTTTATCACAAAGAAATCTGTGAACAATTGTAATTGAAACAAATCGACCTATATTGCAGCCATTCAGGAGCCACTTCGGGTGCTGAAAAAAAAACGCCTGCAAAACAGATGGAAACTGCTTAAAATAGGTTCGGGGTGATTGGAATGGTGTCCCTCGATTGGTTACTTTAATCGATTACTGTTAAAGTTTGCTAACTTAGTTTTACAATCTGAAAACAAGTTCTGACAGAGAAAACGTTAGAGAACACTTTCACTCAACACATTTCGAGTATTCCGTCTGAATACATAGGCGGTTCCTATAGCTGCTTAGAATATGCTCCCTACCCTATTTGGAAAAATATACCGCATCCCGATGGGATTGTGTTTTGACCAGTGTTATTCTCTCTCTCTTTCTCTTCCTCTTTCTCTTTCTCTTTCTCTTTCTCTTTCCCTTTCTCTGTCTCTCTTTCTTTCTTTCTCTCTCTATCTCTATCTTTCTCTTCCTATTCTCCTCTCTGTTTCTCTTTCTCACTCTCTTTCATTCTGTTTCTCTCTCTTTCTCTCGCTGTTTTATTTCGCTTTTTCTTTCTCTCTGTATCTCTTTCTCATTCTCTCATTGTTACTATCGCTATTTTTTTCTCAAAAGAAACTAAGAGTCATTGACAACTTTGCATAATTTTCTTACTCTGTGTAATGCGTCTTAACTGGGGTAAAAACATTATCCTTTTGTTTAGCTTTATATTAACAATTTGAAACAGATTTAAGAGAAAACTTCCGTGCATACATAGCCCCTGTACTCGCTTACGCTTTTTAGATTGTCCGCTAAATGCAGATTTGCAAAGAATAAGAAATATTTACACCTTTGAGGAGTTAAATATTGTAGCCCACTTCTCGTTGTCATTTATTTATTTATTTATTTATTTATTTATCAACATCAACAGACAACAGATGTCCCAATGATGGTTAAGTGTCTTAAACTAAAAACAGTTGTCACAGCAAGTTTCATTAAATTCCGGAAAGTTTTTCGGATTTTCACATATAGTCTAGGCCTTCAAAAAAATTTATGCTCTCGAATACACTTTGAAAACCAAAATCCTGAAATCTTCTACAAACCTTCATTTTTAGAAGATGCATTTGAAATATAATTGAATTGAAAACTAAGTAATTGTGAAAACTACGTCGAACTTTGAGTCAATGATTGTATTTGGTTCAATATCTAGAAAAATTTATTATTGAAATCGAACTTCTTACGTTGGTATACGATTTGAAGTTCAGTTGCATAAAAAGTGTATAGTTACAGTCAGAGCAGGATTTACGATTGTGGGGGCCCAGGGCCCAGTTATAGTGGGGGCCCTAAAATAAAACAAAACCGTTTTTTTTTTCAACGTACGAGTTAAAAACATTTATTTGCTATTGAAAAATTATCAAAATTTTGTTAGAATTTTTTCTTAAGCTCTATTTAAAGTTCCAAGCGAAGTGACAATAATAGAAACTAGAAAAAAACTACACACATCTGCAGGTCATCAAAATTTGCACACGAACTCAGAAAATCTGCATTTGGCAAAGCACATCTTGTATTCCTAATTCGGACAAGTTAGCAAAAGCAATGCATTAAAAAAAACTTGTAGGTTATTTCATTGTGGGCTTTACCTCCCATTCGCGCTGGTTCAATTCAAATGGTGTGTTAATGTGTGTCATTCCAAGAGAATCCAAGGTGAACTCTTATGGATGTAGTTGGGATATTGGCGCTCGCGAAAAAATAACACTGAAGGAAAGTGTCAGATTGAAATGGTCTGTTAAAATTTTCTTACTGTAAATCGAACTTTTAATTGAATCTCATTTTTTAAAGAGAAAAAATCTTTTTCTCGATTTGTGAGGGCCCCAAAAATGTGGCCCCATGGTTACAGTAGTATAATTAGTAGTTAGTATAATAAAGGTTTCTACACTGCTAGGTGGATTGATTCTGTTTTTTTTTTTGTAATTTCAGGACGCCTGAAAAGGACGTTGAAAATTTTACGTCAATTATGAAGTTTTAGAAAATAAAGTTTGTCATACCTGGAAGATTTCCGTATGCCAGAAAACTTATAGAAACAACTTATTATAAATGATGAAGAAAAAAAAAACTTATTATAAAAAAATGAATTGAATATTTTTAATATCAGTCAGGACATATGTTTCGTGTTGGAAATTCATAATTTGGTTTCTTTTCTTTTGTTGTTTTTCTTTTTCTTCCCAAATGGTTGCATTTAACTATTAGAAGACTTTTTAAAGTAATGGATTTGTCAGAACAACAAAAGACCACTTTTATGGAAATGGAATTAAATCTCTTTTTGAAGTATTGCACACTGGAAAAAATGGACCCGATTAGAAGCCGCTGGGCTGGCAACTGAAACATGCTGCCGTAATCTCGCAGACTGACGTAGGCGCCATTTTTTCAAATATGGGGTTCTTATGCCAATTTGTTCGTTATTCGAAGACCCATCTTTTGGTATCTTTCTTTTAGTTGTTACTTATACGTACGTTGTATAAAATCAAGAAAACAAAATGACGTATGCACCATTTCAATACAAAAGTGACAAGTAACCCGTTCGTTTTTGGTCCGTATTGAAAAACTGATCAAATGGATGTACGTCATAATGTTGTATCACAGCAGAATAGCATTTCTTATTTAAAATTGGTCAATAAATCGATTGGTGATATTTTCATTCTGTGCAGGGCACGGGAAAGGGTCTTTATTTCCAAAAATACACAAAAATAGGGTGAAAAGGGGCAAAATAGACCATTTCCTGTACCTTGGTCCAACTGAAACCATCACCAATCGATTTGTTGACCAATTCTACATAAGAAATGCTATATTTTAGGTTGCCAGTCTAACGGCGATTATTTAGTGGAAACACCAGAACCCACATTTCCACTAGAAAATCGCCGCGGGGCTAACAACCTGAAATATAGCATTTCTTATGTAAAATTAGTCAACAAATCGACAGAACCTTTCCCGTGTCCTGCACACAATGAAAATATCACCAATCGATTTATTGACCAATTTTACATAAGAAATGCTATATTTCAGGTTGCCAGCCCAGCGGCTTCTAATAAGTGGGAATTTGGGTTCATTTTTTCCCAGTGTGCTTTGGGTGAAATTCATGGTGAAAATTTGATAAAGGAAGGATTCATGGAAAACCATAATTTCTGGAAAAAATGGCCTTCCTATTACCTTTTTCACTAGATTTGTTTACTTATTTTCTTATGTATCAATAGGCCTCAAACGGCATCAATGATAAAACCGAATGTTAAACAAGACTTAAAACACTACGCATTTTTTTAAAAACCTAAAAATAGTTCTCTCAATCTTCTCCTTCGAACATTTAAGTCGGATTTAGGCGAAACACGATTAAATAATTTGCATGGATGTTGATGCGCTCTATAGTAGCGATAGAGCATCACAACGTCCTGTGAAAAGATAGGATACTACTAATATCCGAGTATTCCTTCAAGCATGTAAAGGGTCGAGACTATTAAATTAACACTGGTTTCCGTAGTTTGATAGTCTTGACAAGGTAACTGTCGAGAGGCGTAACGAAGAAACCTGGGTTGCACATATCCCACTCTTTCAGCTGCTTTTGAGTACACTGGGTTCCACATTACTAAATCCGGAATTTGGCGAACTAACGAGCAGTATAGCTTTTTAGGTAGAATGTTGTCTGTGAAGTTTCTGGTCACTCGGAAGATGAAGCCTAAATTCTTCGGAGCTTTGGCTATTGTAAAGTTGACATGCTGCTTAAACGTTAGCTTAGATTCAAAACTTATTCTAAGGTCCTTCACTTGTTTAACGCGAGGAACAACCACGTTAGAAACTTTGTATTCAAACTCAATTATATCGTTTCTACGGCAAAAAGAAATCACCAAACATTTCATTGGATTTAATCCCAACCGATTCCTATCGAACGATTTGTTAAAAACATCAATTTGCTACTGGTATCATTGTCATTTTAAACTCAAGTCAACAACGAACTATAATCTCGGTCCATTGAGCGTATGATTGATGTCCTCAAAATAAAGCAGAAAAATTAGAGGCCCCAGGTGACTGCCCTGAGGTATACCTGAAATGGTCGTAAATGGAGCAGAACAACTTTCACTCTGAGCATACGATTGGTTAAGTAAGATTCAAACCACCTTTGAAGCAAATCTCCGAAACCCATTTTTTCCAATTTAGCTAGGATGATATTATTATTAATCATGTTGCAAGCCGCAGCCAAATCAGTGTATTTTACGTCTGTTTGACAGTTATTCTCATATCCTTCGTTGACGAAGGAGGTTAACGGAAGAAGATTTGTAGCGGTCGATCGATTTGGCATAATCCCGTTTTGCTCATCAGAGATAAAGGATTTGCAATGAAATAAAAACTGAACTAATTACCACCTGTTCAAGAACAGCTTCGACACCTCTCACAATGCCGAGAATATTGTCGTTTTCAACAAGGATCCGTCAACATTGCGTTCGAGTCAGCTACAAATCTTTTTGCCAAGGCCATGTGATCTGGAAAGAGTGCTTCCACTGCAAAAATTCTGTTGGATTTTGTCCAGGAAATGTCTTTCTGGTAACATATAAATAATTATTCAGGGCTCTTAATGAATAGTTTGATATGTTTTGAATACAATTAGAGGTGATCAAAAAGTTCTCTTCTTTCAAATAAATCAGATCATAACCACAAGCAGAATCAATTTTAGTGGAACGAATTTGAATAAAAACTTTTAGTGGGCCAAACATGCGTAGAAAATTATGAATGGAACAAATAGACTAGGTATTGTTTACAAACCTCCCAGCTGATCTCGAGGTACGATGCCTAACAAGCCAGTTGTCGTAGGTTCGAGTCTCGGCTCGGGAGAGACTGTTAGTGTCAAGAGGATCGTAGCGCTAGCCCCGCAATTGTCTTGTACATTTGAGGGCTATTCCCACTGCTTCCGTTCCGGGACCGGGCCGTGGCTGTTCCGTGTGTCGTCCGGGCTTGTTTGAGATTGATTGCATGCGTTCTTATGAACGCATTCACACCGACGCGCCGTGCCCAGACCGGGGCAGCGCTGAGTTGCCGTCGTGCTGCCGCCCTGCGAGAGAAAAACTATCGTTGCCGACGATACTTTGTGTTGGCCGGAGAGTGCACGGAAGGCACTCGGATGGATGCGTGTATGTTGTAGTGACATATTTCGCGCGGAGTGAACTGCGGTATGAAAAAAAAAAAAGAGGAAGACGTTCTTTCACATACACACATCAACATTTCTCAGCCAGAGCGCAGCGCAGGCACGGTTCAAGCACGGCGCAGTGTGATGCATGAAATGTCCCGGACACGGCCTGGTCCCGGAACGGAAGCAGTGGGAATAGCCCTTTAACAGTTGGCTGCGGAGTCTGTGTTTAATAAACAGAAGGTCGAGTTCCAAATTGGAATATAGCACCAAGGCTTTGCTTTTTTATTGTTTACTAGCTGACCCGGCAAACTTCGTACCGCCGCCTAGAGTTTTATTGACTGTTGTATTGCAAAAACTGAAATAACTAACTGCTGCTAAAAAAACATACCTACGATATGTTTCGGCTCTGATTTGTTTTTAGTTTTTTTTTCAATCCTGCGCTCGTAACATTCTACGTTTTTATTTCATTGAACATTATGAAGCACCTTTCAACCATAATCAAATCATTCCAATACATTTCTGAAAATAAACAGTCATTCTTTTATATATTCTGAAGGAAATTATTACATTATTTTTTCAATTATTCAAAAGCTTGGCTTAATGCAAATATAGTAATACCCTTCTGCCTGGCCAATCTCACTGGAACAGATTTTATAAAAAACTTCAGAATCCTAAATAATTCAAGCTTAAAATTCGGAATATACGAAACATGTGAAAGTGGTCAAGGCGGTTCTAGCCACTAAATTCTATATATTCCAAAATGACGGGGTCAGGGTCACGTGAACATGCGACATAGAGCTGTCCATGTGAGTAGCATGAATACTCGGAGTTTATGCCACAAATTTTCAGTGACTGTCCTTGAGTTTTATCAATAGTCATCGCGAGTGCGCGACGCACGGGAAATTGCAGACGTTTAAAACTTAACGGCAAATCGGTAGGAGTAATCGAGATACGCGGGATTATTACGACTTCTCCTTTGTAGTTTCCTGTCAGAATTGTCGCTTCAAGGACATTTGCCATCGGGTAGTGGCAGCAATGCATCTGTTCGGTGGTAAATTTGACCTTGAATCTATAAAGCAGTAGTATTTGAAAATATTTGATTAGCATTTTTCCCTCAATTGAGTGTTTAAGTTATTATACTTTTTTTTTTTTTTTTTTTTTTTTCAAGACTCGTTTAAAGACTATGGAAACTAAGTGTGTAACTGACGATTTTGAGATATATGGGGTGTCGAACGTCGTGCATTTCAAGCTCGTCTTGTTCTTAACCGATCAACTTCCCTTGGGACTCGTATATTACCTGACTTTTTAATATTCTATCTTCAGTGTTGCGGAGCCTGACACTTTTATTGACCTGCTACTACTCGTGTCTTAACTCGCAAAACTGGAACAAAAACAACAAATTTAATTTTAATTCAACGGCATGTTAAGTATTTGAACATTCCACTTACAACAACACAAGGGCGGGAAATATCAAGGGTTGGTTTTTAACGTTTTATAACTTTTCCAGTTGATTTTCGTTATTGCCATGGCATAGTGACAATATGGTTTTGTCCTAAACAAAAATTCTCGCAAAACCTAATGGCCAACCATTTTTCGGGTATCTTTTTTTTTTTTCAAACATACATGATACCAATTGTTTTTCACGTGACCATGTGACATAAAGCTGTTTATGCGAGAATATGCATATTTTAGGTTTAATGCCACCAGTTATCAGGGCTTTGGGCATTATCGAATATCACCCAACTGCGGAGCGCGAAGGTACATACAAACGATTGAAATTAAATGGTAAATTGGTAGGTACACGGAGCTTCGAAATTTTCGCTTTAATGACAATAATATTTCTTCTGATTTTTGAGACAGATCTGCTGCCTAAGCACAGTGCAATTGACACTTCGCAACATTATAGTTTCCAATTCAACATTCAACAATTAATTGTAAATCCAGAGATTTGTAGGAATGCAATAGTGCCTATTTAACGAAACATGAACAGAAATCAATGTTTTTTGAGAAGCAAAAACTACACGTTTCTTTTACCAGCTAAGAGAATCATTGCAGCATGAGCAAATGTCAATGATCTAAATCAGTGTGCATTTTAGAGAAAATTGAACAGATTGATTAGATTCGAGCGATGGTAAATTAAATCATCGCACATGTAGTGTTATTCTTGTTCTTTCTTTTCATTTATCAGATAAATAAAACGATTATATGCAACTTTGCTCAAATAAGCCAGAAATTCAATTTACATTATCAAGTATGTGCCCTTGAATAAAATCAAAGCCACGTTGAGAGTATTCACATCATGTTGAGTTTGCTGCTACCACGCTATAGCGCTTTTGCATAGAAAAGGTGTAGTAGGCAGCGAAAACGAATATCACCTAATACGTGAATCAATAACAGGTGCTTGTTTACTCAACTACGACGCCTCAATAACGACGCTACAACAACTTGTCTACCGGTCATAGCCTACAATCATAGTAATCTAATGACGTTGTTCTTGGAGTAAGAGGCGGGAAAAACCGAAAATATATTTCAATTTTTTTCTAACATTATCAGTTGATTATTGTTATTTTTATGGCCTATTAACTCGTCGAAGATGAAGACAAAACAAACACAAAAAGAATCATTCAAATCCGTTGATTCTACTTCGAGTGAAACGCCGTTATACAGACACCAACTTATTTTTATTTAATAGATAGAAGAAGATAAAGATTTTCGGAATAAGCAATGTTATTTTCAAGTTTTTTTAAATATACATGAAAATAGACTCTAGTGAAAACGAAAATCGACTAAAAGTAACATGGGACAAATATGCATAGAACGGCAGCATAGTAACCCGGAACTGTTTAAGTTTTTAATGTTAACGTACGTTAGCGGTACGTACGGTTAAAACTCTAGAAAACTGTTTCGCTGAATTGGCCAAAACACTGAATCTTTTCATTTTGACAGCCGCAGTGCGTGTCAGTCGATAACAGATGCCAAATAATCAGCAATCGAAGCAAAGATTGCTGAATATCAGTAAAGCGAATGAAGCTGCTGAATTTTCAGTACACTTTTAAATAGCTGAAACTTCAGTGTATGTTTTTGTTTTGTTATAATTCAGTAAAGATCACCGAATTTGGCCTTCAGGAATTCGGTGTGTAGTCCTGTTCTATTAGTTTCAACTTCATTCCAACATGACTTTTTCGTTTGATTCGACCTTTACTCCAAGTGTTTTTCATGGAAGTCATTAGAGAGAGGGTTAAAGACATATATTTCTTTCATTCATCATAAATGATTAAGCTATAGGTTATAGCTGGTTTGCTATAACCAAAGAACAGTACCAATAATGTAATGTTAGAATAGGAGAATTTACAAAAACACACACTCTTTTCCCATTCACAACCATCATATACACACAGCTTGGTCATTTTGTTATATGCGCATGTTACCAGATAAACTAAAACAAAACTGAACCTTTAGAAGTGAAAGTTGAGTTGATGACTCAAAAATTTAATTATTTTAAAATTACTCTATGGGATTCAAAATCGAGTACAAAAAATAACTTGAATCTAGAGAATTAATTTAAATTTTGTGCTGTCAAGAAAAAGCTGTATGAACAAACAAAAAAATGTTTAAAGCCTGTTTGGATATATTTATGTTAGGTTCTTTTGAACTTTACATATTGTGTATTGTTACTACAGAAAATATTTTAGTTTTAACCTAAACAAACTCTTTGACCAGAGTCGAAACACGAAAATAGTCGGGATTTCGAAGGATCATATGATTACATGCTTGAATGTATACCTCCATACGTATACATAAGCGCTTTAGCCACAACTCATCCTGCTTAGTCCATTCTCTGGGTGTTTACAAATAATAAAGTACTGCTTAGGTCAAACTGATTTATTAACGAAATTTTTGTCCGCTTATTTATACGTTTAGATTCAACAGTGGCTCCCAGAGAATGACTAGTGTATGGTGTATAGAGTGATAATCTGTATTTTAGAAAACCATTATTTTGTTTTAAATGTGATTTAATTGCACGTTTTTCGTCTGCAAGTGTAAGGCACATAAGCTATTTCCGTGATTTATGGGGTATTAACAGATAAGCATGATAGTTTGACCTACTCGTGAATATCGATTTTCATCGGTACCAGATTTCAACCTTGTCAAAACTGTTTCAAGTTCGGAACGAAAAAAAACTGTCCGTTAGACAAAAATCGAGAACAAGCGCACAATTAAACCAGACTTCGAACACAATACGAATCATAACAGCAAAGCAAGGCAAAGCAATATGGCAAAAAATCGCTACACACTGCACCCAGGCTGTGACTGTCGGTTGGCGGTTTTTGCAAAGCGGTACGAATGTCGGCGACCAGTTCGTCCGGTCAACAGATAATCTTCTAAACTTTCGGACAAAAGAGGAAACGCGATCACGGCACGGCAACTGAAAAGCAGCGCTGCCATCATCAGCCAGGCCAACGCCGAGCACACAAAACGTTTGAACTAGATTTTTCCCGCGCGCAAGCCATCAAACGCTGTCCGCTGGGCCATTCATGCAACGATTACCGAGAACCGTCATCCTCCGCTGGACACAATCGGACCGGGAATGAAAGGATTCCATTTTTTTTCTCTCGCCTTGTTTGAGGGGCGCGCGAAGGAAAGCAAAAGGATGCCATAATCCGGTTCCGGAACGTTGACCGCTGGATGGATGCCCGAGATGGAGCAAAACCTTTCACTCGTCCGTCAGTCACGACAAACACGCCCGTCAACTCACACCAGTTTAAACTCTTCCCGGCACAGATACCACTAGAATCAGTACGCAGAAAATCCGCCTGTTATCCTTCACCGCCCCAAAAGCCCAGCCGGGAACGGGCAGTTAATCGATAAAGCCGTTGGAAGATTTTTATGTGCAAAGGACCCTCCAGCAGTAGCAGCAACGGATTGCCGAGGGGAATTGAGGATCAGGCGTTCCAGCGCTAGCAAGTTCAACACAAAAGTCCAAAGGCTGGCCAAGTGACGACTCGATTATAATTCGATTTGACGGAATTTTGCCCTCAGCACCCCACCAAACCATAAAGTCCTATCCCGTTGGGCAACCGAATGGTAACTGATTTTTCTATGCGAGGTCCTTTTTTGCAGTGCCCAGCCTTTGCTTTCCCACTCTACCGGCTATTTCCTGATAGCATCGCTTGTATGGGTGGGGAAGGAGAATGTAAACATATCACTTCTCCTTTAATCTTTTTGCTAGACAGGGAGCCACACGAAAGAGACAGATCGTTGCTGCTCTTGCTTTCGAACAGTTTCTCTTGTATCCGATGTATAACAGTTTTGCGCTGAGACCAATATCGAAGCGGCAGGCGGTGATGGGCGTGGCTTTGGATTTAGTACGCACACACAAACGCATCTGTTGAATTGTTTGTCAGAGGTCGTGCCTTTCAGTGGTGGGAGAGGGCTGGGGCGAATTTTTTGTGCTCTGTGTGCGAGAGCACAACCTCGACCGTGGCTGTTTGACTGTTCTCCTCCTTTCTGGCCTTCCATTCCACCCAGTGCCGTGCTTCTCCTGCCTTTCGCTCTCTCTCCACAGAGGAACCCGTTGCTCGAGGAGACTGTGCCGTACACTTTTCATCTCTCATTCGTGTAATTCGAAGTAACAGCAGTCTGCGGCGAGTCGGTCTATAGCGATATGTGTATAACAGTTGCTCTTGCTTTCTTTCTCGCTCGCTCCGGGTGACTTTCGCGTGTTCTGCAGCACGTTGCATCTCTTTCGCGTAAGATCTCCCAGGGGCTGCTGGGATTTGGTCGGTTGTCGTAAGCATGCCAACACACAGCAGTCTGGCCAGCCGTGCACAGCATTGTCAGTCAGTCAGTCAGTCAGCCGGTCTGTGTGTGCGCCCGAACGAGACAGGGCGAACGTGTGTAGTATGAGGCTGCGCTACTCTGGGCACGCCAGGGTATGAGTGAGAGTGGGGTAAACAGGTCGAGTCGAGTCGGGTCGGGTCGCGTACCTTTTGCACTGACTGTTCTAGGCAGTCAGGCACAAGAAGGCCTTTTGAATAGTGGTAGCTGTACGCGGTGCTGTCTGTGTGCGCTTTTTTGTAGTCCGTGATTTTTTGAGATTCGTGCGACGGCAGGCAAGAGAGTGAATGGTACTTTCTACTGTATGACGCATCTGCAATCTTACACTGGCCTGCGGCGACGGCTTATCAGCAACGACCTATTGCGAAACGACTTTTTCGTGACTTTTCTGTGCTCTCCGGTGACTGCGGATTATAATCACTCGTGATACCAACCGTGACACTGCTTGATCCGAACGCGTACGTGTGTGAAACCGCCGTGGCCTATTACGATCGCGGGTGAATTGGAAATATTTCAATAGGAAACATTTCGTGATTTCGGTGACTGACGGTGATTCTCACGTGATTCGGTAGTGATCAAATAGTGATTTCGAATAGAAGTAACTGAGTGGAAAAAAAAAACTTGGTCGACAAGAAGAATCTGATGTCTCTGTGTACGGGTTGAACATCAAAATTGCACTGTTGAAGGAAAATATGATGTGCTTGTGATAAGACGTGGCTCTGGTTTAGTTTGTGTTTTGATTTGCTCAGCGTCGTTGTTTTAGTTTCGTGTAGAACGAGAGTAAATCCCGGGACAGGCAATCAATACGCGGGCCGATTTCAAGCGAATTTTGCTGGTTTAATCAGGAAAAATTTTCCTCGATAGCGTAGGCCCCGATTGTGGGGCCAAAACCGGTAGCAATATTATAACACACAACTCCCTCAGTATGTACGGAGGCGGTGTCCTGTGCCCGTCGCCTTCGACGGCGACCGGGTTCTACAACCCGCGGGGTCAGGGCTCGGAAATCGGTGCCCTAGAGTTGGGCTTCCCCCGGGGGATGGCCCTGGTACCTCCACCGCCGCATGGTGCCTGGCGAGATCCTACCTCACTCGGATCTCACCTTCCAGTGTCTAGCACCAGCGAGGACATAACAACCCTCGGCGGTACCGCTCCGTCGAATGTTTCATCCATGCAATCGAACACGTCGGTGGACAAAAAAGATTTCATATCGTCTTCGGTATCCGGTAGCGGATCGCAGCACAACGCTAGCAGTTTAGCGATTTCCCAGCACTCTTCCGTCGAGAAAAAGGAGTTCTTGTCTCTACAGCAAAGCACCACTCCGGGATCTCAGAGCATGAACTCCCAAAACGGAAGCCAACAGGACATCAAAAATCAAAACATCGAATGTGTCGTCTGTGGCGACAAAAGCTCCGGCAAACACTACGGACAGTTTACATGTGAAGGTAAGTCCGTCATAAAATTTTCATGCCTACCATCCGGTTAGCGAATCCCCTGCATAAATTCCGCCAAACGTGCGGAATCGTTTCTCCGGACCAGACTTACATATGTTCTACACGCGAACCGCCGACGATGAAGACGACGACGACGGCTTATCCCTTAAACCGTGGGACTCAATCTGTAAGATTGCTATCAGCGTTTTCCCGAAAGGCAAGTTCCCGCCCTAGCCTCGGCACAACCCACTGCCGGCCGGCCGTACCGGACGTGGACTTAATAAAATTATGATTATTGTAGGATTGCTTGCTCCCCTCACTCGAGAACCGCGTAATCCTCGGTCGTCTTCCAAGAGGAAAAACCGGGGGGACACTTTCGAGACTTTGCCGTTTCCACTCTGATTCGTCATGTTATTGTTGTTGGCAATCGGAACATTATGGTCCAGTGGATCGGCGGACTGGCTGGTCGTCGTGGGGACCATTCAGTCCCGATTTGAGACACAATTAATCAAAACAAATAAGCATAAAAAAGCAATTTTTCTTCGCTGCCCCTGTACCGGGCCGTCGATGCCCGATGGGATCCGGGAGATTTGACTTTTGCCTTTGTAGTCCTTACACACCAGTGTGTACACTGCTTACTTGGCCGTGCGCATCTCTTATCGGGTGACCGGGAGAGAAAGGGCCAAAGGGCGCGCGCTTCATTCGTGTGTGCACTTTTTTTTCTTCCTGTTGTTGTTATTGCTGCAGGTTTTTTTTTTATTCGTATATATATTTTGCTTTTCTCCTCTCGATCTTGTTCCCCAAGGGTACTCGTTGCATTCTTCTGCCCTGGGAGGGATTCGTGTGGTGGACCCGGCCATCGCCGTCGTCGTCGTTCTGTGCATCCCGGGATCGCAGATCGGAGAATACCGTTTGCAATGGAAAAGGCTGTGCGTAATTGTTATGGTTTTATTTAGAGGGCCTCTCGGTTTTTTTTTTTATTTTGGGTTTCTCTCACTGCATTGTCGAGGGTGATAGAGAACGACTTTTACAGGTTTGGGTGTTTGGATTTTTTTTCTTTACCATGTTTGGGAAATTTATGGAAAATCATTTTTCTTCGATCTCGTAGGTAAAATGTTGCATGCATGAGTTACGACTAGACTTTGATTAATTGGTATGCAAATGTGATGTTGATGGTAGGAAATGTACTGGAGAAAGTGTTCGTAACTGTTTTTCGTTAGAGGAAATCTATGAACCCCTTTGCTTGGATATAATCATGCTCTGTAAACCCTTTACTTAAATATAAAATATTCAGTGAAGTGAGATTTAAATATCCTAAAACATTAGGTTAACAAAAAAAATGAGTATGGATGCGTTACAAGATTACCTTAAAAAAAATTTCCCCATTCCTTCTAGTTCCAATGAATTTGTTTTGAAGGCTTGATTTTATAAAAAGCAAATATACTTTTGAAATCATAGTAAAGGTTAACAAGGCAGTAGAATTATTAGTAGTTTTAATTTCATGATTGTTGCAAGAAAAATTTCAAAAACATAAGAGGCTTGTGAATTTTTCTAGTTTAAAACAAGGAGAGAAGCATTACGGAAAGCATCTATTTTAGATAAGAGCCAAAGCTTGGTTCCAGTATTTCTACTCTATGCTCCAGAGAACAACAAAATCAAAGATCAGAGTAAACAAAAAATCAGTCTCAAGTTGGTGCTTTCTTATAGTACAACTTGGAGATGTTATAATGGAGGCACAAAAGTTCAACCGTACATGGAGAATGTACCGCTTCTGTTATAATACTATTATTATTAAAAAAATGTTTATTTATTAATGATTTTACAAGATTGTTCACGGTGGTAAACCTCGAGCTGAAAAAAAAAGATTATAGCTCTATGACCATTCCTGTAAATTTTGGTGCACTTTGCAAAGATATTTTTTTTTTGAAAAACTTTAATGAGGTTTGTCGCAAGCAAACGTAGACCAGTGTAATAAATTACATTTTTCTTAGCAATTGTGTGTGTTTCTGAAATTGTTTAACGAACTAGTATCTCGAAGGCAGAAAATCTTATTAATTCTGAGATAACTGCTCAAATTTATCAGTTTTTCCTATAAATAGTCTGAATAAATTGTTCGAGTTCTAGTATTTGTACAAAAAATACTAAACTATATAATTTTTAAAATGGGTTAAAGACAAAGATATTTTCCAGTGCATAAACGTTAGTGTTACCGGTGTTACCATGACAAGGAAATATTTCGCTGTCATGCAATGTTCTCTCTCTCTCTTCCTTCTTTTTTTCATTCGTAAAAAAAAACAAATCAGTCGTCAGTCGCATTAAAAACGTGTGCGTTTGATTTTCAACGTTTTAAATTTTCTGAAAATTCATTACTCTAAGTTTTTTTTGTGTGAACTGTTATTTTGTAAAATCTATTTGTGTTCTGTACAGTAGCATTATGCGACTAGTATTCGATGGGAAAAATACTATTCCAAACAAAACTGACTCTGGAAGGTTTGCTATTGGATCAAATTTGGCTGATATTCATTTGCGTTTTACTAAGGAAACAGATCATTTGGTTGGACTTTCAGAAAATTTTATTGCGTGACCGTGAACGATACGCGTAAAATATTTCATCGAAGGATGACAGCTCGTTACAAGTATGAAAATCTAGCGTATCTGAAAGGGAAACTGCAGTCACTGGTAGTGAGAATATAATAAGATTGGTTGTAATTTTCGAAGAGTTTCGCTAGTGAAAATGATTTTCATCAGCATTGGTTACAGATAGTACTATTATTTATTTAAATACAGTTTGAACCAATTGTGTTTTTAAGGTTGACAGCGTAATGAGAGTTCACATGAAATTTTTCTGGGTAAACATGAATTTTTCTTCGTAGAAATTTTGGGAAGATAAGTTTTATAAATAATTTTTGAACCCTTTCCTAATTATACGATTGCATCATAAATGCTATTTAGATTAACTATAAATAAAATGATCTGAGTTTTAAGTTATACAGAAAAATTCTTTTTTACATGATTCTACGTACCGTGCAAAAACAGCCGCAATATTGGAAATAACGCCGTAAAAAACGCGTTATTTAGAAAAACGTCGGTAGAAAATGGTGTAACAAGACCGTGTGAAAATTAAACTGGGTAAAAAACAGCCTACTATAGACTATTACCGTTACTGTTACTTACTGTAACAATTTTGCGCGAGGATGAAAAATCGTGCAAAAAAACGTGTGGAAAAACCGCGTTATTTGAGTAAACTACGTAAAAAATTGCCGTATTTGGAACATCGTCGTAAAAAAAACCATGTAGAAAAAGACTTTACTGTATTTGTTTGACAAATAATTGTCAAAACCTTGTAGCGATTATTCAAGAACCATTTTTTACATGGTTCTGGCGATAGTTTAAAACACTAATGTAAATCATTACACTATTTTTTAACGAGGCATTGAGAAGAATATCTCAAAGTTTACCAACAAACTTTTTTGATAAACTTTGACGTTTTTTCTTGGAAATTTACTTCAATCAAGATTTTCAATAATGTTTAGTACTTCCTCAAAGACTGTTTGATGACTTATGAGCAGGTTTTTGTTAATTGTGGATGATAGATAATGATTGATTGTAGGTGTTCAACTATTTTCGAAATGAATAACAACCTATGTTTTAGTTACATTACTGATCAATAAAAACTGACTGAGTCCTCTAGAGCCCAAGTTATTTTTCAGACGGACCTCGGTAAAATCACTATGAATCTTTAGTAATATTTTTTAAGTATTTATTAAAGCTTTTTAGAGGATAAACTGAAGCGTGTCTAAAGGCAACACTGCGCACTAGAGGGTTAATATAAACAATCCGAATGTTCTGGAAATATAGCGAACAAGTTGAAATCTTTTTGCTAATTTGAACCCCATTTTACCGTCTTTTTTCATGACGTTATGATAAGTCTTTGTGGATGATATGAATTATTGCGTGTCCCTTCAAGTTATTCTTTGAGGGGTTATATACCTTTTTGGTCGAGAAAAGTGAGGGAAGTTCGAATTTATTTTTAAGAGCATAGCACCATTTTCATTGCATCTAAGTGGTATTTTTCTGAAAGTACAGTTCAACAACAACAAAAAAATATGTTTGATGTTGAGATATACCAATTATTACCGGAGTAATGGCCGTTTCCCCGAAACGCTGTTTTTTTGCAGAGGCTTGCGGTGATCGTGATAGAGACTCAGCGGGTCAACCGAAATAAAAAAAAACTCATATTATTTCATTAGTTTAGAAGTGTGTCGTGTTGTTAAAAGGTGCGTAATTTAAAAACTTTAAATTAGATTTATTGTAGTTTTTATTAATTTATTTCACATTTCACCCGGGCAACGCTTATCTCCCTGAAAAAAAACGATCCAATTAGTTTACTCAAGCCATGTATATTTCTCATTCGACAAGGTTTTACGTAGTAGCTGTATTTGATGTGGAAGCGATAATAAGCTTGAATAGATAATATTTTTGCTGCAAGTCTAACCATCTAATAATTCAGCCGCCCGCTTGAGGTCAGACGCTGTTGAATGCCGCCCCTAATATGGGGATACAGCCGCGTGCGACCCCCTTCCCAGTCAGCATACGACCATAGTTTCCACCGGGGGTTGGTTACCCGGTCTCCGCTAAGGTTACTCGTATCCCGGTCGACACCTCTTCGAGGTTGGGATAGGAATTGCTGGACAGAGGTGAACAATGGTGTTTCAAGTTACACGTGTCCAACCATTTGATAACCACTATTAGACCGGTGAACGGTCAATCTTTCAACGATGACATGATTTCATGAACATCTGTAATCATGATTGAATCATTCTCCAATAATTCGATACTTTTCGTCAACTAAAGCATAAAGTGATAAACAAAGTAGATTTTTGATAAATTTCCAAATAGTCCACCAAAAATCTTCTTCCTCTTGATGCAGAGAATATTGTTTCACTGCTGGCCAAATTTTTATGATTCATTTTATAACCGGAAAAAGTGAAAGTCATCTCGTAACAACGTGCCGTAGAACGTTTTGATGTTCGAGACTAAAATAATCGAAACAAAGTTTCAACGCTTATACAGACTATGTGTTGTTTGTTTTTATGAATTATTTTGTTTGTTTTTATGAATTATTCTGTTTGTTTTCGAACGAGGAAGTCTGTTCAATGCAGTTTAAAGATTTATTCGTGTACTTACATGAGTTAAAAGGATTAGATAGTGGAATCAATACCTTTGACACTGAAAAATGTGGTTCAAAACTTGTCTGTCTCAAAATTCTTCATAACTTTGCCATGATTTTCACTTTTCATATGGATCTTCAAAGCTTTTTCTCCGACATATTTGATAATAAATGTTATTTTGCATTTGGTATACGATCCACTTGAACGATCAGTTTTTCTTAACCAAAGATTCGGGTTTACTATTTAAGCCGTTTGTTTTAAAAATTACAGTGATATGTTTTCTTTTTTTTTCTTGAATGAGTTTAATTTTTCGGATATTTCAAACGAGAATTTAATTTCATTGAAATTGCTAAAATAGTAACACAACAATTCTCTGAAAACAGACGCGTATATATTGTACACACTGCAACTGAATTAGGCGATACTGCAATAATACACGCTGCCTGAATATTGGTTCAATACAACTCATATCGATAATATCGATTTCGAGAGAACGAGTGAGATAGTCAAATACCGTAAAAATTGATTATTGTATTTTGTTCACGTTTTGGACTTATACTCTTTCCCAACCAACTTCAGAAACCTGATCCTGAGAAAATTTGTGCTCACCACGAGATCCGGAGATCAATTTCTAAACCCGGAGATTCGGGTCAAATCCGGAGAGGTGGCAACCCTATTTGTGGTACAAGAGACTTTTACTGAGTGTTGACCACTACTTGAATCTTTGTTATTTCAATTATGACTTTCTTTTCATTTATGATATACTACTACGTTTGTATTATGATATACTAGGCAGTCTGATAAATGCCTAAAAAATAAACACGGAGACGTTTTTTTAGCCAAAGTCGGTTCAATTTTTTAACATACTCTCCTTTTAGGTTGATACAGCGAAAAGTAAAAACACTCACCGCTGGGCCATCTCTTCAGGTCAGGGAACAAGTAATAGTCGCTGGGAGTTAGGTCTGATAAATACGGTGGCTGAGTAACCAATTCGAAGCCGATTTGATGCACTTTCGCCTGTGCAACTAAGCATGAATGGACAGGCGCATTGTCGTGATGAGAAAGCGGTAGTTTTTTCTTCAAATGCGGTCGATTCTCGGCGACTTCGATTTTCAATCGATCCAATAATGATGAATAGTTTGTTCCGGTTACGGATTCACCTATCTTCAAGGTAGTCCACGAATATTATGTCATGTGCATCCCAAAATACGGAGTCCATAACCTTTCCGGCTCATTGTTGCGTTTTTGGACGCTTCGAAGCACTGTGGCCCGGTACAACGCACAGTTTTGCCTGTTGCGGTTACTCAGGAGTGTAGAAATGGATCCAGATTTCATCCATGGCTATGAATTGGCACAAAAACTCGGTCGGCGTACGCGAAAATAATGCCAAAATTCTGCTGAGAAGTCGTCACACGAATACTTTTTTGGTCCACTATGAGCAAACGCGGTACGCCTCGCGCGCAGGGCTTTTTCATGATCAAAACGCGTTTCAATGACATGTCTACAGCATTAGCTACCTCTCTCAATTTTACTTTAAAATCGATCAACATCATATTTAACATTTAACATTTATTTACTAAGCATCATCGGACAACAGGGTCTACATGAAAAAAAAAAATAAAACTTAAAAACTAACAAATTTAAAAGAGCTTCGGCGACGCAATCGACATTTAAACGTTACACAGCTAATATTGAAATCGAACAAATGGAATACGGAATTGAAAATTTTACACATGGCAGTAATTGGTTCGTTTTGACCATATGCAGTCCAATGAAAAGGGATTCTGAGAAAGTCAGTTGTCCGGAGAATTCTGGAGGGCGCGTTAACATTGATATTGGCTAGAATCCATGGCGCATCTATTGATCCACAAAGCACCTTTCCAACAAATACAACACGCATGTCATCTATTCTTTCTCTAATGTGTCCATAGCCAGCAACCTGCACCTATCTATATATGGAGGAAGCTCCATAGAATCTGTCCAAGGGAGACCTCGAAGTGCATATCTGATAAACCTTCTCTGTACCGATTCGATTTGTGCATTCCAGAACCCAGTATAAGGACTCCAAACAACTGCCGCTGTTTCAAGGACAGAGCGTACAAGTGTACAATGCTCGTAGGCAGTACGGATCACGGAACTCATTAGCAATTTTCATTATAAATCCCAGGTTCTTGCTGCTTTGGAATTGATACTGCTGTAATGATCGTGGAATCTGAGTTCGGTATCCAGCAGAACACCGAGATCATTTACAACCGCAACTCGCTCAATATCCTGACCGTTAATAGAGTAGTTGTATTCGATAGGGGCTTTTCTTCGGCTGTAGCTGATTACGGAGCACTTGGCAACACTGATACTGAGACGGTTACAAACACACCATTCATGGAATATATCAATCAATTTTTGTAACTCAATACAATCAGTAACTGAGTGAACTAAACGCTGCCTTAATCTCAGTATACATCATATCATGTATTTTATTGACGATTTCTGGTGTAGCGACCGCTTTTGGGCGCCCAGATCGTTCAGCATTAACTGTGCTCGTACGGCCACAACGAAACTCGGTAAACCACTTATAAGTCGTTCCAATTGACGGTGCAGAACCCAGGTAATACTTATCCTTGGTCTCGGATTTCATTTTCTTGCATAGATAGTAGTGTTTGATCAGAACTCGAAACTCAGGTGTCTCCATAATAAAAAAAATCGGAGGAGGCGGATAAGCGTTAATTGAAGGATCAAGCCCAATAGAAATGGTTCACATTAGTAAATACTAATGCTATCTTTTAGAATTTTCAGGTACTTATCACACTGCCTAGTAAGGTTCAAGGGTGATTCAATAATAAAAACTGGTATATAATTCGGAAGAATCTTTGATGCTCTTCGAAATTTTTATTAGCATGAATTGATAACACTTTAAAGAATTTTTTCTATTATTTTGACTAAGCGTGTTTCCAAAAAGTTTGATGTCAGCTAATTTTCAAAATTGGAGTTCCTTTCTCATCATGGCATGTTGATTAATTTTTAAATATTACTTTCAAATGCCTTTTTCGACATCACTGTTATTTGTTATTATTTTTGTGCGATGTTCTGATAGATTTTTTTTCAATTTTCCCAAATTATGTTTTACGAATTTTTCAAGACACACTTTGGTTTAAGTTTTGTGTTTTATTGTAATGATGGTGAAATAAGTAACTTCTTTCGAAATGGAAAAAAACTCATTTGATTCTACTTCAAGGTAAGCCTCGTAGCCAATGCTCCGAAGTTCAAAGCAATTCTCTAAGACGCGCAATACAACATTTCGATTTTCACTATTTTAGAGCATTTCTGCCTATTTATTACCATCTCGTAAGTTTTGCGTCATTAGAGTTTCCAAACCATTCTCAGTTCCTTTTTGAAAAAAGTTAACTATACTAATGAAATTTATGTAGGACATTTGTAAAGACTCTTAGAAAAGTTCTAGCAGTCATTTTGATGAACTTTAGTTTATTTCAGTAAAACAAACTGTTCATTTCAGTGTCGTTTTAATGTTAAACTCTCTAAAAACCTTTGAAACGAGTCTTTTGTTGAAGGTTTCTCAGTTAAAGTCATTTCTTAAATCCTATTCCGGTTATTTGAAAATATTTGATAAACTAATAAGAAACTTTTGATAACTTTTTGATTATTTTTCAACGATGTTATGAATACACTTCAACTTATTACTAATTTCTTGTTGTCCGATCAACGGTTATTTATGTTTTCAGAGTTGCATTTTAGCATGTGTGAAGTGCGGAATACAGCAGACACCCGAGCGATATCACAATATATTAAGGTGAAACGGTATTAAAGCCAAAAACGGCTGATTTCGAGCCACCACAGTGAATTTTCAGAAACGCAAGACTCGGAAATAGATAACGCGTTCTTTGTGAAAACACTATTTTATAGTGGGGAAAAACTGAAAAAAAAATTCGTTTTTTTTAATATCTATTTTCATCTAACTTTTTTATGCAGATTCGAATGTTTTTATTGTTCCTTTGATCGATTTCTAATGCCTTATAGAGAAGCGCTAAAAAGTCGTTGTCACTGTGTGTCATTTATGAAGACTCTTCGAGAACATTACGAGTCAGTTTAATGAGTTTCAAACTATTTATGGAGTATCTATTCTTTAGTTTTGAAACATTTCAAAGTAACTTAAATGCCCTGAAAATTCTTGAAACTCTTTTTAATTATAGTTAAGTCATTTCTCATTTATTTTAAAACATTTGATCAATTTTCGATGTCTTTCTGGCGATCTTTTATTCTTGTTCGTCGTTTTTTTTTTTTCAATATCCAATTTTTTTATGGTTAAGAAGATTTATTGATCACTTCAAAAAGCACCTTGAAGCGCAATTCAAGTTGTCTTTTATTGTTCATTTATTATTAAAATTTGCTAGGGGAACTGCTCCGTTATTCATCTCAGCCCATAATTGAAAACAGTAAAAAACGCATATTATCTAAGTAAATCATTAAGCTAATCCATGGAATGGATTCTCCTCAGTTCAGAATCCTCAAAAACTCACTTAAAGCTCTAAATTTGATATTATAGTCGGGCATCTGCACTCGAAAACTCATTTAATTCAATCACCTACCTCAGAAAACAAAATCCGTGCATTATTCTGTACGGCTACAACGGGACTCGTTCATCAGCCAACCAAAGATTTTTTCATCACTAGCGGATTATTTTTCATTTTAATCAATAAACAAAAACACTCACTATACTAAGAATACTTTGATCTTTGAAATGTTCACCTAAAATTTCCAAAAAACAAGCTTGAATTAGCAGAAATATATGAGATGAATTTCTTTAATTCCCGAATGTATGTATGTATTTTCATCAGTTTTCACTGCGTTGAAGAAAATCAAAAGTTGTTTAATCAGTTGCTGTTAATACGAAAAAAATCATACTGAAAATGTTGAATTATTCCGACATAATTGACATAAATGGACAGCACTGCAGTGGTTACCTAGGTTACCATATTTGCACGTAAACAACTACAACGGATATCTAGGTAACCTACTACGACGAGCTGCGGCTATGTTCATTCATGATAATGTGATTCATTCATGATTAACAGTGTGATGAATATGGGGCCAGATGAATAATTGAGCAGTGATTTAAGTTTTGAGATGGATATGGAAGCGTTGTGAAAAATGATTTGTTTTACAAAATTCAGGATAAATCTAGCTAAGTTTACTAAATATACAATGCTGAACGATTCCATACGAGCACGTAAGCGTATTTTGTTTATTTGTTCAATGATTTCGTGAAAATTTGGTGTTTAATCCATACATTCTTTGTTAATATCGGCTTAATGAGATGAATAATGGAGCAGTTCCCCTGCTTAGGGTTTTTGGTAGAAATAAGTTAACATTTTCTGTTTGCCAGATTCGATTTACACAAATTTTACACTATCTGGTTTCATCTGGTCCTTCATTGGAGTGATTTGAAATGAAAAACTGGAGAGAGTTTAAAAATATCATAAAGCAAAAATTGTTATTCAAAAATACACGAGTGCATAGAAGAGATTCTAACCAAGGGAAAAATAAACCTAACCTCAAATGATAGCCACACAGAATGAACGTGCAGTATCACGAATCACGTTGCACATCTGCTCGACTATATTTTTATAGCAATATCTAATTAACCTCAAATGGATTGTTAACCAATCCACTTCACAATTATCCCCAGCACAATGAGTAACAGTCATTATAATCAAATAATAACCAACAACACCCAATTCTCTCTTGTTCCAACTTATAGCTAACAGCTAGTGGGCACAGATCAGAACAGAGGGATCGAAAATGGCAACTTCAATTAAGCGATAAACATCACCGCGCACACAGCCGAACTGTATACATACAGGCCCATACATTCATTTTTGTTACAAAAAAAAAACTGGAAAAACAAACCAAGATGACATTTGACACCTATTGTACCGGTCCTAAACAGCCCTTTTTTGCTCCCGGAGGCTGCAGCCAGTTATCCCGGGCAACCCTCTTTCACTTTCTTCCGAGACTGATCTTGAACTGTTACACCTTTGGCAAGACCTGCACGCTGCACCATCCGCATAGGCGAGGGGTGCTTTTTAACCGATTAAACGTCGTACTTAATCACAAAATATGAAATTATAAACGGGTGATGAACCGGTTCTTTCTTTGAAAAAAAAAATCGATCCGGAACTGAACAGCTCACTCTACGATTAATGACAACCCGCTCCAGGAAAAGGAAAAAAGGATTGAATTTGGTCAAATGTCACTGGGCATCAATTAATCTCAACCCGTATGCGCATATGTTCCGGTCGGAAGCTGCCGTGGGTAGTAGTAGCTCCGATTAAACTGGTTTATAATAACTAGTTTTCATTGCTCGCCATAAACGCCCAAACCTTTTTACATTCTATTAATATAAATGACCATCATCATTACGATGGTACTAAAGAAGAAGTGGCTTGTTTAGATATGATTACACGAAACAAACGGCCATTTATCCGCCGGGTGACAATCGTTGCGTTGAAGTTGGCGCCGCCACCGACAATCGCCGTGCGTTGCGTGACACTGCAATCTAGCAGCGGTCAGTCGAACCGAACTGCCGGTCAGAGGTCAATGGTGCGAAGCGTTTTTATTCTCTACTGTAATTGCAAAACTAACCTAGTCAGTCAGCTGAAAGAAAGGGTGTGCGATTGCGGGTTTATAGAGTTATGTCATTCATCCATGATGATTTGAATTTATCAAGTTTATTGTTATTGTCAATCGATCGACCGAATGGTTCTTAAGGAAGCACTTTGTTTGATTCCGAAGCCACGCCATCTCCCCGTGCTTCTGTTCGGCACAAGATGCAGCCAGCATTTTTTGGTTGCTTGATGATTTTTTTTTTTACATTTCGGAATCAACCGATTGTGTACTTTGAACCGATAAGAGCGGACGGTAATTAAAGCAAAGATTCCGTAAACACAACAGCCGAATCGATCCCGGAGCAGAGTTTTATTGAAACTCGGAGCGCATCGTGCGGCGAGATAACGCCCGACAGCAGTCTAAAGCAATATGGCGACGGGGAAAATCGTAACAGGCACTCGTTATCGCCTTTATGTTTGGTTTCATTTTGTTCCTCCTCGAAGAAGTCCGAGAAGAAAACCAGCTGGCGATAAGGCCCCTCTGGATTGGATCGTGCCCTTTCGGCGTTCGGCGGAGATTCGAGAGCAGTGCCGGTGCAAATTACTGCCACAGTTAACGGCACAACCGTTCCCGTTCCCGTTACAAGTTCAACGATTCAAATCGATCGCGTTCCAGTTGGGGTCTCCGGTCCGACAATTATTTCGATCACCAGACCTGTATGTGGGTTTCATTTTCCGCACCCACAGCATATCTACGCTTATCATGACTTCATATATCACGAACATAATTGCCAACAGCATGTGCGAAATGCAATACAGCACCCGCCAGATTATCTATATTAGAGTATGCCTAGAAATCACCCATATCGCACAGCGGGAAACACTTGGCCAAAGTAAACAGAGGAGATAACGCTTACGTGCGCTTCTAGCAAGCAGTACCATAGCTGTACATAGTACTTATAGAAATAGACAGTAATGTTAGAATTTATTAACCGGAACCGGCTCCAAGTGATCCTCTCATTTTCTCTCTGTCTCCCGTCGCTACCTTCTCGAATCAGACAACAAGATGTGCATCGGATCTGTGTGCACGCTACCTCGTTGCAGGTGAGTGCGCTCCGTTGCATCCCCTCATCACCTCAATTCTTCAGTTCCGGCCAACGCTTCGGGAGCATCACTGCAAGCAGCAGATCCAGAGGAAAGTAGCAGAGCAGCTGACTGACTGCCTGTCTGTCTGTTTGTGGCTTCAAATGGCCACTGAACCTGTGTAGTGTAGTGGAGGCATTAAATTTATTCAAAACATGCAACACTTACGAGCCATTGGGCAGCTGCCTTCTGCGAGGCGCGAGAAAACCTCGTCGGCACTTCACGGAATTTTGAGCCCCCGCACCGCGACCATAGAATCCGAGCGAAGTCAATCAGTCAGTCACCGCACGATCTCGATCCGTCCGTCCGCTCGTCCGTCGAGAAAATGAGCGCGAACAAACCCGGAGAAGTCTGCTATCTTATCGGTTCGACATTATAGACACCGACCGGCAGGTCCGGCTCCGATGGGAACTCCGGCACCGGTTCGCGAGGCTGATTTATAAAAACCGATATTAATTATAATTAAGTAATTTAATCACTGACCATAGCGCACAGACACGGAACACTGCGGCAGAATCGGTGTGGTATGCAAGCCGCGCATCACTCACGGTGGTAAACCGGGTGAAAACACGTCCGAGGGGGGGCTCCGAAGATCTTGTTGTCCAATTATGGTTTTGGCCTTATCAGGCCGGGCCCGTGATCCGGATTACTATCGTGGTAATGGGTTCCTGAACGCCTGCCGGGTCGTGGTGCGACGCTTATTACTGCGTCGGCGGTTGCTTCTGAAACCGGTCCAAAGTAATTTAGCGGACGCAGCTCTGCTGCGTTGCTGGTGCGCCTGGGAAGGGGTGGAGGATAGTTTCAGATCATAGATTTTCCCCCGAAGGATTGCTAAATGGTCCTGTGTCGTTTATAGGCAAAGCGAGACTAAGTTGCATATAGAAATCATATGATAGAGAGTTGACGCACTGCAAAAAAATAATTCCTACGGAAGCTTCAACTCTTGTGGTTACTAAATGTGGCTGCCGATTGTAATTATAATGATCTTAATTATTACGTTTGCTGTGATTTTTTCAAATGCTGATGATTATAAAATGTTTATGGAAAACCATAGCGGTTTTTTTTTTCTCAGCCTGTATTTAGGAAAACTATAACTTTACTTGTCCCACAATTATTCTATTCTCCGGGTTGCTTTCTTAGCCTGACAGTCCCTTACATACTGGGCGGCAAAGTACCTCCGGCCAGAAAGTTGTAAGACCAGAAGTGGAAGTAAACCCTTTGGAGGTATTTCTTCAAGTATACATGCCCATTGACTGTCCCGGTTGTCACAGTGGGGTACTCCGCGTTCCACACTAGCACATTGCTTGCCGAATCATGTACGTCCTTACGGACCTCGGATTTTTAATAAGAGTTGGAGTACTCGAGTCCCCGAAGCTGCCGGAAGTCTGCTTTACGCTTCACGTTTTCATAACGAGGCAATATAGTTATTATGGTGCGTGTTTTCGCCACCGTATTCTGCCGTTCAGTGCGATTCGGCGCCTTCTGAACTTTATACTTGTAAATCCTTCATGTTTGTTCACATCTTGAACGAAAGCTCTACTCAAATGCAGTTTTTTAGCCACATCTCTAACGGAACTATTCGGATTCATCCTAAAAGCATGAACTACTCGCTTGTGATTCTTTACACTATGCGAAGACCTATCTTGACTACTTTTATCTTTCCGGTCGATGGTCAAAAGCTCGTTGTACCGATTAAAAAGGCGAGTTACCAAAGATTGAAACATTCCCTGCTTCCTGTAAATTACGGAAGATTAGGATTTTCGAAGTATGTGCGCAAAATTTTTTTACGCCTCTTCTGTTCTTCTGACTCCATCTTCGCAACGATTGCACTAGCAGCTGAGCAAAGTATATTGAAGTTATAAGGTATAATCCACCATACAGTATTTCACTAACTCCAATGAAATAGTTTCGCCAAGCCATTCAATTTTCTATGGAAACTATTTTTTGTTCCCATTACAATACATACATCATGACCCTATAATCATACCTTCTAACATCAAAATACATTGGCAGCTTACGCAGTGTCAACAATACACATTGAACAAATTTCATCCAAATGTTCAACAGAAAATACCCAATGAGTAAAAAGTTACAGCCATTTGAAAAAGATGCAATTTGTTTCCGTACACCCTTTATTATCTTCCTATGACGTTTGAAAAACTAATGCTAATGCCGAACTTTAACAGTGTAACAACAAATCGCTCGATGTGTATTGTTTTGCTTTTGCAAAAAAAATCAGGCCGCAGTACTTAAAAAACTAGTTTTAATGAGACAGTATTTCTGGACGTTATTTTATATTCTCTGATATTAAAATAACTATTCGATAATAGCCTGGCTAAAAAATGAAACAATAAAATTAAAATATTTCACTTAGTTTAACTACATCGTTGAATGGAAAAAAAAATCATGATTTGCCTAGTAAATGTTCATTACAAACGACCGAAACGTCGGACAAAGAACATCAAATTTTAGTGACGATAGCATAAAGATATAACTATTTTCGCATTACTTAAAATTAAGACAGTTAATGCCTAGGGGCAAGACACTATTGATATATTGCGAAATATTTTTGATATTCAATATCACAAAGTGTTTATCGTTGCACTTTTAGGTACTTCTCTATCTACCAATATCATAGCTTTTTTATGTCACATTATCGTTGAAGTGATGTCAAGGTGACAAACAAACAATAAATATCAAAAAATATCAACCAATATCGTATGGTATTGAGCTGCATGAATAAAAGCGTTTGCTTTACTCATCCCGTACAAATCTTATGAGAGTACACTCTCCCAGGGGCTAGACACCTTTATTTCTCTGAAAAATATTTCGATAATATTACGCGATACCGGTTGAGATATTTTAATATCCATCGTCTATCTATCATTTGATAACACTCCAACGATAATGTAACGTCAATGAGAGTCTAACGTCAAATAGAGGGTCCCCGAAAATGCAACGATAAATGCTTTGTAATATTTAATATTGGAAATAATTTACAATATATCAATAGTGTCTTACTTCTAGGTCTAGCCCCTAAGCTACTTCCAAAAATCGCAAAAATGAATGAATATTGGATTGGCTTTATACAAAACATAAATTTTCGCCTCTACGAGGGGCACGACAGTATTGTTTATGCCCACTGATAGAAGAGTTTTTAAAGTAGGTTGACGATGTCATTTAAATAGAATATTTCTCGTCCCATAAAAAAGAAACATTGTAGAAGCAACTCACGGCATACACTAATTTGTGTTGATTAGAGCCGTTGGAGTGAAACAACAACAAGGTGATAAAATATGGAAAATGGTTTAAATTCCTTTTGCAGAGCTATAAATTTGTATAATACTCTTTTATTATCCATATAGTTATAATTAATTAGATGTTTGTAAAGTCCTAATTGATTAAATGTTTTTCAAAACAGAAATTTCTCGAGAAAATCATAGAAACACTCAAAATCTTGAACACATCATCCAGGTTTCATCTGATATAAACATTTTTTTTCCAATAAATCTTCAAAACATAAATTGGATTCGTTTTTTAGCATTTTGAGGCTTCTTACGGGAGTTTCTAAAAAGGAAATTTTGATGGAGCTCGAAAATGCTTCTTGCTTTCTAACGTTCAATACATCAACTATACATTAGTAGAAATTTTGATTATTGTAAAATCATTGTTTCACTATTTTTTAATTCCATTGTCCATCATCTTTTAAACGAGCTCTGTTTAATTAGTTTAACTGTCAAAACACCATTTTCGCTTGAAACCCAACAGTTTAATTGTAGGTCGTTAAATTTAATTATAAACTTGATTTTGTTTAATTGTAAACGTTAAATGGCGAAAAATTTACCTATTCGCCAGTTTCCCTTGGTGGAACCTCTCCGCTCGCTCCGCTTTCAAACTTTTCATGACCCGCTTAAAAACATCACACACCGTGAATTTTGCTTCAATGGAAGCCATGATGTCCAATGCCTACTGTCATTCTTTACACGCCACGCTTTATTCAGGAAATATTAAAGAATAAACTCACATCCTAGGGGTTAGACACCTAAATTTTCATGAAAAATATTTCAGTAATATTACACGGTATTGTTGATTTTGATGTTTATCGTTTATCTGTCAAATTTACATCCAACGATAATGTAACCTTAAGGAGGTATGAAATAGATACAGAGGTGCTCAAAAATGCAGCGATAAATACTTTGTAATGTTAAGTATTGGAAATATTTCGCAACATAATTAATAGTGTCTTGCTCCTAGTACTCACTTACAAAAGAAATTTTCGTATTCAAGCTTTACTTCTTGTGATTATACCTGAATGTGCCCTTTTTTTAATATTTTAGAATTCAAATTAAATTTGAATATTAAGAAAAAATATTCGGATACTATTTAATTCCTCTTAATTTCCGGCAAGGTTTGCTCAACCACCGACGACGCCGTTGTCGCTTCCTCTAAACACCAATTCGTCACCGCAGCCAATGGCTTTCCTCTGCGAACAGGATGCGCGAATGATTAATTTCCGCATAATATGCCACCACGATGTCGTCTCGGTTGGGCAACCCAATAAATACGCTAATGAGCGCATCTTCCACGTGATACGATTTGAATAAATGAAATTAACTCCCATGTTCTAACCTTTTACGGAAGTTGGCAAACGTTGGTCATCTGCCTACCGTGAATTCTCGGCCCTTCTTCGGCTAAGCACGGAGGGCTCAGTTGGCTTGCAGCACCATCATCACTGCCAACTCGCCTCCGCCGTCGCCACCACCACGGAGGGCAACAGCAGCAAGCACCAAACGACTTGCTGAGATTTTATTAACTATTAACCTCAATCGTATTCTTTGGCTCTGCGTTCCACCCATTCATTGCTTTCCTACCGACCGACCGACCGACGGTCGATCGATGGATCGATCGATCGGTTGCATACGACGACTGCTCTGAAGTAGTGCTTCTCTCATTTCTTAGAGGATCTTCGCCGCAGCAGGACGCACCATACTGCACGCCGGTGATACTGCCGTTTCACCAGCGAAGGTGGTGGCGAAGGCTGGTGGAATGCAAGAAATCGTGACCTACTCGCGCCCCGTGATCACTCGGCACTCGCGCTTTGTGTACTACGGCTACGCCCTACACCCGCTAACGCCGTTCAGCCCTTCGCCCTATTGCGACAACGGAACACCAAATTCGCGAACACAACACACGATCGTAGTGTCCTCTCCTCTCTCTGTAACCCTCCATTCCATCGTACCTTCTCGTTCACTAGCTCGCAGCGGCTTGCTCACTCACTTATTAATAATAAAACTGATGATGATGATGATGAAAACGATCAATATAATCATCATCGCCCGGGACAGCCGAAGCGAGCGTAATGATCATGATTATCGAATCTTCAGGAATCACCCGACCTCACTCGCCTGCCAGCCTGCTCTGAAGCAGCCGATCATCACTTACCATTCACCTCTTTGTCTGCTGTACTGTTGTAAAAGTGCGCGGTGAAGCGATCAGAATGTCAAAATGTCAACAACGTACCCGCGGATCAACTGCGGGTTTTATTTTGAGACCGTGTGTCGAGAGCTAACTCGGGCCTCTCACTTGCGCGGCGGTCGACTCGCACAAGGAATGCGGTGACAGGTCACCAAAACCGATCGATAACGCTGCTGGGCCAACCGGCCGGCCGTTCGTCTGCTTGGGACGCACGAGTGAGTGAGCTCTTTGTAAACAGAGAAGTGCTGCTAATCCTTTTAACATATAAATGGCCGAATGAAACCTTTCTTTCTGCCCACTTGCCTCCGGGCGGTGCCCAAAGAGCAGCAAAAGAGCAATCCCCCATCGCACCGGGTGATGTGTGACATTTGCTGTTTTCGTTGGTGTGTTGGTTTGTTTTATTTTTTTTTTGTGTACCTTCTCTCTCTGTCGCTCTTTCTAATACCAAACTGTGGGACGTATGCTCGTACCTATTACCCATTGTCAGGTTTCGGTCTATCGAAATGAAGACATCCGCCCGCCCCTTAGCGAACTGCAACTGTAACGAAAAGGATTAGCTTCTTGTCCCGTTTGTAGTGAAACCGTGTGCAAACCTGCCGTCCGGCGGGGATAGGTTCCAATTTCCGAAGTAGGAAATGCGTTGAACTTTGCGCCCGAAATTTACGTCACTTTGCGATGATCCGTCGGCTGTTTTCAGACGGACAGTTTCTGCTCCAGTCGATGCGATGATTTACGCCCTGAAAGCGTCGTAAAAATTAATGAAAAACCATTTTCTCGTTGGCAAAAATAAAGTTTTCGTTGGTACGCGCACAACAATTACTGCCGTACTTACATTATTGGTTTTTACACTCGGTGGTCTCGCGCAAAGATGTTTACTTTAAACAGGAGGTCACCAGTTGGGGCGTCGCAACCTTCTGACATAAATGCTGTTGATTTATGAACAATGTGAGGGTCCACTGAGTGTGCTAATAGTTCACCCGAGCCTAGGCGCTTCTCTTATCAACAAAGGTGGGGAAGCTAGAACAGAGCGTGCTATAAATCCTCCGAACGGGAACTCATCTGTGACCGGTTGCGCGGCGCACAGAGGAGGAATAAATTTGCCCTCACGAATGCGGAACGCGGTGCGACGACGTGCAAACGGGTTCATGGCGTTCATGTGCGGGTGCGTTGTGTTTGGTTGCTTGCATGTTTCATGGGCAGATAACATTCAGACAACCGGACAAGCAGCTAACTGTGCATGTTGTGTGCCGTAAGATCGGACAGGAGAACGAGCCCCCCGGGCACACATTGTCGCTACTAATTTGGCGGGTAGATCGGAATCTGGTTTACTAAATTAGTCGGGCCGCGGCTGCGGATGGGAAGAAGCGTGATTTTGCTAAACCGAAACAAAATTTCCCCGTGAAATTGGGAATCCGATCTATTATCGAATGACCTTACATTGATTGAAGTAAATTGACAAATTCTATCCCGACCTGCGATCGTAATACCTTGATTCAAGTCATTCGGTTGAATTTTTATCGCACGGCTGTCTTCGATTGGCAAGTAACTAAATCGATTTCAATTCAATACAATGCAACGTTACTCTGCTGTGGGCCGACATCGACTACGACAAACCGCTCTTCAGGTTCCATTTTTTTCTTCTAGCGTCAGATTAAACGCTCGAGGGGAAAGGAAGCAGCAGAGGCCACCAGAGTTAATAGCCAGTAAGTCACCGGAGTTGCGTCGTCGTTGTCGTTGTTGTTATTGCTGGTACACCGCTCGCCACTAGCCAGGTTGCCAAGCCGATCGGCAAGCGCTGATCTCACGAAGGGGCTAACCCGCAGGCGCCAGAGATGACCTGGATCGGACCACTCGCGCGCTCACTTTGCTTCCACTCTCCTCCACGTACCCAAAATCTCCCCAAAGAAGGCGAGCGGCAATGGGGAAATGGAGAGAAAATCGAAGGAAATAAACTCATAAGTACCACCGAAAGTCGTGATCTTATTCTTTATGCAATGAGAGTCGTTTTCGACAGTTTCTAGGCTGGGGGACTTAGATTGGCGGCCGGTACCGACGGGGAATCAATCGGTTTGATCAGAAATACGCGCGCGCGGATCTTCCCGTTAACGGTTTAATTATATTAAAACAATAATAATAAGGTTAATGAAATGATAGGGATTTATTCGTCTGGCAACGCTGATTCGAGCAGCCCAGTGTTCCCAGCACGCTCTAGCGTAGCGGACTCGAGGGTCGTATTTTAATGCGATGGTAACGATTTTCCCGTCCCAGTTAGAAGTGCAGACTTCCCACAGCAGTGAAAAGATGATCGTTCGCGCAGAGGATCACTATCATCGTTGATCAGAAAATAATTTATTATTTTATATACATTTTCTGCCGGCCCAAAACGATGGCGACGCGAAACGCGAAGTGCCGCAACAATCTATATGTGAGTATGAAGAGCTTTTAATCTCATGGTGCTCTCTTCGGGAAGGAACACTACAGAAAAACACGGCCAGGTTAGCTTTCTTGTAAGGCGAAACGTGCTCGTGTGATCGATTGCTCATGATGGTGGAAACCGCGTGATCATCGTGTCCGCCGGGCCAACGAGGAGGGAAAAATACACACCCACGCTGAGAGGAAAATTATATACCATTTCCCCTGAGGCCACTCTCGGTGCCGTGCGGCTGTCAGCACACATTCTACCCATTTCTGCAAGGGTATTCTGCTTTAATTTATGATTAAATTTATTAAAATTTGACACTCGATAACTCCGTCTGACAGCGGTTCGGTGCGGGCACATGTGTTTTCAACCGGTTCGGTTGGTGACAAACGTTCAAACTTGCTGATTTTTAATCAAACGTAATTGAATTAAATATTGTGATGTATGCGTTCAAAACTTGGACCCTCTCGACGAAGTTGTCCCAATTGTCCACGTGGTGTCAGATTGCGGTATCATTTCACCAAAAAAAACAACCGAAAAAATAAAAAGCTGCCGTCCGGCAGTGACCGACCGAAAACTGGCTGCCACTCGCTGTATGCAAATTCATGCAAAATTATTTCCTGTTAACATTATAAAAAACAGCATAAAAATAGCGCCTCCGGTTTGCTCTAGTTCAATTCCCTGTATGTAAGTTCCGTTCGTAGCCTCCTGGACAATTGTCTCCTCGCCCCCTCCAGTTTCCCGCCGCGCAACCAAACCGTGAACGACAACGTGAACGTGTTACAACATTGCATATGTGACCGATTCCGATGCGGCCGTGTCTTCCCTTTTGTGTTTATGAATAATGTATAATTTCACAGGGATCACTTTTCCCGATCTATCACGACGACGACCGTCGGAGCAGCAGCGTCGCAAAAAGGGGTTTCATAATCAATTATCTACCAACGAACCTCAAAATTATCTCGTTGCCGAAGGCATCCACACACACACAGTCTCCTCCTACTCTGCTCCTTCAGTCTGTTCCGAGATGATACGAATGGGCGCAGACAGCAAGTGTTTCCCGGTAGAAGGATGAAAGCCGAGAACCGAATGTGATACATCTTCCCGTTCCTTCCGGGCTTGAAACCGAACTGAACTTCTGCAACAAATGAGTGAATAATCCTGCGCCCCGTTTCATACGAGCGTCTCCCACTGCACTGAGTGGGTGGGTGAGCTGAGCCGAGCAGAGCGTATAGGATTCCCTCTGGGGCCTTGGGCACAAGATAGCATTTGCGGTCGGTGTCCGATATATTTCGTTCCGGCTGCATTGCGGGACCACAATGTGAATCTAGATAAATAGGTGTATCATATATTTTTTAATTTAATTATCCGATTTTCGTGGCCCGAGGCGTCTTGATGGATCGTACGTGCGACGATCCTGGCTACGAGTTGTCTACTAATGGGAAGCGGAAAAGTTCTGTCTTGTCCGTATGATGAATAGCCTAGATTTGCTGTGGGTTATCTGGCCAGCCCAATCGCTCCAGACTGAACGGTTTCAATTACTTATGGGAAATGACGCTGACGTTCACACAACAATGGAAAGCGAACACGTGTGTGCCGTCAAATTATGCAATCTTTCCGCGATGACTGTGAAGATGTTTTCGCTGCGCCTCCGGAACGGTAAGCATCGTGTTACCAGCAGTGTTTAACGACTAGTAGAACACGTCAGAACACACCGTTTGCAAACGCTTCACGGTATTTCTTAATTGCCTTCCAGTCCCCCAACGCCTGCCTGCCACCAACACTCGCGCAAAATTCATTCCTTCCAGCAGCAACTCATCAGTAATGAGATAAATAATAAGAAATTATTTCCGCTCCAGTCCACTGGATCCAACATTCCTCTGTGAAAAATGTGCATTCATTACAAATTTAATCGCAATCCTTTCACCTCAATCAGTGACTGATAATAACTGCTGAACACCTGCTGAACAGTCGCTATATTTGTTTATACTCTTTTTTTTTTGATGACCATAATCGCTTTTGCGCTCGCGTTCACACACGCATACACGCGGTGGGCGGCACACTGATTGAAACTCACTCCGTTGCTGGCAATAATCGGGCCTGACCCCAAAGAGCAACAACAGTAGGCCGAGTAGACCGACTCGGCGGCTTCCGTGTCTGATCCCGCAGGTGACCCTGCACTGATTGAGGTTACACCACACCGCCGCCTTGCTTTTTGTTTTGATGAGTTGTTGGTGGATCCTCGGCCTTGCGGGTCCGAATAGCGAGAACCACCAGCGGCGGCCACCCCGTTACACGATTATGTAGATTTTCGTTCCACGTTTAGCAAATGTAGCGCTGATGGCGAAACAAGGAATCCCAAATTATTAGTTTCTGCGAAAAAAAAAAACCATCAGTGTGAAGCCGAACCGGAGGCGACGACGGCTCTTCCACAAGGCAATTTGTTTTGGGTGGGCTGTGATTTATTTACTCTGTAGGTCTATCTCTCTCTCTCTCTCTCTCTCTCTCTCTCTCTCTTCCTATGACTGATTTAGTTGAGAAACCGGCCAGAGCGAACGGTGGCCAAAACCGATCATGTCTCAATTTATCAGATTCTCCAGTGTACTAAACCGGGCACTTCGGCGGCCTTTGTGGTGGGTCCCTATTTTCTCCAACCTTGATGTGTTTATTTAACGCTCACGTCCCAGTGTTGATCACGCTAATGGAGGGCTTCTGAAATCTGCAATCAAACTCACTGACGGCAAAGTTCTGACGGACGTGAGGTTGAAAAATGAATTTCCTCTCCGCTACGGTGCATCTGTTGTTCCGTTCCGGCACCGGCAGACACAGGTAACATTATGCAAATTGAAAACTGCTAAAAGTATCCTAATGGCTGTACTTTTGTGCCCATACATTCTATCCAAACAGAGCACATTGTGTACTGAAAAAAATAATCACATTCACCGCTATTGTCAGCCGAATATTGTTGCTGCCACCGCTCGTTCCGTCAGGATTCTTTCTCAGGAACTGCATGTTCCTTCCCATTCATGCCCATCACTAGCGAAGGATAATGAATGGAAGGTCCGTTCCCCTCTCGGTGTCCTTACTGAGGTCGCGGCTGCACTCCACCTAGGGCAAAAAGAAGAAATGGCCCAGCAGGAGGCCCCATTGACTAGCTGTCCCTTCAATTTCCGACATAAACCGACAACACACACAGACAAAAAAAAGGTCTCCTAATTATTAGAAACTTTTCCCCCCTGACGTGTACCTTGAATACCTACAGGCAAACATTCGACACAAAAGTGCACACACGAATGCGACACAATGTTTCCGATTGTTTGACATTTTATCGGGACCAACCTCCCATCAGGTGGCCGCGCAGTCGGCTGCCAGTCTCGCAAGCAATTGATTCATTCTATTACTTGCCAACCTCCTCAGAAGCCAAAAGTTCTCGTCTCACAGTGCCAATCGCAGAAAAGGAACACGCGATTCCCGGTGATCTTGGATCAAAATATTACCCCCCCGGAGGCTCGAGAACTGGCTCGCACTAACGATCGAGCTTCCCAGCAACGGGAGATGTACCAAATTGTACCGTTGCACGCCGCCAAACGGATGAATAATTAACATGTTTCTCAAGATGACCTCCCGTTTTCTCGAACAAACGGCTCTAACCGTGAGCCATTCCTGCCAGCTAATTACCGTCTGCGCACCGCAAAGGTTAAAACAATTAATCTTCTTTCGTCCATTTTACAACGAACTGAAAACAAAACCTTGACCCGCTTGATGAGCTTCAACACATTTGGTATTAATCGATTTGAACTGTGGGCTTGGTTGAACAATGCTTACTGGCAACCCAGTTACTGATGACAGTAGAAACAATTTCACTAACATTTTACCCATTTTCCGCTCGTTTCAGGTTGCAAATCGTTCTTCAAACGATCGGTACGGCGAAATCTGACCTACTCGTGTCGCGGAAACCGAAACTGTCCGATTGACCAGCACCACCGGAATCAGTGTCAATTCTGTCGTCTACGAAAGTGCCTCAAAATGGGAATGCGACGCGAAGGTAAGTCCCATTATGTTTTTGCTTGCCCAAGCTCAATCTTTCTTCCTTTAAATTTAATTAACACCACACACTGCCCCTGGCCACTTGAAATGCAAGAATAAGAAGAAGAAGAAAAAAGAACACCCCCTTGCTAGTCAAGTGCTAAACAGGAGCGATGCACTCTGCACTCGGTTTACGAAAGAAAGAGTAAAGGTTAGGTAAGCAGCAATCGGCGAGGCTGCTGCCGCTTTTGACACGCCAACGCCCGCGACTCGTCATGGCGTTTTAAGCCAATTTGTATAAAACCGCAAAATGGGCCGCCATAATGAGAGAGATGTCAAACCCGTCGTGTGCTTGTTGACGGAACTGAATGCGAAAATGGTGGTTACTGACACTTGACGACGCAAGGTCGCTCTTGCTTGCGCCCGTGGATGAATTACGGTCCCAGCCGGAGACGTTCTGTGGAACAATAACCTATTAAATTCATTAGTTTTGTTGGTACTCGACGGATGCCGTTCGAGATTTTGTGTATATATTCGTTTGCGTGTATGTCGCTGGCTAGAAGGATCTTGACTGCAACGCAAACAACGATGCTGGCGACAACGCGGCCGCTCGGCAAGATTACTTATGTATTATTAACGCTGCATTATTCTGTGACACGGCTATTTCATGCTGCTTAAGCCGGCGTTCGCCAATGCAGTCATTATTTATCGGCTGTGTAAATCGTAATGTTATTACGGCCGAGAGCTTTACGGTCAAACGTAATAACAGAGTGTAATGAATGCATATTAATATCGCCATCCATCTCGCGTATAAACAGTGTCAGAATGCTGGAGAAGAACATATTGGATTACATTTGTCACCGTCCGCTGGCAGCACAGTTAAGCTGTCATACTGACGAAAGTATTAAACACGACAATTAGGTACGCTTTTCCCGTGTGCTCTGTGAGAATTTCATCAATTAGGAATCGTTGCCGACGTTGCGCTGTTTGCATAACTTTTTGTTGCACTTTTCGATGCGAACCCTTTTTTTTTTCATTCACGCGAAAGAATCAATCGTTCGTTTATTGAGTCAAAATTCACAGTAGGCACGGGCTCTTCGTTCCCATAAGAACGCTCTCCCGCCAGGTTGGGAACGATGCTAAAGAAAAGGAAACAGTGTTTCCTTTCTATAGTATTTACACAGTAAAAATCAGTAGCAAAATATACCCTCTGAATGAGCAAAAACAAGCTATTCAACTTTAAGGTTACATTACACACACCCCAGACCGCCCAGCTGGAGTGCAACTGTCAATCGATGGGCGGTGCAAACGTCAAGAGCCATTCGAATTGGATGCCCCCGCCGAGCGTGACACCTTGGCACTCAATGGAGACATCAAGTATTCATTGCTTAATAAATATTAAAAAAAAATACTAGACTGATACGAAAATCACAGCCTTCTATTGCGGGTAAGAACATGTACAATGAACACATTTACCGTTGTGTATAAGCACTTCTGTACCCGGTGGCTTCGCATGTCAAACCCAATGTCTAGCGCTGGTCACGCTAGAGTAACCAGCTGCCCCCGGGAATGATATGGCAAGTTACAATCGAGCGACCATCCGAGAAACTGTTTTTCACAGCCTGTGATTTATGGAATCGTTATGATTTTTAATATTTTAAACAAATATCGAAATCGCATTACTCTTTTCCTCGAGGATCTTGCACCCTTTTCGTTGCAGTCGGGATCCTTTCGAACCTTCCATTTTTTTAATATGTAAAGCAAATATAGACAGACAATTGATGAAGGGATTTCGCGCCGTAGCGAGATGCAGATTAAAATCGGTCTGTCTGTCGAGTTTCACTTACAGGACAATCTTCTTCTGCCATCCCGGCACCGTGTAAGAACAATACCGGCAGAAACTATTTTCTATTGTTCCCGAAGAAAGATTTATGGCTCGATGTGTATACCATCACCATTCCCCGTCCCTTAACTTCCTTTCCTGCGACATCCAGTGTAAAATTAAAAGACACGAAAAAGGACTGACCACCGGTCAATCGGCTAACCCATCGGGAGAGTGCCGAGAAAAGGGGTGAATCTTAGAAAAACAATCTGTGGCAAAACCGGCTCTCCGACGGGTTGTGGCCGGCAAACGCTTGGGAACCGGTTCGCCGGCGGTCAAGAAGCGCTGAACTGACCGTTGGAATAAATTAAGGATTATTATTACTATTAAAGGGACAACTCGAGAGCGAAACGGAGCCACCTTGAAGGACGATATTTGACCATCCGTTCAGCCGTCAGACTCGAAAACACGGCGTGACGGCCGAACGCAGATGCCGGTCACCGGATAAGATTGTGACCTTCGGTACACGCTGCCACGACAAAGACATGCGGCGTGAGGATTAGAGGTTTATCGTTTTTGTTTCCGTCGATGGTGCGCGTTTCCGTGTTTCTGTTGTTGTATGCTGTGGTTTGTAATCGCTACAATCTCAGCGTTTTGAGTTGCGTCATTAGTATTAAAAGTGTAAATACCTTCTTCTATATAACCTGCATTTGCAGATTTTTGTTGACATAAAGTATACCGTAACTTCTTTGAAACAGTGCAAAAATTTAAGTCGAACAGAACGGGCTATGGTGATAAATGAAGGACTACCTAACATCATAAGAACAAACCAACATCTTTGAATGACGTTACAAAATGCATTAGAACTATAAAAGGTGATTGTGAGTTGACAGGGTACGCCATAATTATTGCAACAAAAATCCCAAGTCGGTTTGTGGGTCAATATTTTTTGGGCCCAAAAAACGAGTAACATTCAAAACTGGACCTTCATGTGTGCCGGCTCACAGAAAAAAGACCATTCATGACTGATGCAAGTCCAACTTTCCCTCTCTCATCAGCAAGCACTCAACCTTGCTCCAAACCTCCAAACTCACCAGATCTCAACGTGATGCACTTCTCGATTTGGGGAACGTTAGAAGCAAAGGTCTGCTCACGAAAACACACAAATTTGGACGAGTTGAAGAAGTTTTTGCTAAATTCGCTGCATTCCTTAAAACGACATTCGGTCCGCCGAGGAGTCTTATCCTAAGCGTCTCTGAGCTGTCATCAGAGGCTTAGGGAAGACACATTGAATGAGTTGTTGTTTTTTAATTGTTTTTACTCAAAAAAAATGTTTTATTTCAAGTTTTCTGTTACTTGCCAAAACATGATTATTGGTCTCTTTTTCTTACTGCAATAATTATGGCACACCCTGTATATTGGTAACATTTAGGAATGACGTTTCAGTGCAAAATATTTAAAAAAAAATATGTTCGTTTATGAAGCGTACGATTATTTTCAAAAGATGAGAAGTGATATTGGATAAGGAATTCGCTGATTTCAACGTAAAATTTGATTTGCGAAATAAATCACTCCTCATTAGACTTTATTTATCATTTCGATGATTATTTTCAACGAACCTGGAAATTTTCAATGTTGTATCCTAAAAACAAATAAATAGTATTTTAACATTTCTGAAAGATTTTTCCTAGCTCTCGCTAATGAGGAAAATGGATAAAAACTACAACAGTGTTGTGCAAATTTGGCGCATTTAAAGCAGATTCGAAATTCGCACAAACTGCTAACTATCGATTCAACCATGACTTCTTTTCACATTGCATCTGAATCGTCGACTGTAATACAAACGAACAAAAAAAACTCCACCCGCCCATCGATTTGGTCGCCGAAGCAATAACCAATAAGCGCATATTATTTCCCATGTAGAACATCGGTCATAAATTCAGGTTACGATGCGGAGCTCTCGTGGAACATCCTTTCCCGGGCTTTTCGCTGAAGTTGAAGACTTGAAATTGATGATTATATTGTTAACAAGAGCAGCATACAACCGTAATAGCAACAACAAAAACAACAACAACACGCAGTTAGGCAAGACTCCTCACCCTCAACCCGCAATTGAAGCGTATGCGTATGCACTGGTCCCGGTTTGTGGAAAGGAAGGACGGAGGGACATCACATCGTTCACGGAACCGACGCTCGGTGGAAACATTGTAAAACAATTATTGTGTGGGTGATCAATGATGATTATGATGTTCAAATCTTGGCTGCCTCGGTCTCATGCTCTGTGCCCCTTGATTGTACCAGCTGTGAATAACGACGACGACGGCGGCGTCCACGACAAACAGGGGTGTGTGTTAAGGCTCCATTCAATAACGGCAACAACATTATCTCGATGTCAATCATAAGTGATCTTTTTTATTTTTGCTACGGCAGTGTGTGCGGCGATGAATGTAAAAATATTTTCTCTCTCCCGCTCCGTAACATCATTATCACAAGCTCATCGCTCTTTTCGCCGGCTGTCAACTTCATCGTTTCGTTTGTATGGCTTGGGTATACACGAGATAACACGACTCGTACAAGACCGTTTGAAGAGCCCTCCAAGTACGAAGTTAGACCTCGCAGATATAACACCCCCGTTCCCCGTCCTTTGAAAAAAAATGAAAGATTGACAGTTGCCCTTCTCCCCCCTTTCTTCGACCCCACATGACAATGCCGCATGTAAATGATGATGTTTGCATCTCCCATTGTCCCGGTGTACCACTAAGTCCGGAACTCTCTAGTCAGGGATGACTTATCACCACAAGCCAAAGAAAGTCGCACGCATCTGTCGACTGATAGGATCGCACCGTTGGGAAACATCTTACTGCAACTCTTAACCATAGTCCCGGTGTGGAACCAGGAAAAAAAGAAAAGGTGTCAAAACTGACCTTCTTCCGTTGCGGGCCCATTAAATGTTTTGACCACTGGTCATCATTACCACTTATTGTATCCATGTGCGTTTCGTGAGTCCTTGTCCTTCTACGGGATAAAATAATAAAAAGGTCGCACCATACAGATCAGAAAAAACTTCATTAAAATAAAATGTCCATTTTTAAAGTGACAAAACAGCGTTATAAATACCGGACACATACACCGGGCTCGGGATAGATCCATTGCAAAGGGTTGCCGTAAAACTGTTAAAATACAAGGGATCAATGGTTGGCACGCAGGTAGACCGACAGGCATTAAGTGACCCCTTTTGCCCGTACATGTCTTCACACACTACCGCTGCAATCAGCGGCTGTTGTAGCTCGGTTAGATTAGGCCTTTGTGTGCCGACACCTGAAACTAATAAGTGATCATAAATTTGACCTTCGGTAGGCCTGAAGATGCGTGAATCCTGCCCGTAGATACCTGGAGCGGGAAGCGGGTGCAGATTTACATGGGAATTTGCGCAATTAAGGCCACTTTCTGACGAGGCCTGATGCAGCTCCAGACAAACCCGCTCGGTTTTCTGTGGATGTGTCGAAGAGTTATGGGTGGTAATTAATCTGATGCGTATAGCTACATCAACGGCACATTTTTTCTGCCGTTGTCCATCAGCCGTGGCAGTAGGGTGAGATGGTTCGATGGTCCGCACCCGGACGGCTCTGGCATTCCATTTGTCATATCGCTGAGGAATCGTTTGCGGAAAAGTGTGAATTTCTTGGATTGCACGAATGCAAGGCATTTCGTGGGCAGGAGCTGCAATTTTAGTGCGATTGCAAGTCTCTCGTGGTGGTGATAGTTGGGTTGAGGGAAATTGCCTAACAGTTGCGAAAGTACCGTTTTTTTAAATTGCCTATTCATACGAAATATTTCGCGATAATTAGGTATCAATTTAGAAAAAAGCTGTCCGAGTCTATCTCTATGCATTTGATAGAATTTTGTTATGTTAGAGGTAATCTGCATAATAACATTTAAATATCACTACAAATAATCGTAAAACGTCATGCGTCATGACTGTAAAATCCATTGAGGACCTCGGTCTAGGTTCACTTTTTTATGTCTTCTATTTGTTTGAGGCTCCTCGGAAAAGATGAAAGAAACTTTCATGGTACAATATTTAATTTTTAAAAGCAGTAAGAAATTTATTTTACAGTCAAAATATTCACAGTTTCCCATAATGGTCATTGAAGTACATATTTACAAAACTTAATTTATGATTCCTTCAGTTACCAAAAAATAATAAAAATAATAAAATCAATTCAAGCTGATGTTACAGCTATAACTGTTTATTAGTGGAACTGATTTAATACCAGTTTTTGTTACTATTTACTTGAAGAAAACGAAATTCTATAGGTAAACTTAATTACCGCTTAGTACGGAAATAATCGTCAAATGTGGACCATGAAGACGCAGGTCTTTTAAGAGTTTACCTCACATAGGAATCTTTATCATATTGCTACCTTCGACTCTATAAAAACAAACATTTTGATGATGTTTGTATCAAAAATTGCTGTTTCTATGAAGTTTCCTATAAACATGAGGTAACTATTAGTAGAACGGTAGTTGGCTCCAGTTTTTATACTGATAATTTTTGTACGAAAACGAAATTACGAAATTCAGAATGGTTGTTTTTGCCTCGCGATTGCTGCGGTGGTGCTGCTTAGTACTAACGGTACATTGACCCTCATGGTGACAGCGGTGGGCAGGGTTGATATTTGTTGACACTCTTGAGTGAAAGTGAAAAAAAGCATCCATGAACGTTATTTTTTTACAATCCTTTCAGAGTTCTCCCTTCCCGCTTTTTGCATGGAAGTGAACTGTCAAAACACCTCATTATATTTCATGCGATGAAAGCAAGACAACAAAATCAGTTTATCAGTTAACGAAGATAGTCAAGGCATCGGTCAGTGTTAGTGAAAAAGTGTTTCGGTGAGGTTTATTTTGGTTGAGTAGACTGTTTGTTTTTCTTTTTCGCTTTGAAGTGAAGATCATTTGGTTGGATTTGTCGTCAAATTTTATTCCGTAACCATGAACGATGAGCATGATCTATTTCATCTGAGTATAACAGCACGTTACTAGGACGAAAATCTAGTGTATCTGAAAGAGTGCTGCGATCATTGGAAGTGAAAATTGAAAATGATTGGCTGTAATTTTCGAAGAATTTTGCTGGGGAAAATGACTTTTATCAGCACTGGCGGTGGGATACGAACCCACACTATAATAGCGATGACCTTCTCAATTGCGTTGATTTGTATGATAACTAATAACCAATTCACATATCAAATTACCATTATAGAAGAGTTTTTTAGGTTTTATTATTTTCCGAGCTTCTGTAGCTTTCGAATAGGTAAATTGTCACCTCATAAATCTCATAACTTCGCACCACTTCAACGAAATACTCTGGGTATTTTACATGATGATCATCATCACTTAGATAGAATCATATGATTTAAATGCTGAATGTTCAACCAGTGTTTGCTGATTTTTGTCGCTTGTACTGAGTTACACTAATAAACCATGGTACTCAATTGCGAGGATATTGAATGTGTCTTAGCTATAACAAAATATTTGTCAAGCAAATTATCATACTTTTTTGTATGGATCTAACTGCGACCTGAAATTTTGATCTTTTGTGGGATTGTCCGAACGTTTCTTGATGTCCACATATTTTTTTGGTTTTTATTTTCTTTTTTCAATACCACTTATTGCTACGTGTTAAAGTGCTTGTAATAACCCCAGACCTTCTATTTTTTATCTTCTTTATAGACCTGTTAACAGGCTCCTTGAAGAGAGCAGCGAATCGTGTGTATCTGAGGAGCATGCAAAAAAAATCCGCTGTGGAATCTGACATATTTCTCTAGAGAAATAATAAACTGATGTGAGCTTTGTCACACGAAAGGACAATACACTAAATAACTACACCTTAGAGCTCACTGCAGTGCTTTTACTATGTATCTCTCAAGCATATATCAAATAAGGAAAGCATTCAGATAGAAAAGTAAATTGCGTTGTTTGCTTTGCATTTCGAAACAGAAAAAAATAAACCCATGCACCCATCACGCATGTTTGCTCTTCGAATACTTTCGAATTTATATTAGCAGTATACACCGCGGTGACTTCTGTGTATTTTCACTATAATGGTTCACCACTCTTATTTCACTTGGCTGTGGTGTAAGCAGCAAGTGTGTTAGTTTTTCTGCGAGCAGCAGAAACACAACACGAATTAGAAAAAGTGTGGTAAAATTGCAAGAAATAAGCGGTGAATCTTCACTCTGCCCTTCCCACATATTAGAAGAATACCAAGCCTGCATGTTCCCAAATCGTATAACATGCTGTTGCTGGAGAGAAGTTTCCGAAGGTTAATATAAAAGTTTTTCAGTCTGCAGAGACGTTTTTGTGTGGAGGACCCTTTGACATTGAATGGCCTGATTCTACTAAAATTCGAACCTATGACCACCCCCTCGTCAAAGCAGACTCTATGACCTACGCTCCTCATTATCAATATTACTTTTGAAGTATTGGTAGGCAAAAACCAGTACAGTAACGCTAAAACTGATTTTTTACCATACCATTTCAGTGTTTCGTTTCTTGACCGATCTAGTACATTTTTCATTGAGATTTCAGAGTTACACTCATATGCGTTGCACTTTTGACGTAGAACTACGTCTTATCGTAATATATTAAGCTACATTCTGTGAAAGCGTATGCCGTTGGATTGATTAAATGATGAATGGTAGAAATTAATAGACAGCATAGACTTCATCAGTAGACACTGCACTGCCTGCCGTAATATTCTTCATATAAATGGCAAAAAATGACAAAATCTCCTCGTCCCAATGAGTCGAGAAAAGTTTGTTTACATGAGTCTAGACTGTTTTGATGTCTCGGAGATGAAGCTTTTCCGAAAAATTCGTAGTAACCTCTTTCATCAGACTAAAGGGGGGCAAACATCCAGCGGCTATCAACTGAAGAAGCGTCTGCAGAGTACTCGCAGAAGGTTGATGAACGGATTGAGGAAAGAATTGAAGGGAACCTGAATGAACAGTGGAGACACATCCACAGTTCGATCAGCACTACAGCGCGAGAAGTGTTGGGTACAACTGCGGCAGCTGCGTCCAATGAGTGGTTTGACGCTGAGTGCCAGCGAGTGACGGAGGAGAAGAACCGCGCCAGGGGTCACATGTTGGCCACGGCTGTGACTCATCAGAGCATGGGTAAATATCGAGATGCTGGAGCCGCTGAAAAGAGCCGGAAGAAACGACAGCATTGGGAGCGTATTCTTGCGGAGGCGGAAGGTTGCTTCTCCAGGCACGATGCGAGGGGCTTCTACAAGAAGGTCAACGGAATCAGGAATCGAAACGTGTCAGCCCCTGTCATGTGCAACGATAGGGAGGGTACCTGATAACCGATAAAACAGAGGTGGCCAGACGTTGGAAGGAACACTTCAGTGTTCTATTGAACGGGAATCGAGAATTCAACTTGCAGACGCACCATCTGTTCATAGACTCCAGGGCAGCGTACGATTCAGTTAAGAGAAATGAGTTATGGCAGATTATGATCGAATATGGCTTCCCAACAAAGCTGATTAGGCTGATACGTGCCACCCTTGAAGGTTCTACATCAAGCGTCAGGATAGCCGGTGAGATATCGGACTCTTTCGTGACGTTAGATGGTTTGAAGTAGGGTGACGGGCTGTCGAACTTATTGTTCAACATCGCATTGGAAGGTGCTATACGGAGGGCTGGTGTGCAGAGAAGTGGCACCATCATCACGAAGTCGCACATGCTTCTAGGTTCTACGGATGATAGCGGCATTATTGGTAATAATGGTAGAGCAGTATAAGAGGCCTTCGGACCTCTCAGAAGAGAAGCTGCGAGATTAGGGCTTGTCATAAACTCTGCCAAAACTAAATACATGGTGGCTGCCAGAGTGCGTGGTAGTCCGTCGGAGGATTGTGCTGCGGTAAAGCTAGATAGGGAAGCATTTCAAGTAGTCGACGAATGTATTTACCTGGGAACATTAGTGACATGTGACAACGAGGTTAACTGTGAGATAAAGAGGCGGATAGCAGCCGCAAACAGGGCCTTTTACGGATTATGTAACCAGCTAAGGTCCCGCAGTCTGCAAATCCGTACTAAACTTGCACTCTATAAAACACTGATTCTTCCGGTGGCTCTCTACGGCCATGAATCATGGACGCTGAAAGAGGCTGATCGGCGAGCTCTTGGTGTTTTTGAGCGTAGGATTTTGCGTTCAATCTTTGGCGGCAAACTAGAAAATGGTGTTTGGCGCAGACGCATGAACCAGGCATACAAATCGGCGGATATAGTCAAGCGAATAAAACACGGCAGGCTTCAGTGGGCTGGGCATGAAGCGAGAATGCCGGATGAGCGTCAAGCGAAGGCTATATTTAGCAGGAATCCCGATAGAGGTCGTCGACTTCGGGGTAGACCCCGCACTCGGATGTATGCTGTCGACGAGGATGCACGCGAAATAGGTGTTAGGGGCGATTGGAGGATAGCAGCCCAAGACCGAGGGACATGGCGACGTATTCTGGATTCGGCACTGGATCGATAATCGGTCTGTCGCCTTGAAAGTAAAGTAAGTAAGTAAAAGGGGGGCAATCCGCTCATAAACTGATCTAAAGAGCTGGTTTTTCATAGTGAGTAAGTGATCTACTGCTCTTTTTAAAGAGCGATATCTCACCCCTTACTCCAGGTAAAAAGCTAATAACTGTAATGTTGACCAGCCTTACTTTCTCACTTCAGCAGCCTAGAGCCGTAGTGGCTCGTGCCGTATCAAGAATTTTCCTCCATTCCACTCGATCCTGGGCTACTCGTCGCCAATTTCCTAGACGTCTCGATACTCGCAACCTGGTTAAGCCATCTAGCACGTTGGGCCCCTCTATTCCTGGTGCCGGTGGGGCTCTTGAAGAGAAACGATTCTACCGCAATGTCGCCCGGCATCCTCGCGACATGTCCAGTCCACCGTACCAAATGTTGTCCGCAACATTTTCTGTTCGAATACGGTCAGTGCGTGTATGTCCTCCGCGAGCAGCGTCACGGTTTTGAGTCCATAGGGAACTACCGAACGGTCTAATTAGAGTTTTGTACATCGTTAGTTTCGTGCGGAGGGGTATGCTCCTGGATCGAAGTGTCCTGCAAAGGGCAAAGTAGGCTCGATTTCTAGCTTGAATACGTCGTTGGACTTCTTACTTGTGTTATTGTCGCGGTTACCCGAGATCTCAAGTATACGAACTCCTTTATCACTTCGAGTTCGTCACCGTCCATGATCACCGTCTGTGGGAGGCGAATGTTGGTTTCTTCCGAGCCTCTTTCCTTCCTATACTTGGTTTTCGACGCATTTATTTCCTCCGCCGTCGCTGAGTTTCTCGTAATAAAGTCCAGGTCTCTCTACCCAGGTCCAGGTAACTACCTTTGGCTGGTCCATTTTGACATATCTAAAACGTAGCAAATCGCTTTGACACGTTAATGATTTTCTCGTATCATCCTATACTTTTAGTTGTGTGAAAATGTCCGATTTTGTGCCAAAAAATCGTCATTTGGGAGAAGTATACTCTTCTCATTTCATTCAGAGAAAACGGCAGCTGAAGCCCTTCGAAAGCTAGAAAAAGTTTACGAAAATGCTTCAACGTGCCGTGATTGGCTCCATCACTTTAAAGACGATCCGCCTAAAGGAAGGCTAAAATCCTTCGAAGGCGCTGAATCGGAGGAATTGCTCGATGAGGATCCATGCCAAAAACAGGAACAGCTTGCCTTGGTATAAGAAAAGACCCGCCAAGCCATTTCCAAGCGATTGCATGTTTTGGGAATGATTCAAAAACAAGAATTATAATTTGAGACCAATGGGAAATGAGCGTCGTTTTTTCACCTCTAAACAATTGCTTCAGCGGCAAAAGAGAGAGTTTTTTCTATCGCATCGGGTCCTAAGGCAAAGAAAATCGTAAAGACTGCCTGGTCATGCTTCTACGTCATCGACTCGGCTGAATAAACACGCGGCAAAGCGGATTAGCAAATGCAATTCAGTAAATATTCAGAGAAATAACATAACAGCGTCATTTTTTTTTTTTTGCAAAAAAATATTATTTGTTTGGAAACCAGCAGCAAAACTGTATCAAATGTTTAATATACGAATGTGTAGTTTCATAACGCAGTAACTGATATTGTTCCCTTCGCTTATGAGTGTAGTAAATACAGACACCGTAGTAAAGTAAAAAAAAAATAATATCAATCACTAGTTATACACGCTGGTCATCTGCGTAGAATTAGACGTTGAAATTGACAACCAGCTGAAAATTGACACAAACTTTTGCGTTATTCCGCTACTTTTCCAAATGCACTGTTAAGTAAGAAGAGTGCGAATCGGGTCATTCGCTGTTCTGGCTTTTGAAAAAAAGGACGTCCAAAATATAACAAGGAATACGACAATGAGGTGACTGTAGAATGGTTAAAAACACAATGAAGCCGAAACAAATTTTGAATTGTTTTTATGTCGAAGGTTATCAAAGTTAGCCAGGCTTTGGCGCTACAAATAAGTAACACCGAGAACAAAAAGGGAATTACCTTTCATAAAAAAATAGTAGGAGGGTGGTATCTGGGATACGACCGCATAGTTGACGTAGGACTACAATAGTTTTAAATTTCCCTTTGAGGCTCTGTTTGATTTGAGCTCGTTTTACTTTTGGCACGGTTCGATTTTGGCACAGATGTGCCAAAACGAGCGATTATGTCTAAACACATTTCTTAGTCTTCTTGTTTATTTCAACCAATTTAAGCTCAACATCTCCAAAAGAAATGTATTTTGGTTCTTTATGTTGCCGAAGCGAATGACCGAAATCGGTAAAACGGTTCCTGGAACATGACCGGAACTTGTGCCGGTGATATGTATAATGATTATGATCTAAGCTGTACTAAGCCTCTAATTACTCGGGTAGTAATATCAAGTATCTAGGTCATCAGCCTCAATTCATCAAGCGACACCTCAAACGACTTGGAACTAAAACTAGTTTATTGGTGAAAATATCTATGAAAAAACGTCATGAAAACCGTTCATTTTTGGCAAATTCTGCCATGTCGTGTTTGGCAAAATCGAACGGGGTCTGTATTTTGATTATTTATTTGCAGCACTCTATTCTAAAAGAAAAAATATTCTCTTCAACATCGATGAATACCTTTCATTCTAATACAGTCAATTTTCTTCAATACGCGAAAGGGCAAGCTTCTGTACAGACCTAAATTGAGTACGATTTAGTAGAAATTAAACAATATTTATTTGTCTTGTGAAGGATGGCTCACTCTCCGATCACCAAGCGGCAAAGATGGTTATAAAATTCTCCTGCAGTTACAAGTTCGTGGAAAAAATAACGATAAAAAACTACAGTTTTTGAACAAAAATGTATATTCACAGAAAATTTAAAATGGACATGAGAAAAACAGAGTGTAGAGTTAAAAAATAAACAACACATTTTATCTGTTATTTATATAATAGAGGCAGATAGCAGGTTATATAATTTATATACCCTGCTATCTGCCTCTACCGACACGTACAGAATTTTGTTGTCCCCGGTAGCGCAGTGTTTTTTGCGGCACCCGAATAATCATATTGAATTCTGATATTTGCTACTACATATACGAAACAAGAAGAAGAAGAAGACAATTCAAACGGCAATTCGATTGTGTTGCAGATCGCAAAACGATACCTACAGGTTAACCCAACACGCCCCACTATGCGTCGACAACGGCAATGTAGCCTTCACTTGGCTTGGTTGCACACAAATGAATATCGAGTTCTACTGCACTGATAGACGACGAGTGACCAGTATTCATACATTGCTCGGTGCAGTACTGTTGCTTGTGCCAGCATGTTTTCCATCAAGACATCAGTTTTAATTACATTCTAAGAGCAGAACGTAAAACTGTCTGATAGTGGAGGTGGTTATGAACTTTCCGAAAAAGCTTCACCTTCAAGACATCAATATAGTCTAGGCTCATAGAAGCAAACGTAAGTTTGACCTATTGGGACGGGGAGACTCTGTCAAATTTTTTTTGCCACTGCTATACAGGATATCACAGCAAACAATTGGTGTCTATTCATGAAGTCTGTGCCAGGGGTGCTCGCATGTGATTGGTACATTGTTCGTGAAAATTCGACCTTGAAACTATTATTCAATTTTCACTGTTAAACAATGAAATGATAATGATAACTGAGAAATCACAAAATTGTCAATAATTTTATCGATCCAACGACATATTGATTATTGTAATCCATCATGTGGTTACATCAGCATTACCGTTTGAAATCTTTCATTCCAACGTTACACCTTGGTTTTAGTTTCCGCAGAATGTATCTGGATATAGTGCGGTTAGACGTAGTCCTACGTCAAAAATGTATGCAAGTAACGACGTGTGTAACTTGCGTGCAATTTTGAAAAATAACACATTATTATTATGATTAATCATTTGGCTTGCTTTTGACGACATTTTCACTGAACATGTTTGTTGCTAAATTGGTCATAAATGCAGTCGAAAAACCAATTATTTCAACTAAATGACTTGAATTGTTGAATTTCTTCCCCTTCTATCCCTTATCATTTCTGACATAAAATGAAAATGAAATTTGTAAGCGGCCAACCTGTAACCCCGGTTTGCTCCAACTGAACTCACTAGATTACGTTAATTGAATATTATGTTTTGAAGTCAATATTCGTTCGATACTTCGCTTAACTTGTTCCTTAAATATTTCGAAGCAAATAAAAAAATCAATTGAATCTGCAAAATATAACTGCAAAATTCAAAAAATTACATAAAACGGTAACAACCATAAAAACCCCTACCAATCACTTGATTCTGATTTGTTGTGAGATATCTGAAATGTAATTCTTTTCAATCTTCAGGAAAGGACCGCATTCCATACTCGAATCACAACATTAGGCAGATATCAGGTATAATATTCTTATTGTACATAACACTAATTTAACCTCACAGTCAGTTCAATTGATTTTAGTAAAATAAGGAATTGTTTTCCTTATTTCCAGTTCAGATTTTTAAACTAAATAGTCTTAGATTACAATAGAGTTTAGAATCAATATGAAATGATAAGAGTAAAAAGCCAACCCTCTCAAACGCTAGTTTCGCGCTGGAATCCTGTCAGGAATGTGCACCCTTGACCGACAGACATTGTACATCTGCTCCTATTGATACACGCGATGCCCATGGCAGCGGAAAAAGAGTACCTACTCAACACAAAACAGGATGCAATTTCCATAAGGCAGCCAAATCACGACGAGCATGCAGTTACCGATCCTCACCGCGGCTGGCTTTCCCGGCTCCCGTCGGAATGTCTAATTAGCCTCGCTTTACACATTCCACCGGTGTGGTGCAGTACAGACCCTACGAATGCGAAAAACCGAAATCAGTCATGCAAAATATTGCACAGTCCCTTCTCGGAGCGAGAGACCACTCCGTAAAGAATAATTTTTGCATAACCCTATTGTCTATTCACCGGTCTCTGGGTGTGTGTGCGTATGTGTGCATGTCCATCACGAAGAAGAACGGTAATATGCTTACCGCTTTCTTCAGGTTGCCTTCGGGTTCGAATCACCGCCGTGATGATTATGCCAAACAAAACCACGCGGGAAAAAGGTCAAATTTTGGCAGGTAATCTCCGTGTGTCCCTCCGTACGCTGTCAGAAGATTTATTTCCGTAATAAATGAAAAGAAGAAACTTGCCGTCTGCTGCGCTGATGGTCAGAACATTATAAAACATCCTCGTCGTGAGGACAAGACAAGAAGATGTTCCCAGGCCGCCCCGGTGCAGCCATTTATAGCTAAGCTAATCATATTCCATCGAATTCATCGCGCAAGGGTCTGTGGCATGGCCTTCACGGGACGGACAGGAAAAAAGTATCCGTTTACAATTTATTTGGAAAAGCTGGTCCGCTTTTGTTCTCGATCCACGGTGGTGGTTTAGTTTGTCTTCGAGTTTTGGTTATCCGATACTTTTCCATCGCCAGGCGCCCGGTGTCGAGGTTTTGCGATGGTAATTCAAATAATTAAAAGATAGCGTAATGATAGCGAGACCTCAGCAGCGCAGCGCTGTCAAAACAGATCCAACCGGATACCGTTAGCGATGCATATCAGCTGATCCGCAAAAATGTGACCAGTCATGATGCAGCAGGCGCGGTCCCCGTTAAAGTGCTGCAAACGTCCTGGCAGGGACCTGAATGGGGTTAACAGGCGTTCCAACAATGAGTCAATAGCCAATCATCCTCTATCGATACCGTAGCCGTCTGTGCTTCACCGTGGAATCATAGCACAGCAGGTGGAGGAGGGGCAGAAACTGTGATGGTGATTCTTCATTTTTCAACGAAATTAATCACTTATTGATACAGAGTGGCGTGGAGTCGCACTCCACAAAACAAATTAAGGGTTTGAATATCTTTGCCACGGGCCTTAACAAAACAGTTAATCGCGTCTGGATCGGACAACGATATGTTCGGGAATTCAATGAATTTCGTCCGGCTCGGAGCAAAGTGGTCTATGGAATGTGCCATGACGGGGCATTTTTTTCGAGCGGATGATCCATCCATATGGCTCGGCATAGGTTCGCCTTTGACGCCTCTATTTTGTAGCCGCTGGCAGCACTCGTATGTGTATACCTACTGGCACAGACCGATCATAAAAGATCATCACAAACAGCAATCGTCGTTCCACTACGCGCCGGGGGAAGCTTGTTTGAAAGGGAGAGCCATTGAATGGCATTCGATCCATAATTTTTCCTCACCTTCCGGGATTCCGGGCGGGAATTTTGCTGGTATTGATGGCTCTTGTGATTTGAATAACGGTCATTAATCATGCGCGGACCTCGGGGGAAGCGGGGCTAACGTGAGCGAAAAATTGACCAGCAGCGTCCAGCTGCTATTCGTTTGGTTGCGTTTGGGGTTCTTTTTTTTCCGAGAAGAATGTAACATTTCATTTTAGTGTGAACGTTTTGATTCAGCGATACGAATCTGATACTTATCTGAAAACAGGATTTAAAAAGCCTTTAACTGGTGTAATTTTCCCTTCAATCAAAGGATAATTAAGGCTGAAGTAGATTGGGCCGTGCGCCTTCCAGCCTGTTATTCTCCTGCGCCACATAGATCACGACAGGATATTAAATTACCGCACACTCAGCGCTTATCACCACTCCAGATTACCGAAAAGATATAAATCTTTCTGCATTCCTTCGAAGATACATTTCCTCTTCAGCCCCCTCGTCTGTTGGTCTCCCGCGCACATTGCCAGGCGAAAAAGCAACAGATAACAGAAATCTCCGAATCCATGGGAAAAAACTTTCTGGAACGGCTGTTACCCGATTACGTGATGTACACCCGCGAAAGCGAACAGTATCGTTCCGCGCGTTATCGATACATAAAAACCGTTTTCTTCCGTCGCGTACCCACCCGCAAGTACCACGTACGTACCATGCCGTTGCATCCTTGTCGGACACCAGCAGCATAGCGTAGGTCCGTATTACACATATCTTTCCTTGACGGTGCACTGCGCTACGGCACTGGCCAACATATACATTTCATTTCCTTCGCGCTAACCCAAGATTTTCAACTCCACTTTAACTACCGCTGCTGCTGCGAGCAAACACTCAGCGGGCAACGTGTGGCGGAGACGAGGCGTTGTAGCGGTGATGCTGTTTTTGGTTGTTATTTTATTTATTACCTTCGGTCCTATCTGGTTCGACCGATATTATCCGTATGGTGAGCTTAAATGCCCGTATTTTTTCTGCCAACACACCGAGAGACCAAATTGCGGTTCCGCTTAGTCACGTCCCGATTGCGTTACCCCGAAGGGCTCAGTCAAGGAATCGTCACTAATCTCACCAAAGAGTGATTCCACTACTTTAAAATCCAGAAAAATGCCGGTTTTCCATTTCACAAGCTGGTCTTATTTTCCGAAATTAGTGATCATAGTATGTGTATCAGTGAGCATAAACACCTCCGCCATCGACAATCGACACAGTAAAAAAACAAAAGATTTGCAGGGATTCGCTCAAACAACACCCACTTCTTTTTATGGTGCATCAAGTTGTTCCAGAACGTAACCGACACAACGCGCCGTGTACACTGACGCAGCCTGGCGCGAAAGTTTTTAGGTTATGTCCATACAACACGGCGTTCCTTCTGAACTGCCTCAGCAGCAGCAACAGTAACATCGGCTGCGGTGGCGGTACAACAACCTGGGTGATGCTGTAAAATGCATAACATAACAGATATATAATTATGGTTAAATTAGTCGGTATTCACCTTGCCGTAGGCTTGCGACTGATGCGCTTAACCTATATGAGTGAATCACATCCGACAGGGACGGCGGCTGTGAAGCCGGCCGATGCGCGAGGCCAGAGGCTCGTTCTTCTGCGCCTTCGTCCGTCTCTCGATTGCGTAGTTGAGAGTCTCAGCCACAAGGTTCAAGTGGATTCAAGCACCACCCCGGGGTCCTAAAGCAGCAGCGTCTTGAGATCAACACTCGAGTGTCTCTCTCTCGCGCCGATGATCGCTGGGTTTGGGCCGGGTGTCGTGTCATACATGGAGTACCGTAGTGTCGTAGTGTCAAGTGGGCAAGTGGGGAGACCTTTTTACGACCGGCAGCATACCTTACGAACCGTGTGTAGTGAGTAAGTCGTTTTTTTTCGTTCCCTGCTTCGCTAAGATGTGTGTAACTCGAAATCGATTATCCAAAGTGGAGAATCAAAGATCGCATGCGCAGGAGGCTGAAGAAGATATGTACGACATCAGCAGCGCCGGGCTGGCAAGAGAACTAGAGACACCCAGGCTGCCGGAGAAGTCTTGTTTTTTACGAGCTAGGCGAACCTTGGTCTAGAAATTGCCAGCCTAAGCGACTGAACACAACGAGACAAGTGTTTTGATTGATGCTTTTTGTTGTTGTTTGGTGCTCGTAGCGTCGAATTATTGAATATGACACAAGCGACGGTCGTGAGCGCAGGGAACAAGTGAAAGAGGTTTAGTCTCTAAGCCGGACTTCCTTGACCTGAGTAGGCGTTTGAAGTCGCATTGTAACTCCCGCGAAGGCTTAAGCTGCTGCTTTCCAGTTGCTCGTGTCAGCGAGACGCTTGATTGTGAAACATTCGTAATTTATGTAGGGTCAAGCCGTACCCAAGCTGTAGATAACAACTACGTCCTACTATTGTGATTCGTCCAATAGGCCACATGTGTTCAGGTCATTCACTTCGCAAGGATTCTTTCCAGAAATCAAAACCAAAACAAGAGATAAAACGTGTGCAACGCCAGAATTTCGTTCTCCCCCATCAGACGGGCAACAGGAACAGCAAACCATATGTTGTAAATTCAATTTTAAGCTACTCTTGCCTAACCCACACCAATCCGGTCCGTGGAGGGCAATCCTTAAACGAAGTCCCCACCGTGTTCCGGGACAAGCCGTATGTATCGCAGAATCCCAACGAAATGTACCTCGCGAAGATAAGCACGGCCCTGTCTGTTTCGCACGGTGAAAACGCATCTCGGCCGCTGCCACTGCCACCACCGCCACCGTTTGCTATTCGCAGTTTACCCAGGTGCTACACAATCTTTGCACTCTCGCTTCGTACACCAACTGGCCTGCGTAGCAGCGAAATAAACGCCCAACAATCGAACGCAGGAGAAAAAAAACGATGCCTTGAAAAGGGAACATACTGGATGAAATTTGGATTTGTTTGCTTGGTGGCTTGGTATGCAGCGAGAGTTGAGCTTTGAGATGAATTTTTGAACAGTTGTTTTCGGTTTTCAATAATTTGTTCTGGTGATGAAATCTGCAACGATGTTATTGATATCACTGGGGAATCTCAATATCTAGATTAAACACGAAAAATGTTTCCACCTGTCTTTTACATTATCCAGAGGAGATTCTTTCGGCTTCGCAGTCTTTAAAATGTAAAAAAGAAAACGATATTATCTTCTCTAACCCCGACTGAATATAGATTATTATATTCCTTATCAAGGCTCAAGAGGACCATTTTCCTGTTAAGAGGCTCTTCGGCTAGAGCACTTTACAGCAAAATGGTCCTCTCGAGCCTTGATAAAGAATATAGATTATTCGAAACGTCGGAGTAAGAGAATTATATCGATGGGTCATTCACAAATTACGTAACGGTTTAGGAGGAGAGGGGGGGAGTATGCAAATTTCTTAACAATACTTACAAAGGGGGAGAGGGGTATTAGAGAAAATCTCACGTAAAAATGAAAACTTGTAAATTCCAACAAAAAACTTATCAAACTAAAAAGAAATAAAATCAGTTGACTTAGTTGAATCTCACTGAGATCCTAACAGTTGCTGGGAAAGCAGTGAGTTCAACTTCGCTGAATTATTATGTACTTTACTTCGTTTATTTAATTTTCAGTTTTATTTACTTTAGCGTGATATTGACTGAATTGGTTAACTTGTTTGTCTTCTACAAAAACAAAATTAGATGTAGATGTAAAAAATCAGTTTAAAATGTAATAGTTGAAATTGGAATTCAGTAATAATTGATTGCATCTACGAATTTGTAAAAAAAAATCTGCATTTGGATGACAACATGAAACAGTGTTTATGCCACAAATGGCCACTTTCGAGACACCACTTCAAATTTCGAAGACTCGGGAATAGTTATTACGTCACCTGTGAAAACGCTATTTTATGTCTGTGTGGTGAAGCAAACATCAAATAGCGTTTTAACAGGAAACACATTAGCCATTTCGTAGTCTTGTACCTTTGAAAATTCGAAGTGGTGGCTCAAATTGGCCATTTGTGGCTTCAACACCGTTTCACCTTAAATACCATACGTATCTGGAAGAACTGCAAGGCTATTTTTTCACTTTTGTCTTTTTCTTACTGTTACACATTAGACGGTGTCCATATAGAGTAGTGCCAAAAATTGCGAATTCAATATTTAGGAAATTTTGAACACATGATTTTGTAGTTTTTGATCTATATTTCCATAATTTATCAATGAAATCAAGATACATAAAACAGATAATACTGAAAAACGCCTCACAAAGTTACCTCTTCGAAAAGTGAAGGAAAACAGTTTTGAAATATATAAAATCCTACTTGAACTGTTACGGTATGTTTACATACAATTAAGAGCTGATTATATTAGCTTCCTGAAACCGAAAGAGTGTTTGATTTTAACCCTGCAGGGTCTGTCGCAGGCCACGTAGAAATTATGGGGAATTTTCCTAGTTTTGACCTTCAAAAACATCAAATGTAAGCACGTGTAAGCACAGCTCCTGATAATGTACCTGAGAGCCCTGTATATGCCGTTCAAGAATCAATGTTAAATTTTTTTTTTTGAAATTTAGGGTGATTTATCTACGAGATTTTTCGAATATCACACCAATTTAAAAAAAAAAGCTTAAAATTAGTATAATTATTCGTTCGTATATACTGACGAACTTTTTTATTGTTTCGAAAAAACTGAATTATGCCTCAATTCCCGTGGTTTATGGACAGCCCCTTGTAACTATAATACTTTCTCAAATGACAAAATCATCTACAGTAGAAAACTAACAATTTGACAACGACGATATAACTTTGGCCGTAAATCTACATTTTCCGACCATTGTGTATTCCAGAAATATTGTAGCGAATATAATACCTTGTACTTTCAATATACTTTGAGTGTAACCATGACAAGGAAATATTTCACTATCATAGATCGTTGCACGATGACGTCATTTAACAGTTCTGGAAGGTAAATTTTGCGAATTTTGCGGAGTTAGATTTATTACCGATGGAGCCGAAAAAGGTTTTTGTTCTAATGCTTTTCGGGATCGGTTTGCGTTGATTATCACTCGTGTTCATGCTTTTTCTAATGGAATCGAATATTTACTCCAAATTCTAACACCTTGAAAATGAACCTTCTGGAGCTGTCACAAAAAGTGAGGTTAGGCCGTTCTGTTCTGAAGCAGAAGAAGGCATTTGTCTGTATTAGAAGCAACAAATTGGTAATAAAACACGTGCTTCTGGATTGTGAGTGTGACATATAGACTGTTCCGAAAATTATAAATACATCTTCTTTCTTGAATAAAACAAAAAATACAGGATTTTTCGGGTCATTTTATTCTGAAATATAGATAAGTGTTTTCTTTCCAGTTTCAATTCAAGTTGGGATTATTTTTCGTAGGATACGCGAGTTCTCTAACTTTTCTCTTAACACTACTCATAAGCTTTTGCACAGTGTGTTCTCCGACCATTTTTACCACTTTAAGCCAATCTCTTTTAAATTTTTCAACATTGCCCGCTGGTTTGACATATTTCCTCAGCTTTGCTTTGGTCAAAGCCCAAAAAGTTTCAATAGGGCGAATTTCAGGGCAGTTTGGAGGATTCATCTCCTTTGGGACACATGTGAAATTATTTGTTTTATACCACCCTAGTGCATCCTTAGAGTAATGGCAGGAAGCAAGATCGGGCCAAAAGATTGGAGGATTGTTATGCTGCTTAACCATGGGTAACAACCTTTTCTGCAAACACTCTTTCACGTAAATTTTTCCAACGCTCAACGTGCCTTGGCTTCAAATCATTAAAAAACTAATTTTCTTGTTTTGCAATCATTTCCAAAGCATTTAATTGCTTGGAAATGGCTTAGCGGGTAACTCCTTATACTAAAACAAGCTGTTCTCGTGTTTGGCATGAATCCTCATCGAGCAATTCCTCCAGTTCAGTATTTTCGAAGGTTTTTGACTTTTCTTCACGTGGACAGTCAAAAAAATAGAAATTAGCATCTTTAAAGTGACGGAAGTAACTCTCGATGCGCTTTAGCTGCCATATTCTTTGGATGAAATAAAAACAGCAACTGTTCCCGAAAATAACGATTAGGGGAAGAGCACCAGTTATGGCAATACCTGAAAAATGTACCAGTTATGGCATGAACAAATTATGGCCTATGGAGTTTAAATGGAGTATTGCCATAACTGGTACCATTGCGCTTATGCGATATAGCCATAACGGGTGCACTTACCATAATTGGCTCACCTACCCTATTTGGCACCCAATCAGGCATTTCAACACAACTAAAAGTATGTGACACCACAATAAAATCACTTGGTTTATCATGTTTTAGATATAAAATTAATTGTTATTCCATTTTAAATGTAATCCTGTTCAAATTTTTGGATGTAGGAAGACTGATATTTGGAAGCTTATCAGTTTCCATGCCCAACAGAATCAGATAAAATGTTTTGTTGGCTATATCTCCTTAAAAAAATAAAAAAAAAGTCGAAAAAATGATTTTAAAATTGGTGAAATGGTACATTATTTTTAAAATATAAACGAATGAGCATAAAAAATATATCGCCAATAAAAATATAGTTTCGAAATGTATTTTTCGACAACGAATTTGATCATTATACTATCGAAGTAGCAAATGGATTAACAAATTGGGCTCATTTTCTCTTATTTGACAGCACTTCGAGTGAAACTGGATGATCAAGGTAAACCCTGTATAAACCAAACGACAATTGAATTAATCAAAACAAAACCCATACTTCGACAAGTTCTGTGCAGTTTTGTATAAATATATCTACTAGGGTGGGGAAAATTAATCGATTTTTCAGAACCTTTTTTGGTTCCTTTTGGGGTCCCAAACAACCCTGAACTTACCGGAAGTCGATTGGTTTTGTCTCCGCTTGGCGCATTGCATTTCAAATTTGTATGAAAATTCATATGGGAAAACCTACTTTTTTGCATTTACCTTTCTAGAGAGCTCAATAATGCTCTAATAATGCACTTCATTATGTTAAAGTATAGTATTTTAGATGCCTAACAACTTTGCAGAAGACACTGAAGATCTAGAATGTCCCTAAGAAGAGCTATAGCTGTTCAAAGCTGAGTATGTCGATTCAAATGCAAAAAATCTTGTTTTCTGCTAACATTACCAATGTACCGGCGTCAGTAGGATTCCCATCAGAATTAACCTGTCGTAACGAGTTTATACACTCAGCTTGACCAAGCAAACAAATTTAAGTCAATATTCTAGGCATAGGTAGAATCTACAACGTGTTTCAGAGGTTACATCTGATGGAAATCTGACTGACGCCGGTACACTTGCAGTGTTGGCAGTAATAATGATTTGCAACACAAATTTCGACATACTCAACTTTGAACAGCTCTAGTATTTTTTGGCACACCCTAGATATTTAATGTCTTCGGCCAAGTTGTTAGGCATAAAAAAACCTACCATTTGAAGTCATGAAACCTATGGTTTGAGCTATTTTGAGCTCTTTAGAATGGAAAATGCAAAAAATTGATTTTTCCATACAAATCTCCATATAAATTTAAAATGCAATGCGTCAAGTGGAGACAAAACCAATCAACTTCCAATAAATTCAGGATTGTTTGGGGCCCCAAATAGAACAAAAAAAACTTGGTTCTGGCTTTCTGCTATTAAGTTTCGTTTTTTCCATATAACGATTCCCCACCCTAATATCTACCTAAATAATTGCAGTTGAAACATCAGTAAACGGGGTTTTCAACCGTTTATCAATCGCGCAGCAAAATTTCAAACTATTATTTATCACTATCTCCACAAGAAAATGCTACAAAAAACGCGTTGGGATGGAAATTGTAATACTTATCATAAAAAGTTTTGATAAGATATTTCGTTAGTCATGTGAGACGCGCAATCCTTAACTTCAGTATCGCACCAACGTTCACCTCCTATCAAATGGAACCTTAAGCTACTCTTGCCTAACCCACACCAATCCGGTCCGTGGAGGGCAATCCTTAAACGAAGTCCCCACCGTGTTCCGGGACAAGCCGTATGTATCGCAGAATCCCAACGAAATGTACCTCGCGAAGATAAGCACGGCCCTGTCTGTTTCGCACGGTGAAAACGCATCTCGGCCGCTGCCACTGCCACCACCGCCACCGTTTGCTATTCGCAGTTTACCCAGGTGCTACACAATCTTTGCACTCTCGCTTCGTACACCAACTGGCCTGCGTAGCAGCGAAATAAACGCCCAACAATCGAACGCAGGAGAAAAAAAACGATGCCTTGAAAAGGGAACATACTGGATGAAATTTGGATTTGTTTGCTTGGTGGCTTGGTATGCAGCGAGAGTTGAGCTTTGAGATGAATTTTTGAACAGTTGTTTTCGGTTTTCAATAATTTGTTCTGGTGATGAAATCTGCAACGATGTTATTGATATCACTGGGGAATCTCAATATCTAGATTAAACACGAAAAATGTTTCCACCTGTCTTTTACATTATCCAGAGGAGATTCTTTCGGCTTCGCAGTCTTTAAAATGTAAAAAAGAAAACGATATTATCTTCTCTAACCCCGACTGAATATAGATTATTATATTCCTTATCAAGGCTCAAGAGGACCATTTTCCTGTTAAGAGGCTCTTCGGCTAGAGCACTTTACAGCAAAATGGTCCTCTCGAGCCTTGATAAAGAATATAGATTATTCGAAACGTCGGAGTAAGAGAATTATATCGATGGGTCATTCACAAATTACGTAACGGTTTAGGAGGAGAGGGGGGGAGTATGCAAATTTCTTAACAATACTTACAAAGGGGGAGAGGGGTATTAGAGAAAATCTCACGTAAAAATGAAAACTTGTAAATTCCAACAAAAAACTTATCAAACTAAAAAGAAATAAAATCAGTTGACTTAGTTGAATCTCACTGAGATCCTAACAGTTGCTGGGAAAGCAGTGAGTTCAACTTCGCTGAATTATTATGTACTTTACTTCGTTTATTTAATTTTCAGTTTTATTTACTTTAGCGTGATATTGACTGAATTGGTTAACTTGTTTGTCTTCTACAAAAACAAAATTAGATGTAGATGTAAAAAATCAGTTTAAAATGTAATAGTTGAAATTGGAATTCAGTAATAATTGATTGCATCTACGAATTTGTAAAAAAAAATCTGCATTTGGATGACAACATGAAACAGTGTTTATGCCACAAATGGCCACTTTCGAGACACCACTTCAAATTTCGAAGACTCGGGAATAGTTATTACGTCACCTGTGAAAACGCTATTTTATGTCTGTGTGGTGAAGCAAACATCAAATAGCGTTTTAACAGGAAACACATTAGCCATTTCGTAGTCTTGTACCTTTGAAAATTCGAAGTGGTGGCTCAAATTGGCCATTTGTGGCTTCAACACCGTTTCACCTTAAATACCATACGTATCTGGAAGAACTGCAAGGCTATTTTTTCACTTTTGTCTTTTTCTTACTGTTACACATTAGACGGTGTCCATATAGAGTAGTGCCAAAAATTGCGAATTCAATATTTAGGAAATTTTGAACACATGATTTTGTAGTTTTTGATCTATATTTCCATAATTTATCAATGAAATCAAGATACATAAAACAGATAATACTGAAAAACGCCTCACAAAGTTACCTCTTCGAAAAGTGAAGGAAAACAGTTTTGAAATATATAAAATCCTACTTGAACTGTTACGGTATGTTTACATACAATTAAGAGCTGATTATATTAGCTTCCTGAAACCGAAAGAGTGTTTGATTTTAACCCTGCAGGGTCTGTCGCAGGCCACGTAGAAATTATGGGGAATTTTCCTAGTTTTGACCTTCAAAAACATCAAATGTAAGCACGTGTAAGCACAGCTCCTGATAATGTACCTGAGAGCCCTGTATATGCCGTTCAAGAATCAATGTTAAATTTTTTTTTTTGAAATTTAGGGTGATTTATCTACGAGATTTTTCGAATATCACACCAATTTAAAAAAAAAAGCTTAAAATTAGTATAATTATTCGTTCGTATATACTGACGAACTTTTTTATTGTTTCGAAAAAACTGAATTATGCCTCAATTCCCGTGGTTTATGGACAGCCCCTTGTAACTATAATACTTTCTCAAATGACAAAATCATCTACAGTAGAAAACTAACAATTTGACAACGACGATATAACTTTGGCCGTAAATCTACATTTTCCGACCATTGTGTATTCCAGAAATATTGTAGCGAATATAATACCTTGTACTTTCAATATACTTTGAGTGTAACCATGACAAGGAAATATTTCACTATCATAGATCGTTGCACGATGACGTCATTTAACAGTTCTGGAAGGTAAATTTTGCGAATTTTGCGGAGTTAGATTTATTACCGATGGAGCCGAAAAAGGTTTTTGTTCTAATGCTTTTCGGGATCGGTTTGCGTTGATTATCACTCGTGTTCATGCTTTTTCTAATGGAATCGAATATTTACTCCAAATTCTAACACCTTGAAAATGAACCTTCTGGAGCTGTCACAAAAAGTGAGGTTAGGCCGTTCTGTTCTGAAGCAGAAGAAGGCATTTGTCTGTATTAGAAGCAACAAATTGGTAATAAAACACGTGCTTCTGGATTGTGAGTGTGACATATAGACTGTTCCGAAAATTATAAATACATCTTCTTTCTTGAATAAAACAAAAAATACAGGATTTTTCGGGTCATTTTATTCTGAAATATAGATAAGTGTTTTCTTTCCAGTTTCAATTCAAGTTGGGATTATTTTTCGTAGGATACGCGAGTTCTCTAACTTTTCTCTTAACACTACTCATAAGCTTTTGCACAGTGTGTTCTCCGACCATTTTTACCACTTTAAGCCAATCTCTTTTAAATTTTTCAACATTGCCCGCTGGTTTGACATATTTCCTCAGCTTTGCTTTGGTCAAAGCCCAAAAAGTTTCAATAGGGCGAATTTCAGGGCAGTTTGGAGGATTCATCTCCTTTGGGACACATGTGAAATTATTTGTTTTATACCACCCTAGTGCATCCTTAGAGTAATGGCAGGAAGCAAGATCGGGCCAAAAGATTGGAGGATTGTTATGCTGCTTAACCATGGGTAACAACCTTTTCTGCAAACACTCTTTCACGTAAATTTTTCCAACGCTCAACGTGCCTTGGCTTCAAATCATTAAAAAACTAATTTTCTTGTTTTGCAATCATTTCCAAAGCATTTAATTGCTTGGAAATGGCTTAGCGGGTAACTCCTTATACTAAAACAAGCTGTTCTCGTGTTTGGCATGAATCCTCATCGAGCAATTCCTCCAGTTCAGTATTTTCGAAGGTTTTTGACTTTTCTTCACGTGGACAGTCAAAAAAATAGAAATTAGCATCTTTAAAGTGACGGAAGTAACTCTCGATGCGCTTTAGCTGCCATATTCTTTGGATGAAATAAAAACAGCAACTGTTCCCGAAAATAACGATTAGGGGAAGAGCACCAGTTATGGCAATACCTGAAAAATGTACCAGTTATGGCATGAACAAATTATGGCCTATGGAGTTTAAATGGAGTATTGCCATAACTGGTACCATTGCGCTTATGCGATATAGCCATAACGGGTGCACTTACCATAATTGGCTCACCTACCCTATTTGGCACCCAATCAGGCATTTCAACACAACTAAAAGTATGTGACACCACAATAAAATCACTTGGTTTATCATGTTTTAGATATAAAATTAATTGTTATTCCATTTTAAATGTAATCCTGTTCAAATTTTTGGATGTAGGAAGACTGATATTTGGAAGCTTATCAGTTTCCATGCCCAACAGAATCAGATAAAATGTTTTGTTGGCTATATCTCCTTAAAAAAATAAAAAAAAAGTCGAAAAAATGATTTTAAAATTGGTGAAATGGTACATTATTTTTAAAATATAAACGAATGAGCATAAAAAATATATCGCCAATAAAAATATAGTTTCGAAATGTATTTTTCGACAACGAATTTGATCATTATACTATCGAAGTAGCAAATGGATTAACAAATTGGGCTCATTTTCTCTTATTTGACAGCACTTCGAGTGAAACTGGATGATCAAGGTAAACCCTGTATAAACCAAACGACAATTGAATTAATCAAAACAAAACCCATACTTCGACAAGTTCTGTGCAGTTTTGTATAAATATATCTACTAGGGTGGGGAAAATTAATCGATTTTTCAGAACCTTTTTTGGTTCCTTTTGGGGTCCCAAACAACCCTGAACTTACCGGAAGTCGATTGGTTTTGTCTCCGCTTGGCGCATTGCATTTCAAATTTGTATGAAAATTCATATGGGAAAACCTACTTTTTTGCATTTACCTTTCTAGAGAGCTCAATAATGCTCTAATAATGCACTTCATTATGTTAAAGTATAGTATTTTAGATGCCTAACAACTTTGCAGAAGACACTGAAGATCTAGAATGTCCCTAAGAAGAGCTATAGCTGTTCAAAGCTGAGTATGTCGATTCAAATGCAAAAAATCTTGTTTTCTGCTAACATTACCAATGTACCGGCGTCAGTAGGATTCCCATCAGAATTAACCTGTCGTAACGAGTTTATACACTCAGCTTGACCAAGCAAACAAATTTAAGTCAATATTCTAGGCATAGGTAGAATCTACAACGTGTTTCAGAGGTTACATCTGATGGAAATCTGACTGACGCCGGTACACTTGCAGTGTTGGCAGTAATAATGATTTGCAACACAAATTTCGACATACTCAACTTTGAACAGCTCTAGTATTTTTTGGCACACCCTAGATATTTAATGTCTTCGGCCAAGTTGTTAGGCATAAAAAAACCTACCATTTGAAGTCATGAAACCTATGGTTTGAGCTATTTTGAGCTCTTTAGAATGGAAAATGCAAAAAATTGATTTTTCCATACAAATCTCCATATAAATTTAAAATGCAATGCGTCAAGTGGAGACAAAACCAATCAACTTCCAATAAATTCAGGATTGTTTGGGGCCCCAAATAGAACAAAAAAAACTTGGTTCTGGCTTTCTGCTATTAAGTTTCGTTTTTTCCATATAACGATTCCCCACCCTAATATCTACCTAAATAATTGCAGTTGAAACATCAGTAAACGGGGTTTTCAACCGTTTATCAATCGCGCAGCAAAATTTCAAACTATTATTTATCACTATCTCCACAAGAAAATGCTACAAAAAACGCGTTGGGATGGAAATTGTAATACTTATCATAAAAAGTTTTGATAAGATATTTCGTTAGTCATGTGAGACGCGCAATCCTTAACTTCAGTATCGCACCAACGTTCACCTCCTATCAAATGGAACCTGTACCCGCGAACTTTCGCAGTTACGAAAGCCATTTCATCCTCAAACCGAAACCGTTGCACTCAAGCGCACCTAGAAAACTTGCCCCGTTCGAGTACGGTACGACGACGACGACGACGCAGGCGACCCCGAGGCCTTTCTTCGGCACCTTTTACCAAACAGTTTTACCCTGCGTAATACCCTGCCGACAGAGCGTATTTAGCTCCGGGCGGATTTGAACGCGCGAAAAAACGGCACATCATTAATCACTCAATAAATCAACAAACGACCGAGAACCGATCCGGCAGAAATCACCAGCAGGCGGCGGAGGGATAGTGTCGGACCTATTTGCCCAGGCGATACCGGGCCCTGATAGTGGTCCGTTTGGGCTCGATTTCTCACACTTTAGATCACGTCCGGGCTAGACTCCGGGCGACGAGGACGCGTTTACGCGCGCACTCAGAACATTAACCATCATCTTGGGCTGCAAAAAGGAAACGAGTCTCGGCTCGGGTCTGCTCAGCTGTCTGCCTCTAGCAACCAGAATTCTCCAGCTTCTGTCCGTGGGATCGTCTGCGTACCCTACTGCGTGCGAGTGGCTGCGCGAGACTGAGGAGGTATTTAATTGATTCAATTACAAGTTATGATTAATTGTAATTCGTGCGCCTTTGGTGTTTCTCTAGAGTAGGGCATCTCGGAAGTTACGGTCGTTTAAGTCTGATAAAATTTGTCTCAGTAGTTTAGACGTACATTTGAGACGATGTAATGATGATGCCTTTTTCAGAATGTGCCAAAACACTCCAACTTCGATCCCCTAGAATAACAGCAGCGCTGGTTCAGGGCAGCAAAATCGTAAACTTTAACGGACTGCCTCCGCCTGATCGTGCTCAGTCGGCCGCCCCGACTGGATTCGGTTTCTGTACGTACGACGTACAAGTGCACCGCGGCCGAAGTGACGCTGGAAGAAGGGGAAGTACCGTGAGAAAATTCCTCCACTTTTATGATGTACAATCTCTCGTGATGTGCGCGAAATATCTTCTGCAGTTCGTTTTCTTACGAGTGCATTTCTCGCCGGTGGGGAGCAGTCTCCTGCAACAGAAGATTTTGGATAGGAACGTGGATCAACGCGGAAGGAAGCCCTCGAGAAGCTCGTAAATGATTTGTAAGAATGGAATCAACGCGAGGCAATGAAACCGCAGGGCTGAATCGGTGCATTATGGGTTATGCTGAGAAGTTAGAGAACAAAATTAGGTTAACTTTTTAAGCTGAACCAAAGTCAATTAAGTGATTGTAAAATATTCTCATCGTACCGGCCCTTCTAATCAATTAGACACAACCCTGAATTTGGGTCTATACCTTGGATGAAACGATCGTCTAGCTGTCTAGTCTGGACTACTCTTCATCAACCAATTTCAGTGGATTTCTTCTCGCTATTCACAGGACTTAGCAGACACAAAACCGTACGAAGAAGCAATGGCAAAACAATTTTCTGTATCGCACTTGCTCCGTCTGCCAGTCTATCCGTGCTGATCATCGAGGCAGAGGATAGATGATCCTCCTTGCAAATCGGAACCGTTTATTTTATAGTGGCAAAACCGTGATAGAAAATTGAATTTACGGCTAGATTTACACGGAAACAACACGATGAATCCTGCGCGCAGAACTTTGCTCGCTGGCAGTTCGACTGGAAAGTAAACTGGAGTGTGTTGAGTCACTGCAGTGCAGGAAGATGCAGAAGTGGTGATTTTCGCCGCTGATAAGGTCCATCCACACGAGAAAAATTACCGCACAACGGAAAGCCCGATTGCTTAACATGAAATAGAAACTGGGTGGCTGGTGGCTCTGGCTGCTGTTTCGGAGTGGAGAACAGATTCTCCGAAGAGACGCGTTGCATTTTCCTAACAGTGACGAGAAACCTTTCGGCGATTGTATATGTGATAAACTACTATGTTCTAAGTAAGCCTGGTTGATGACGAGGTTACGCCCTCTGTAGGTGCAACAATTAGAACAAACATCTTTCGTTTAATCAATTTCCTGTTCGATTTTCATGCGCAATTAAAACTGATTGCACCACCTTCCACGCAGTGCCACAAAGCAACGAAAACAAAGGTTCCACATATAAAAAATAGTGGTAATGTAACAGTCGAGCTCGCATACCGAACAATATGTTGCAGTTGCCTTACACGGGACGGTCATTGACGACGATGGTAGAAGCGAACCGAGCGCCGCTGCGGGAAGAGATGTTGAATCCTGGGTACAGCCCGTGCCGTGTCCATGTGTCGGCTTTCGGCAACCTCGTCGTGGTGTGGCTCCGAAAGAACGCGAGAGAGTATCAAATATCGTGTTGAGTTTATAAGATTAACATTATTATGTATCAGATTAAAAATAAATTATATTATTTTTTTGCCGCGGCGTTACATCGTTGGGTATGATTTCGTCGCTCGGGGAACCGTTCAAGTTTCCAATAGGGTGTTCCTATATTAAAAAATGCTATTTAATTTGTGCGTGGTACTTTGCTATTCCTCGCCTGACATAAAAAGTTACTAATATTTCCGAGGTAAAGATATTTCGGAAATGGAAAACTTCCAGCCGCACCTTCTCTGGCACCCAGTCGCAAATGAACCCATTGTTGCAACTCTACCTCAAAATTTTGGCACTTCACCTTATCGCGCACATGGATAAGCAAACTTACGCCGACCGTGTGAAATTGCATATGCATAATTCAATGCTCCAAAGAAAGCAAATCGTGCCGGTTTCGTTGCGTGGACGAATACCAACGCAGCCTCCAAACCAGTTGCATAACTTCGCACAAATTTACACTCGCTGCCGCATGGGTAAACAAACAAATTCATTAGATCGGTCGCGACCCAACGGGTCAACGCGTCATACCCATTAATCAACCGAGCGATAACCCGGAAAATAATAATAATGATTAAGTCATTTTTCACCCCCGCCGGCCGAGTTGTGTCTGATCCTTGGGAATTGCGGGGCGCAGGAAGCGGTGTATAATATCGAGTGTCAAACCAAAAATCGACACGTACTCGGACGCTCAGATTACGCGGTTCATCCCGGCTTCGCATTGGTGGAATATTTACAACCTAACAATAAATAAAGCAAATAGTAGTAAAGAAAAGAAACGGCAGTATCGTTTGTTTTCGTACGTAGTAGATCCCTTCACCCCTATCGAGAAAGCAAACCGGGTGAAGTGAAAGGGAACCCGTTTGAATGATTCTATGCAAATTAAATTTAAATTTATAATATTTCAGCACCAGCACCAACGGCGTGCAGTGCAGCTTTCCGACCGTCAGGCCAATTCCGAGAAAACCCTTCTCCCGGGTGCAGCCGCGGATGGCATCATGAAGAGAAGAAATATGCACCGATCATGCGGTGGCTCATGTGCATACAGAATTTTCCCCGGCGATAGCGAGCGCGTGCATATACATATGAGACTGAGCCAGAGCGCAGAGACAAATAGTGGCTCATTTTTATCTAGCCGACAGCTAATATATTAGGAAAAGCCACGAGTGGGGCAAACGCTCTGGCGATTGTAGGAAATGCGCCAATTGCGCCACTCGACTCTACGCTCTGCTTCCCGTTTCCCGAGTGGTTGAAAGCAATTATGGGAATGATTTTTCTTTCATCTACGATTAGCCGTGCGCCTCCACTAAGGGAAGGGTTTCGGCGGAGGCGCTTGCGGCTGCTTGAATGCTAATTGTTTTAACTGTATGCTACAGGTGTTTAATCGAGCAAAAAATTGTAGCCGTTATTGGTTTACAGTTCATCTAAACGACTATCGTGATCCATAATCTGCTTAAGCATGCATGTTCGGAAGCACACACTTTTCGAGCACGTATTTTTGCGTATTTGATTCTGCTTATCGTCGCGATTAGGGACTTGACTTTGCAAAACTTCAAACCGGAACGCTTTTTTGTTAACTTTCCGACACTCAAACGTTCAGAAATCCTTTTCAACACATCGTAGACTGTAGTTTTGGGCAAATTAATTATTCTAGCGAGTTCACGTAACGAGAAGTAAGGACTTTTAGAACGGCTCACAGTGCGTTGAATGTAGGGTAAGACGGGACAAAAATCAAAACTACACGATTCTGTCGATAAAACATGTTGATGTAACAAGTAAAGTCATTCATTACCTTCAGAGCTACTAAATGCATAAAGGTCTTATGTAATACACTAAATCACAAAACTGTCCCAAACGCCAACGTACTCATCCTATACCCGAAACCGTTAATCTCTTTGTAAAAGTTGTACATTGTAACGAAAACTGCGGTTTCTATGTTTTACTTACTTTTACATAATTGCAAAAGTGACTTATGCGCAATTATAACGAAAAAAAAAAGATTTGTTTAAGGTATTCTTTTACGTATTACTTTTATTATTTTTTATATATTTAATTACCAGAGTAAAAAACAATTTAAAATTATTCATGATGCATATTATATTATCAAGTCAATCTTCAGACGAATTGGAATAGTTGTTCGAAACGGTAGCAGCAAATACTAATTCTTTTGGGGAGTTATTTTCAACGAGCTCAGCCGTTTTTTAATTCTGGTTGAACAGCTTCCAAAAAGTTTCTGAGGACGCCCACGAGAATAAATGTGGTTGTATTCACAATTATTATTCTCACCGAATCGAGGAAGAGCAAGCGGTGACTCCAACCAAATTTCATGCTTTTTCATCAAATACTTTTTATTCTATTGCATTTCTTTCATTTCGAGTTCAATTTCGGACAATATGCAGCAGAAAACTTGTGCAAATTTTCATAAACATGCTCAACTGTGTCTTCTGGTAGAGACAATATCGAAATAAACATGATGTTCTTTTGCTTGCATTGCAGTTAAACCAGTTTTCAAATATCTGCCGCTTCACGAGCGATCAGCATTGACTTACGAAAAATAAAAAATCTCTCAGAGTTGCAAGAAGTTGCAGCTAATTTTTATATATTTTGTAGAGGACACTTCAAGCAAACTTTTGATGTATGTTTTAGCATAGACTAAAGAGACATAGATATCCAAGTTGGGCTTCGCTGCATATAATCTCAAGGCAACACTCTGAACTTGCCATCTGTAGGCCGTTGGGTGAACTAAAGCATATCCACTAGGAAAAATATCATGGTATTCCTTATCATTTCAGTAGTGAGCTTGACCAGATTCTCACGCCCAGAAAAAAATCATGTTACTTTCAATCAGATTTGTACGGCGGTTTTCAATCGACTTTACAATATAATCTAGATGATTTGGTTCTCAATCGACTATTAAAATTGGTACAAACAACAAATGAGTTATGCTAATGATGACTAGAGCAAGATTCCTGACTTCATACATTTTGCTTGCAACACCTTTATAACGGTGCCATCTGATGACCTTAAAACTGTGATTATTAGCAAAATCGATTTATCATGCTCAATCCGCTAGATGAAAACAAAAACAAGATGGCAATATCGTATAAGGATATTGAAATTTAGATGATAGGACCATACAATGATATTGAAAAACATGCTTCACCTTTCACCACCTTGTCGTCATCACCAAATTAACAGTATACAAATTAGTTCAATTTTCGTTCACGCGTAGCGAAACTCGTGTCCGCTGCATACTGCAAGAGTAATGATTGTGTACTAGTCATCTTCGGTTATGCCTAAAAACATATTGTTGAAACGACTATGAACGATTAGTCATACTATCATCAAAATAAATAATTTATATCATGGTCATCTCACACAGTGACATTTATTTTAGTCCTGTTGTGATAAATTATTGTTATTATCTAGACCATCTAGATTAGTCTGTTAAAAACACCGCACAAATCTGACCAAGCCTAAAAAGATAGCAATTACCTTAATATTTTTCTGTGTGTGCTCATTAAATGTAGTTCACCCAACCGCCATCATACTCGAAGGGGCGCCACATTTTTGTTGCCCGTATTGTTGGTTGAGTTGGATATCTATGTTTCAATAATCTAAGGTTTTAGAGAGGAACTCGGTGGAACTTTTTTTATAACGCTAACGAAAGTTTGAGTTCCCCTTTTTTTAAGGATTAATACCTTCACCAACTTACCATACCGATTAATCATACACGCAATCGAAACCAAGTCTCCCTATCAATGAAATATATTGCACTAACCTTGGTTGTTATTTTCCATTTTGTGTTATTGGAATTAATTAAGTTTTACCAACGTTTAGAAAACGCGCGACAATTTAGCACGAAATGTGAAACTAATGATTGCTCTGGACGCTGACGCTTTCTATGTTTATATTAGTATTTGTGATGCTTCCCAAAGCTGACCAATACTTGTTCACAACCCAGGAGATATCTGTGAACACTTCTGGGTACTTGGTGCATCCAAATAAAAATGAAAGGAAAACGATTTTTGTCTATGGCTCAACGCACTGTGCGGCTGTATGAAATCCGTTCGTCTTTTCGTTCGTCGACATTTTGAACACTGTTTGCGAAATGTCAAAACAAATCAAAGTAAGCTGATTTGAAGGTGTCCGGATTAATTCTGATACATACTTCACATATCACGTATCAGGTGGGTTCTTATTATTTTGTACGCCCTCAACTTACCCTAGTGAAATATCCTTATTATTCGAAAAAAAATCTGCCAGTGTTGCCAAAAAGGTTAAACTAAACATAAAGCTGAGGTTTTCTCTAATAACACTGCGCTACAAATAAAAAAAATGCAAGAACTTCTGAAGTGACCTAGTGTAGGTTATAGGTCTTGTTGAGTGTAACATTCGCTCATACTAGAAATTTTCCAAACACCCCTAAAATCTGAAGTTATGGTCAAAAAACGGGTTTTTTGGACTTCAACGCAGATTTTTTTTTTAAAACTCAGTCATTTCTCGACCGATTTTCAATATTTCGGCTGTTTTGGAAAGAAGATAAACAGAGCTTTCAAAATATATTCAAGTTTTTACTAATATCACTAAAACATGATGAGTTATTTGAGTATAAATCTGCATTTTTAGATTTTTCCACGCAATTTTTCAACTTATTTAAAAATTTACCACCTATTTTTGTGAGGAAGATACTACAAATACACTTAAACTTTGAAAGTATATTCAATGACTAATTGCTAAAGGTTGCTAAAGAAAAGTGATTTCACAGGGTTGTCATTCGGCATCAACACAGTGTGACCAGTCTGCCGCAGCCCATTAACTTTTGCCAAGTGTATACTTGGAACCTCCCAGGCAGCGCTCATGGTTCATGCGCTTTCACCATTCTATGTCGAGGTGGTATGTACTACACCGCAACACCTTATGTGTGTGTGTGTATGTTTACAATTCATCTCCCACTGGCCGGCAGTGCTTTTATGGAAAAAACCTATCTGCATCTATTTCTATTTGAAGCTGATTAATACTTTATTTTTTTAATATATTACATAATATCATGATGCAAATATTTTAAGCCCTGGAGATGAAAGGTGACAGCTTTAGTGTTCATCCAACGACCAATTTCAAGAATGCCTGGTAATTCACGTACATTCCGAAATCGCCTTCATAAACACTAAGCCCAGCATGAATACATTGTTATATCTATTGGACATAACATTGAATTCACACTTCCAGACTAATTTACATTAGTGGCTCGTATTAAAATAATAATTGATGTCTTTAATACAGTTAAGAACGAAATTACCAACTTCTCCTTGAAGAAATTCTTCGCTATTAGTGTACAGATTCGAATCTGCCCAACTTTTGGATGGCAGCTGATTCGTTTACCCGCCACCGTATGGCGGTGGCGCTGCGAGCGTATGAAATTTTACTTCTTGGTCAATGAGTTTTGTGGCTGGTTCAAGTGATCCTCAGAAAAAAAACAAACACTTCTAAAATATAACGATACTTATCCTGCACAAAGCGGTCCGTTGATGCTCTATTTCACTTTTCAAGATATCAGGGGATCCGGAACTTTGCGGTTTCACCAATTAACTCATTATTATTATGCGGGAAACAGCCTTTATCACTAAAATTTTATGTTGAGGCAGAACGCGCACAACACTGACTTGGCCTTGTTGCCAGTCATCCCCGTAGATAATCCGCAGCTCCCTATGTTCAAAAACTCCAAGGATGTACAAGTCCTCCGCGAGAAGCGTTGCTGTCTCGATACCATAGAGGACTACCGATCTTTTAAGGGCTTTGTACAGCGTCAATTTCATGTGTCGTCGCACAAAATATGATCGAAACGTCTTCCGAAGTAAAAAGTAAGCACAATTTTCAGCTTGGAAATTTCTCTGGATCTCTTTGCTGGTGTTACTGTTGTTGGTCACCAGTGACTCCAAATACACGAACTCGTCGACCACCTCAAGCACCCGTGGACGACGATCACAGAGACTTGAGTTGGAAAACTGATGCTGTTCTCTTCGGAGCCTCTCGCTCGCATGTATTTCGTTTTTGGCGAATTTATCTTCCGTCCGATTTGTCTGGCTTCGGCTTTCAGTCGGGCATAAGTCTCCTCGTTAAAGTAGGTACTCGCTCATCTAATTCTGGTGCTCCTAGGTCAGTTCATGTTCCACTTCTGCACATGTCGACTTGTGGTGCGTAAGACTTCCGTGTATCACTATAACGGGACAGCTTTTCAAGCTCCTCATATTCACGATTCTCTTGCTGGTACTTCTTTCGTTTGAGAATCGTAGTCATGTCGTTTTAGGCCCATTTTTACTTGGACTCGTTGAATGTGGGTAGTAACGCTTCGATGCGTGTATTCCTCCACAATCTGAGAGTCCCGGAGCTGCTTGATGTTGAGCCGCTTGACTGTTTCGAGCACTAGAATATCGCTACTAGGTAGTGGTCCGAATCAATTTCCGCACCGCGATTGGTGCGTACGCTGGTACGCTGACCTTCGATGAGTGCATGTTCAATTGGGTTATATGCTGTACGTCGGGCATGTGATCGTCAAGTGGTTTTGTGGATGTCTTTGCGGGGATAGAGCATATTCGGACTACCAATTCTTGGAAAGCTGCAAAGTTAACGCATCGCTGGCCGTTGTCGTTAGTCTCGGTGTGCAGTTTGTGCGAGCCAATCGCCAGTTTGTACATTTCTTCCCTTCCGATCCGAGCGTTAATGTCCTCGATGACGGTCTTGATGTCTTGACGCAAGCAGCTGTCGTAGAGTTTCTCCAGCTACACGTAAAACGAAACTTCTCTCTCCTACATCGGGTCCTCCTTCGTGAGAGCAGTGCACGTTGAGGATGATGCACTTATAGAACCAGCTTTTCATTCTAAACATACACAACCTATCACTGATCGCTTGCCATTTTATTACACGACTCTGCGTTCTATCTAGTCGGTACCCAGCTCGTTGGTGGTGCCGCCGCTCTGGTAGTAGTATGCCCTGCGGACACAAATTCTCTGGCTATCTCTTCTTTCCGGCAAAGCTCCTGAAGCGTAATGAGGTCGTTGTGATCTAGTTGCTACTCGAGACATTCAGTTATCTGCAATTGTGTCCTAACCAGTTTTTATATATCATTCGAAAAAGCCGTGTTTTCTGAGCAAAACGTAATTTTTAAAAAATGTTTATCGTTTTCCTTCGATTTTTGAATGAAGAATAAAAAAACTGCTCGAAAGGTCTTAATTGACATTTCGCCCATGTACGGTATATGGAAGAACTGTCATTTGAGGCATTTCGAGCAGTTTTTTATTCTTCATTCAAAAATCGAACGAAAACGATGAACATTTTTCAAAAATCACGTTTTTCTCAGAAAATAGCCCTCTTTCAGCTGATATATAAAAATTAGAAATCCGTGTAAAACTTTAGGACTCAATTCAATGTACCGAGCTCCGAATCGTCGTTCTTATTTTTTAGTCTAGGTCATGCCCGGTTGTTCCGGTTCTTATTTAATTTTTGGTGATCGAAGTGTTTCATTTCCCAGCAAGCTATCTAAGTAGGGCTATGGATGCCTAGTTTCGCTACGGAGATACCATCTTGGGTGTAGCTGGCGAGACACCGGATTTTATAGTTCGCTCCGGATCATTCGCTGTTCGAGAAATCCCGGACATGGGAACATACGCTCAAAAAAGCTGCCCTTCAAGGGGAGAACAGCTTCTCCTTCCCTGCGTACAATCCAGTTTCCACTTTTTTTCTGTGCGGGCACAAATTGTTCGATTTTGAGCAGCTTTTTCCGAGATTCGAGCAGACATCTGTCAAAAACATCTCGCATCTCTGTTGCAGAATAATATTTTGCAGTCTGATGTGAACCTATGAAACAGAAGTTATTTGTTAATGCCTGTAGTTTTACTCGGCACTTTTGATTTAATTTGCGTTATTGTTTTGTGTTAGTAGCCAGTAGGAATGCTTATTCTGACATTTTGGTAGCGATGCATCAATTTTGATAGTATTAGTTACATACGGTATTAAAAACAGACACGCAAAGAGTGAAGCCAAATATTTCAAGTGAACCATCAACTCGAGGCTCCAAGTGTGAAAAGTTGACAAACTTTTCGTGCAGAATAATAACAATATTTCAGATGAAAATCTTTTACTTTGGCACTCGAGATGAAATTTACCAATTAAGCTCTCAATTAATCATTGTTCGACCGACTTCAATTTGATTTGTTGCACAAGTTCAACAATTTGCTCCAGAATTAATATTGTTTATTTCCTGGAAAATTGTCAGTATTACATTTATTAATGATATAGAACTATCATGGTTGAAAATTCTATATTTGGACCTTTATCAATCTTTACTAAGTTTCCCAAGTAGAACGTAATATACCCCGAATAAGTGATAATTTCAATAAATTTGTATCATTTCGAAACTTGTTCAATCAAATTTGATTGAGTGTTAAGCAGAGTAGAGAAAGTTTACGATAATATTTAAAATTGCCTCGGGCATTCCAAGAGATAATTTTGACAGGTATGCGAATTTCGTAAAAAAAAAAATTTGACGACACTCAAACATTATTTAGTGTTGTAAGAGCAGTATCTTTTGAATAGTACACTTTTTCACAAATTTTTAGATGATCAACTTCACTCCACAGATCGATTTCACCCCGTTTCATAGTATTCAACTAACGAATTAGACTGTGGTTGAAATTTGCTTTCTTTTCGTTCTTATTATCTATAACAAAAATTTCTTTTCGTTTTTACAAACCAGTGATTAACTCTGTAAGCGATTGACATTCGAAAAACATTCAACATTCGCTTGAAATATGAATGCATAAAAACGTACCGCAATTACTTTCTTAATACAAGATAAATAGATGTAGCATACCCCAATTTTAATTACACTCTCCAAATATCAAACGTATTCAACATCACAAGCCAGACTTTTTTTTTGTAATTTCAACCCATAACTGATACTGTTTCACGTCATTAAACGTTTACCCGCAGCTTCTCCCGCTTTGAGTAATGTCCCTCCTGCATCGAACTCTAACCGGGAGATGGGAAAGCTTACTAGTATGTAGACAGTGGTAGCAGCTACTAGCACAATCCAGAAAAACCACAGCAAGCAAATTGAATAATACACAGCACGTGACACTGCACGAGCCCCTAGAAGCAGCCAGCTCACACACAGAACGAAAAAAAACGAAACCGGGTAGAAATCACGATAAAATTTAAATATTTTATTGAATTTGTGAGGAATTGATGAAGCGAGCTCGTGCTCCCCCCGCTTCCTCCACTACTGTGTGCGTTGACACTGCGGCAGATAAATGCAGCGAGTGAGTTCCCAGCACTGTGTCGTTTGGTGCAATGGACACGTAGCGAGCCGGAATGCAGTGCGCTACAGTGCCGACATTGTTTCCAGTTAAAAAATGCTGAACTTTTTACGCTCGCTCAGAGATAACACCACGAGGTGTTGTTACATGAGGCTCCCATTCCCTTCTATTCGATCGACAAAAAAAAACCTGAAAAAAAAACGCTGAAAAGAATCATTTCATCGCGATAAAAAGTTTCGGCTGTCGAAAAGCAGCGACACACAAAAAGGCAGCTCGGCCAAGCAGGAAGCAGGAATCCAGACCGCAGGAAACAACCATCGCCGGGGAAGTTCCGGCCGCAATTGGTGCTCAATTGAAAATGAATAAATTATAATTCCGCGCGACACTATCAGTGCGGACAGCTGATTTAGATAAGCGGCCAACACTCGTTTTTTTGTATAAAATATTTTAAATTGTTGCGCCTCCGGGTGCTAACCTTTTGGCTCGTGTGCGTACCCAAAGAGATAAATTTCGCACTGTAACAGGTGCTCGCTTTTGCCACGAGGCGGCACTACTATGGATATGGTAAAGTAGTCGAAACCAGTTTGACAGCTCGTGATGGGTTCGCTCCCGAGTAGCCACCACGACGAGTGGACCCCAAAGGCGTATTTGTTTTAACATCTCTGTCCGGTTTGGTCTCTGTGCCGCGAGTGTGGCGAGACTGGCAACGGCAGATTGAGTGCACCACAACAATCACGCCAACCGACGCGACGGCACGGAATATACGGTACGGTTCGCGAACGAGATGGACTTGAATACCGGCAAATAATTAATTATTTCTGAGGTCCGGATAAACTCGAAACTCACGAAATTAGCTTCAAGCCAAACAGCTGAAATCTTCATCTCTGGACTCCGGGCTCTGGCTGCCGCTGCCGCAGCAGCAGCAGCTCCTCGCTCGATCCGAGACGGAGCGGGATCAAGATTCATGTGCTTTATTTTATTTACTTTATTCGACCTTTCGCTTGCAACAACGCTTTGAAACGGAGGGGCCGAACCGGAGGGCGGAACCCATTCGCCTTTCTTTTAATTTGTTCAAACAAGCCCAAACTGATTCGCGAACGACACGAACTTTGGCAGGACTCATGTCGGTACAAATCGGATAACGACAATTCCCGTCCGCGGTGCGGCGTGAGATTGCCGTTGTTCCACGCGGACAGGTGGCGCCCCTGGCGGCAGCGCAGGGGTGGAATTCATTAAGATTGACAGCTCAGCAGTGGGCACAGAGTGAGCGAGAGAGAAAGAGTACAGCTAGAAACTGATTTTGCTTTTGCCTTTTTTCGTGCAATCGTGACGTCGTCGCGACACGTTCTGGTAGATCACCGTGAAAAAAAAACTAAGAGGAAGTTTGACCCGAAGCTGCTTCCAATGTCGTGGTCCTAATTTGGACGTAATGGATCTGGGAAACATTTTATCACCAATCGAATTGGGAACGAAACTGTGAAAATGGCGTAGCATCCATCGGCTCATCAATCAGCATTTCAAAGCGAACAACATTGTAGTAGGACGACGCGTAATGATCGCAAAAAATAACGACCAATAAACGTGATGCTGGCCAGTATCGATAACATCCATTTCGCACCTTTACACTGATTGGGTTAATTCCAATTTGCATCGCAAGTCCGAACCAGGGCCGGTCGGTTGTGGTGCGATATCATTATCCCGCAATCCGATGGAGATTGAATTTACTCCCTACTTACCGGAATCGACGGCAGGTCGATCGATCAGGCCAGACTGCAAGTCGTCCCGGTAATAACTTGACGGATAATTCAAATTTCCCAATCACACATACACTCACTCACACACACATACAATAAGTGCGCGGTAATGGAAGGTGCAATCCAAAAGCCGAGTGAAAATGTGCCATAATCGGAATCACACTGTTTTTGCGCGCCTCATCCCTAGTGGAATTGAAAGAACCGCAGAATTGTTGTTACCCTGTGCGCAGATAACCGTAGTGGTGGTTATGAAATTGATATTATTTATAGCAATTTAGCAGTACCATCATCTCACGGACCTGTCGGACCACGCACTAACTAGGGCTTGTTTTAGGGTCATGGACGTGATTTCAATCAATTCGGTGCGGCTTGCAGTACACTTTACACGAACACTTGGGCTCGATACTGACATTAAAACAGTACTTAAACTTATCGGAATGCTTTCTGAACAGATGCCACGCAGCTTCAGGGGTTTAAACAATGGTGGCTGTTGTTGCGATCTGGAGGAAAACAACCTCACCCTAATGAGCGCTAAGTAGTCACAGCATAGGAGAGCGGGAGGGAAGATAAGCACGACTCATTATGCTAAGAATAGCGCAGAGTACATTAGCTTCGTAACGACCGTTTGCTGTCTGCAAAGACATTATCTTAAAAAACCCCAACCCCCCGCCTCCACGATTGTGGTGCTCTCGATCTCGAATGAAATGGTTCACCTGCTCACCCACTGCACACCATTTCTTGATGCTTCCGCATTCAGTGGCAATGCTGCTGGGAATGCCTATCTGGTGTGGTGATAAAAACAAGCAGGATGAAGGAAACTACTGTTGCAAGAAAGCATTTTCAAAGCGACCAGAATGGAAAAGTTTGTCCCAGTGGAAGGCGATGCCGGATCTATGTTTAGAGAAAATTTTCGAGCAGTTTAGTTTCAATTCATTTCTAGGTTAGTTACTGTACTTATACTGAACTGCAACTGAACTGGAAATGAGTTGAAATAAAATTGAAACTGAGGCGAAACTGAAAAGAAACTGAATCTGAAAATAAATTGAACCACAACTGAAACTTAATTAAATGTTAACTGAAACTAAACTAAAACTTAACTAAAACTGACTGAAACTGAACTGTAAATGAACTGAAGCTGAACTGAAACTGAACTGAAACTGGGCTGAAACTGAACTAAAACTGAGCTGAAACCGAACTGAAACTGAACTTAAACTGAACTGAAACTGAACTGAAGCTGAACTTACACTGAGCTAAAGCTGAACTGAAACTGATCTGGAACTGAATTGAACCTCAACTGAAACTAATCTGAAGGTTAATTGAAACTGAGTTGAAACTGAACTCATATTGACATAAAGTTGAACTGAAACTGAAATTTAAATTGAAACTGAAACTAATCTAAAACTGAGTGGAAACTAAATCAAAACTAAACTGAAACTGAACTGGAGCTGAACTAAATCTAAACTGAAACTAAACTGAAAATGAACTAAAACTGAACTGAAACTGAACTGAAACCGAACTTAAACCGAACTGAAACTGAACTTAAACCGAACTGAAACTGAACTAAAACTGAACTAAAACATAACTGAAACTGAACTGAAACTGATCTGAAACTGAATTGAACCTCAACTGAAACTGAACTGAAGATTAACTGAATCTGAATTCGAACTGATCTGGAACTGAACTACAACTGAATTAAAACTGACCTGGAACTGAACTAAAATTGACATAAAATGGAACCGAAGCTGAATTGAAACTGAACTGAAGCTGAACTGGAGCTGAGTTGAAATCAAACTGAAACTGAACTGAAATGGAAACTGGAACTAATCAAAAACTGAATGGAAACTAAAGCAAAACTGAACTGGAGCTGAACTGAAACTGAAACTGAACCAAAACTAAACAGTTGAACTAAAACAGATCTAAATCTGAACTGAAATTTAACTGAAACAGAACTTAAACTAAACTGAAACTGAAACTTAACTGAAACTAAACTGTAACTGCCCAGAGACTGAACTGAAAATGTACTTGAACTGAACTTAAAATAACAACAACAATATGGCACGCTAGCCTGGGGGCTAATGCGGTCTCGATCAAGTAGATTAGTTGAGGAAATTCGTTATCGATATTGTTTCAGCACATTTTGCATGTTGTAGGATAAGTACAACGATACAACGTGCCCCAGTGCTGAGTCGAGAAAATTTTCAGCTCGAAAAGTTCCTCGACCTGATCGGGAATCGAACCTGATATCACAACCGTGTGGGAGAGCTAGCCGACCGACATCGCTAACCACCGAACCACGGGGACCACATAAAACTTAAAATAAACTAAAACTGAATTGAGAATGATCTGAAAGTAAACTGAACTGCAACTAAAATGCAACTGGATTGAGACTGAACCGAACCTGAACTTAAACTGAAACTGAAATGCAAATTAACTGAAACTGAACTGAAATTTATCTGATACTGTACAAAAACTTATCTGAAGCTGATTAGAAACTAGTGAAAAACTGAACCAAAACAAAACTAAAACTTGACTGAAACTTAACTATAACTGAACTGAAACTAAACTGCAACTAAACTAAAACTGACCTAGAACTGAACTTATAAAGAACTAAAACTGACATAAAAATGAACTGCAACTGAATTAAAACAGATCTGAACCTGAACTAGAACAGAATTGAACTGGAACTGAAACTAAACTTGAATTGAATTGATACTTAACAGAAACTAAAGAAGCTGAGTGGAAACTAATGCAAAACTGAACTGAAACTGAACTAAACTAAACTAAAAATCAAGTGAATTAAACTGTAATTGGGGCACTGAACACGAATTTGGCATCCTTTTTTTGTTTGGGCCGTCCAAAAAACACGAAACCCAATTTTTAATATTTTTTGGCACTTTTTTCCTTTTTTTTAGAATTATATGATCTTTGACTCCAAGTAGTGCCACTGGGCGTAGTCCCCATTTAAAAAACGACCCCTGGAATTAAACAAATTTTGCCTAAATACATTTATATTTTTAAATAAACTAAAACAACATAAGTAATACAAACTAATTACAAATTGAAAAAGTCATCATCATCATCATCATCTTCCGCTGTGATCGCTTAAATCATGCGTTGAATTGTTTTCAGAAAATTTGAAGTTCATTATAGTTATCAGCAAGAAAAATGTCTTCCGCTGCAATTTTCATTAGTGATTTTCGATGTTTCATTATTTCATATATATGTTATCTTCCTAATCCGGTTTCTATGGTTGAAAGAGGACATTTGAATATATGTATAACACCATGAATTGACAACTTGCTAGACATTGAATTAGGTGGTGCCGCTGAAGTTGAAGGCTCCATAATAAAATTCAACGAATTTATGAATTCGAAAACCAAGACACTGGAATGACACAACGGCGACTGTTCTTTGTTTTTTTCTCATAAAGCAAAATGTGTGCTTTACTTTTGTATGCGAACGAGTGCGAAGCAAAAGTAATCTTCAAACGGGCTATTGTTAGCCGGAGTTTTATGGTATGAATTTGCTGCTAGTATTTAACACTTCAATCAGCTTAGCGAATTTCATGATCATAAATTGAAAAGGGCTGAATGTTTTTAATATTGTTTTAAATTTGCAGAAAGTGATAGAATTTGACATAATTAAAATTTCATAAAGATTTGTTTACTGTTTCTTTGTTTAACGCTTATTTTTTAACTTTCCATTGATAAATTTTGTGATTTTTGTCCAAATTTATATTTATCCTTACAGATTGAATACGATATCATAAATTTTCATTAATGGGGTATCATGGTTATGATTAAAATTATTCCTGGATGAAATCTCAACTTCAAAAATAAAAACTAAAAAATCTGCTATCGCTTTTTTCACTGAAGTGACAATTTGTGCAGTTTTGCGCTAAATCGGACAATATGCACTTGAAAGCTTACGTTTTTACCTAAATTTTGAATGCAGTCACAACCGTGGCAAACTGCGGCAACTAAACTTTTAAGCTACTTTTCTACAAAAAATCACGTTTTTTTTTAATTTTTTTCAGTGTCAGGCCTACTATAACCAAATTTTACAATATCTAATGAAAAGGGTTTGTTTTGCACAATATTTACAACAACTTTTCCTTTGACGTCAAAAAAATCCAAGCTATCATTGAAGCTACAGAGCGTTTCAAAGTAATGTACTTTTTTTCAAACAAAAGAAAAAAAACGTCAGTTCGTCAAGCTTTGAAAAATCATAAACAATTCAGATTTCATTATATTGCGTCCAAATTTTGGATTTAGACACTTGAATGTTATAGCAATAAAGGAAAAACATTATGAAACAGCTAACGAAAAAAAAAAATTTTTGGCTGATGGCCAGCGATTCCCCACTGTGCACTGCACTGAAATTTATTTAAATTTAATTGGAACTGAATTGTTACGGAACTAAATCAAATATACGAAGTTTAAATAATAGCAAGGTATTGTTGAGTCGAATTGCATGAATATATGCTGATATTTATAGCGGAAAATATTCTGCACTTGGTAAATCTTCGAAGCAAAATGTTGGTTTGTAAAGACAGTTGTAACTCATCACTGAATCAATTGAAATCACATCGATTTCATAAGTTCAAGAGTTTCTCTACAGAATGATGCAAAATGAATGATGATGAAACTTTAAAAAATACCAATATTTTATTTATGAATATATTTATTTCCGTCTGTTTGGTATATTCGTAAGATGTAAAAAAATCCGAATAACTTACAATCAGTATCTAGTACAGTACAGTAGTATCATTATCAAATTTTGACAGTTCGTCTCTCCCTATGAGTATTGCTAGTTTATATAGAGTCACACGGTTTCCGTGCCATTCGTACAGATAATCAGGGATACCAAATGCGCAGATTTGTATGCAAAACGCAGATTTTTAGAGTCCATGTACAGATTTCTATTGATTTGCAGATACACTAAGGTCGCTTTTTACGCGGCTTTTTACGCGGATTCCGGAATTTACGCGGTTTTTTTACGCGGATTCCGGAATTTACGCGGTTTTTTTTCACGCGGTTTTTTTTTTACGCGGCATGTATCCCCCGCGTAAAAAGCGACTTTAGTGTATTTACAGATATTCATTAAATTCTGCAAATATTTATGTCAGAGGTTCCTTATATTTGCGCAGACTTCTTTTAAATAAGTGAAAATTTTTGCAGACTTTTGACAGCGCGACCGAAATTTTTCCGAATTACGGATAGGTTTTTTTGAAAACTCGAGCAATTTATTCCGGTTTTTCGAGTTATTGCAGACATTTTTCTAAACACATCTGGCATCTCTGCAGATAATGATAACTTTGTTTACCTTCGGACGAAACAGTTTTGTTTTCGATTTTAGAAGATCATTTCAGTTGTTTCCTAAAGTTTTATACGGTTTACTGATTTTTATTTCTCAGCTGAAGGAGTGTAATTTTCTGAACAAAACGATTTTTAAATGAAGAATAAAAAACTGCTCGAAATGTGTTAAATGACAGTTCTCACATATACCGTTCATCTAATTCTAATCATTTTTTTTAAATCAGGTTTTGTTTAGAGAATGCATCTTTTTTAAATGATTTAAAAAAACTGATATAGCTTTAGGACCCAATTGTGACAAAAATGCACCAGTTCCGTCAGTACGAAGAGTTATTAATTAAGCAGCATTCACACTACGCCTTGTGTTCCATCATGAAAAGACGTAAACAAAGCTACCACTATCGGTCAGAAAAGTGAGGTTAAAATGATTCGATGCGATGGACTATTATCTTTCAAAAGTAAAATGGACTCTGCTCAATGCCGCCTGCTTACATAGTAGCAAATCTGTAAATCCGTCGCAATTACTGTAACCATAGCGAAATAAACCCGGCGCTGAATTGAGGAACCGTTTGATGTCTACTTTATTATCAAAACAACACATTTAGATACGCAATTTTCCTAAACGGAAGAAAAAATTCCGAAAGTTCAAACGATCACTAGTCTTGCTTTCGAAAACAACGGCGATCCTCCGATCGCAACAGCCCTGGCAGGAGTGAAAATCTTCTAAACGACGATAATGATTATTTTCGACTTGCCCGGGAGCAGCAGTCGTCATCTCGTGTGCCGCCATGATTTGTGGGAAAATGCCGTGCGCCGCCTAGTCCATGTACTGCCCGGGCGCTGAACGCCAAGGCGAAAATCGAAGATTTATCGACTATTTTATTTTGTTTTAAATAGCATTAATATCCATCGCCCCGGCCGTCGCTGTGTGTACCTATGTGTTTGTTCGCATCCTTAACAGCGTTTGTGGCACAGAAAAAACGCCAAACAAAAAGAAACCGATAGAAGCCCTCGGTACTGATGATGATTACCACACTAAACTATCAACGAGTCACCGTACGGGCAAGCCTCCGTTAATCCGCAGAGGTGAAGATAACGAATTAGCCGCCGGGGGGCTAACAGCGCAACGATACTTCACCGTGCAGGACCCCAGCTCGTACCGGGGCCAGTACTACCGGCCAAACCCAACCCATTGCGTCGTCGCTCTAGTACATCGTCGACTGTGAAGCCGTGAAAACAAAAGCAATAAGCTTAATTATCTGATTTATGTTTGCTACATCGCAGCCGCCCGAAAGCGTACAATTGAGCCGCCGCCGTTGTTCCGTTTTCTCATTGCTCGGCCGCAGCTGGCCCGAATCAGATCGTGTTGCGGTTTTTTCAATTTTTATTCAATTACCATTTCCCCCGAATATCGCCAGCGGCCAATTTCTGCTAAATATATTCATCATCATTACATCAGCTTTACATCTTTTTAAAGAAGCGACCACCACAGCCGCCAGCCGCCGGCCGTCATCTTCTTGGTAACTCGTTGTTCGCTGTGGCAAATCACTCGGATTCGATCTCTTCACCAGCGGTAATCGGTTAACTTCTGTTAATTCCATGTTCTCTTCCGAGCAATTTACATAATTTCGCTGATCAGCCTGCTTCGGGAAAGCTGACCGCCGGCCGGTTTGGACATACCAGCAACAAAGTCTTGTCATTTTTACCCACGTCTTCGCAAAAACGAGCTGGTGTGAAAAGTGTGATGAGTCTTGTTTTATTTTTATTGACATCATTACTCATCCAAGCAGCCGGGTGGTAGTTGTTTGGTTGGCCTAAACGTCAACGGTGGCGTCCACGGCGTTATGACCTCTGTTGTTCTTCACCAGATTTCTCACGCTATTTGCCCACTGCTCTGTCAAAGTTCAAACATGGCTGCTAGGTGGCCACAGTTAAGCCTATCAAGCTGATAAGACCGACAGCAAAACACAAACTTGCTGTTCCTCTTGCTAGTCGCTAATCAACGTTTTTTTTGTGCGCTGTTGTTGTTTTCTCCTCTTGTCTACTAACCAACCGAGTATTCATCAATAATAGAAGGTTAGCTTTTTGCTGCACCAGCTTAGTTCGGGATCGAGTGGATTAACAATTACAACATAATACAGCTCGTGTATGTTCTGTTTTTGTACTACCGGCGAGGTGACCTGCCCACGCCGAAGTGACGCTGTCCTTAAGTGTCTCGTTGATGTGTATGAAAAACGGAAAACAAAAAACCCCTCGGAATATGAATATTTAAATCGATGGCTAAGCAAATGAAATTGAATTACAATATCGCGCTGTCGCGCTATGGCATCACAAGCCACACTTTAACCTAGAGGTGTGTAGGATGATCGAAGAAAAAAAAAAAACACTTTGCATACGTTAATCGGTTTCAGCATGGCCGTATTGCTAATGAGCCGATTTCCAATTCTGACAACTGTGTCCCTAGTTAATCAAGTATTTCACAACCTCTAAAAAATGCGTTGACAAAATATCTAATTTCGTTTTTTTTTCTTTTCTCTTTTTATTTTTAGCTGTGCAACGAGGTCGCGTTCCGCCGTCGCAACCTCCAGGGCTCCCGTACGGTCAGTACTCGATACCAAACGGTGATGCCGTCGCCGGATTCAATGGGCACTCGTACCTTAGTTCCTACATCTCGCTACTGCTCCGAGCGGAACCGTACCCAACTTCTCGGTACGGGCAGTGCATGCAGACCAACAACATTATGGGCATCGATAATATCTGTGAGCTGGCAGCCCGGTTACTGTTCTCCGCCGTCGAATGGGCCCGAAACATACCCTTCTTTCCGGATCTCCAAGTGACCGATCAAGTGGCGTTGCTACGATTAGTGTGGTCTGAACTGTTTGTACTGAACGCCTCCCAGTGTTCGATGCCCCTGCATGTGGCACCCCTGCTGGCAGCCGCCGGTCTACACGCATCGCCTATGGCCGCCGACCGTGTGGTCGCTTTCATGGACCACATTCGGATATTCCAGGAACAGGTGGAAAAGCTGAAGGCGCTGCACGTAGACTCGGCCGAGTACTCCTGTCTAAAAGCAATAGTCCTATTCACAACAGGTAAAATGCTGGACTATCTCTTCGGAGATGTCCATGCTCTGCTCGCTAAAATCAGCTCCTCCATCCAAAGCCTGCAATCCGAATCCGATCTCATTCATCTGGTGCAGATGCAGCTGTACCACGTTACCTCCCAGTCATACACTAACAACACCAGTTCATCACAGAACACCTCCCTAAACACAACCAATAGCAGTAGTGGAAATTCTTCCCTAAATAACCTTTCCGGATCGTCGGCGTCTGGTTCGCTGACGGTGGCCATCACCGAAGCTACCCCGTCCTCGCTAGCTTCCCCGTCGGTAACGACGTCAACAACGGCCGCTGCCAATGAAACCGCCGCTACCGTCAGCTCCAGCTCGACGACTCCATTGAACAACAATGATCTCAAAACTGCCAACAATAATCTACCGGCTGGCGGTGACTCGAATACAGGTAACTCCTTAACAACCGCTGGTGTAGGTGCTCTATTCGGCAGCAGTGCCCAGTCCAAAACGCCCCCGCTGCCGACATCGTTGTTCAGCTTCCAGGCGACCCCGAACCGGTCTTATCACGGAACGTTAGACGACTTTGTCAATCTGAGCAGTAGTAGTCCGTACGCGGTCGGGACGTCACCGTTCGCTGCAGCGGCAGCGGCCGGCTTCGGTTCGGGCGGTATCTTCAGTCCGTACGGTAGCGGTAGTCTGCAGGGTACTTCCGGGTCAAAGTATCTGAACCATAGTGCTAGCTCCGAGTATAAGTTCTCTCCGTACAGCCCGTGGAACAGACGGTAGTTTCGCGACGGGTGTAGACCTAGAGGTGATAGTGTTAGGACGGTTCGACTGCCGCTCGGCACTTGAAGCGTCGTAGCACTAGTTAGCGTGGTTTGGAATAGTTATTTATTTGTGTAAAAAATAGTCACGTACGTTATTATTTATTCTAGTGTAATTATTATTTATTTAATTTATTACGTTAGTATAGTTACCAGTAGTTGAATACGGGCGCGATGTGAAAAAAATGGGAAATAATAAATCAGTGAAGTTCGTTTTGATCAGTATTAAATCGCTTGTCTTTTTTTTGCATTTAGACTATATAAAATAGAGCTATATGGTATCGGTCAGGGTTTCGGTAACCTCCACAACGAGTGATCATCGAACAACGGTAGAAACGAGAGAGAGATAGCCAGCTTCAGTAGAAACATCCTCGTGTCGTTCCCGTTTCGTGATGCATGTGTAGGCCTTAGAAATTGCTAGACCGTCGCGACAGTACTTTGCTTTGCGTAGATTCGAAGTTCTTCAAGTTCTCCTTGTGTTGGTGGGAAATTGCTCAATCGGATTACTCCCGTCCGTGTTCAGTACCGATTATTTTCGTTTCGCGTCAAATACAGTGCCAGAAGAAGACGAGCAGGAATGTTTGCAGAAATTCCAAATAAACACCGTTCCCTTCACTCAGACCCGATCTAAGACAAGACTGTACACAAGTATGCACGACAAACCCCTCTCCCAAAGAAGACGATACCGTGAACGATCGAAAACAAAAACGAGTTGAAAGCAAAACAGACATGAAACATGAATTCATGTCTCGCGCGAAATTTTCATCTTCATCAGGCTTATTCTGCTTGTATATCAAGCAGCAGTCAGCGTCGAGATCCACGGAAGCGAGCCTCTGCCAATGTGACCGTACTAAAGGTTGTCACATAGCATTCCAAGAGTGCGCATTGTTCACTGACGTACAACTGAACAAAAACCAAGTTACCTTCAACTCAAACGTCTTGGCCGCTCACCTCAGCAGATAAAAAAACGATTCGACGAGAAACAAAAACGTGCCTGCAAAATCAGACAAAACTCCTGCCAGCGAACAAACTCAATCAGACGGAATTACCCCAAGACCTCTCAGATGGAAACAGATTTCTTTCGAAATTCGACATCTTCTATCCACTGTTGGGGCTTCAAGTCGGAAAAAAGTTCGTCATCATCGCACAGTCACATAAAACCTACCAACTTTAGCATGGCTTTAATTGAAACTGACAGTCAAATGACCAACTTAACGCGCTTGTTTATTCACCCTTTATCGGGCGGCACACCCACCCATTCCGACAGTCCGGTCATATCTCTTCACCCTAGACTAGACAAAAATGACCAACTGTCTGTGTGCTGGGCAGGTTGCTCCACCCCACCCTTATATTCGTAATAAAATCGCAAAGTTTATGACCACGCTAAAACTTACCGTATTAATAATAATTTCAACGTTTACGATTATTGTGATGATTATGTTTTATTGTGCTGTAACACTGACACGGCATGCGGCTCGCAGTCGCATCGTCGAAGTCCTCTGCAGTCACCTTTTTTTCCCCCACCCCCAAACCGGCTGCAGTTTCTTTTAATCCCTAGCCGAAGCTAACATTTCGCACCTATTTTCCGTAATTTTATTGGCATGCAGTTTTATTCGCACACACCGACTGACGGCGATCGGTGCAAGCTTAGAGATTCACTAGCTTTCGGAAAAGTTAATCAGTCCCGGAACTTTTTTTTAGTGTTTGGGGCTTTGGGCCCCGAGGCAACTGTGTCAATGAAAGGGTCCAAAGGCTATCCCGTGGAAATTAAAATGATTTAACACGTTGTTGAGCTAACTGCTGGTTTCATCGACAAAAAATTGTCGAAAATGTGTCTGTTTTTTTATTGTTATGATAATTAACCTTCGCAATGATATTAAAATTCATTGGTTGTGTTGAATGTTGAATCAACAAATCATTCCACTGAAGATAGTGAAGGGGTTTTTCAAGTGGTGGCGAAGAACGTAGACAAATTCAATTCTATTGTAGAAGTAAAAAAAGGTTTTGTAGACTGCTCGACCAAAAACCAGTACTTATTTCATGTTTTTGTTCTGAACGAAAGTGTCAGTACAGTAGAACTCGTTTTAGTATTGATTAGTGAAGTAGTTATTGATGATGGTGATGATGATGATGATAATGTACAGAAGACGTTCGTTTGCTAGTCGCGCAATTATATTCTTGGCTTCTATGCATGATTTCTTCAAGTAGTTTGATGCAAAAATAAATCTCCTCGAGCTTGGACCCATTACATCTTGAGGTGCAACAATGGCGCCATTTTGAATTTTTGAGAAATCGGACATTTTCGATGTTTTTTCGACGCCTCGTCGTTTTTGTACACATTGTAGAATCTTCTTACCCATCCGTTAAAAACACAGATCTTAAATCGGACAAAACTGAGCTCAAAACGGTGTTTCTACGAAAACGGTTTTGGCATTTGGTCACAAACCAAAATAATATCGTATATGTAGAGCATTAATGGTAAAGCGCTAAAATCTAATGGTGGTAGTCAACTTATATCTTATATTGAGTAAAAAAGTCTCAGAAACCGATTGGTAGATGTCTGATCCACGTAAAATGTCAGCAACATGTCGATTTTGCCCCAATTCCCCACAATACTACAATAGGACCGGTCAAAACATAAAAATCTCGCTTCAGCTATGAGACAGAATCATCGATTTAAGATATGTTTTTTAAGATGGGTAAGAAGGTGCTAATATGTGGACAAACGTTTAGAATTTTGATATTTTAATATAAAACAAAATGGCGTAGAAAAATCACAGGAGGGTTGTGTGCAAAGCCACGACCGCAAGGTTGAAGTAGAATACTTTTACAAGAAAGATAACCCGGTTTCTTGCGTGTCAGTCATTTTTTCTAGTAAGTGAACGTTGACTAATCATATCAATCGAATTTTGCGCTTCAACAAGGATTGACCACTTTTAATAATAAGTTGCTTGTCATGGTTGGGGCTTGACAATTTTTAAATTTTGGTTATGCGAAAAATTAGTTTCTATGCAGATAATGAAAATATTGCGGATGTCGTGCTCATGACTGAAGGACAATTTGTTGTTCAATTCAATCTTGGCGTTATTACTGACAGTGCGAATAAAGAATTCCTTGTGATAAATAAACAGTGAAAAGCTGATTAAACACTCAAAACTAGACGGCTCACGAGCTGTCAAAATGAGTCAACTGCATTTCACTTAAGTGCCTCACTGCTTCAGTTGCTATCGATGCTGATACCCGCTGCAACTGCTACGCTATCCGTAGCCATGCCACAGTTGTGGCCGCTATACGCTGCCATTGGTATCCGCTGTTCCTGCATCAGCTGGCCCAGCTGCTATCCATGCTGAGATCCGCTGCAACTAGTGCGCTATCCATTGCTATGCCACAGCTGTGGCCGCTATCAGCTATCGCTGTTATCCGTTGCAATGCTACTGCTGCTGCTGAGGGAGGACTGCTGGTGTCGCTGTCTAGAACTATTATAAGCGGCTTCAGCTAAAAAAGGCTCTTATATAGGCCAAATAGCATATTTTAAATTGCAAGGTTTATGATTCTGTCGACCGTGCTTGGGAAGCAATCATATAACGATTAATCAGAGGTCGAATTTTTCGTTTTGACAAGGCTTGACTATTTTCAATAGTACAATAGTTTGAATAATAAAATTACAATTATCTTCATGTGGGAAGAATCTTAGAAGATTTTCCAATCTATTGCTGCAAGAACGAAGGAAATCCATCGAATACTAACCGATTTATTAGCATTTGAAATTGGACATATTTTTCATTTTTTTCGATTTTAGATTTTCATTTCACATCCCTATGTAGCCGAGCTTCCTGAGAGAAGTATTCTACTTCAAAAACATTGACAATTTCTGATTTCTCGAAAATTCAAAATGACGCCATTGTTGTCCCTTAAGGTGGAATGGGTCCGAACTCGGGGAGATTTATTTTTGCATCAAACTACTTAAATAAAAAACATACATAGAAGCCAAAGCAAAAAAAAAGTAAATTTTTGTTGCACTGTGTTATCCCACAAAAACCATTTTTCCATTTTCTACTTTACAACAAACGGGGGTGGAGGTGGGTTGCATTCATCATCATCGTCCTCATCATCGATATCATAACATGATAATTGATCTACCCAATAATACAACATTCCTCTTGTTTCTGTAGTAAATATCACCTAAATGCTGAAAAAGGCCCTTTTCAGGGCTCCCAATTTTGAACAAGAGTTGATTGAATATCTCTCCTACATTTCCAAAAATAAAAATTGGCTTCATGAATTTTCAATTCTTTTATTTCGTTATTTTTTGTTATATTTTTTGGTTTGTTTTAATTTTATCATTAGTTTATTTGGTTTCCTTAGTGCATCTTTTATTAAAATTGACCAGATTTCGTAGCCACAGTAGGAACGTTTTTCAGCATCTCTCCGCTCGCTACTTGACTAATCGTTAGTCATCTCTATTTTTGCTCCTCCTATCCCACATAGTATGTTTTCTTGCTCTCCATGCCGCACAACTTTTGGCAGCTCCAGTCGCTTCACGAAGTCATTAGTAAATAATATGTTTATTAGTCAATTAAATTTCAAGTGTTAAACATCACACAGAACTCCTATTGTTCTCGGCAAACTCATCCAAAGACATACTGCTGAAGACGCTTCAAATTCATTCACTACGGCGCAGTTTTCTATTCCTCTTTCTTCAAAGAGTATCTCGGCCATAACATTCCCCCCTTTAGCTAACAAATCATTGCCTGGAAGATTTAATGTTGGATTAAACCAAAAAACTGACAACACTGCTACAAAAAGGAAAGATATTGCTATATTTCTTAATAACTGGAAAAATCCTAAAAATCCTTTCTTGTTTTTTTTTTTGGGTTAGAAAGTTTACAGACATCTTCAAATAAAACTTTCAAAACTATTCTCGTGAAAATATTATATCTCGACTCATATTACATTAAAGTGATAAATTTTTCTTAGGTGCAATTTCCCGAGGAACATGATAGAACTATCAAATTTAAAATAAATATAACTAAATTCGCCGAAATATGCAAATTAAGTGTTATAAGACAAAAATCGTCTATCTAGTTTTTTTTTTATTGTCGATTATTTACCGTCGGTCTAGTTCTGCCACTGTTATTGTGCCAATCACCGACGCCCGGGGAGGCGACTCCACCCAGGATCCTAACTCACGACCCGTTGATTATCGGACCGGCGCCAACGGCTTTACTTCCTCATGCGATGGAAGGCGTGATCCCAGAGAATTTTCGCCTCAGGAAATCTCCCGGTGTCGGCTAGGAATCTAGACCAGTTGGGTTGGTTGTGAGTGGATCACGCCACCTCATAACCATCGACACCTATGTCGGCGTTGGGATTTGAACCCAGGCGTCGAGCGTGGTTGGCGGAGACGTTACAACCACGCTAAGCCCCCGCTCATTTTTTCTAGTTTACTTGGGTTGTTTTTCTCAAATAGCACCTATCAATATTTTTTGGACGTCTTACTTTTATAAATTGTAAAAATATTATTTTGCAACAAAAAGTGGGTGTCAGGGGACTCCAAACTCGGGATTTTTCCAAAGTGACCGAAGGTGCATAATTTCCTCAACTTCAAGCAATGTGATGGACGATGCTAAGTTTGTGCTTTTCCTCGGTCATCTTTGTATACAATGAGCCTTATTCGTCCTTTGTTCTATATCGTCACGATTTTTTCAACTCCCTCTTTCCTCTATAGGCGTGAAGTACTGTATGGAAACCCCCTGTCATCGTCAGCGCTAGTGACGCCTTTCAGCTGTCAGAATCAAGACAAGAGCATTCGAGTTGTTTTCATTTGATTCACAAAGTGCTCGAAAATGAAACAATTGTTCTTCAATTGGAAGCGACATGCCACAGCGTCATCACTTTTCAAGGAGGTGCTTTTATAAGTTGGTTAATTGTTGAAAAAATTATGACCCTAAAACTACAACCTTGATCGAAAACAAAACTGAGGGTAATCAAAGGTTGAATTGAAGGCAAAAACTTAATTAGTTTCTATTACAAATTCTGAAACGCAATGTTCACCGACGCCCTTTTCAAAAAATTTTCTCAACAATAAAATCAAAAGATTTTTGTTAAAGAACATTAAATGGGCCTTAATAGGGACCCAATTTTGATGAAATTATTTTCAATGAAATCGGTTGCCTCAACTTATAGAAATTATCTTCATTAATTTAAAATTCATTTTTAGTTTTGTTTCAATTTTAGGTTTGATTATTTTCAATATTCTCTTTAATTTAGCTTATTTAAATAACAAACCGGGAATAATTTCCAAAAAATAATATGTTCATTTGACACTCCTCTACAGGCTTGTCGTTTCTTCTCAAAAAATCACTAGCCTGTAGGAGAATATGTTTCACTGCTTAAACAACTGCTCTCACACTGGTGGGCAAAGCGATGCACTTGCTTGAAGAGAGCAGAAACATGCAAAAAAACACCGCGGTGAAATCTGAAATACCTTTCCAGAGGGATAATAAACTGGTGTGAGTTTTCTCACACGAAAGAACATTACGCACAATAACCACACAACAGACCTCACTGCAGTGCTTTCAACGCTTGCATTAAATTTGATAAATTTACCATGGAAGGCAAGTTACCCAGAACATTCGTCATGGCGGACGTGTAGACATGCCCAGAAATTCTCGATGGGACGCAGCTAGGTGACGTTCAGCCACTCCGTCTCCTCCAACGATCACTTTGAGTAGCAGGCCAGATTCGGCCAGAGCAACGCGTCTTCGCCCTTCTGATATTTCTTGATCAACGACACAATTTCCGGTAGGCTCTGCGTACCATAAATTTTCTCGTTCACGGCCAGTCCGGAGCTAAAGAAGAGCGGCTTTGACATCCCCTTCCTGCTGATTGTCAACCACAGCAGCACCTTCTTGGGGAACTTGGTGTGTGAAATGAAGCTCACCTCAGACCTAACTTCCTTAGCGACTAGAGTTCGACTAAGAGAACTGTCATTTTTTCTCTGCTGACTCATGGGTTACTATGTCAGTGCGTAATGAAAAATCAGCTATTTTTGTCCATTTTTCCAATGCAAACGTAACTGTGGCTCTTAAAAATATATCAAATAAGAAAAACATCTAGGTAGGCAAATAGATTGCATTGTTTGCTTTGCCTTTCGAAACTGAAAAATATGAATATGGCCGCCCATCACGTATGTTGGCTCTTCAAAGGCTATCGAATTTATCTAACAGTGTATTTCCACTGAATTCATTCACTACTCTTGTTTTGTTCAGCTGTGGTGTATGTAAATATTAATGTGTAGTAATTGTTCTGCGAGTAGTAGAAACATAGCACAAAGCAGAACACAAAAGTTCGGTGCACAAAATTGCGTAGCGCTCATGCTGAGCAAGAAGTGACCGGTGAAAATTCCCTCTGCACCTTCCACATATTAAAGAGAATAACAAGCCTGCTCCTCTCTATTAGGTTAATACACTAAGGTCGCTTTTTACGCGGATTCCGGAATTTACGCGGTTTTTTTTACGTGGATTCCGGAATTCACGCGGTTTTTTTACGCGGCACGTATCCCCCGCGTAACAAGCGACTTTAGTGTATTTTTGTTTCTTTTCAACGTTATCAAATTGTATATTCATATAAAGCCAAAGCAGTAATAGATTCCAAATCACAATTCCAAAAAAAAAAGTTTTGAGATTGTTGCAAAAAATTTTAAGATTCCTGGGAAACAAAATAGCAAGTGTCCAACCTGTCTATTTCAATTTTTTTTATTTTCTTATTGAAAATACTTTGTATAGTTTTTATTTGCTATCATGTATTCATGAAACAAGTTAAACTTCAGAAGTATTTTTTAACATTTTTTTTTCATCAGCCATTTTTTCATACCATTTTTAAGCATTTAAAGAACAACACAGACATTCTAACAGACTTCTCACTTAAAATAAGCGTACATCTTGTATTTTTCTTATATATAATTTAAAAAATTGAATGGAAAAACGTTTCCATGATTTCGCAGTATTTAAATTCTAATTAGAAAGAAGTTTTTCACAAAAAAAAAAAACAATTTTATTTTAATTGAATTGCAGTTTTTAAATTGTTCAAGCTCCCACTACTCCATACAAGTGCAAATCCTCCATGCAAATTTCAGAATACTCCATTCCGAGTTTCCATGCTATTTTTGCCTTCGATTTTCCTAAACAATAAACGTAATAGAAATACCATAGCCTGTGTTAAATAGTATAAAAGGCCGTCAATTAAAAATATGTATCAGCCTAATGCGCATTTAAAAGAGTGACAAATGGTCTTTTTCAGGGCTACAATCTTATACACAAGTTTTTGGGAGTATTCGGCTTTTTAGTCTTAACGAAGGATCAGTGGCTGATCTTTGAACAGTACAATTTAATATTTGCTGAGGAAGGCCAAGTCCAAAGACCGAAACGTCGGACATAAAATATAGCATATTGATATTGTAATATGCTGTTCCGAAAAGTTTTTTACTTTCGATTTTTCTAATCACGTAAAAACGTAAAAAAAATACCTCAATCCGTGTTTAATAGGTTATCATGAATATTTAATAAATAGTAATAATAGTTCTTTTAGGGTTACAAATTTTATACACATTTTATTGGAAATACGGCTTTTTAGTCTTAACGGTAGACCAAACGCTGCCATAGCTTTTGTCCGACGTTCCGCTGAACGCTGAATGAAAAACGGCCAGGTCCAAAGGCCGAAACGACAAATATAAATTATCGTAGCATTTTAATTGTCCGTTAAGGTTTAAAGGCCGTCTTTCTCTAACAAAATATTCACGGTACATACAATTTTTTACAGAAGTTTAATGAATATTTTATTATAAAACTGAAAGCTTCAATCGGATGAATTATTTAGAAATTATTTTCATGCTTTGAATTATTCAACTCATGCAAAATAATCTCCGCGAGTGTGAACATAACTCTAACTTCTGAATTGTTCATCCATGCGTCATAACTTAGACACTTTCGTTATCCAGGTTTCAAACCCATCCAAATGTTAGGCACAATATTTACGTGTATGATTCTTCATTGTTGTCTAACACAAAGTGAATCATATTTCTTAAAAAGTTGTGTTTTGAACAAAACCTACAAAGAAAAGGTTTTCAAAATATGATAGTAGAAAGTTGCTGTCTTTTAACTGAATTGCTGGAGTTGGAAAAATACGAGATAGTCCTGAAAATTAGAGAGCGAAAATGGTCATATTAGATATTCAGCAAGTGTCCCCGAAAAATCAAAAACTTCGTGGTGAGATTTCTTTTCCTGGCCTCGATGATCCGATAATTACAGAGCAATTACTGATAAAACTTTTGACTGTTAATCATTATATTCATCGAAACCATTTACTGTTAACGTAAATAAAAAACCAATCAGGTAAACTAACCGCAGCCAAAGATCTGTTGAAAACCATGTTTAAGAGCGTAGCTTCATCGAATTCGTTTCACACAACAACCCGCATCTTATCCGCCGTTAATTTGATTTCTAATAACATAAACACAGCCAAGCCAACACTCGCATACTTCCGTTAAAGGTCGACGTGACCCCTTCTACCCTTTTGCCAAAGGGCAAACGTGTCATCACCATAAATTATCTATGAGACGTAACCTCCCACCGGGTTTCGTCCGAGGATAATAGTCACCCAACGTAAAACGGCCCGAGAGATTAACTTCCCAAAAGCCCGTGTTCCGGTGGTGGTGCTGTGTTTAGTGTGACCTACCAGTGCGGAATTAACGCTTATCATTAGTGACCCAAACGATGCCAGCTGACCTGCCACAGTCTCGGAGGAACTGCAGGACCTGGTCGGCTCTCGTGGTGTTGCGGTCGTGTGCCGACCATTTGTACTCCTTTCTCGTTCTAATAAACCGTCCGAATGGTTAACGCATTCGGGAGCCAAATGTGCAGGAAACAACAGGGAATTGGTGCGCGAAGAGGCCGCACGTGCCGCCTTTGGCTGCACTGGAAGTTACGAAAATGATATCCATAACAACCGCACACTTTGCGGCGGATTTGGCGGTGGGGGAAGGTTGGCGAATAAACAAAACATCACACTTCTTCCTAACCTTTAACATTCCCACTTTACGACACGAGAACATACAGCGTGAGGTTAAACGCCCAGCGTGCGGTCAAAGTCAATTAGAAGTTTATTGTTTTCAGTTTTTTTATGGGAATTATTCAGCGAAAGGTATTGTTTACCTTCTTAACTCACTTTTCTAGAATCTATCTAGTGAATTTGAACAGTTTTAAAGTTCCACTAGTTGTCCGTTTATCCCTTCACACTCATTTAATTGCAAAATTGTGAATATACAACAACACCAACAACAACAAACCCACGATGTTCACTGCGCTCTTCCTCTCAGCCAGCCCAGGGGAAATCCACTCTAATCTACACACTGCGGCTCGACTGAAGGGCCCACGAGTAAGTTGATTATTCACGACGCTAATCAAGATTATTTTTGCCTTTTGGCGTCTCGGAATGATTTCAACCCGTTCAACTCTTTGCCGATGCGTCTCCGAAAAACAGGGGTGGAAAATTCAATGCTTCATTGTCGCTGCGAAAGAAACCGTTCGCGACCGTTGTTGCCTCGAAATCTGCCAAAGTCAAATGTCACGCAAGCAGACGTGTTTAAATGTCATCTGTTGATGTTGTAGGAGGAGTTGGGTTTGGTGACGTCTTCGATCTGGTCGGGGAACCTCAAAATTAAAGCCAAGCTAAACTTCTCTCCCCACTAAAGTTTTTAAGGTTACGTTCTCAACGAATCCCCTTCGGAGGTTATGATGAAACTATCACCACTAATGTGTCCATAACCAACAAACTGGAACGGGCGGTTAAATGATTATTTAACCGAAAGGATACGGTTATTGTGGTAAGATATCCTCATTTGAATGTTATCGGGTTTTGGGGCGAAAGAAAATTAATATGTAAATTTCACATCCCCGCCGCTGGATCGGAATCACAGCTTGCTCGAGACGTGCCGTGCGTGAATTAATTTTGGCACCACAAATACCCTCGCCTGGTCGGTGTCATTGTTTTTGGACGGGAAGGGTGGTGTTTGGGTTATCTTTGTTAGCAGGAAAGGTCATCCCGAAGATTAGTTTACGATAAGCTGTAAACAATGCCGTTGTATTTCGTACTTTGTTCGGGCTCCCACTGCACAAGGTTGACACAAGCAGCGATTAGAGAGAAAGTGCGAACAAGTGTCTGCAAACATCGACTTGGGTTGCATACAAACAATTTAATTTATTAGTTTTTACTATATCTAGCAACTCGTTTGTCTTTCGCTGGTTGGGATGAACCAGGGATAACATTTTAAAACTTTCACGTTTGCCCTTCCGTTGCCTTTTGAAAGCGACGGAAGGATTTAGTCTAATGTTGCTACCTTAGACAAGATACATTGTCCGTTGTACCTGCTCTGGCCAAATGATAAAGTTGGTTTCAATTTATTGTACCAGCATCATTGTGCATTCTAATGACTCTTTGTTAATCTTTGATAATTTTGTGTGACTTTACAGTTACTTTAAAAATGTCACCTGACTGGGGCTCAAAATACAATCCCATCCATCATGCGATCCAATTACAATAGCGTTACAATATTGGGTCGCAGATAGCCACCCTCTAACCTTAATCACCTTAAATATAATAAAAGAAAATAATCCCTCTATTCCATGGTTCCACTCGATCTACCTGCTGGCAGCGCCATGGCGCCGGTTCCAAGTTCGAACTAACACGCCTCACCAGCTCCATACGTTCTGCTTTCCATCTTCCACCAGAACGAAACAATATCCTTCGACCAATAGTCACTATTCTCTATCGCCTAGCGCAGTCAACATTCAAAACCCCGTCATACAATCGCTGAAAGTGCCCAGATATCGTCTTGTGTTTTTCCAGCGAGGTTGGTTTTGTTTTCGCTGATCCAGAGAGGCTTGTCGGGCTTCGGTTTCCCATACACCCCGTTGACCAGGGCGGCCCTATTGGCCTAGCAAACACCCGGTGCAACTGTGTGGTCAAAATATATCAGCCCGCTTCGACACCGGCTTTCGACGATGCTTTCCACGTACGAAGAATAACACACAAAATCCGGGTTTTCCGTTCGCTGTGAACATTCGGTAGAAGCGACTGGATCCGATGTTGTATACCGGAGACATTTTCATTCATTTTCCAGCCCGGTCGCAGTCCGGGCCGTAAGCGGGTACGAGACAGTGTAATCGTCCCTGGGTGCGAGCCCGCAAACGAGGGTAGAACTAATCTCCAGTAAGCTATATTATTAATTTCTGGTGGTTTTTTGTTACCGGCCGGTGCATTCCACGTGGCCTGTGACGCTAGCTTGATGCCGCCGGAACGTACCCGGTAGGGTGACTATAAAAGCGAATGTTTCTCATTTTTACAAACAGCTGAATTATAGCTGAAAACTAATTTGTCGACATTCAAGAGCCAAATTTGTAATTGTTCAATAATCGAATTTGTTTTTTATTTTTATATTTTTTAAAATGCTGGTTGTCGAAAACACCTAAAATTATCACGAAATTTGACTTTATCTGGAAAACCTGAAAAAATACTAAGAAATTTTCGGAACAATTTTTGCTGTTCAAAATGTATCGTATACCTATATTAAGAATTTTTAGAATCATTATCTTTGATTTTTCTCTCACTTTTATACTAACACTGATAGGAACTTTTGTGCTTAAGCCTCTAGTGCTCAAATTAATTTCTAGATGGACTTCGAAAAAATCACTATGAAACTTTATAAACATTTTTTAAGTTCTTATTAAAGCTTTTTAGAGGTTCAACTTTAGACCGTCTAAAGGCGGCGCTGGGCACTAGAGGGTTAAATTGCTAGCTGTTGATTCAGTAGACATACTGCCCAAAATATAAAGCAAAATCTTTTCTTCTCACAAAAAAATGGAAAAGTGAAAAACACATTCAATTGGAAAAGAAGAAAGTACTTTCTCGAAAGAAAACTGACTTGAAGTTAAAAAACTAGATACTGAGTGATGAGGGGCTTAAATGAATATTCAAGAGTAAATTAAGTATAAATCAATATTAGAAATGATTATACTTATACAGTGCTGATGAAAATCATTTTCACAAGCGAAATTCTTAGAAAATTACATCCATTCTAATTCAAATTCAAAGTCACTTCCAATGAACGCAGGGTACACTTTTTATTCTTGTTCGAGCTGTCATACTCTGAAGAAATATTTCACACGCATCGTTTACGGTCACGAAATATAATTTGCTGAAAATGCAACCAAATGATCTTCATTACCCTCCTGGCAACGTGATCTTATCACCTGTTCAATAAGTTCGAATACACTTTAAATTGTGTAAAAAAATCACAGGAGGGTTGTGTGCAAAGCCACGACCGCAAGGTTGAAGTAGAATACTTTTAGAAGAAAGATAACCCGGTTTCTTGCGTGTCAGTCATTTTTTTCTAGTAAGTGAACGTTGACTAATCAGATCAATCGAATTTTGCGCTTCAACAAGGATTGACCACTTTTAATAAGTTGCTTGTCATGGTTGGGGCTTGACAATTTTTAAATTTTGGTTATGCGAAAAATTAGTTTTTATGCAGATAATGAATATATTGCGGATGTCGTGCTCATGACTGAAGGACAATTTGTTGTTCAATTCAATCTTGGCGTTATTACTGACAGTGCGAATAAAGAATTCCTTGTGATAAATAAACAGTGAAAAGCTGATTAAACACTCAAAACTAGACGGCTCACGAGCTGTCAAAATGAGTCAACTGCATTTCACTTAAGTGCCTCCCTGCTTCAGTTGCTATCGATGCTGATACCCGCTGCAACTGCTACGCTATCCGTAGCCATGCCACAGTTGTGGCCGCTATACGCTGCCATTGGTATCCGCTGTTCCTGCATCAGCTGGCCCAGCTGCTATCCATGCTGAGATCCGCTGCAACTAGTGCGCTATCCATTGCTATGCCACAGCTGTGGCCGCTATCAGCTATCGCTGTTATCCGTTGCAATGCTACTGCTGCTGCTGAGGGAGGACTGCTGGTGTCGCTGTCTAGAACTATTATAAGCGGCTTCAGCTAAAAAAGGCTCTTATATAGGCCAAATAGCATATTTTAAATTGCAAGGTTTATGATTCTGTCGACCGTACTTGGGAAGCAATCATATGACGATCAATCAGAGGTCGAATTTTTCGTTTTGACAAGGCTTGACTATTTTCAATAGTACAATAGTTTGAATAATAAAATTACAATTATCTTCATTTGGGAAGAATCTTAGAAGATTTTCCAATCTATTGCTGCAAGAACAAGGGAAATCCATCGAATACTAACCGGTTTATTAGCATTTGAAATTGGACATATTTTTCACTTTTTTCGATTTTAGATTTTCATTTCACATCCCTATGTAGCCGAGCTTCCTGAGAGAAGTATTCTACTTCAAAATGAAAATATGATTTTTTTTTTCAGAGGTTATTTTTATTAAAACAATGTTTATTTTAAACCTTTACGACATGTTGACCCCTATTTCAGAAGACTAGCCTACAGACACTGACGAGGTGAACAAAATGCTGTATTAGAGAACGCAAATGATATTCGCCTGGTGGCAGCTGAGTGACAGACGAGCTTCTCGACCAAAACCCAGCCGACTCGCCATCTGCAATAGCAAAATTAGCCAAACAAGTAACTCGCCGCTCGCCAATCGTCTGTAATAGGGGCCAGAGTGTTCATTTAATGTTCACTCCACATGGCCAGCATGTACGACCATACATGAAAGTCCAGGGAGTTAAGGTCCGGGGAGCTAGCAGGCCATGTGGACCTGTGCGCCGTCCTGTTGAAAGACATAAGAATCCTTCCCGTTGAGGATCCGAAATGCCGAAGCCACAACCTTCTCCAGAACCACGATCTTGTAGCACGTGGCGTTGATTTTCACGTTTTTCTCGATAAACACCAGTGGGAGCTTCCCATGCTTGAATACGGCCGATGTTTATTAGGGTGGGACAAAAAATAAGTACTAGCTCCAATGCACTTTTCGTGTCCCTTATGGGTCCTGTAACAACTGTGTAACTTTTCAGATCGATCGGTGGAACCCCTGATTTGCGCCCGATTTTTGAAGTTTCCATACGATTTTATATGGGAAAATCCACTTTTTCAAAACTTATCCTCTAGAAATTTCCAGTTGGCTCCTAAAAATATACCAATAAATGATATTTGTAGGAAATTTTCCTGGGAATAATTCTTCTGAAGACTGTAAGGCGCTACAAAATTTGTAGAAAAATTTATTCACCTTGAACTGATCGAATGTCTGACGAACGGCTCAACATTGAATTTTTCCAGCAACACTGCTGCAGCATGCTGCTGTTGCAAACTCAACAACGTGATGAGAAACAGTTTCGCGTAGAATTAAGCTTAAAAGCGTGATTTTTCGCTCATAGTATCTTCGGAGAAAATGCTTAGAATATCAATCCCTATATTTTGATAGTATTCGTTGTGTGATTCATACCCCTTTCGGGGGTATACATTCGATCAGTTTAGGGTGAATAACTTTTTCTACAAATTTTGTAGCGCCTTACAGTCTTCAGAAGAATTATTGCCAGGAAAATTTCCTACAAATATCATGTATTGGTATATTTTTAGGAGCCAACTGGAAATTTCTAGAGGATAAGTTTTGAAAAAGTGGATTTTCCCATATAAAATCGTATGGAAACTTTAAAAATCGGGCGCAAATCAGGGGTTCCACCGATCGATCTGAAAAGTTACACAGTTGTTACAGGACCCATAAGGAACACGAAAAGTGCATTGGAGCGAAAAAATTACACCAACGCTTTTTTCCCATACAACTGTGTCCCAGTCTAATGTTCATGTGGGACGAGCATTGTGCGGCTGTCCTGTCCTTCATTGTACGCGGTAAACAAACAACAAATGACAGCAAGTCGACACCGTGCGCGTTGGTTAACCTATATAAAGGGGGTAGACTAAATGATTATTACAGGCAAAATTTTGTCAATTTTTAAAAGCCAGAACTTCACGAAAAATAATCAATTTTAACTTTAATGAAACGGGTTTTATTGACTGGAAAACTATTCTAGTTTCCTGGTATTACTTCAGAACTTGACGTGATAAACGGACACCGGAAACGTTCCGGATTTTAGAAGTTTGTCCGTATGTACATTTTTACAACGTGAACAACTATTTCTGACACCTTGTTTCTTCTAGGTTTATATGTTGCCAATAAACTAGAATTCATGCCGAGTGCATTGGTGCCCGAAGGTTGGGAATCCGTCGACGAACCTTCAAGATATGAATAATTTAAGTACGGGTGTTGTTTTTGCAGTTTATTTCCTGTTGGGTACAATTTTTCTTGGGCTGACAGCATCCTCGCAAAACCCAATGAAACTTTGTGGGTGTGTAGGCCTTACTAAAGCAAGCAAATTTGCAAACTTTTTTTTTAGAAATTTATCTGGACTAACATTCTAAATAATGACGAGAGATAGAGAAAGTTTGTCAATGGACAACTTCTAGAAAGTAATCTAAACTTTCAATTAAAAATATTAAAAAAGAAATGAATTTAAGATCCTACACTGAAAATATATAATGTTAAAAATAAATAGTGATTTTAAAAATATCGGTTATCTCAGAATTTTTTCAAATTAAGTTTTTTTAACAGATAATTAAGTTGCCTAAAACTCTTCAGAACTAACCACAGTAGGCATTTTCATGGAAAAAAAGTTTTTCCTAACAAAATCTTTTTCGTGTACGTGTATCCAACAGCAAAAAAAGCCTGTAAAAAGCAACACCCATACTTATATCATTGCTCAGATCTCAATGGTTCCTTGACGGATTTCTAACCTTTTGGCACTAATGAACTCGGAATGAATTTTGGTACATTGGTAACATATAAATATATGGGCCTTTTACGGATTACGTAACCAGCTAAGGTCCCGCAGTCTGCAAATCCGTACTAAACTTGCACTCTATAAAACACTGATTCTTCCGGTGGCTCTCTACGGCCATGAATCATGGACACTGAAAGAGGCTGATCGGCGAGCTCTTGGTGTTTTTGAGCGTAGGATTTTGCGTTCAATCCTTGGCGGCAAACTATAAAATGGTGTTTGGCGCAGACGCATGGACCATGAAGTGTACCAGGCATACAAATCGGCGGATATAGTCAAGCGGATAAAACACGGCAGGCTTCAGTGGGCTGGGCATGTAGCGAGAATGCCGGATGAGCGTCAAGCGAAGGCTATATTTAGCAGGAATCCCGATAGAGGTCGTCGACTTCGGGGTAGACCCCGCACTCGTTGGATGTGTGCTGTCGACGAGGATGCACGCGAAATAGGTGTTAGGGGCTATTGGAGGATAGCAGCCCAAGACCGAGGAACATGGCGACGTATTCTGGATTCGGCACTGGATCGATAATCGGTCTGTCGCCTTAAAAGTAAAGTAAGTAAGGTAACATATAAACCTAGAAGAAACAAGATGTCAGAAAAAGTTCTGAATAATCAAGAAATCCAAAAATACACAATTTTGACCGGCAGTGTTGCCAGATATGTTATTTTTACAGTTGAAAAATAGAATTGCATTTTTAAGCCAACAAGTATGTTTTGATCTGAAATTCGACAATTACATTGTGTTATCCAGAAACACATCTATTACGTAGAGGCAGGACTCTACATTCTCGAACAAAACAATGAAACTGAATATCTCGAACTGTCATTTCGATTCGAACAATATTATTTTCGCTTAATTGCTTTCGGCTACTGTCATCGAATCACTTCTTTCTCTCTTTCCCGTCTGTTGTTCATCGGATCTTTTCAAATAAAACTGACTATTTCAATTGATGGAGATAGTGACGGAAAGAGAGACTCTTTCCTTTCCTTCAGCGTCTCAATTGAAAATGGCACCGCATTCATATATATGCGTGAAGTACTGTATGGAAACCTGTCTCCGTCAGCACTCATTATCATTTTCAATTGAGAATCGTCATGTGAGAGTGATGGTGATAATCTCCGCTTTCAATTGAAAAGCGTTTGTATCAATTTCAAGCCCCTCAGTTGTCAAAATCAAAGCAAGAGCTTCCAACAGGGTTTCATGTGACTCGAGAAGTGCTCGAATAACTTTTCAATTTCAAACTTTTCAATTCAAAGCGACGGGTCAAACCGTAACTGTAACCTGATAATTGGCAATTGAAAATGACTTTGTCAGGCTCTGCGTAGAGGTTTAATGTGAAAAACTCGAGTTACAGTATTCTCAAGAAACATTTGAATTTTTCATTTGAATTCTTATTTTTTAAGTTCCCATAAAACTTAGTGCACACTGACCCATATACAGATGCGCACACTATGAATGTGCCAGGGACCGTAAAGGTAAAGCGAAAAGAAAATTCAAATGAAATGAAAAAATTGATCCAAGAGCCCAGAGTCCAGAACCGATACCTTGCGGGGTAGTATTTTCCTATCCATCACTAGTCGCGTAACGTTACTGTACAGTTTACAACATTTACAAAATTACAGTTCACACAACACTCAGAATAATAAATTTTCAGAAAATTTCAAACGGTGAGAATCAAACGAACATCTTTTTACTGCGGCTGACGGATGACGATTTTTTACGAATTATGAAAAACGAAAGAAGAAAGAATGAACAATGCACGACAGTGAGATATTTCCTTGTCATGGTAACACTACAGTTTATAGAAATTTTTCACTTTCATGCCCATGTACCAAAGTGAAAAAATATTGCATACATATTTGAAACAGTAAAGTCAACTGCTTTTAAAGACTATTAAAATTGATAAAAAAAAACTTTGTAAAACCGTATCGCTCTCAGTAATTGGGATCCGAAAGCTAACCCGAGCATTACCTGTTTTTTTCGCTCGAAAACTATTTTTTGTCACTTTTTTATGATTTTTTGAGAAAGCGCCACAGGTTTGAAACGCAAGATGTGTTTTTATTACTACCACAATCATATTTAGGATAACAAAAACTATATTACATGTATGTAATGATTTAATGTAATAAAAATACTAAAAAATCACAGGAGGGTTGTGTGCAAAGCCACGACCGCAAGGTTGAAGTAGAATACTTTTATAAGGAAGATAACCCGGCTGCTTGCGTGTCAGTCATTTTTTAAAACTAGACGGCTCATGTGTTGTCAAAATGAGTCAACTTTTCATTGAATGCATTTACTAGTGCCCGCTATCGCACAGAGACTGCATTTCACTAAAGTGCCTCACTGCATAAGCTGGCCCAGCTGCTTTCGATGCTGATACCCGCTGCAACTAGTGCGCTATCCATTGCTGTGGTCGCTATCCGCTATCGCTGATATCCACTGCACTGCTACTATTGCTGCTAAGGGAGGACTGCTGTTGTCGCTGTCTGAAACTATTATGAGCGGTTTCGACTGAAACAGGCTCTTATATAGGCCAAATAGCATATTCTAAATTGCAAGGTATATGATTCTGTCGACCGTGCTTGGGAAGCAATCATATAACGACCAATCAGCGGTCGAATTTTTCGTTTCGACAAGGCTTGACTATTTTCAATAGTACAATAGTGTGAATAATGAAATTACAACTATCTTCTTTTAGGAAGAATTCTAGAAGATTTTCCAATCTATTGCTGCAAGAACGAAGGAAATCCATCGAATACCAACCGATTTATTGGCATTTGAAATTGGACATATTTTTCACTTTTTTCGGTTTTAGATTTTCATTTCACATCCCTATGTAGCCGAACTTCCTGAGAGCAGTATTCTACTTCAAAAATAACCTTCTGGAAAATCCTAAAAAATCTCAGATGTTCTTACCTTATCAAAAAAAAATGTTCCTTAAAAGTCACTCCACTGGAAAGATACTTTTGTGAAAAAAAAACTCATGATTAATAAAATATGTGGTATATTGGCCAGGAATTATTGAATTTTCTGTGGACAGAACAGTAATGTCTCAATACTTATTAGAAAGCAATTCAGCAATTGTACAGCTTGTCTTGTATGGCAAGTTGCATTCGAACTGAACAGTTTCGTTAACTATCATGTGCAAATTCGATAAATATTCAACAGCCAGGAAACCAACGCGATCTATACAGCTGTTGTATTATTACCAAATTGAACCCCTTTATTATTGAAAATTAGTTATCGTTCAGCTTTAATGCAACTGGTAACTGAGAATAAAGTCATGATCCGCATAATCAAACAAGCCGAATCAAGGATATAACTTTGAGTGGGCCAAATTTCTATAAAATTGGCTCTCGAAACACTGCTTTTTTTTTCTTCTAGAGTTAGAATCGAGGTGGTTCAGGCTGTACTAGCTGTTTGACACAGACACCGCAATAAACTGTTTTAGTTCACAGGACAATTGCGGGACTAGCGGTACTGATCCTCTTGACACTGAAAGTCTCTCTCAAGCCAGGGTTCAGACATACGACGACATGCCTTGTTACACCAGAATCGTACTCCAAGATCAGCTGAAAGGTTAGGGCGAAACACTAGGGAGAGATAATTCGAGAAAAACAATCATCATTGCATCTTCATCGAAAACTGTAACTTTTTATTGTAGCCTGACTGCTTTAAAAAATGGCAAAACTACTAATAATTTCATTCTATCACTCTATCCCTCAGGAAGGCTGAAAAATCGCTTCTTCATAAAAACTAAATTATTCACTTCGGTAAATACTTAGTGTTGCTCCGGATTCTTACTAAGCTTTTTGACCGAACAACAACAGGATGAATTATTTCTTAACGAGGTGTTGTTCAGCATTATAAGAAAATATGAAAAATACAAATCATAAAAATCTTACAGAACTGATTCGAAGTTGTCTAACTGCTTACAAACATACAGACTTGAAAACCTCTCCAGGGCCGGATTCAGCTGCTGGAAGGCCGTAGCAGTTTTTTTGGTGGGGCTCTCTTTTCTGAAAACATTTAGAGTTCAAATTGTGTTTGTGTGTTATATACGCAATTTTAATTCCATTAGAATCGGCGTGAAATATCGTACTCCCGAGCGTCTCCGTCGTAGACGTGGATTGGGCGGTCGTGCATAATGCTTCGGTGTAAATGCGTCTCCGGCCCGGGAGAGTTCTGCTCATATAAATGTTTTCGAAATGTAGTGTAATATACCACACACACCTGTGCGTGGCTCTAATAACACTGTATCGTTTATTTCTGCTTCAAATCGGTCTCAAATCAAGAAATCGCTTTTCAAGAACAGACGAACAATTTACAAGAAACGTCGTTAGTCGACCTGTTAAGCTCAAAGCCAGATGTCCGGGTCACCGAATATCTAGAGACTTCGCGTCGATACCTTTCATGAGGTCGTATTTTCTACAGATTGGTTGAAACCGTGTTATAATTTTCGGTATAAAGAGGGTCACTTCACGAAGAAGTGATAGGAGTAGCATGGCGTTAACGTAGGCTCTACTCTCGTAGCTTTCGTAACATTGTGTAGTCAGCTGAGATAAATCAATGAGAGATACGTTTCGGTAGTTGCATAATGACTTCATAAACAGATGCTCGAATATTTGAATCTGTCTTGATTGAGTCATAGGTCCGGTATCCTCGCGTGCGCTTTATTTTTGCGGTGTTACATCATCAACCGGAATAAGTTCGGATCGCGTCATGATTTCCGTAGAAGATATAATGAACTCGTACGCGCGATATTTGTTATTATGAACCCGGTACTAGAAATCAGCGCATCGTTTACCAAAACTAAACCTGCTGCAAACCTTACCCGTCTCTCCAACATCCCAGTGATTACTCGTGGAAGTGCAGAGGTGTTCTCGGCTTCCAATAAAGCGAGTATCACGTCAACATATTCCTATACAAACTCCTCAATTGACCTGCATTCGGATGCGGCCGGCGCTGGTATTGCCTAATATAAAGATTAAGGTCATCAGTTTTTACACATTGAGGATGAATGTTAATCCCAAGCATCATCCATTGGTTCTCTGTGTAATTACAGCTGATCTGGCAATAACGGAGTAGCAACCGCGGGCGGTCAATCATGCTCATGCTCATGCTATATACGCAATTTTAATTCCATTTCGACCAAGGTTGTATTCTGCATAGAATGCGAAATTAATGTAAAAAAAATCATTCAACTTCATTCAAATATATAATGGTCACGTCAACATATAATAAACTTAGTTTTCATGCAAATGATGATACAACATGAAACAGCGATCTAAGGTGCCACACTTTTAAGAAGTTTCCGTTTTGGCGATGTACACCTTTCAACTACCAACATAAAATAGAAGATTATTTCGACACACACTTTTATTATTATATGGAATGTCATTTCAAGATTGAGTATATCCTTTAAAAATTCTGAATCCGTAGGAGAAGAGTCGTTCAACGTCATCCAAATGAAAATTAAATCGTCTTGAGAATGACGACTTATTTGTAGACTTACCAGCAGTATCATTGCGAGCTTTTCGCTCTGACTGTCTGTATCCCTCGACTGCCGATATTAGAGGCTGATTTTTCGCACAATCTTATCATACAATAAAGCAACAGGCTGCTGTAAATGAGTTAAAGGCAGCGTACTCGTGATCAGGGAATGATGGATATGGAAAAGAAAATTCGTTACATTTTTCACAGCATGCCACTCTACTAAAACAACACATAGTCCTATGTCAAAACGAAAAACTATTATTGATAAGAAAGTGAGCAAATCAAATCTCTTGACTCTAGACATTCAACCGCCATGATATAAAAACCGATTTTGCTCAAAGGATTTTTATATTCGAAAGCATCAACAGACATTTCGCTAACATCGTATTATTTTCTCTCTGTATAGGTTTTTACAACTTGAAATGTAGAAGGATATTAATTTAATATGCAACTTCTAATTTTATCACAAAAAAAATAACTAAGCAATGGGGAATATGTAAATGGAACAAATTCTTTTTTTTTTTCAAGTTTTCTAGCATAAAAAATTTATCGCAACAATCTACACTCTAACTAGAATCCCAGTCACCCTAATCATAGCACTGCCGTGTGCGCTCGCAGCATTTGAGAGCATATTATCAATTTTCGGTTTGTGCCTTTCCACATCATCGAAGTTGACCGCGGGCCAATAAAGCCTTGCGCTTCGTGGTTGGTGGCGGCGACCGACGACGCCCGTAAGAGAAGGGTGCTGCTCTGCTCGGTAACTTCAACGCTCGAACCGAACCCGATTATTATTAGGCCACGAGACCGTACGAGTGTCACTGGACTGGGCCGCCAGGACGTCGTGTATATACCAACCAACGTACCACACACCACCGGTGCAATGCAACTTGCTCCCGAAGGTGACCGAGGGTGTTATTTTTTCTCTTCCTGAATACGAAAAAATAATAAATATATCGATTATATTTATGGAGCGGAACGAACGTGTAGCGAGTCGGCACCCTGGTCGAGTTTATGGGTTCTTTTTCATAAGTCACTAGCCGGAACCAGAGCAAGAGGCAGGACATACTGACGAATGCTGCGTGAACGGGCCAGTGAAGAAGCTCATCTGTTATTGTTTTCCGATGATATTTCACGCTGAAATTTTGCATAAAACCTTCATGCAGCGGAACAATGGACGCCAGAAATGGTTTACGTGTTTCGCCAGGAAGTCATTGATCTTGCGCCAGACAGAAGCGCAGGAAGAACATACTTATCGTAACCATGTACGTTTTCAAAAGATATTTTCAATTCTAAAATCGATGCTGATGCCACCGGATTAATTTTTCGCTATTTTTATGATTGTTGCCGAATGCAACGCTCAAACAAAAACACAAACAAATTCAATCTGCGTTGAACTAACATTCCGTATTACGGCAAATCAAACATTTCCCACTTCACCGGGTTCACGGAGTCAAAACGGATATAACGATAACGGTTTGAAAACCATGTTCGAAACAGCGGAAGCAAAATAATGAAAACAATACCGGTGAAATTAAATAAAAATATCAAACAACTCCTGCAGACCGCATTAGTCTGCACACTCTGCCGTGCCGCACCACCAACATCCGAGACGATCCTTGGACTGTGAAAGATAGCACACTCGCGCGAAACATAGCGGAAACTGTGCGGATTCAGTGACGCAAACCCGGAAGACCCGGGGTTGAAAGATACCCGCGACGGGTGACGGGTCGAAAGCAACACAGAAGGGTTAAATTTCATCACCCACTCAACAATGCTACTGGCAGTCCCGAATGTTATTGTTTTGTTTATCTACTTAATTTGATTTGGTCTCGCGTTTATAAAAACGTAAAAGGGGATGATTTGGAACAGGGGGCCTTTTTGGCAACTCCAGTCGCAGATAATATGCTTTAAAAATGAAGAAAGGAAGAATTAGGGAACGGCAGTCTTATTTCCATACACTGGCCTTTTGAGACTTAATCTTTAACAAGAAAGTCATTAGAAAAGAATTTGAGTCCAATTGAGAGGGAATAAACCAAGCTTAAAACCCACAGCTTTAATCCTTTACAATTAAACTCGATACCAACTCTTTGTAGTCAGGTACTTTTGCGCCTAAAATATGCTCATGCTCATGCCGCATCATGACGATAATGAGCCTCTCAATCGGGCCAACTTAACAACTTAACCTCAACTGCCGTTTCCCCGCAAGGTTCAATACGATCGATAAACCCTGTGTCCATCAGCGCAACCGCGACCTGTATCGGCATCGGCGCGCCAGCAATAGCCGAAAATGCTTAGCCGCGTGCGATAATAATGTCGATGATAACTCGAAGCTCATTCCCCGACAGTGCGGAGGGTCCATTTCTCCGGCCCGGCTCCGGTCGGCCCCGTTTGCAATAATGCAATCATAAAACTATAAAAATAACGAATAAAAAGCTGTAAATTAAGTGCCTAATGGGTACTTAAAGGCCGAAGCTGACAAGCACCAAATCGGGCGCGACACGGTGATGATTCCGTCCAGCCCACGGATAGGTGAGTCTGACGAGCGGTGAAATGGACTCCATAATCCGAGTCTCGTTTCGGTCGCGACCGCGGAATGGACAAGAGCGGGGACAAATATAGCCGATATTAATTTTCAATTAAAACAAACAGGTTCAGCATTTAATCGATTTTATGTTATTGAAAAATTATTCAAATTTTGCTTTTATTTCGCTTTTACGGTTATGGGTCTCGAGATTTTCTTTTGCCCGGAACTGACCGGGGACCGCAACGATCGTTAAAATAACACCGCCACCCGCCAGCGAGGGCGATCGACAGTTTTACGGTAAACTACTCCAGAGAGAGAGAAAGAAAGAGGAGCTTTTCTCGTTCTTAAAATTTTATGCTTTGAGGAAATTGTCTCTCCAACTTTGTCCCCGGTTTTACGGTCTGGTGGGACGGCGTCGTCACCGGTAGTGGCAAGACACCGACCAATGGATTGGCTTTGGGTGGAATTGCGATTGGAACGCCGCAGCCGCCGGGCAGATCAATTTTAATGAGATTATAATTTATGCTAAGTGCAATAAAACGATGTATAAATGTTTGACAATTATTGTTCGAAGAACTAAAACTCTGCAACAGCGACTTCGATGGTGGTGTTTCGGTGAAATCAGCAGTGCTGCCAGGTTTTAGCTCTATTTCTCTGCTCATATTTTAAAGCTGATTTCTGCACTTGGCTGGTGCTGTTATCAAGCGATAAATACTGGGCTGAACTATCAATATTGGCCACAAGGATGCTACGCCGGGTCTCGGTTGGAATCCAAGCAGATTTTTTTACGATTCCATAAAGTCGAGCGGTTTTGTTTTGGCCCCGGAGCGCGAACCGCGTGCGGCGTTGTATCTTCAACCTCTCAGCCAACAATGTCACCTAACCGGTGAGCTTCAGGCTGACCGACCGCCGGTTGTGGTCCATCTGCGGCCCCGATAAGGCATGCAATGAAAGGTGTAAACGACATGTTGGCATGATAGTTACCATACAGCTAGCCATCGTCTATTTTTATTGGCTGCGGTGTCAACGGATTTAACGATCGATTTTACGACCGAACAAGTTGCTTACCATATGGCTGATTAAATCGATTAAAAGTTTTTAATAGGATAACAACAAACTCTCTTTTCTATGTGGACCACGGAGGTCGAACAAAGCTCATCATAAAAATGAGAACATTGGATGAAAGAAAACAAAAAAAACGGAACGGAACGGTGCAGCTCAGATTTATGCTTAATCGGATCCAATCCTTTTCACTTTGCCGAACAAAAAATCGAAAAATAAAAAGCATAAACGCTTGGCCTCGGGTCTCATTAGCATTCCCGAAATGGTACCCCCAGCAGAAGCAACGCGGAGCCGAAAATGTGCACCATCAATATTATCACTGTCATCGCGAGCAGCCGACCGGTAATCGGTGAGAATATCAGAGCTGCGAAATTTATCGGCATGGCGGTGCGCAAACGGTTATTTATACGCACCGAGTGCAATCGGTCGCCATTAACGAAGGCCGGGCCAATTAACTTGTACAACGTGGGTGGCTGCGGTTTTTAATTTTACTCCAGTGTCTTCTTTATCTTTGCGATTGATTGCGATTGGCCGTTACATTAGCCCTCCGCGGTAATAAGATGTCCTTTGTGGGGTTCCGTTTTACTTCTGTGTGCAAAGGAAGTGTTTAAGGGAAGACTTCGCAAGTCTTTTTCCAACGTGTATGGTAGTAGCTTTCTTGTTTTGCTAATTTGCAATGCTAATGTTTCCAATTCTCATATCGGGAAATTTCGTTTATTCGGTATAGATTTACCAAAATAAACAACTTGATGTAAATACGCAAAGATGTTCATAAATAGTGAAAAATGATGATACAACTTTTGTTTGTTCCAATATAAGTCACCAAAAAGTGAACAAGATTTAAGTATTGTTGAAACAGCAATTGTTGAAAAAGAACTTTCATTTGAAGTGATCAACACTTTTTTCGCCATCTTGAATTGTATTAGAAAAATGCATTTTTATCCATGTTTGCAACTTCTATTTGTTTTTCTGAGACGAACATTGGAAAAAAAAAAATAAAATCCTAAAAGATGCAATGATAAAATAAGGTGAGCATTACTGTAAATCCACCAACTGAATCAATTATTCTAACGGAATTTCCAATGCTCTCGCGGGAATCCTAACACCGCTTTCTGCCCTTTGAGCTTTTGTCATATGCGGCATTTTGATTGCAATTCGTTCCAATTGAAGATTCATGCACAGACTTCTAGTTTTTGTTGTTTTCATTGAGCTATAGACCATCGCACGGTGACCTAACGCATCAGAGTTTGACAATAATACTGGTAATTATATTTACGTTCGGGTGATGCAGTTTTGCTCTCGATTGCAGCAGATCATTTCAATTGTGCCCGAAAAGCCCTCTAAATGTTGTGTGCAAGGTGCAGTGCATTGAAGTGAAACGGGACGGAATCCTCCTGCATACTACCGCATTTCAGGAATGCCTCATAGAATATCATTATTTTTCAACTAACCTGTAATCAATTATTGTGAAACTGCTGAACCAGCATCAGAGCACTTAATTAAGTCAGGTTGCACATTTGGTTTCACCGTGAAACCTTTAAAACGTTTCAATCTTGTTATTTTTCATATCATTTCATTATACTTTTGCGCCGGTAGCGACTAGAATATATATATATATATATATACGCGTAACCACTCAAACCAAGTATACTTTTCTCTTTACACCAATACACAGTGCGATCGTAAGTAATTTCCGCAAAAAATTGCCCGAAATGGGCTATAACTTGCTTCTAAAGTGTAGCGCCTTGCAAAATTTCGGTTTGTGCTTTTTTCTAGTTTCAAGTCAACAGCATGTGTCAAATTTTGCGCCCGTGTTGTCAGCACTGCCTAGCATATAGAAATGTTCAAATTGTTGAATTTCATGGCATCAAAAATATGAAAAATTTGGTAACTATGTACTGTTAACTATGATAAAATAATTCCTGGATTCCGTCTCGTTTTACTTGAAGAACAATTATGAATTGAGCAGCACACGATTTCCCCATCAGAAAAAGCGCGAAGTCCAAACCGTTAGGAGCCGTTCCTAACCCTTTCCGACCGAGCCCACACCATTGTGTAGGTAAACAATGACGAATAACAAAACCTAAATCGAAGCAATTCCTATATAAAAACACTTGCTCCGGCTTTTTTTTTTCGTAGCAGCTGCGTTGTTGACACTAGTGTTGTGTGTGAGTAATAAAACAATGAATAGGACGTTCAAAAAGCGAGAGAGAAGGTTTTGTTTAAATCACCTTCTGCCTACGCAATTATATTGGCCCGGTCGGAAAAGGCTAAACCACGTGGTCATGTTTTGATCACTTTTTATACCACTCATTTTTATACCCAACTCATTAAAGTCTCTGGAAAAATGTAGGTGGCTGGGGGCACCAAAATTCACAGGATCGGCTAAAAACCGAAAATCTTTTTTTATAGTTTGAGCTTGTTGACTGTGTTGACCAGTGTTACCATGAAAACTACAAACAATGCAAAATAAACAATGTATCATAGCAACAAATAGAATGGGATGAATTTTTTTGTATATTGGTATCCATAAAGATGTAAATTCCGAAACGATTGTACTGCCAGCACTAATCAATGATTGTAATCAATGCTTACTAGATGGTTGTGAGAGTCGTGATCTATATTGCCGTGAGTAAACAAAGTGACGTAAATTTATTTTCCCCATATTTTCGAATATGGGGTTTTTATTCCAATTTGTTCGTTATTCGAAGATCCATCTTTTGGTATCTTTCATTCAGTTGTTATTTATTCGTACGTGGCATGAAATCAAGAAAACAAAATGACGTATGCGCCATTTCAATACAAAAGTGACAAGTAACCCGTTGGTTTTTTGGGTCGTATTGAAAAACTGATCAAATGGATGTACGTCACTATGTCATGTCACCACAGTATAGCATGTTTATAATGCCATGGTTATGTTAGTATAACTGCAACCTTTTTTCTGACACTGAATAACATCTTACTTTAGTAGGGGGGTGACATTCCAAGAAAACGGATAATGGAGTAAAACGTCAGAATGGAAGATTTCAAACGCTTACTACTTTGTTACCACTGAACGGATTCTATCTCGATATCTCGTTGGATAGTCAAAAAAAATTACAAAGTCACATATACAAGTAAGTGTGCAACAATCTAGTCTTCATTGATCATCCGACTATTGTAGTAAAAGGATGCTTTACTGGAAACCGAATCGACCAGTAGCAAGCAGACTTGCCAATGCCACAGCGCAGCAGGCGATGATTTCTTGTTCGTATGGTTTTTGCTGCACCACACGCATCGACCGGCAAAGCGGAAGGTTCTTTCTGGAGCAGCAGGAAGCGGGTGATGGCAAATATTAGTCGCTTATAAAAGCGCACGCCATTGAATTTAATTTCTCATTCTTTCTGGGGCAGCAACATGCGGGTGGTGGCAAATATTGATATTGATTGAACTATCATCTTCTGAAGAAGGGCGTGAACAAAAACGCTTACAAAAACCGCAACAAACGCAGAGAAATGAGTAAATGTATATCTTCATTTCACACAACCTATTGCGCCCGCAGAATAATTCTCCCAACTGATGTCCCGCGATGAAGTTTTGACCATCTGGTTAATTTATTAGAATACAAACAGAAGTACTTCTGCAATTGTAGTACTTATTTAAGTACTCAACCATGCATTTGTTAATGCCAAATGCCCGTTGTTCAACGTCAGTCATGCAGTCGTGCCTTGGATACAACCTTCTGCTTTTTGTCATGAAATGAGTTTATTTGATTTAATTTCAACCATTTATTGAAAATAAGAGATGAGCAACAATAAAAAGAAGAGTGCGTGTAAATTTAAGTTTCGTTAATGCTCTGATGCGTTTTGGTCAGGAAATGCCAAAATTGCTAATTGTATAGAAGCACACCAAACTTTTTCGCTGAAATTCAGTAAACTTTTGCTCAACTAGCAACGCTGAAAAAAATGCTTTTGAATATCTGGCATCTCCCTTTACCGAAATGAAAAAAAAAAACAAGAATAATTTATTTTTCCACTCACTAAATACTTCTTCCACGTATCAACGGTCGGCTTTAAGACTCAACAGCACTTTCTAGAACTAGAACTCCTAACATCACAAATTTTAACGCGCACTACCTAAACAAATTGACAACAAGCATCTTTTTTTTTTTTATTTTGACAGCTGCGGCGCGCGCGCTAAAATTTTCGTATATCTTTATTGTTGAATTTCTCAGATTACTGAATTTGGCTACAGGAATTTGGTGTGTATAAAAATGTCGATGATGATCAGCAGTCATTTTTAAAAAAATGATGGTTGTTTCCAGTTTTCAACGAGGGCTGAACTTTTTCATTTCTTGCATAAAATTAGTAGACCTAGGAAAAAAAGTGACAGCTTATTGTACACAGTAAAAAAAAATCGGAATACACGTCACGTGGGATATTATTTTCAAATTTGAATTTCAGTTGGTTCTAACGTAAGCCATGGTTTTGTTTGAAAGTAAATTTGCGTGGAATATCATGGAATTTTCTATAATAAGCGATGGAGGCAGTTCTTTATCTGCTTTTCGACATAAATTTTGGCATTTTTCCTAACTGTGTGAGACAACCCGCATAAACAAACACTATAAGCGGATTATAATCCAGATGGTTTTACGATAACCCACATGGTCGTGACTATACCCCGAACTAGTTGTTAGGCACGTTTTATGGTTATTGATTATGCGGGAAGACATTTAGACTCTTTCTTCGCGGCTAACGTTAACGCTTACTGTTTTATCATTTGTGTCATTTTCCTGGTTTTAAATTGTTTGTAATTCATCATTTATGATATTTGGGCATCTATAATATGAGGTTTTAAGGAAAATAAAATTCAAGTAAGAAGTAATTTGGGCTAAAGTTTAGAAATTTAAGGGTTATTAGAGTATTGGAAATTTAGGACAAAGATTGATAATTCAAACAGCCATAAATAAATTATTTTTTTGGGATTTTCTGTCATAAATAATTTTTTTTTTTTTGGGATTTTCTGTCGTAAAAATGAAATGTCTAAACCATAAACCATCGAATCAATCATTTTATCGCATGGCAAAAAAACTTTTATTCAAAGAAAAAGTGGAGCAACTTTTTTTGTCAGTATCTATACTTGTAACAAAAACATAAGGTTGTAGCTCAAAACTGTGCACAATTAAAAAATACCACGAACAATTTTGTCGCTTATGATAGAAAATTTCATAATATTCCACGCAAATTTCATTAATATTGCACATAACTTTCAAACAGAACTGAAATTGAAATGAGAAAACAGCGCACGTGACATGTAATATTCAGAATTTTTTACTGTGTGTATTCGAAGATTGAAGACAGAGAGACACGTAGACACCAAATTAAAAAAATTAACGTTGTTCTTACACAAATACCCTGATACAAATCTAGCTAAACATTTCAAAAGGTCCTATCTGCTTTTATTGTTTTTCCGAAGCGTCTTTTCATTTTGGTAATGGTTCAGCTTTACTAACTCTCCCAAGCGTAGTTTTCGTTGAGAAGGCTAGAGTGATCCCTCCGCTATCAACCTGTGCAAATAACGTGTCATAAAAGGTGTTGAATAAGTTGTGGTGATTGAATGAAAGTAATCGATCAAAAAATCGATCAAAGCAGATAGGACCTTTTGAAAAGTTTCTCTAGAAATATGTAATTGTGTGAAATTACTCAAACAGTTTCAGTTTCATAAGCGATATAAATAATAAAAGTATATCATAATCAAAGACACTGATGTAACATATTTTTTTCGGTAACAGTGCTTACACACATAAGCTTGTGATACTTTCACTATAATCTAATCCTACAAAGTTTAATAGAAACCGAATTTTATGCACAAAGTACAGCAGGTTTTTCACAGAAAACCTGCCTAATTTCCGGTGTAAGCTCTCTCAATGGAATCAAAATGGAATTCACTACCGACAATTTGTAACCGGACACTTCGAAACTCTTGGGCTGATATTTTTTAGAAGTTTTGCATGGAAGTGAAAAATAGCCGCCACAAACGTCATTGTTACCATGACAAGGAAATATTTTACTATAATGCAATGTTCATTATGTTGCCTTGATTGTTTATTATTCGTTAACAATAGAAAGTCGTTTGATTTACAATAGAAACAATAGAAAGTCGTATGATCTACACTGTTCAATATTTTAAATTTGTTACTACGAGTTTAGCTGTGTGAACTGTAATTTTGGAAGTACGGTTTGCGTGCTTTTAATTCACATTAAGTGGCTAGTGATGTACGGGAAAAACACTACCCCGAACGAAAATTATTCCGAAAAGTCCGCTTGTGGATCAATTTTGATGTTTCGTTTCGATAACGTTTGGTAGTTGATTTTGATTTTCGCTTTACCAAAAAACGTCGATAATAGTTTGGTTGGATTTTCACGATTTTCAGCACATTCGATTGCGTGACCATAAGCTATGCGCGTGAAATATTTCAACAGAGTATGACAGCTCGTTACAAGGCTAAAAATATAGTGTATCTTGAAGGTGGCTGCGGCCATTGGAATTAAATAATGAAAAAGATTGGTCGTAATTTTCGAAGAATTTTGCAAGTGAAATTTATTTCTATAACAACTGATTGTCATACTCTATAAAACGTTTACGAAAGCGTTTGTTAGGTAGCAAACTTATTTAGGCTACTAAGAAGCCGCACGCATGATATTCACAAACACGATTTATTAGTAAGAAAACTATTTAAAAATTTCTGGAACCCCTCTATTGTGATCTCGGTATATCTTTCCATAAAGTTCGATAACACTGATCGACAAAATGAAAAAAGTGCATTCCAAAAGCTCAAACCGGAAATAAATGAAAGATTCATTCCTTTGAATTTTGGTGCCCCTAGACATTACTGAAACGCGTCAACTTACGTTAGAAAAAAACAAACAATATCGCACGCTTAGCCTTGGGGCTAATAGCGGTCTCGATCAACTAGATTAGTTGAGAGATTTCGTTATCGATATTGTTTTTTTGGCCCATTTTGCATGTGTAGGATAAGTACAACGATACACCGTGCCCCAGTGCTGAGTCGAGAAAATTTCCAGCTCGAAAAGATCCTCGACTCGATCGAGAATCGAACCCGATATCACAACCGTGTGGGAGAGCTAGCCGACCGACATCGCTAACCACAGAGCCACGGGGACCACGTTAGAGTGACGAATAAAATTTACTCGCCGGGCTCGTCGCTTTAACGATATGTTTATGAGAAAACTCAGAACACTCGTCTCAGAAAACACGGTAGTGGCTAGGGCAACCAAAACTCACAGGAATGGTTAAATAGCTATAATCTTTCATTTCTTCCGGTTTGAGCTTTTGGAGTGCACCTGTGTTGACCAGTGTAATTGACGATTGTTTCAATCACTTCAGTTAGCCCGCATTTTCAAAAATTTCGCCGTCAAAACCGATAAATTGGTGAAGAATTTTTGAAAAAAACAAACCCTTGGTGCTACATTTTGCAATTGAAACTTAACTTTTTGTTTATTATACACAGACTCCGCGTGTTAGTTTACAGGACATTTGCGGGGTCAACGCTACAATCCTACTAACACTAACAGTCTCTCCAGAGCCGGGATTCGAATACACGACGACCGGCCTGTTAGGCCAGTATCGTAATTCGAGACCAGACCTTTAAACTAGAAACCTACGCTCGATATTATTGAAAACTACAATTGCGCCAAATAAAAAATCACCTAAAACCTGAAGCTGCCACAAAACCGAAAAATTTCCAAATCAATCGCATTTATGCGATGATTTTAAGCGTTTGTTGTTTACCGAAGCTATTACCATATTTAGAATTTAAATATTGCAAACTCCTAGAGTGTACTCTGTATCATATTGTTATTATTCAACCATAAAGCGGCATTTTCGATGCAAAATTAAAAGCCAACCAACGGCTCTTGCTTAACACTTCACCGTGGGACACGCTGACGGAATCAATCAAATCATAATTTACGACAGCAATTGCGGAGGTATCGGCTTCTCGCCATCTCTGCTGCTGTAACCACAAACGAGCGTACGTTAAAAAAATATATATAAAAAAACCTCGCCAAGTTATGTCCTGCCGCGCGCCACCGAAGCGTTAAATCGCCATTTAATTACTGTCGCCTCTATATCCACAGCGCGCTGGTTTTTGTCTGCAACTCTATTCTTTGAGGTCCCCGCACATCAACCGACTATCCAATATAAAAGATGTCCCTTCGTCGCGGCTTCGGTGACCTAACACGCGTGCAAGATAAGCAACAATGAGGGCCCATAAAAGTGGCCTTCATCAAAGCGCAAAGCTTTCACGGCGTCCACTAGTCACGTGGTTGTAGAATCCAATGGGACGACTATCAATCGGCGCGATTGTCAATTAAACCCGAAGAAAGTTTGGCTACCCACTCATAGCATGACGTCAAGCAGTTTTACAGTAGGCCCAAAGTTATCACTAAGAATTGGTCTATTAAATGACTATTATATTGCGTTTTAAATCCGATTATGAAATTATTTCATTTGAAAATGAGTCTTTTAGAGGTGTTTTAGAGCAAATCTACTTGAAGCAATTTGTTAATAGAAGAACAATTTTTTATTGGAAAACGATAAGAGTAGAACATTTTTTATAGCATAGCATAGCATAGCATAAACAGCTGCACAACTTCGTAGTTGGTGCTAGCAACAATAGGGGAAGGGGTGATAAAATGGACACCCTAAGCCATTTCCTAATTTCCTCCACAGTTTAACAGTACAACTATGAGTCGATAGCGCACATTAACTGAGCCACTAATGGTGGATACAAAAAATAAGAAGAAGTACTCAAATATAGTATTTTTCGTAGTTTTCATGAGCATTTTCGAAAGCAGTTTTTTGGGGGTAAAATGGACACGTGTGGGTAAAATGAACATAGGGAGGTGGTAATATGAACACTTTGGGCGTGAACATTAATTATTCCTTTACAGATAGTAAAATGTTATTCCATAGCACGTGATACACTTATGCATTCACCAACAGTTCAATTTTCACCGTTTGTCGTAGAATTAATAACAATATATGACCTTATCCGCAAGAAACTGAGGAATGGCGGGAGCTTTTTTAACGGACATTCCGCATTCAACGGTACGTTTAGCCGCGGTCATCTGTTCATTGGTCTGAGTTTACCTTTGCGTTTTCTGATATAAACACGAAGCATCTAGATTTTTCAATGGAAATTAACACAATTTTTTCACCATCATCATGGGCTGTCCATTTTACCCGCACATACATATTATTGAAAATTCCTAAATATAGCGAGAAAATCATTTAAACAACTACTAACCTTTGATGATTTCTGCTGGTCAGTAGTCTGAGTACAGATATTTGCAGAAAAATTGTTATGAAATACTGTTTTACACTAGAAAAAACCTTATTTCTTGAAGGCCAAAAATAACATCACCACCACGAATGTACACGTTTTTTTTTTTGTTTTTGTTTATTATTTTGACTGTTTGACTGTTTCATGTCGCATACTTTGTCTCAAATAGCTTCTAGTGTCTCTAAGATAAGGTGCAAAGAAGTTTGTACTATTTTTCAACGTAATAGTCGAGATTTAAACGGGTGTCCATTTTACCACCTCTGTTCATTTTACCCACAGTTCCCCTACTCTGTTCATGAGAACAAATTACCTTAGTTCCTGAGCAGTAACATGAAATTTGGGATCTAATTAAATGTTACTAAACAAAGGTCAGATGTCTCCAGAGAACTGTTACCGCCCTGGCCACGTCCTTGCAACTGTTGAGGAACGGAAAATGAATGTTAGTCCAACATTTACTTAAGAGAACCGCAGAGAACTCTACGTGCTCTCATAAATGTTACATGAGATGGAAAATTTTAGTAGGAAAGGGAGACCCTGGGATACAGCTGTTAGATGTTGCGGGTCGATAATTGATTATATTATAGGTATGAATTTTGAGAGCTAATAAGAGATGAAGCTGTTGTGATTTACCGACTTTTTAGTTTAAATTGTATTTTATCAGTCGAATTTTTAGATTATTTATATAGCAATTTCACTATTTTATGTTTTGAGGTTAGGGGTGAATGTATACATAGATAGTTTAGTTATAAGCTTATTATTATCCGACGATTTGAGATAATTATCATTAGTAGCAAATTAATCTTCAGACAGGCAGTCTAAAGGGGTTTTACCACTTCATATATTTCCATTACATCTAAACTGATAGTCGAATATTGTCAAATAAGATCCACGCGAACAAAGTCTAATGTTCTCCAAAACATAAACCCGAACCTCTAAAAAATTTTGGTAAATTGACACATTCGTATGAACAATAAATCCTCTGTATATTTACAAACATTCTAGTAAAGAATCAGTTCATTTTCCCTTTATTCTAAACCGAAAATACATACATAACAGATCTGTATGAATCTACCTCTACACGTCGATGATCAAAGCAAAAAAATGCAGCGCCGCCTACATGTTAAAAAACAATTGTTTGAGTATATAGTATGTAAACACAAACAACTTAAACAGAAAAAAATCTTTAAAGAATAATATTACTTATCTCGCACAAAATCCTCCAAAGACTGCATATTCCGATAGTTCTGTTGTTTGGAACACCAACACTAGTAAATTTAGTAGATTTCACTATTTATTTTCTCACAAAACACACTTTGAAAGAAGAAATTACGTGGAGATAAAAGCGCGCACAGGCAATCGGCCTTGTTGCCAGTTTCAGTTCAAGAGTAGAACAATTTTTTATTAGAATAAATTCTCGAAAAGTTTTTCTTCCCAAAGTAGCCAAACCAACCAAGTTCTAGTCGTTCTTTTGAAGGTCCACAATTGACAACAATTTAACTCTACTTATCGTACTCCTAGAGAGCTCATATGTTATCATGACTACTAACCATATGATGCTCGAATCTCTTCACCGCATTTTTATATGTGTGACATTTGAAAGTTTCGCAATTTCTTGCCTGCCTTGTGACAGACATTAATGTTTGTATCATAAAAATCGACATCCCGCTATAGTAGCCCATAACACGACCGCGCTTTGCTACGACTTTGGTCCCAGGTGATACTGTGATTCGGGAAATGTGGTAACATTTAATCATCGCCAATTCGGATGCTATCTCAAACTCGCTGGACCACCTGTTGGAAGTGCATTTTGAGAACTGCTCAAACGAAAAGAAACAAACGTATTCTATCGAAGATTGCATCGTTCGACATCGAAGCCCGTCACCACGCGGCTCTTCAAATGAATAGTTTATGATTATATATTTAGGATACACCAAGTAAAAAACTTTATCTGCAGTTTAGCAAAAGAGCTGTGATTTATTGTGCCAATAAAAATTCAGAATATTAAGCTACCATGGTTCTCTAATGTGATTACCTTTTCCCGTTCCAGTCAAAATAGCGGTAATGTTTAGCAAATAAAATACCGGCACAGAAGCCAGTGAATCCGAAGTTACTTCTGGTTAGTCCACTATAGAGGGACGAATGAGCTAGGGTCATTCTGTTTCGCGCGAGAGGCCGTCATTTTTCATTTCTGGCACCTGGTCGGGAACCGTGCACCGGTAGGAAGCAAGAATTATAATTTCTGTTTTGTAGCTGTTTGCCAGCCTAAACTGCTGTCATGACTCTGTTGAAAACAGAATCGATAAGTTAATCTGATGAATCTGTCTTTTCTGCCAACCATTATGCAAGTCGAAAAGGTTGGCCACTAACAACGTAAAATGCAGATAAGGGATACTGCCCGAGTGATGTAAGAAAATCTGCATTGAAGTGCAAAGCAGATGCGCTTGCTTTTTCGTTTGTGAAGTGTTTACCGTTTTCTTTCTTGACCGATTTCTCCGGTCAAAGATGATCGATAAACAGGATTAGGATTAGGTAAAATGTCACCGGGATTTCGGACTGGATAATGCACAGACAGCTGGCAGTGGTCGGTCAGCTGGACCAATCCGTACCTTCGGCGTGATTGAAAATTCCAGTCACGCATCGAATGTGTCAGCATCCATCCAGCTTGCGCTTTGGAACGCGCGCAATCCTTTCATCCTCGGATGCTTGGTAAACCCGCAAGTACTTGTGAGTTTTCTCACGCACATCTCCAACGCGATTCACGTGCAACTCGCGGCTATGTGCAAATGCGGTGTAATTCCGTTCGAGTGAGTACGAGAACCCGCAGCATTGTTACTCAGTCAGATCCGAGCAGAAAAAGAACCGGGATGTATTTTCCCGCTGCACATTATTACATTATGTAAATTAATCATATTTTCAAGATTTATTTCTCTGTACTGACACCGTCCTCCCTCCATGTATCGGCGTGAAACAACGCGACTTTGTCGCGGAAGTTCTGCGAGGGGACGAAGTCGCAACTACTGAACCTAGCGGGGAGATTCCGCGAACAAAACAATGAATTTCGCATTATCGATATCAAGAAGAACGCATACGTGTACAGCAGCAGCAGCAGCAGAGATGCTGCGTGGAACTTATATCTGGTATACCAAAAGGCGCGTTGTTTTTTTTTCGCTACTATTTTATCTTTCTAAAGTGCCATCCTGCGCTAACTTCGCTGCTGAGCAGCCGTCAGTCACAGGTTCTGCACGGGTGATCGCGACAGGAATGCTAACAAGATGCAGTCGGTTTGTGTACAGGAAAAAATAAAGCTGCGGTTAGTGGTTAGGGCTTTCCGCAGTTCCCTAGTAAGTTGTGTGAATTTCACGATTTATTACAACTTCAACACTCATCTTAAATTGTTCTTTTGCTAAAGCAGGTTTAACATTTATATTTTAACTCTAAATGGTTGGAAAATTAAAATGAAAAATTAGCATGTAGACAGTGCTTCCACAGTTTTGGGTCAGCTACAATTATGGGTCACTTTTACGTAAATACGTCTATCCTCACGAAACTGAACAATTTTCATTAGCAGTGGTATTTTTGTAACTCACTTGTAACCTCATTTATACGATTAAAATGCTTGAAAGTTGTTAAAGTAATTGGGAAGAATAACTTTATTGCATTCAAGCATTTCCAGTAAACCAGCTAAGAGACTAAATACATCTTGAAAAAATTTAATACAATAATCATAAGCTAACGCATAACTTTTGAAACAGATGTTGCGGCGGTTTTGATCAGTGCTGATAAAATCTTTTCATTAGCGGAATTTTCCGAAACTCACAACCGAACCTTTTCTTTTTTCACTTTCAATACACCAGGTTTTCATTCTTGTAACGAGCTGTCAAACGCTGCTTAAATATTTCACGCGCATCGTTCACGGTCACGCATTAAAATTTGCTGAAAATCCATCCAAACGATCTTCACGAGCACAAAAATCAAAGCGTTATTAAAATTAAACGCCAAAGTAGTCCAAGTGCGGACTTTTCGGAGCCGGTTTCTTTGGTGGTAGTATTATTCCCATCCATCACTAGTCACGTTATGCCACAGTACAGTATACCGGATTTACAGCATTACAGTTTACACATCAAAACTCTATGAGCAATAAATTGAAAACAAGATTGAAAATCAAACGACACGTTTTTTGTCAATCATACCTCTGCACGCTTTATGTTTATATCGTAGAACATTACTACTCAATTGAAAGCTAAAACTCATCTTTTCTATCAGTCTACTAATTCATGAAACAGATTCTTTTTAGTCTGTTTTGGATTTATTATAATTTGGAAACCGTCAAACCAGTTAAAAAGCTCTATGTTTAATAGAATTTTCGGGCATGTACTCTCAAGTTCATTCATTTCAATCACCTGCACCAGAAAACAAATTCGCCGAATTCTGAATATTACACGTCACGTACATTATTTCTTCATTCAAATTTCAGTTGCTTTTCACGTAAGCCTCGATTTTGTTGAAATATGATGTACGATAACAATTAAATTTGCGTGTATTATTATGGAGTTTTCTATCATAGGCGATGGGAGCAATTCTTTACATGCGACATAAATTGCACAGCAAAAAAACTTTATGTCGAATCGCATGTAAAGAATTGCCTCCAGCGCTTGTGATAGAAAACTCCATAACATTCCACGCAAATTTAAATGATATCACACGTAATTTTCAAACAAAATCATGGTTTACGTCGGAAAAAACTGAAATTTAAATGATATTGCATATTTTTTTTATAAAATCGTGGTTTTCGTCAGAAGCAACTGAAATTTAAATGAGAAAATAATTTACATGACATGTAATATTCACATTTTTTTTACTGTGTGGGACTTTTTTCTAACTGTGTATCACTTACTACACTAAGTTTACTGTAATCTTTGAATTGCACATATCAGATTCTCGTAAAAACGAGTTTTTACTAATCTTAGTTTTCCACTGAATATATTCTCGTTCGTTTTTACTGCGTTTAAGATAATCAAAAGTTGCCAAGACAGTTTTTATCAACACATAACGCAACACTGACGTAGAGCTAGCCACACAATCAACGAATGCATTTTTGTGAGTGTTTTAATAATCTAGTCTAGTCTACCCTAACACAGCAAGTATTAAAAGAGTCCGGGAAAATAATATTCATCATTTTTCATAATAAAAACTGATTTCCATACATTTCTGTTGGCAACGGCGAGGTCTTCTGTGTTACGCAATATAATATAATATAATCTAAGAACGGGGACATTCCGTAGCAACCTATCCGTATGTAAGTTTTAAATATGAGTCACATGATTCATATGGAGTCACAGAGCTAGGAAAGTGCTGTCTTTTGTTGACCAATCTCCTGGGATGGAGCATAGGCGATTTCTCCTTATGTTCGGGTTTCAAAACCAAGGATATGGCGCCTTTTCAGGCTAGATATATTCGCTACTACGTTTAACGGAAGAAAAAAACGTCGACTTCTCTCCATATTTTTCCATTACTTGCCTCTGTAACTCTAAAAATTATACAAGGTTTTTCGAGTCTTCACGTCCTGTTTCTAGTAAATTTTTCTTATTTCCGGTCTCTGCATCCTTAAATACAAAATAAATTTACACAGAGCAAAACACCGTAGCACAACTACTAAACAAATGTAAACAAAATTTGCTATTATGCAATTATAAGTCATCGCGTGAAAAGAGTTGCGACTTTTCGCGATCGCGGCTTACTGCGATCGTATTTTTGAGAGTGTGGGAGTGATTAACAAGTCATAATATTGCTTGTGCAAATCAAAAAACATGTCATTGAATAATCGCTAAGAGTCTATTGTACGAGAATAATACAACACTTCAAAGGATTACTGCACTATTTGGAGTAAGAGACAATTTGCACCTTTCGTGCCGAGCGAAATGGATATCTGTGATCGCTTGAGATATTTTTTTTTTTTTTTGTTAGGGAAATAGAACTACATTGTCCAACGATGAAAACTTATGTAATGATAATCTTGAATTACTCATTAAATTGCCCAAATCAGTGCAGTTTGCTGTGTTAAGTTGGGTATGGTACTGATCGTAACCTTTGTGCTGCCCCGACAGTGGAGGAATAAGGTACTCTGACAACACACTGTAGAAGCTGTTTCCACACTTGGTAAATTAGACGGCTGCGGCGGATTTTGATTGCTAGGATCCACTTACTTGTGTTGTTGCCAAAATAAGGCAAAGTGTCATCGCGGGGAAGAAGGTAGAAGCCCTTAACCGGCAAATCGAAACGCTTGCTGCTTCCTCACTACTGCTGAGACAGGTGACCAAACGGCAAGTGATTTGTTTAAGCCGAAAGTAAAACCGGAAAGCCAGCAGATACTGGCTTAACCCGCTGCTACTACTGCCACAGTCCGCTACGCTACTGCTAATATAGGATCGTATTTCCATCGCACCATCTACCAAAAGAATGTAATTAGTTTGACCAGAAGCGGGCTCTTTTATAGCCCAAGAAGTGCATTTTGGACTAACTAGTTATAGTTGATTAAGGCAGACAATGAGACCCAGACGGGACCCGTAAATTTTTCCAAATCTGTATCATATTTCTAGTTCGCTTATTCTTCACTTCCCCTGCTGCAAACATCGCCTTAATGAACTTGAATTCTAACGGGTAAAATCCGTTGTTAAAAATGAAAATTAGTTCAAAAAATATTCTGTTATACTTTTTAGAGAAAGCTAGCAAGCGACCAATCACCAGCGACCAGGACGTAACTTTCGTTTCAACAAGGCTGGATAATTTTCAATAGTACGATAGTTCGCATAATCAAACAACATTTTTCTGCATTTGGACGAATGTGTGTATAATATTCCAATCGATTGCTATAAGAATGCAAGCAATCGATTGAAAACAAAGTGACTTATAATCTTTAAAAAAAGGACAAATTTCGACCCCTTTCCGTTAATAGATTTCAAAACACACCCCTCTAGGCAGGCTAAAAAAACAAAGTTCTACGTCAAAAACCATATTGAAAATGGTGAATTATTTCGACATTATTGAAACATAAATCCAAATATTATAGAAGCTGCAAAACGTTTGCGGTAAAAAAAGGACTTTTTTCGGATGGAGGTAAAAAAAGCAACTAAGACAGATGATAGAATTTGATGAATTTCCCATGCAAGGTTATTATGTGAGCTTACTTGTAGAAAAAATACGCCCTTGCGAGCGGCCTTCTGACAGTTAACCAGAACATTCGCCATGGCGGATTAAAACATGCGTGTAGGCATGTTTTTAAGTTCTTTCTCTGTTTTATTTATCAATTCCTCCTCAGTTTTCGCGACAAAATTGTGTGAGTAGATCTTACGTTTCAGGTTTGTCCAGAAATTTTCGATGGAATGCAGCTGAGGAACCTTGGGCGGGTACGTGAACTTGGGTAGCTCATCGATATTCAGCCGCTTCATCTCCAACGATCGCTTCGAGTAGTGGGCTGACGTCAGATTCGGCCAGAACACCGCGTCGTTGCCCATATGCTGTTTCATGATGAACGAGGCAACTTCCGACAGGCACTTCGTACTATAAATTTCCTTGTTCACGGCCAGTCCGGGGCGAAAGACTTTTCGGGGAACTTGGGGTGTCAAATGAACTTTCCCTCGAAGCTCACTCCCCTCGTGGAGAAACGAGAATACGAGGCGCCCTGCCAGTCGTTGCCATCCGGGGTGAAATAGCTCTCGTCATCCTTCACCACCGCCACGTCGCGATTGCCCGGGAAAATCGACTTGACTATCTTATATTTATATTTAACATACGTGCAAACCATGGACCATGCTCAGGATAATCCTTTAGAGACTTTTTGACGGAATAAGCTGTAGCCAAATGACATCCTACAACCTTCTGTCTGTCTCTTGGGCGGGTAGCAAACTCATAATACCTTCTTTGGTGTACAATTTCTCAAACTTGTAATAAAAATAATTCCAATGTTCTGATATATAACTTAAGAACATAAACGTAACCAAATACACTTTTAACAAAAACTAGTTGAACATTCCCGGCGATGCTTGGGATCAAAGGTTTCAAAGATAGATTTTTTTTATATTTCATTGCTGCATTAGCTCAACTCACTTCAAAAATATAATTTACATCTTATACTTCCATCATCACTTTAAGTAGGGTGTCGAACGTCTTCGTCAGTGGTTTTCTTCGGACCTTTTTTGCATAAGATTGCGCCAGCAAAACTGCCAAAGAAAACCACTGACGAAGACGTTCGATACCCTACTTTAATATTCTGAGAACGCGCAGAACGGAAACACCCATATTGGATTGTTTTTTGTGATTTTGGGCTGATTTACAGAAACTGGAAGTCACCATTTTGGATTTCAAAATGACGTATGGAGTTCCACTTTCGAAAGTATTGAAATTGTTGGCCAAATATCACTTTAGAAGTCATAAATTTGCATGTTTCATGTAGTTTTGTGAATAATATATCAAATTTAGTAATCAGATACTTGTTATTTTTCTTCAAATGTCTTTTCTGAACGTTGACAAACATTTTAATGAAAAAAAAAATGTGTCATCGCTATAAAATGACGTATGGCGGTCCACTTTCGGAAGTATTGAAATTGTTGGCCATATATCAATTTAGGTTATTTTCCTGAAACCGGAGGTCGCCATTTTTTAATCCACAAAACTTTGTAGAAAATAAGAAAATAAAAGATTTTTAATGCTTAAGCTGCCTCTTAATCGATATTCAAACAAATAAATCGTAACCTTTCCTGCAGCTAAATGTGAGTTCTAGTTTGGATTAACGCAAAAAAAGTAAAACAGTAAGATTAAGAGCTGAATGACCTTCTGGTTAAAAGCTCTCTAATAAAAATCAAATTCAAATTCAAAAGTACAAAAGTAAATTGAATGCCGTAAAATGAAACTATTCACAAAACTACGAAAACATCAGAAATGTAAAATGTTCATGCTCGAGACATGGATTATTCATCGAAAAAAAATGTAGATGAAAGAACAACGAACATTTTATTGCAAAAAAAAAAAACAAATCATTGAATTTTGATTCAGAAGCTAATTGCGCATAAAAAGTCAAAGTTTCGCATGTAATCGTATAAAAACGTATAAATTAAAATAGAATATTTTTCGGTGATTTTCTGTATTCTGATTGCTGTATGTGGTCCTCGTGGCTCTGTGGTTAGCGATGTCGATTGGCTCCCACACGGTTGTGATATCGGGTTCAATCCCCGATCAGGTCGAGAATCTTTTCGAACTGCAATTTTTCTCGACTCAGCTCTGGGGCACGGTGTATCGTTGTTCTTATCCTACAACATGCAAAATGTGCTAAAACAATATCGATAACGAATTTTCTCAACTAATCTGGTTAATCGAGAGCGCTATTAGAAGGTTGCAATATTGTTGTGCTGCATACAGAAAATCATCTTCAAACATACATTTTATATTTTAACATGAACAAACATTTTAATGAAAAAATAATCACATGTCATTGCTTTAAATTTTGATCTAGAGAAAAATCCAGCATAAAAAGTTATAATTTTGCATGTTTCACGCAGTTTTGTGAATAATATCTCAAGTTTTAGTAATCATATACATTTTATTTTTCCTCAAATGTCTTTCCTGAACGTTAACAAACATTTTAGTGAAAAAAAATCATATGTCAACGCTTTGAATTTTGATTTAGAGGCAAATTTAGCACAGGAAGCCATAATTTTGCGTGTTTTCGGTAGTTTCGCGAATAATACTCAAGTTTTAGTAATCAGATACTAATTATTTTTCCTTACATATCTTTCCTGAACGCTGACAAACATTTAATGAAAAAAGAATCACATGTTATCGCTTTGAAATTAGATTTAGAGGCGAATTCAGCATAAAAAGTCATACTTTTGCTTGTTTTACGTAGTTTTGTGAATAAAATCTCAAGTTTTAGTAAACAGATACTTGTTACTTTTCTTCAAATGTCTTTCCTGAACGTTAACAAACATTTTAATGCATGAAAAATCACAATCACAAACGACAAACGTTTTAATGAAAAAAGAATCACATGTCATGGCTCTAAATTTTGTTTTAGAGGCAAATTCAGCATAAAAAGTCATAATTTTGCAAGTTTTACGTAGTTTTGTGAATAAAATCTCAAGTTTTAGTAATCAGATACTTGTTACTTTCCTTTAAATGTCTTTCCTGAACGTTCACAAACATTTTAATGTAAAAAAATCACATGTCATCGCTTTAAATTTTGATTAGAGGCAAATTCAGCATAAAAAGTCATAAAGTTGCATGTTTCACGTAGTTTTGTGAATAATATCTCAAGTTTTAGTAATCATATACTATTTATTTTTCCTCAAATGTCTTTCCTGAACATAAACAAACGTTTTAATGAAAAAAGAATCACATGTCATGGCTTTAAATTTCGTTTTAGAGGCAAATTCAGCATAAAAAGTCATAATTTTGCAAGTTTTACGTAGTTTTGTGAATAAAATCTCAAGATTTAGTAAACAGATACTCGTTACTTTCCTTCAAATGTCTTTCCTAAACGTTTACAAACATTTTAATGTAAAAAAAATCACATGTCATCGCTTGAAATTTTGATTTAGAGGCAAATTCAGCATATTTTTGCTTGTTTTACGTAGTTTTGTGAATAAAATCTCAAGTTATAGTTATCAGATACTAATTATTTTTCCTCGAATGTCTTCCCTGAATGTTAACAAACATTTTAGAGTAAAAAATCATATGTCAACGCTTTGAATTTTGATTTAGAGGCAAATTTAGCACAGAAAATCATAATTTTGCGTGTTTTACGTAGTTTCGTGAATAATATCTCAAGTTCTAGTAATTAGATACCTATTATTTTTTCTCAAATATCTTTCTTAAACATCAACGAACATTTTAATGAAAAAAGAATCACATGTCATCGCTTCGAATTTTGATTTGGAGACGAATTAAGTATAAAAAGTCAATTTTGCATGTTTTACGTAGTTTTGTGAATAATATCTCAAGTTTTAGTAATCAGATACTAATTATTTTTCCTCGAATGTCTTTCCTGAACATTAGCAAACATTTTAGTGAAAAAAGAATCATGTGTCATCGCTTTGAATTTTGATTTAGAGGCAAATTTAGCACAGATATTCATAATTTTGCATGTTTTACGTAGTTTTGTGAATAATTTCTCAAGTTTTAGTAATTAGATAACTTTTTTTTATAACTAATGTCTTTCCTGAACATCATCGAACATTTTCATGTTAAAAAACCTTATTATTTTTGATTTAGAACGATTCACAATGATGATGATTACTGTACACCACAGAGACTGAGGGAATAATATCAATAAGATCAAGCGTTACGGAATTTCATTTTTATATAGTAGATAAGTCATAAGCTACATAAATTAACCCAATATTAAAGTTTAAACATTTTCGCATTTTTTCCTGCCCTGTAGTCTCTGTGTGAAAGCTAGAAGAGTTAATTTTGGTAATATAGCTTTGTTGATTCATTTTAGCCGAATAACTTTGACTATTCCATTCAAAGTGAGAACAATAAAAAAGTAGAAAACAACTTTCGAGGTTACTTGTTTAACACAAACATAGAACTTGTGAATCAATTAGGGGATTTGTTCCATTATATAGTTATATCATAGAACATGGACACTCAAGTAACACTTAAAAACTCATATTTTCTAACTAAATCAATTCACTAATTCATGCAACGGATTACTTTTAGTATAATCCAAGTCTCTATTGAAGTAGGGATTCTCAAACCTAACTTGAAATCGCTATATAATTTTCAGGCATTCACACTCAAAAATTCATTTATTTCAATCACCTGCATCAGAAAACAGGTTCGTCGCACTGCTCACACGATTGCTAAGGAATTCGTTTAACAACCGATCAAAGTTTTTTGTTCAATAACAGTCCACTTTCAAATTTAAATATTTAGCATTACCACAGATAACAGACATCCAAGCTAGTTTCGCTTCATGTGTAAAAAGATTCAACGGTTTTTTAGCATGTCGCAATACGCAGTATGGTGGCGCTAAGAACACTTAGTAGTCAACGATTTAATAAAACCGATAGTTTTACAGCTTTTTTCGATATTATCGCAATAAGAAGGGTTGCGGTTTTTAATGTAGAAATTTCGAGCAGTCGTAATTTGTACACAATCGACAATTTTATTCCTTCCCAGCTTATATTTACGATAAATATGTTTGTTTTAATGTTGATGTGAAAAAAAATACACCCACCTTACAAAATCAGTGTTATATCATTGCAAAAACAGCGACTCTATAACCTGTGATAATGTTCATGCGTCTGGCAGCTTTGACTGTAATCCAGCGCTGCCATCACTAAACTGGTTAGAGTCGCAAGTTGCAGAAAGATGTCGTTAGCATTCCAAACGAGTAAAAGTTTGAAATCTTACACACGATTTCTGGAGTTTTTTGTTCTAGCTTGGATGTCTGTTATCTGTGGCATTATCATTAGCTACATTGAGTTTACTGTAATCTTTGAAGTATACATTTCAGATTCTCGGAAAAATGATTTTTTACAAATCTTTATAAGAAACTGCAAATTGCATTGAAAATATTCAAAAGTTGCTAATTCAGTTTCAACACTTTTCGTGTTGAAAAAATTGTAAAAAATGATAAATTATTTCGGTATTATTGATATAAATCGAAATGCTATAGACGTGCATATTATTATTATTTTATTTCCATAAATAACTAATACTAAAGTAATGCTAATTTGATAACAGGGTCTGTAACTAAAACTCATTAGTTTTGTACAGCAAACAAGTATTGGTAAATTGATAACATACAACATCGGTAACTTAAGTAACTTAGGTAATAGCACAGACAGACGTCCAAGCAAGAATAACATTGATCAAAATTTCCGTGTAAATTTTCAAAGTAAACTGCGTTAAAAATCACTTGTACACTAGCACCGCCTGGTGACCTTATCGCTACAACACATTTTTTTTCGCTGGTGTACGAGGCTGGCGGTACTGGTAGCGCTATCTGGTTACGGATCGCTACTACAAAAAACTTTACACAAGTTTGGAACTCAGCTTGGACGTCTGTCTGCGGTAATAGTATCTTATAAAATCACTAAGTTTACTACACTTCCATTGCGGGTTGATTCTATAAAAGTAGATAAGTTTGATATTGGGTTAGTGGCCATCCACATTTCACGTGGACAGGGTTTGTTGAATTTCCACGGTCCATATATTTTTTTCAGAATTTATGTGGGCGATTGTCCACGGAGAGAGAGAAAGGTGGGGTCAGAATTGTCAAAAATCTGTTCCTATAGACTTTTCGTACTATTACGATTTTTTGCATCTAATTTTCGACAAGAACTTTCAAAACAAAATACCTTTTAGCAAAATGTTGCAAAAATGTAACAGCTCAGAAATGCTTTCAGATCACACAGATATTGAACAATACAAAACACCATTAATGCTTAGCCTCTCAGCATGAATAAGTCTACTTTCTTCGCAGCTTAGTCAATTTCTCAACAGGCGTAGTAGTTTTCCTTTCGCTCAAACAACTGACTCGCCTTTGTTGTGCTCAAGTTTCGCATGTTACCTCGCCGAGGCACCATTAATCAGCTTCCAGAACGAAGTGTAAATATTGCCCGATTAGTTAATTATTAATGATTTATTCAATATACTGACTCTGCCCAGCGAAGCGGAGTTCAAAGTGTTCGGTGAGAACGATGGTACCCCGGTGATAACCCTAATTTTCCCTAACCTCAACCAGATTATAACTGATCGCTGGTGGTAGAGGCCGCCTAGCGGGAACCGCAATGCCCCCGTATAACGAGCTGAATGCCTAAACCTGTGCCGTCATCGTCCTCATCATCACCACCAAACAACACCACCAACACCTAACTTTACGTCGAGTTGGGATCTTTACACGCCTGCTGAGACTCTTTGGCTGATTAGCAGCATGAGATAACCTCAACCCACAAAGCAGCTTCGCACTTTGTATCTCACAGACCCCAGGCTGTAAGTAGGCATGTTTACTTTGCTCAGCACAGTGATACTCGAATCGACACGGTTCGGCCTCTGTGCCAATTTGAACACCCCTGAGTAGAGGTATTTAATACTCATATCTCTCGGAGGGTTTCTTCTTTGGCAGTATATTTTTCATAAATCCACGAATGGAAAACATATTTTGATATGTACACAATAGGTCCGAAATAGGCGTATACACATGATCACTGGTAAACGAGGTGCAGGAACCATCTCCTGGGAGCCAATGAGTTGCGAAAAATGAGGTTACACGCGAAGAAGAAATCCGCTGAACATTTAACGAAACTTGTCCTACAGATGGAGATACAATCACTAAATGTGATTAACACATTAGTGCCGACCCGACTCGAACGAAGCGTGTTAATTTCAGGGTCACACATCATCAGACACGAGGATCAATCATAATTCCGCGGCTTATGATTGACTGCCGCCGGTGTGTTGACTGATGTTAGGGACATGACCGACTCCAGCTGTACTGCGCAACCGACGCGAACTAACGAGATGAGGTCATAGCGTTCCACTGCGACAGTCCTAACCTGGAAAGTTCAAATGTCATGAAAAATCATAATTCGATGGTTAATTTAATGACTGAGTACCACATCCGCCATTCGGAGCTAGTGCTAACTGTAACTCATTTGCAACTAATGTTCCGCAACAATCTAAGATCTCAACGGATGAATCCACATACTTCACCATCCAGGTGTACAATTGCTCGGTAAACGACCAAAACTTGTCCAAACCCAAACCCAGTGACTGGGCCTGCGAAAGGTTACAAAAGTAACACAAATATTTATTATTGAATAAATGAAAATGACAAAAACTCCCGCTGAGCCGGCTCAAGTGGACATAATAAGTTTTGCTTTCCTACGATATACACGCTACGGGATTCTCTCTCTCTCTCTCTCTCTTTTCCTCGGCTGAGGTGGTTTTTTGTGGGTCACGAAACCCGCCCGATCGTTTCGTGTAGTAGGCTTTGGAAAATTGCGTTTTTGAGTGCAATTTATAAATTTAACACCTTGAACTGCTCCTGCCGATGTTCAAGCTTCGAGGTGACTCGATTGTGGTGCATTTTTACTGGAAGAAGTGCCCTTTAAACGTGGAATTGTTGCCCGATCTCTCGCCGCGTCCTTTAACCTATAAATCAACACGATGTTTATTTGTTATACCGAAGAGAGGAAAAAAAGAGCGTCATTACTGACCAATATGCTACACCTTTTTGCCATGCTCTCTGTGTGCACCGGGAAGGACAATAAACTCGATCGTTTGTAAATTGGAAATACACAAAGCGTGACAGCAACTGTCGGGCATAAATATTCCGCCGCGTATTGCTTACGCTTAGACCCGCACTCCAGCCGCTCTCTTCACTCGTACTAATGTCTATTGTTGAACGCGCGCGCGCACACATAGAGTAGGATCTTCAAAACCCAGAAAAATACGACCCCGCATCGTGAGGAGTCTTTTGTTTTGTGCTGCTGTTGATTTTTCCTCTTTTTTTGACATTTGTTGTGATTTAAGCTGTTGTAAATAGGATTGTCTAACATGTTTCTCTTTCTGTTAGTTGCTGAAGTGCTACTTGTCTATTTGCTGAAATTTATTGTAATGAGCAGTTTCTGAACTGTCATTTCGTTTATGGAATGGCATTTTGTTGAGAGTGGAGGTAGGTTTTGAGCATTTTGAAATACTAAATTAATTAATACCGGGTAACAAAAGTAGATATCTAGCTACTCAATAATTATTTCAATACGTCAGAAATTGAAAACGTACACTGGAGTAGTTGGAATTGTTGCAAAACTGTTTCTGCAATGTACCTATATTATAAATACAACTTGCTGCAATTATTGAATATATTGTCATTTTCTGTTATAATTGTATTTAAGCCACTCATCCAGCTATAAATTGATTTGGTACATGGCACAAATATGCGAATTGTGTCATTGCTGCTTTTTCAAATATTTGCAATTCAATTCAAACTTTATACAGATTCATTATGATAAGTGGCATGACTCTTGGTTTTGCCTGTTGATGATTATGTGAGGAATAGAAGAAGAGACCTATCTTTAGCGTGTGAAAAATTGCTAGAAAGTAATAGTTAAAATATGGGTCACGTTGCAAACAAATAAATTTCGAAATTTCCGTAGTTTTATCCACACAGCACGTATCATGATGCCTGAGCTTGATAATGCTCATCAGCCGATTTTCACACCAGTAGAAAGCAGCTCACACTCACTCTAATCGAGAAAAACATTCGAAACATTCTCCTCCATCCATTCAGTCCGCAGATCTGCCGGTTGAAGTGGATAATAAATTAGGTGTTTACCTTATGTTCTGTTGTCGGATATCCACGGATGGCTGCCGCTGTTGCTCACTTCAGAAAAGAGCTCTTTTCGTTCGTGCTTTTTTTTCTCACCGAGTTGTTCGCTCTCTTTGAAAAGTAACACGTTTTTATAGCTTTAATCATTGGTGATTCCTCCCCGCATTTAACAGCGGCTTGCGTCTCGATTCCCAAACCAAAACGGACAGCACCTTTCCATGTTTGCCTTCCCTCGGCTCGGGGTCCTCTGCCAACGCTCGGAGACGGATGACCATGCAGACAGAACGGCTGCCCTGGTTGCGTTCGACAGATACTATCGGTCTCTCTCTCTCTATCGCTCTGCAGAGGTGCTGCAGTTTGGAATAGAAAGAAACGGACCGATTGTTGGTAATGTTGTTTATAACAACAAAACATAACAAAATACAAAGAAGTGAATTTAAGAGTTCATAAATCACTACAAATTATAAAAGCTGTGCTAAACAAATTGATCACTTTTACAACGTATCTTCTTTCCCGCTGGTTTGCCTTCGATCCGTTTTCGTGCCGTTTATTACGACAGGAGTGATCATTGAATTGTGCGGCTGCTTAGGAGAATTAATGATCCGATCGGGCTTTTGATTCCTTCGCTCTGCCTGCGTACTAAAATTGAGCACATTCCGCGAATAACTCCTCAACTTAACCTTTAGAATTAACGAGAATTCATGTTCCTCTTTTTTTTAAAAATATGGCCTAATAACATCTTCATCAATTACAACGACGCAATCTACCCTCACCAATGTCCAGCGAAATTCATACTGGAAATTACCCCTCCCAAGCCAACAGAGTACGCATAATGGATTTCCCTCCCTCGTGTACGAAAAGTTCAAAATTTCATGGACGAAATAAAAAAAAACAGGGACAAAAAGAACTCTATATTTGCTACTCTCAAATCTAGCCTTTTCTAAAATTGATGCAATATATTTTCCTCGTCATAAACGGGATTTTTGCCTACCATCAGGCGGAACATGCGGGGTGGTGGTGGTTGTCCCCTGGTTGATTTTGGTCACTTTGCAAATTTATCGCAGCATACACAAAAAATATATATTCCTAATAATGGCCAAATGTGCAACGAACCCTCGATAAATTTCGAGCTGATGTGCAGCGTGGACTGGCGGCGCATGACAGTTATTGCTGTGCCTTGTACCTCAACATGATGAGAAAAAAATATCTAATGGAACAACAAGGTTAACTTGCTACCGTTATTTGTGTCATTCGCGGATCATTCGTTAATCTCCACGCGTGAATGGGAACGTTTGGTTGAAGCTTTCATTATTATTTCTTCAGATTTTATTGCAGTTACTATTCGACCATGTTGAACTTCATTTTTCTACCTCATAACACTGTTCTATTATATCATATTTAATCATATGGCATCATACTCCAACGTGTTCCATAATACTTCATCGTGTTTCATCATACAGATTAGATCTGCGAAGAAACCCGTCAAACGGTTTATGGTCCATCATTCTTCTCATTTACACTTCGATATCCTTTGACGGACTCCATAATGCTTGATCCATTAAAAAAATGAACGCTACACGGCGTTTTCATTCTCAAAACTACGCACACGCTAACGAAAAATGCGTGGAGTAGAACCAGTTTTTAACTCTAAAAATTTCATTCAAACTTCCAGAATTTGGCTTTTTGATTATTCATGTTTTAATATTTGATATTTGACAAATTGTTGGTAAAAGTCAGAACTTACTTTACTTTGTTGGCCTACCGTTTACCGGTCTAAGGCCGAACTAATAAGAGATGTCCAGATGTGTTCTTCCGTCATTGGCAACCATTCTCCAGCCACCTTGTACCACCACGCACATCCACCGAGTGCGAGGTCTACAACGAAGTCGACGACCACTTCCTGGTGCGAAATAATTTTGGCGGCTCTCTCATCAGTCATTCTGGCTCATGTAGCCAGCCTACTGAAGTCGACCACACTGTTTAAATTTCACTATATCAGCATGTGTGAATATCTGGTACAACTAGTGATTTATGTGCTTGCGCCACACTCCGTCTTCCTATTTACCGCCTAGTACCGATCTCAGAACTTTTAGCTCAAAAACTCCGAGCACTCGTCGATCAGCTTCCTTCAGCGTCCATGCTTCACATCCATAACGGGCCACCGGGTAAATAAGCGTCCTATACAGCGCTATTTTTATGAGTTTACAAACTACCGGACCTTAGTTGGTTACGTAGTCCGTCGAAGGTCTTGTTCGCAGCTGCAATTCGTCGTTTCACTTCGCGGCTCATATCCTTGTCGCATGTCACAAGCGTACCAAGATAAAATAAAATCATCAACCACTTCAAATCGTTCCCCGTCAATCTCCACATCAGCACTAACATAACCTGAACTTCCATGCCCTCTCAAAAGGCCTCTTCCACAGCGCTACGGTGCATACCGGTGAAATCAATAACGCCCGCAGAACCAAGGAGCATGTGAGATATCGTGATAATCGCACCGTTTCTTTGAACGTTTGCTCTTCGTACTGCACCTTCAAGGGTTAGAAAGTAAGTTGTAGAGCGCATTTGCCTGCTTCAGTCCATCCAACGTTACGAAGCGTCATACGACTTAGCTTGATTAGTTTTTGTCATGGAACCGTGTTCCAACTTAATCTGTCACAGCTCGTTTCTTTTCACGTAGTCGTATGCCACCTCAAAATCTACAAGCAGATGCTGTGTCTGCCCTTCTTGTAGATTGGGCATATGAGGCCTTCTAACCAGTCGTTCGACATTTGTTCATCCAGCCAGATCCTCAGAATGATATGGTGGATCGCATAGTATAGCCGCTCGCTTCTCGCTTTTAGAAGTTCGGCTGGGCTATCTCTCCCAGCGACCTTGCCGTTTTCAGCTCACTAATCGCCTTCTCGACCTCCTTCTGTATTGGTGGCTCCACAGCTTGTTCGTCGCTCACAATCCTTCTTCAATCCAATCTTTCTTCTCACCGGTTTATAGCGCCTGAAAATGCTACACGCTTGACATCGCTCAACAACTATTTTTCAAAGAGCGCTTCGAAAACCGATCAATTCGTTCGATGCGATGCAAAGGAAGCATGACCTCTGCTTTGTTCTCATAACAGTGCTGTATACTTTGATGCTCTATTGCTACACAGGAATAAGGCTATGTGCGAACGATCTTTCAAGGTGTCTAAACTTCGCTTGTTGATTTGCTTTGATCCGTTTTTTTTTCTCGAATATTCAATTACTTCAAGGTGAAGATCCACATGCTTCGCGTAGAAAGGCTCAAGGCTCAAATCGTGATGCAAACGAATACAACTGAGGATGAAAGCATTATACTTGTATCCAATTTCATTGCATGCAACTCTTCAACATTCATTCACTGCCGTGAAGGCATTGCATACGTACAGGAGAATTAACGCTGTTGTGATGCTTTGATGTGATTTAGGAATGAGAAATAGAATTGAATAGAGTGATAACATGAACAGTAACCTGTAGCACTGAAGCTGTTAGTTTGTTACAGAGAAAAATCCCTCAGGTTTTAAATTTGATTCCGTTGGCCGTTAAAACAACAGAAGTTATAACAAAAATGTTTCTACTAGTACCAAACTTATATCAAACATTGTTACTAACCTATCAGCTTTCAAACAAAATAAGATACCAGATTGCACAATGGTGCAGAAACCGAGTGTAGGAACAAATTTGGAGCTAGAGTTTGATAGCAATATTCTGGAAAAATAAACTTTTTATTAAGCGTTAGGCGTATTTTCGGCTGAGTAGTCTCAAAAAAGTAGAACGACTTCTATTTTTTTATTAATTGTCACTGATCAGTGATGAAAAGTCGGACAGTAAAAAACAAAAGTTGTTCTACTGTTTTGAGACTGCTTAGCCGAAAATACATTAAAATTTTTTTTAAGCGCACATTATGAAGAAAATTTTAAAAATATGTTATTTTTATATTTTAGTAAATTCAATTTGAAAACATGATAAAAGTTATAGTAATCTAATCTGCTTAAATTATGGATTGATTTTCATCGAAAACACTCAGATCCGTGTTATTTTGTTGGGTAGTTAGGGTAACCAGTTCCGCAACAGGGTAACCTGAAACGCCTTTATTCGAAAAATGTTACTTGCAAGAATTCATAACTTTTGAACCAGTCAATCGATTTATGATGTTTTTGGTTCAAATTTCAGGTAATTGTTTCCAGTTTTGATAGAAAAAACACAGAAGAACCAAATATATGTACTTTTGGAGACGAAATTGTGGAATTATTATAATTTTTATCAGATTTTATATTTCATACAAATGAAAAAAAAAAACAAAAACTTTGAGTAAGTTTAAGATATTTACGATTTCAGCATTGCAAAATGTTTGCCATAAAAAGCTCTAAAAGTCATCCTAAGACATTTTTGATAGGGAAATTGAAATAAAAAAGTTAAAGCAAAAAAGGTGTTTTTTTAATAAAAATCAAACAAACTTTTTTCATGAAGTTGCCTAAGATTAAACGAACGAAAACTTCTATTTCTATCTTCAAAGATAAAAAGAGTCTAATTTGAATAAGTTTGAGCGACGCTAAACTATTTGCTCGAATAAACGATTTGCAAAAGGAAAATTTATAAAAACACATCGCGTAAAAAATTGCCTTAATTTCGAAATCCGCGTAGTGAGATATGTTGGTCAATGTTATTCGAAAATATGACGGGTCTTAATAAAATTTAAAAAAATCTGTATGACAACACTTGAAATAGTCTGGGAAATCCAGTCAAATTTGGAAGGTCACTACTTTACACTGCATTGAAACGATTATAGCTCTTTCTTCGAAAAACTAGAACCTGTAATTTAAAAACTGAGAACTCGGAGCAATTTATATCGAAAAAATTCGAAATCGTTATCAAATTAATTTAGGATAATTTAGGATCTGAAATGCACGCACGAAAACCAGGTACAATATATTTTTACTGATACTTGAGTTGTATCTGTTTCGAGAAAATTGTAAGAAGTTTCGTTTTCCTATATTTCTGATTATTGTACATATTTGGGTATGTGCATTTAACCACGTAAAACGAAAAGGACAAAAAATTAGGACGATTCTTATGGAAAAAGTGAAACCACTTTGAATTGTGATTACATCCTTTCCGTATGTAACAGTTTATTACAGTTGCATATACATGCCGAGCACATAATTGATTACTGCGTTCTCCAACATTTCTGTCCCTTAATTATGACAATCACCAATAATTATTAATAAGCTCCGTCAATCCGACAAAGTATTAAGCTTAGAAACTCCGCTGTCAACAATCTTCGTAGGAAACATCATTTTGGCATCAATACCAGCCTCGCTGAAACCAACCATCAGCAAGATTCCCTTGTCAAACCGCAAAACGCATATTGCAACTGACGTTACCTAAGCCACCATTAAAGTCGACTGACTTAGCAGTCCTTCCATCAGTCCATTCCACCACCGCCACCACCGCTCTAACATTTTCGCTTGGATGTGGATAAATACCCTATCTTTCCCATAACCTACCGTCAGTGGTTTCGCAAAGAGCATGTGAATAAATATTTGTGGTTTATCGTTATGACTACTTCCATAAAGCTCTCAACTATCCACCGGCCGCAATTGTGGCCATACTTTAGTTCTAATCCGTTCGGATCTAATCTTCCGATGACCCACAAAGTGCTGCTCATTATGGACATAAGGTAAATTCTGCTGAAACCAGTCAGAGATAAACGCATTACCGTCCACAGCAGCCTTGAACTTGAATCGAAAAGTCACCACGCTTCCGCACGACCGTCGTAATCCATTGTCAGAAAGTGCATAACCACTGCCTCAGAATACCCGAAACAACTCTATCGTTAGAGCGGTGGTAATCTACGTTCTTCGCACCCTAAATTCACTCGGTTTCCACTCCCCCTCGGCCGGAACACCGACCGCCGCCAGACCGCACATTTGCGGAAGCTGCAGCAAATAACAGACGTTCAGCCACCGTAAAAAAGGCGATAATCACCCCAATAAAAGCGACCCTCCGGGATCTCTTGCGTTCTATGCTGTAGCGTCCCGTCAGCAACAGAAACCAGAAAACTCCAGGCAGCCAAAGCGAATTAAAAATAATTTCATTACGAAAAAAAGCACAGTATTACACAGAGCCGACACGAATTTCCAACATGTGCACACGCAAACATCACACATCGACCGAGGATCGTGGAAGGCGTTCCGGTCAACAACTCACCTTTCGCTCGAAATGACCGCCTTATCTAGATGGCGCTGATAGCGGGCCAACCAAACGACAGTCGATTAATGTCGTCCACACAACTCGTCCCCTGGTGTGACAATAACCAAACATCCCAGACAACCATTAGGTCCGGAGAGGAATGGGTACTGTTTGCGGGTACCTACGCCAACAAAAAAAAGATTCGACTCCCATTTGAACCGCGCGTGTTCAAGGTTCACCCAAATGCCACAATGGAACGCACCAACCGACAGTCAAAATAAACAAATCAACAGCGCGAAGATAATGTCAATTATAATTTATGCATTCGCGTATATGTTCTCTTACACGATTGTAATGCGGCAAACGGAACGAAACGTTCCGATCGCGAAAGGAACTCACAGCTCCGTTACCGCAGCCGCCGCACCACTTTCTCACCTCCCCACAACCAATATATGTACATAGACGACTTACTTCATTCGGGGAACCTGGATGGAGTCTCGCCCAGCCAGAAAGCAACAAAAGAACATTTACACCACCATTTTTCATTTGTTATTTCCAATTCAAGTGTACACTTGGACCGATAAGGGGCATTCAGATGTTGTGCTGCGGATTGTTGGCATTTTTTCACCACACCACGAAGAAAACATGAAACTCGAAATTCCGGCTGCTAGCTGCTGGCTGGCAGACACGGGTTGAAATGTGCCTAACGAACTGAACTGTTTGATTAATTCTTCAGTTCTCCATGAAGCGACGGACGGATTGCTTCGGATCAGTTCTATCGCAGTCAATCAAGGAAGCCGAGTTGTCTAACAATCTCGTGCCAATCCCGCCGATCATCTTCGCTCACCTCCTCCACCACCTTCACCACCGGTGAAAGAAATTTCATTCAATTAAATCGTTGCGTTGTTGCACTTAAGACTGCAGGCAGCACGTGCTCGCATAAAAAAGAAACAAATTTACCAGAAAATCGACAGCCCCTCAACTTGGCACCTTCCCCGGCGATGTGAGTTGGCATGTGTTCTGCGTTGTAGTTCGGAAGAGATATTTTACACACTCGTTCTGTCGAACACATCGAGCGAGACGAAACTAATTAAATATTTTAATATGGTTTTAATTGTTACCAAACACCCATTTACCTCTTGGTTCTTGGTGAATGAAAGCTATCAGGAAAAGTTTCCCCCAAAAATCATGCACGCCCCGCACACGTTCCAAGACGTGTGTGAGAAGAAGGACTGTCAGCAGTCTTCATCCCCGACCCCCTCCAAACAACGGGAGTCGAGGGGGTTTTTAAAAACATCGACTTGGGCACGTTTTATGAGCCGCCTTGCATTTTATGCTAAATACATCGTACATCTTTACCACTTTCTAACCCCACTTAAACTCCCCACGTAGCGCAGCACATATGCTACCATGTAAGACATGTGTTTTACACCCGATTACGATCATCATTATGATTAGCAATTTTGCTGCCATTAAAATTATTGTTTAACAGCCTCCCTTTGCGGCGGCTGCTGCTGCTGATGATGATGATGAGGATGCTGCTTTGGGGACGAACATTCCTTTGACATTCTCTGCGAAAGGCGGCCGTCTGATCTTCAACCCTGATACGGCGCAACGTACGCATCGCTATATGCCGCAGCTTTGCTCTTAAACACAAGAAGAGTCACAAAGTTTTAATAGTTTCCTTTCGCTACCACCGCTCAAAGCCCAGCAGGATGGAAAGGTGGGTTTAAGCTTTCGGGTGCCCGATAAAAATTAATTACGAAGCCTTACTATGTGTTACGTAACTTGGTTAAGGCAAGGATGCGTAGAGTGACAGCGCCAGACAAAGGACCGCATAGTTTACATTGCGTGTAATGGATCGAGAAAAATCTCTTGTGTTATGTTTTTACGAGTTTCTTATTTAAAATGTGTGGAAAGAAATGTTCATAGCATTGAACGTTCTTGAAAATAAGATTGAAAGTAAACAGATTATCAAGAAGCAATTGTGAAAAAATCACAATTAGATTTGACACATGTCTCCTGAAAAATATATAGGACGATTCTTATTTTTAAATTTTGAAATTTAATAAAATCCAGCCGAATGCTAAACAATGCTTTTCCATTAGAATTGCTTAGAGCATTTATTTATAACCGATATCTGTTTAAATTCCAATTACCAAACTTTCAATAACTTTCGTTTCAAGATGAGGCAAAACATGATGTTTCATTCGACGGCGAATAACTATAGCAATGTCAATTCGGTCAAACCTATGAACCATATAATTTGGGTTCCGTTTGAGTTTAATATTTGGCTTTAAAAGCGTTCCAGTCACAACTGCAATATGCACGTCATGGACTTTAAAAAAATGACTCATTTTCTTTCGCTTTAAAAGAGCAAGAAATAGACAGCAAAATATTTTTTATGTTTGACCCAAGAAGAAGAACAACTTCAAGTATAATTGAGATATTTACGATATCAGCATTACAAATTGTTTGTGTTGAAAATCCCTGAAAGTCGTTAGAACGGAGTTTTGATGTGAAAATTGAAATAAAAAAAGTGTTTCTTTTATGTTATTCGGTTATTTCCAAAGATAGGAAAATAGTTTTTTTTTTCTGCGACGTTGCTTCAAGGTAACGGGGCTGCCAGATTGTACAACTTTTTTTTCTATTTGCAAAAATAAAAAAGTCAGATACTTGATTTGGGTCACCCTTGTTTTTAATAATTTTTGAGTGAGCGCTTCATCATATAAAACAACTTTTAGAAGCAATTTTTCCTCTAGAACAGCGGTTCTCAACCTGGGATACGCCTGGGGCAAAGAGGGTACGCGAAAGAAAAATCAGTAATGGCGGACAAAGCAATTTTTCTTTATGATACTTTATTTGTTGTTCAGACTTGCTTTTAAAACATGACTGTAGCATTGAAAAACAATCATAGTTAATTTGAAACCTGAACTAGGATACCACTCTCTCCCATACTGCGAAAATATTCCAAGCCAGGGGGTACAATTGATTTGATAAATATCGCCAAGCGGTACGCGGATAAAAAAGGTTGAGAACCGCTGTTTTAGGACATTGCTATAGAACTCTACATCCGAATTTCCCCTTAAACTCGGCTTCTAGACCATTGTGCATTGATGTTCCGGATTTTTCAAGTGAAATTAACAAAATATAAAATATTGTATGACAACTTGTATATATTGCCGTTCAAATGCATTTATTGTTAATATTGTAAACAATTAACGACTCTTCTATATCCTCTGGATAAGTCTTATTTCGCTTTCTTAGTCTTCAAAACATTACCCGATAATATATATAGATTGTCCGATGTTTCGGCCCTTGAAAAAGGCCATCAAAAACGGCCGAAACGTCGAGCATATTGTCGTATAGGATTTTAATTAAACTGATAAGAAAGCGGAATAGGCAAAATAATTATCCACTACTAACATCAGTCGTTAATCATTTACGATATTACCAATTAATGTATTTAAAACAGCACATGGCTTGTACGATTCTGTACTATACCATCCTGTTCTCAGCTGTGGAATCAAGCTGGTGATTGGTTAAATGCTGCGAAACTAAACCAAAAATAGTTGATTTTCAACTCGATTTTTCAATTATTTACTATAGAAATTATGCCAACTATTATACCATAAGTGTGGGGCAACCTTCGTCTTTAGATCAAGACATCAGCGTTCAAAATCCGTTCTGTGGTAGTAACATAATATGTATCTAGAAAGGACACATTTTCATTTCACTCTTCACAGCATCCCAACCTACTAAAACTACATTACACACATTTTTTTAAGAACTTTTATTAATACTAACTGCAACTCTGTGAAAAAATGGACCATTCCAAAAAATAGAGTTTACAGTCAAACCAGCCATTTGACTGTAAAAACTATTTTTTTAGGGATGGCCTATCGTTCATATGTACCGGCTTACAAAAATAAACCAAAACTGATCATTCGCCCGAAACCGAAGTTTACCGTTTTTTGTGTGTATGATACATAACCTGATTTCTATATCTGTCAATGTTGTACAATGTAGTTGTACAATGAATATACAACTGTTGCTTCATGCATTAAACACAATTTTTTTGCAAAGCCAGAGCAATCTGTGTGCGTTTTAACAGAACAAATTGGTTGATTAAGGCTTGAACTGTTGCGTTCACAATAACACTATTTATTGTATGATCATCTACAGTAGATTATCGAAAGTGGGACACTGGAATCAATCAAAAATATAGCTGAAGTTTACAGATAGCAAACAACACTTGTCCCAAAAACACTCCACAAATTTGTTCTTCAATTTCATGATGAGAACGACACTTTTCTTCTCCCCCTACTACCCAGATGATGATGTTTGATGATACCCTAGTTAGTTCATATGTTCTGCATGTTTTCGCTACACTAGGGGAGCGCAATGATTCATATCGAGCTGAATGATATCTACACATAGGCCAGTCACATCGAGCCAACATAGAGGTTGGGACTGATGCTGCTGCGACAATGTGATTATGTTTAATTACTGTTATTGCACTGGCGTTGGTCTGCCGAGGCAGCGATCGTAAAACTAGCCAGAAGCCAGTCAGTGTTGTCATCACTACGATGTTGAAGGCCACTGCTGACTGAAGCAAACCTAGGTGCAAGATGGGATAATAGATTATTACGCTAATTAAATTTTCATCGTACACTTCATCACTTCACCCATACTGGTAGTCACTACAGTTGCACTGTTGGAAATATTTGTACCAAATTTAGGTTCTCTCTTGCAGCAGAGATTCACATGAAATAGGGTTTACTAAAAAAAATAATGAAAAACGATGAGAGAAATCGTAAATCAATAAACGTAACATTACTTACGCCCGCACTTGCCTTTGAGTCGCATAAACACCTCCGGGAATTTCGAAGAGCTTTTCGCAATAAATCTTCCAAACGCTGGACAATTTGTCAGATATTTTTCTTCATTCATCGCTGCGAGTACCTTGAGAAAAAAAACCGAAGAAAAATTCGGAATCAAAACCAAACCAACAGAATGCGTTCGCCACTTACCATCAAGAAGGAACTGTTTTATTATGTTAATAAATATTTCAACTAACCGACGAGCGGGTGGTGAGAATGTCAAACGTCAAATGAGCAAGTGGTGAGAGTGCGATCGAAAACAGAAAGGGAGGGCTAATAAAAAATGCACCCCAAAAAACCAGATTCGATTTTATTGGTACGAACAGCAAGAGCATCGGCTGACAGCAAATCTAGCCCATAAACATAACCTTTAAATTAAGTGTGTGATATGTTTCATTCAAGCGTCTTGCGTCTCCTGCTGCCCAGCCATAGAATAAGCTGAAAAAAACGTGTCAGTAAATCGACAATAAGTAATGGAAGGAAGCTATCACATCAAGAGTAATTCTAGTTGATTGAATTTCTTCCGGCTGCACAGAACCGGAACGGTTGGTTCACCCTGACCCTAGCGCGGAAGAAAAGGATAAAAAACCGCAATTTATTATTGTTGCTGCAAGTGTTTTGAGGATTTCTTTCATTTGTTTTATCTTCAGAACATGACAGCAGAAATATCACACTGTATCGCGCGCAGATTGAGGTTATGTTTTGTTCAACTGTCAAACTTCTTTCACCACCCGTGACGAATGCTCTGAGTTAGCGCTTTGGTGAGAACAAAAACTTCAAAGCATGTTAGAGGGACAAAAGCCCACCTCGCTAGGGAGCATTTTTTAACAAAAGATTAAAGCAGATAAGCCCACACTGCTTGTCTGCCTGGTTGCTTAAAATAGGAGTAAGGGATAAAATATGAAAAATTTAATGAACCGCAACCGCCGAGGTAAAAGATTAAAAAGTCAAAATGCTCTCCTGCGTCGGCGGGTTATCCATACATAATTTATAGCTAAAAACCATTTACTTCTAGTGTACAGAAGGAGAGATATCGGAAGTGAAACTTTTTATTCTACCCTTTACGGCAAAGGCGGACTATTTAGGGGCCATATTAAAAAGTCATCTTAAATACGCACAAGATTCTTTTATAGCATAGAATTATTGAAGGGAGAAAAGTCAAAATTTTAATTTAGTGCATATATGGTATCCGCCTTCTTCGGGCAAAGGCGTACGAAAAGGAAGAAACCACTTTTACACATAACACAAGCTACGAATTTCAAGGGACTTTATTGAGCAATCATTTTTTCTGTATCATTAACTCTGAACTGTATATCGCTATCGAATGACAACGGTAAAGATTCAAAACTTGGAAAAAATGTGAACAAGTGAAATCTTCGTTCTACATAATAAAGGCGGGCGCCTAGCTTGACAATCAGAACCGCTTAAACTTGTACCAATCAGCTTGTCAGATTGCATAAGAAACATCACAGCGACAGCTTTAATGCGGGTGAAAGCACTGCGATTGTTCCCAAAACTGGCCATATATCAACCTTCTCCGCTATCCCCGGTCCGTTCTACTCGTGACGGAACATCTTCCGTTTCGAGTTTGGCAAACGAACAGACAAAAGGGTGGTACTGCGAATGCGATATAGCGCACTTCCATAAAAATAGTCGCAACGCGTACAAGATCAAGGAGGTTAACGGCAGAGAAATAAACAGAAAGAGGGCGTTCACTAGCATCGTGTTCCAGTATTCGCAGCCCGGTCTTCGGTCTCCCCGGATGGTCACCCGCGAAAGCCAGACGTCACCAACGCGCGCAACAACGACGGCTTCTGTCTTGTTACCCGCATCGATTCCGAGCTGCACCGATAGGGAGCGTTTCCTGAAGGCAAATATTTGCTGTATTACTGCGAATCCCGACGGCCCACCTTCATGTGATAGTAGAGCCAGTTTCCTTCACTTCGAACCCAGCCAGACCGGGCAGAACGGTTGGCCATCGTTGGCGAGTTTATAATTGAAACCAGTCGTGCAATAGCGCGCATTTCATCCAAATAATAATATTTAAACGCTAAGATTTTCTGCGAATCATGGTTCGATTCTCCCGCAGCTTCCCTTGGGTAATAAATTTAATTAAGTGCTTTCAATCAGTTTGAGAATCATGTTTTTCACGCAAATTATGTCATATCGGTACCTGGCGATGCCAGTTAAAGATTTTGGGTGGGGACTGAAAACTTTTCAAACATCAGTATAGTTCATTAGTTTAATGATGCTTCTCCATGCTTCTTACTCGTTCAAGAAGATGCAGGTAAAAATATGCTTCTTCCTTCCTAATGATGTAATTGATATTTTAAAAGACTTCAGTCAAAAACACTGTCTTTGACTGGCCGCCACTTCCGCGTCTTGCATAGCACGCACATAACGACCATTTCCACATAATAACTTCCGCTGCTCGCAAGAAGCTTTGCGAAATTGCTTGCATAAGGTATTAAATTTAATAAATTCTGACTTTAATAAATTTCAAATTACCTCACCCGCCAGGAACATTGTTTGATACTGGCTATTCGGCATCTGTACTCATCATTGACAGAAAAAAAAATGCAAACTTCAAAGCAGTCTTCGCATCAGCCGGATTACCAGGATGATCTTATGATGATGAATTTTCCCCTCCGATACGAGTCAATTCAGACTCGACCGGGCTGGGAAAATTTCCATTATGTCGCCGAATCGTTTGTTGAATTTTCCTTTATCGGGTGCGCCTCATGCCAGTAACCCATTCATCTCTATCTAGCAACAGTCTAGTGTACTAATAGATCACATTTAGATTGTTTTAATTCCCTTCATTCCATTCTACCAGTGTTCAGCACCAGATAAATTAAGAGACACGCCACATTCATAAAATGGTAAACTCACTTGTCATGACGGTTCGGCTGACGACGGGTTCTCGCTGTTCGGGAAAGACACCAGCCAGCAGCACCAGAGGCCTTTATCTGAAATAACTCATTAATCTATTTATAATCGTTTAAGAATGTTTTCAACATTCTTAGCGCCTTTACGGCTCGGTTCACCACACCACCGCTTCCTCTAGCTCGGCATCTTCACGGCTCCCGCGGCGACCGAAACAAGTTGTCACTGATCTGCGCTCGATAGCAGCCTGGTCGTCGACGGTGACGGCGGACGGTCGGGTGGTAGCCCGCGGTGTAACCCCTTGACAATGGTCTGTGATGATCTCAGCCAGCGCACTTGAGTTATTGGGTATAGAGTTAATCCTGCGATGATCTATGTGACTTACCTGCTCACGGATCGTTCGAAATGAGCGATGTGATTGAAGCCGGCACGGTTGGCTTCCGGATTACGACAGGTGCTTTGTTTTAGTTTGCACACTCCAAGATGAAGTCAACGTAATTTATTGGCTTTTTCATTGAGACAACCAGTTTGATTTCTCAGCATCTATTGTAGAGTGATTAATTAAATGATAAATATATAGCCGACTTTAATTTGGCTATTTTTACACACTCTCAACGCATTCTTGCAATTAATTTGATTTAAAACACTTATAGGATATCGAACGTCTTCGTCAGTGGTTTTCTTCGGCCCCCTTTTGCATAAGATTGCTGCAGAAAAAACTGCCGAAGAAAACCTTTGACGAATGTTCATTGTCACGAATTGTAACTTTTGGCATACAAAACTTTCGGTGAACATTTCAGTAATTTTGAGCAGTATCGAGCAATTCAAAAAAGTGTTACCACTTCAATCTGCCAAAACTACCAACTAATTGGATATTTTTACTGACTTTCATTACATCAAAAATATCCGAAGGAACGTGAAATGAATCCATAAATTGATTTCTTTTAAGTTTTAAATTTTCGGTTCGAGAAAACCGAAAAAAATGATGATAAAATATGTCCTTATCAATAAAAATAATAAAAATGCGTTTTCAATTGGCTTACTAAGTGTTATATTTCGAGTATCATAGATTACATCTACAGTAAGAGACAGCTTAGTGTTCTCGGTAAGCACATTAATTGCACATCTTAATCTAAAATATCAACAGAACAGCTGTTCTGAAAACGTTTATTTTCATTTATTTCGAATCAAAATCTTTTCCGAAAACAGAAAGTAAAAAAACGATCTGCACTCTCTAAAAAAATATGCCCAGTTGCCAGTTTCCTATGAACGCATTAGATTTGTTAGTTGTGCCGTGATTGAAATTCGGCAATTTTTGCTCCGGAATAGCGCTGCGTGGAAATTGTAAGTCTTAATGTTACAATGCTCCGTATTTCTGAATATTCTCATAAAAATGTCACGTTTGAGGCATCAATAACTCGAAGAAAATTTTAATCACTTCACTTCACACTTCACTTTTCATCTCCTAAAACCGATTTTTTAAAAAACGGACGCGAGTTTACTCTGATGCGGTGTTTCGAAAACTTGACCTGAGAAGTAGTAGGAGTTCCTGGAGTAAAACACGCCAGTTAACGAAAGCAGAGAGATGTAATATACTGACCAAATATCAAAAGCCTTATGACGTTTGTAACTTGCAGCCAATAAATGTTGAAAAATAACGCATCTTCATTGTTATTAGTTGTTTGGTTTGCCTGTTGGCGACACTGTCATTGGCACTAGACTTGTGTGTTGCTAAAATGAGCATATACGCTGTCAAAAAACCAATAACATTAACAAAACGAATTGAACTTTTTTTCGTCCCCTTCCAATTTTCAACATTTCTGAAAGGGGGGGGGGGTAGATAAAATGAACATTTTCTGTGCTGCTGTGCTGCCAAATTGACAGGATTTCTGCATTGTAAAACAAAGGAGGTGCATCTTGCCTCAACGAAGCTAGGCCCCTTTCAATAACCCAAACTATTATGAAATTGAGACCAATATAAATATAACTAATGAATGTTTTAGCGGACATAAAATATAAACAAGTATGGAGTGGTGGGCACTATTTCGCTAATTCGCTAATTGCTGATTTACGTCGCTGGTATTACAACGTTCAATTGTCTTAATTGTCTAGAGTTCCTCTCTTCACGACACAAGTGCAAGTCAGTCTTTTACCTTAGAATAGGGTTCCAGTTATCGTACAAGCCGCAGAAGCATTTCGAAGAACAAGCTCAAGATGATCTGGATTAAATTTTTGGCACGCCAAAACTTCTGTAAATAGCAACACGCTTGAAATAATGACATCTTCGGTTCTACTTTTTCGATTCAGGTAATAATCGACATTCCTGAAATACTTATTTCACATACAAGTTTGGCGATTATCGAGCTAATTTTTCCAGTTAGCGGCTTAGCGTCGCTAAATTATCAGTTAGCGGTGCCCACTACTATAAATATGAATATGAACAAAATATTAATTTACAGCTTTTCATATAAATATAATAAAGTATACATTTATTTTGTAGAAATGCATTGAGGAATCAGACTTTTTTTTATTTGCCCAAAGATTCCATTTTTTTTTTTCAAACTGAAATGAACAATAAACTACACACGTATGTTAGAAAGGCTACGGCTATTGAAATCACGTGTTGATAAAGAAAAAAACTGCATTTGCTCAGTCAAATTGATGAACCTCTCGTCAACTGGAAACTAATACTTTTTTTAACCTTTGTTTTTGGTCAAAACTTTGCTCACACAGGTTGCGGGCATATCGATTTCGAAAAAACGCTTTCTTCATCGGTATCAACCAATATCGCCTTCAGACAGCTGCGTTAAAATATCACTCACTATCGCAAAAGTTCATCTGGTACGATTTTCGTTTAAGTTTAAAACTTTCAAGGATTTGCATAACCTATTGACAGTGGAGGGCACCGCTAATCAAAATAAATTCATAAAACAGTGTTCATACTTAAAATCATGTAAAAACAAACAAAAACAAAAGTAATTTTGGTTGTGTGTGAAATATTCTAAGGAACAATTTTGTAGATTTACAGCTTATTAAGCTGCTATTATAACGATAATTTCAAGAGCGCTGCAACTTTATTTTTTATTAACTGTGACTAGAAACATTAATCTTTCGTGATATCATCTGAGTGTCTGCTGTATTCCGCACTTCTATTATCACAAAGTCACTATCGAGAGTAAGTGATACGCTTATATTATTATTCGTGCTTGTGGTTGTAGTTATTGTTATTGTGGCTTGTGATTGTGATTTTGCATTGAAAAGTGGAGAAAACTAAAACAGATAATTCAGTTCAATAAATTATATATTAGCTTACTTGCATAAAAATTCTACGCCCTTACGAGCGGCCTTCCAGCAGTTAACCGTAACATTCGCTATGGCGGACGAAAACATGCTTGTTGGGATGTTTTTGAGCTCTTTCTACGTTTTATTCATTCATTCCTCTTCAGTTTTTGCAACAAAATTGTTAGAGTAGATTTCAGACCTCCTCCCTTGCCCAGAAATTCTCGGCGGTATGCAGCTGTGATACGTTGGGCGGAACCACCGACTTGGTGAACATTGATATTCAGCCGCTCCATCTCCTCCAACGATCGCTTCGAGTAGTGGGACGACGCCAGATCAGGCCAGAATACTGCGTCTTCGCCCTTATGGTATATCTTGATGAACGAATGAGAACGAACGGAGCGAATGAAAAGCGGCTTTGACATCCTCTTCTCGCTAATTGTCAGCCACAACAGCCCCTTCTTGGGAATTTTGCTGTGTGAAATGAACTTCACCTCGGAGCAGCTTCCTTCGTGGGGGAAGTAAAATACGAAGTGCCCTGCCAGTCGTTACCATCCAGGGTGAGATAGGTCTCGCCGACCATCACCATCGTCGACTTGACCATCTTATTCAGCCGCTGCTGTTGCTGTCATTGTCTGCAGCTCCGACAACAGTAGACGGGAGTACTGCTTTCTGACATGCATGTCCAGGTTCGCCAGGTACTTTTTTACTGTTTAGTTGGATGCACCAATACACGCAGCGATGTAGCCACTTCTCCCACGGTCTTCCTCTTCAGTATTCTTTGGAGCTCCTTGTCGCTCAGGATCGTCAGGGCTTTCATTCGATGCTCTGTTTATCGTCCAATAGCGCCAACATACCGGAACGGGCGTTTCTGGTTCCCACAAAGTGCCGCACGATGTCCGTTTCCGACGCGGCGGGATACCGTTCTTTTAACGTGCACACTTCTGAACGGAGTTGCTTCACTGTTTTCGCCATTATGGTTAGAGTTCGACTGATAGAGCTGTCAAGTTTTGTTCCTGCTGGCCATGGGTTACTATGTGCGGTTTCGTCAGTGCGTGCATAAAAAATCGGCAATTTTTGTTCATTACTTTTCCATCCTTCAATTTTACGTTTACTGGTCTGAGCCCTGTTGCCTCCCGCCAAATTTTAATCCATTTTGTAAGATTTGGAACACTGCGACCATTATTTTGATCTTTTGTGGTACTTTTAATCCATGGAGAGGCTTAAACTAAATCTCCCTCTGACCAGTATCGTTGTGAGAGGACAGTGGCATTGCCAAGAAGGAAGGTTTTACGATTTACCCTCCCTTCCCCAGAGCCTTTGATCTTCAATTTATTTCCAATGTTAGGTTTCTGCATCACTGTTTATTATTTCATAAGAAATAATTTACATTGGAATTTAGTTCAATGGTACAACTTAAGAGTATCGTCTTCTCGAAAATATTCAGCTCGATCGGACTTCGAGATGTAGAACATGACAGCGATCAAATTTTCACTTTTTAACGATGCAAAAATGCACAGATAGAAAATCATTAGATAGTTGAAACTGTCTCAGAAATGCATGGAACTTTGAGTTCTAGTGTTGTTTTTCTGAGAGAGTTCCAGTTCGAAAATTTCTGACTCTCAGAAAGTCAATTTGAAAAACCAAAATTTAGAGAAAATATTACATCTCGACCGTGTATGCATTTTTATGACATTTGTCACAAAAAAAGGGATATCGAAAATCTCATTCCTTTTTCATTGCTCTGAAAATGAAACTTTGATCACTTTGAATCACGACTTCCGGAGATCTGATTGCAAAGGCTAAGTTAATCTTTTAGACCTTTTCCAGCGACTTGTAGTACATAAGTGCCCCTATGTACGTGTGTAGAAAATAACGACCTCCCGGAATCAATTCTAATGATTTTAATAAACATTTTCGAACCTAACTTACCAAAAGCTCGAAGAGAAAAAAAACAAATTTCCGATTTTTTCTATCCCTTTCTAGCCTTTCAATTCTTGGTTTTATCACCTATAACCTTAACACCAAGAAAGGAAAATTTTATCGCTACTACAGTCACACCTCGATATAACGTAACTCGATATAACGTAACTTTTACCTCGATATAACGTAACTTTTCTAAATATCTTAAAATTAAAGTACAGCAATTATTTTTGGGGTGTATAATGTTCCGAATAAATTTTTTAGCAAGTTTTGAAACCAATAAGTACCGTGAAATGAGGTAAAATTGACATTTTTTTAATGTTTTCTGACTGGTTTATACTGCTAGGTGAAGGAAAATTATTGTTTGCGTACCTTTGAGTAACCATCAAGAATTTCGCATCAATGAGAAACAATTTTTTTCGTGCTTCGATATAAGTATATAATATAACGTAACGAAAATAAAAATAAAGTTGTCTTATATCGAGCTATGACTGTATTTTCTTCCTTGCCTACTTATTCCATTGCCATGCGGACGTCATTGTTTTTCCCATGGGAAACAAGGTGTCTAATGTCAGTTCTGTTATCCAGCAGGTGTATCGGAAAAATATGCTATTGCTGACTATGCAACGGAAGGTTGTATGGAATGTCTGTCTGTCCATGACAATTTTAGAACCAGGTTTAGCGTTCTACAAAAGAAGCTGCGGCACAATTAAGCTGAAGTTTTACATGGAGACTTTTTTCGGCCAGACAAAATTTTTGAGACTTGCCGCTAAACAAAATACGAAAAGTCGATTTCACTTGGCACTCTCAAATTAGCCATTGACAGAACAACACAACGCTTTACTTAAACAGCACATGCGTTGCACGGTGAGCGGCATCACTAGAGATGCTGGAAAACACTCCATCTTTTACGTTGTTTTCTCTTATTCTCTCTCTACAATAATCTTCCGCATCCATATTCCTACTATAATGTAACCCGTATTAAAAGTAAGGGACGTGAACGCACCAAACTACTGTTTTTCTAATCCCGTTTTGCTATATTAAAGTCATTAATTTAGGTTACTCTCTACCAACGTGCCTCTCTCATTAATATTGGCAAAAGGATTTTTTGCCGTTTTTTCACGAATTCAGCGGATGAGTGATTAGCGTTTCGAAGGCGCAATCTAGCGAAGCTAATAGTTTGCTAACTTCCTTAAAAAATAACGTTATCGTTGAATCGCTAACTGGAATTAGTGTCACTAATTGATCAATTACCAGAATGGTGCCCCCCTATCATATTTTTTTATCTGCTCCAAACGAAATTATGACTTCACAGCTGACAAAACTTTTTTATTCTAGCATCCCCGGAAATCGTATAATGAACACAACCACATAAAATACGCTAGAAATATGAAAAGCATCACAAAACGATGCTCATATTTAAAGGAAAAATTAGAAAAAAAAGAAATGTTACTTGTGTATCAGGAATATTCTCGGAAAAAATATCCAATAATAAAATCCGAAAACCCGAAGCTACAGCGATTTCAAGCACTTCGCACGTTGAAAAAATCTTAGGCGAGGCGAAACATTGAACTTAATTTTATCAACAATCGTTTTTAACTTTACGCAAATAAACGCTCAGTTTCCTCACGCTTTCTATTCCTATTTTACCAAGCTTCTCCGAACAGAATTCAAAAATCAAGAAGTTTCAGTTGTAGAAGGTGCATTGAAAACACAATTCTCATTTTTGCCTTTTGTCCTTATTGCAAGTGTATCGTTTTATGAACTCAATTTAATTGCTCATTTCACTGGATAGGACAAAAAATTTGTTTGTGTTATAATTCTGTAAAACAAAATCGTAAATAATAGTGTATCTCATTGACCTTGGAGCAGAAGTTAGTATTATTCGTGCAATCGAGGAAAAAGATTAATTGTAAGTTCACATAGCCCGACAGTTTGGGGTTCATAGAACGTCGATTTAAAAATAATAAAATCCAGCGGTTCCACTATTTCAAATAAACAAGCATTTGTCTCTCTCTTAACTACGCTAAAAAAAATGGGCAGACCGAAATAAAATTGTTAAATCCTGGTTTCATACTAATCAACACCTGATAAATTTGCTCACAAACACCATTTATTATACATATTTGTTTAACTGAAACTGAGCATAATTAGGCTCTATGGAAAAAGTTAAATATGTTGTCCAACTATAATATTTGTTAGGTTTTTTTTTTTCATTTTATATAAACCCTTTAACCCGTTGAAAGGCTTGCATCTTCAACTTTGCCTCTCTGTTATGCTCTGGCGTCCATTATATCCAATAAGAGCGGCCAGTTCATCAAGCCGCAAATTCAGTTGTCAAATTCTCGAATCAAACCACATGTAGCGAAGGATTATTGTTATTATTACGAACCACTCGGTACGTCACAACATGGAAACTTAAAGCATCAAATCTCATTTTTTTTCCTCCGCGAGAACAAGAGCCGCCAACAAATCGCTGAAATTGTTAACTTCCAAACAGATAACAACAGCGATAATTCCTGACTTTTGGGAAGACAAAAAGCACAAAATAAAACAAACAAACAGCCCCAGACACACACGCACATCCACAGAACAACAAATCACTCACTTTCCATTAAGATTCGGAGCCTGGCAGCGTGCAGCACTTGAGACACAACGCACACGCCTGGTTGCTGTCAATTTCGGTAGATGCCGTTGTCGCAGCAACCGTATGCTATTATATTACGTTTAATCCGGCATCGGCGTTTATATACCACAAAAGAGTCCATAAATCACGGCCAGTGCCGCGCGTCATCATGAGCAATTTTCGGGACCCTTACACATATTTTTTTCGCCCATCGCCGGTAAGAGACAGACCGACGCATAAAGGACTTTATTTTTAGAGAACGAAAGAATGGTTTTTTTCTGCTTCGACACTCATACAACTCACAGGAATAAGACGTCCGTTCAGTAGAGCTAACTTCAATCTGATAAACATTAGCAAACGAATGGTGCTTGTTTACATTTTTTGCTCACAATTCGTCGCATCGCTTCGGTCGCCGTCGGCAGAAGCAATTTGATTCGATCGAAAATATGACGGACTTAATTGTGCTCAATTGACGAAGATTGTGATAAGACTTAATAAACGCGAAAAAAGTATAAATAATAATTAATACTCGCCAACCGATGTAGCAGCCACGGGATGGGTGAAGACGCGTTGCCGCTTGTTGACCACTTGACGGCATCCCACGAGAATGTTTTTGGGCGACGGAGAGGAAAGTATGTCAGAAAGAATTCGATGCGGCATGGGCGACATAACAAAACTGTCGCGTGCCCTGCTTCGTAGAAACATCTTAAGCAACTTTGACGACAGCACTTGCTTTATTCGCCCCGAAGACAAACGTATGATTTTAGGGAAGCTCGAACAGCGATAATCGAGCAGCTCTGTCTCCTGACTAATTAAAATTTATTCCAGCTAAGTATGCGCTGTCGGCTCCCCTACGCATGCAGAGACTCACTAACTGGTGAACCACTTAAGCCTGTGCCAGTATTAACGGAGAAAGTTACAAATCTCTTAAATACTTTTAAGACACTTGACTCCTAATGGGTTAACCAATAAAGTAGATACGATAACATCTGTTAGCAACACACGTTCCTTCTGTGGGGAACCCCTTTTTTTGTTCAGAATACTCATAAAGAATCGTCTCTGAAAACTTCCGTCACCTGTCTTTCACAATCTGCTGTCACTCTAATCCCATTGGACTAGGAAGAAGTTGGAAATAATCACAGCATCCACACAGCTGACTAGAACGGTTCGCTAAAGGCTGTTGGTTTTTTTAAAGTAAATTTTTAATTATCATTTTCTAGGCCAACGCGAGTAAGTTCTAACGTCAATTAAGACCAACTTGGCTGTCGTTACGCAATTCCTCGCTTGAACTGCAATAGGCGAGATACGGGTGCCCATACGATGTCAAGCCATGATCAGGGTGATGAAATTCAATTAAATTGTTTCCAATTTACTACTCCATCATCTGCACCGTTCTTCTAAACAGTCTCTAAACTCTAGACAATAAAACTATGCGCCGTAGAAGTCGCAGAAAAAAAAACCGTCTCTAATCGTCAGCTTCGGCTTCGCGTCTAATCGAGAGTACGTCGCAACAATTACCACACCAGTGTGCCATGCTGCTGCTGCTACTGGGGAACAAAGATTCTCCAACATTAAAAACAAACACATTCTTCCTTCATTCAGATCAATTAAAGAAAATTGTCTCTGATTATATACACCCATATGTAGGTCGATAAACATCAACCGAGCGGCGCAGAGGAACAACTCCGACAGTCAGTGGCGCGGCGTTGCACATCAGTTCAATCGGATTTTTCGACCACAATCGCAATATTTTCCAGCATACCTATCGAGTAGCGTGAACTGCGGATGCCCCCGAAAGAAATCAAGGCATGCTTCGGCTCGGGCTGCTTTACGCCATCAAAGCTCAATTTTATTTACTACCCCCTTTAATTGTTTTTTATTGGGCAGATGAATTGACGGTAATTGTTGACAGTCTCCAGAACGATGACATGATCAGCGGTACATCGGTTGTGCTTGTTTGGTTAGGATGATGCTTTAGTCAGTCCTCAACAGGTGACGCAACTGTTGTGCAGATTTTTGTGGATATGAATAATTAACTTCCACAGAGCAATAGTTATGCAAGCATTATGTTTTCAAATTTCATAAAAATTCAAATTAATTTTAGACCAACTTTTATTACCAATGCAAGGTCAACAATGACGTACATATCCATTCTCAGTACCTGTCTGAACTTTTATATCAGACTAACAAGTAAATAGACATTACCTGATTGTCTGTGTTTATGGTTTGTTTTGATTTGGTGAATTCCCCCGAATGTTACTGTTTACTATTGACGTCATATAACAAGCACAAACAAACGATGATAATTAAATACGTAAACCACATTTTTCATGATGCAGATGAAATAATTTCTATCATCCAGTTGATTATATTTTTATTACATTTTTGCTAGAATGCGCTACGAACAGCACAATCATTGTGGTAAACTTTTCTTGTCATGCAAGGGTATGACAACCTTATCTCTGGCCTACACGTTTCGCAGTAGGCCACATATTGGAGTGGAGTTTAAAATACCATCACAAACAAAACCCGTTTGATAATCGTTTTTGTTTTAGTTGTAAAAATTTAAGTTTTAAAGAAAAATCTTTTAAAAACGGTTCTAAGTGTCAGAAAAGGTGAACGAATATCTTAAACGCACTAAAACTGTAACAAAGCCAATGATTGAAAAATACTAAAGCAATTTACACGCCAGAAAAACCAAGAAGATGTACAGTGAAAAGTTCATAATCATTGAAAAACGCTTCTAAACATATTTTAAACCTTCCTGCTCCAGTTCTTCCATGACACGCTATAATTTTATTTGATTTTTTATATCTTCATTATTTCAAATGTTTTTTACCTGTTACTAACCATTTTATTTTCTTCTTATTTTCAGACGTAGCACGTTTGAGTTTAGTCATTATTTCACTCAGTTTTTTTCGCACTATTTCATCCTAATTCACGCTATTTAAGTTTTACAGCACATCACACAACACTAACCGGTTGATTTAAAGTCACACTCTTCTAATATCTAACACAAACTCTCATGAAAAAAGGTGGTTATAACTATACTTCTAATCATTCCTCCCCTTCAACAACCCTAACCGATCATTCATTCCGTACATTCCGAATCCTAGCTTGAATCCCCAAACGCTACACGAAACGCTTTCAAATCAATACTTACCTCTGTTCTCTTTTCAGATGCCTGCGGTCTGTCAGATGTGGCCCACATCGAATCACTGCAGGAAAAGTCTCAGTGCGCCCTAGAGGAGTACTGTCGGTCCCAGTATCCCAACCAACCGACCCGCTTTGGCAAACTCCTGCTAAGGTTACCCTCGCTGCGGACAGTTTCTTCGCAGGTGGGTTCAAAGGTGCTAATACAGTTGCCGCTAGAGCATGCAACTAATAACGCCGATTCCTTCTCCGCTTCCAGGTGATAGAGCAACTCTTCTTCGTCCGGTTAGTGGGTAAAACGCCCATCGAAACGTTAATCCGAGATATGCTGCTCTCTGGTAGTAGTTTTTCCTGGCCTTACCTACCTTCGATGTGACACACGGCCGTGTGGCGTCAATTGACAACGACTTGATCTTCACTGATGATGGGCGGCACGTCGTCCACGGTAGTGGCCGCAGCAGCTCTCCAGCAGCAGCAGCAGCAACAGCAGCAACAACACCACCAGCAACATCATCAACAGCAACAAGAGCAACAGCATCACCACCAACTGTCACATCAGTTATCACAGTCACAGGCGCAGGTCGCTGCATCTTCTTCCACGCTGGGAGCGCTTTCACCTTCGTCCACGTCGTACTACAGCAGTTGCTGCTCAGACGTTGCAGCCGCCGCTTTGTCCTCTCTGATGGCGTCCACCAGCCAGTTTTCTCAGTTTCAAAGTTCGCTCAACTTTGCCAGTAACAACATCAGCCACAACAGCAATAGCAACTGTAGCAGTAGCACAAACAACGTAAACAGTTTGGATCACTTGTCAACAATGGAGAATTCATCAAACCACACAACATCACAGCAAACACAGGACGACCCCGAAACAGAGCAACGTCATCAGCAACAGCAGCAACAACAGCAGCAGCAGCAGCCGCAACGACAAGAGCAGGAAGAGCTACCAGCTATCTTGATGGGTGCTAATATTCTAGAAAGTAGTAACATAGCCAACATTAATCTAATCGACAGCGATAGGAACAATGACTCGGACAGCAATCATGACAGCCTCCGGCAACACCAAACTCAGCATCATCGACAACAGCAACACGATTCCGAAGCTAACGTTTCGGTTGTGGATGATGACATCACTTGAACAGCGCACTTGTAACGCTTCGTACCGTCGACACAATATTATTTAGCACAATTGTTCAATTTTCGATTTCCTTGGCATCAGAAAATCTCAATATATTTTTGGAACTTATAACAAACCGACTTCAGAGACAGTTTAACATGAAAGTACTCATTTCTAACTCATCAAATTCTTTACGCCACCTACATGTGAATGTGATGTAAGCCCGCCGCCCAATAACCGATCAAATGGTTATTCGAGATCGGCCATTTCCGAGTACTAATTTAATCTTCAAAACATCCATCAAACGCTCAATTTTAGTTGTAAAAGACAATTGTTTATGGTGCCATCGTCCGTTCGAATAGCTAAGTTGATAAACTTCAAATAAAAACAAAAAGAGTTAAGTGTAAGTAACATTGAACATTGGAAGCCGGTGTCAGTCTCACATAGTGAAGCCTGTGGCGCAGTTTCTTCAGAAACGTGCGGAATGTAATCGAAACGTACTTCGTCAGCAAAAGAAAACAAATGCAATAAGATGAAAAGCTCTTGTGAAGTTGTTCTATTTTTAGCAGAGTATATATTTATTTATTGCAAAGTGTACAAAAAAGTCTCCTTCTGTGGCCCCTGCTAGGACAGTGCTAGTGGTTTACTTAAACATTACAAGCAGATTTTTTTCCTTGTTATTTTGTTCTCATCATATAACTCAATATCTACGCTAAGCCAAAATCCACATAGTAAACAATCGCAATCTGATGGCCGTCCATAGAATCGACTTTTGTAAATATCAATCGCGAGAAGTCGCCCCTGCTCGCGCGGGAGGAATCGAAATCCACAATCCAGTCCGCTTCCATACCAGGATCCTACTTTTTCTTGAAATTTGTGAATTATTCGTACCATCAGTGTAGAAACGAAAGAAGAAAAATGAAACCATTGTAAAGTTCCAAAATTATAAAAATTTAACGAAAACTAGAACATAGCGAAACCAAACTGTGTAAATTCTTATGGATGTGAACAAGATTGTTAATCCCTAAACAAAACAGAGGTGGAAAACATGTAGTGACATCAACCGACCCTAGTTAAAACAATGCAAGTTTTCTACTTTTTTGTGTAAATAATATGCTACGGAATTTCAGTGGACAGTCATGTACTGAATTCGGAAACAAATCAAAACATTTTCTGCTTGAAAAGAAGAGAAATGCGAATAATCGAGAAATAAGAAAAAAGAAACTTGTCAGTTTGTTCCTTAGTTTAGAAAAAAATTGTTTGTTTACTTGCAATATTAAAATTATAAAGAAAAAAATGATCGTACTTCCCGTTATTTCCGAGCATAGGCAGTCAGTGGCAGTAGTTAAATGAAGGTGACAAAAAAAAACGACAAACAAATTCAGCTCAGCTCTTTCGTCAAAACGACAAAAAACATCACGGCGAAGGGACAACTAGGAGAGCCACAATAGATTATGGTGGACATGGATTGCGACACAAAGCAAAGTTGGTAAGACAGAGAGAGAGAGAGCAAACAATATTTAATTGAAAGTAGGCTAAGTGTAAGCCAATAAGCAGTGTAATAATCTACTGAATATGAATACAAAAATATATTACGGCATATAAAAATGTGTACATAAAAATAAATTATAAAAAAAATCAAAACTTCAAAGCGCTCGTTTTTTAATTAATGACGAGAAAACATTTCCAACAACAAAAAATAGGTGTTAAGATGTTCGTCACCATTATATTAGATGTCTCATTGTTAGCAGTTCGCCCTAGATCTGGTCGTGCCATTGTATATACGGTACTCCTCTGCTCTTCTCGTACCAGAGATGGTTGTTTGAGAAAAGCCTTGCATACAGATTGTCGTCTGACATCCTTCCGAACTGACCGGCCCATCGCATTCAGTTGACTTCAGCCAAATGCGCAATGGGCTTCCCTGGCCCTTGAGTCGTTTTCCTGGAGTTGTTGTAGGTGTTCACCAGACTATCCAGAGCTTATCGTTGTTTACGATAACCCTAGGCGGGAAATCTCTAGTTCCTCTCCCTCATAGTGTGTATCCTCATGTCCTTAGTTTTCGTCGGATTATTCTATAGTCCAATTCCAGGTGAAAATTTCGATGTTGAACAGTAAGCATGGTTGTCATAACCTTGCATTAGCCTCTACGTGATTGAAAAAAAATCGAGAGTCGCAACAGTTTGTTCGGTAAAAAGTTTTCCACATTCCTACGAATATTCGTTTACTATACCTACATAGCTTATGCAAGATTGTTTCATCTTCATCAGAACTCTCACTTGTTGTTAGCATGGAACATCTCCTCCAGATCCTCATAATCACGATCCTCTTGCTGGCAACTATCTTCTCTCTGGGTCGTGGTGATGTTGTTCCGTGTCTGTTTGTGGTTGGCCTTGTTATCTCTTGTCCCGTGGCGCATGACGCATAAAGGGCTATTCCCACTGCTTCCGTTCAGGGACCGGGCCGGGACCGGGCTCGTCCGGGACTTTTCATGCATTCACACTGCGCCGTGCTTGAACCGTGCCCGCGCTGCGCTCTAGCTGAGAAATGTTGATGTGTGTATGTGAAAGAACGCCTTTCTCTTTTTTTCATACCGCAGCTCACTCCGCGCGAAATATGTCACTACAACATACACGCATCCACCCGAGTGCCTCCCGTGCACTCTCCGGCCAACACAAAGTATCGTCAGCAACGATAGTTTTCTCTCGCACTGCGGCAGCACGACGGCAACTCAACGCTGCCCCGGTCTGGGCACGGCGCGTCGGTGTGAATGCGTTCATATGAACGCATGCAATCAATCTCAAACGAGCCCGGACGACACGCGGAACAGCCACGGCCCGGTCCCGTCCCGGTCCCGGAACGGAAGCAGTGGGAATAGCCCTTAAACCTGATTTTTCTCTAGGCTACCACTACCAGCCATCCTGTAGCGTCTCCGTCATTGGAAGTGGCGCCTTTTCCAAACTGAATATTATACTCCAGCCTAGAGAATCTGTCGCATCATCAAACCGCCCAACCTAATTTCCGGAACCATGACATCGCCACTGGTACCAGAAGAGCATCACCTACTCCTACCCGAAACTCAGAGCTCAATATATATAGCACTGTACCTTCAGTCCCTCTGTCGCATCCCTGCTCACTGCTGACTTCACTCAACATAGTCTTTCCGATCCTGTGGTCACGTGTGGAGGAGAGTCCTTGAAATTTCCAACCACGATGAGTGTCCGCTTAATATTTTCTATTTTTTATACATTCAGTATTACGGAGCCACTCTTCCAAATAAAACACTTCGCGCAGCCTGCGAACTCGCTCTTTCGTTTCTACAGACCGGTTGCTGTACTATCAGAACGTCGGAGGAACTAATTGCTCACCAAGCGACTACAAACAAGCTTGTGTGCTAAGATACCTGCTACGACATCTTGTCTCCTGAAAGTACACGAGTTTTAAGGCTAGTGATTAGCGACTATATGCCCAATCCTTGCCTTAAAGAAAACCTGGTTTTATGCAAATACGGTATCGTTATCGGTTGCCCTGAAAAGATTATAGCTTTTAAATCATTCCTTCGGATTTTGGTGCCCCTTGTCAATGCAGAAGGGCGTCAAAAGGCCGCAGAGTAATTGCTCATTGCTTACGGGAAAACTCATTTAGGTCTCTGAAAAAGGTTATCTTTGCTAGGGGCTAGGGGCGTTACTTATTGTTACTTATAGGGGAGGTGGGGATCTGTATTTGAGACAGTTTCGTAACTGGGATACTTTTTTCAAAATCAAAAAATTTTTGTTTGTTTAGCATACGTAATTTTAGGAGGACGAGAGTCAGATTTAACGTCACTTATCGTTACATAGGGGAAAAGGGGCTGATTTTAACTGAGGCATTGTTTGCTGAAAACCTTTACGACATATTAGCTGGGAGCGCCCCCCCCCCCCTTTATTCTGAAGTATGAGGAGTTTGAGACGTTTTCAAAAAAAAAAAGAAATCGCACGCACCTGGTCCATCGGCATCTCGTCCCAGATCTTGGAAATAGAAATGTACGACCATACTTAAAAGAACAGAAAATTGAAATCCTGGGAGGTGGAAGGTCACAAGGTCTTTCCGAGAAAATCAGTCAAATTCTCCCGACTTCACGCTTGGACGAGAATCGCCGTATGAACCGATGCACCGTCCTGTTGCAGGACGTAATGATTCTTCCCGTAGGGCCACAACCTTCTCCAGAACATCGGCCTGATAGTACGCGGCATTGAATTTCACGTTTTTTTTTTTCGATAAACACCAGAGGGAATTTCCCACGCCTGAATACGCTCCTCTAACCATCAATGATGCGACGCTTTGGAACTGCGGGATGTTTATGTGAGACGGGGAGATGCCGGTCAACGTCGGCACCTGCAGCTGATCGTTTTGGACATTGTGCGGCCGTAACAGGACAAAGAGTTTCGCATCAGGAAACACGAACTGCGTGCCGCAAACAACTTTGCTACGACGTCAGGGTACTCTTTATATAAGGCTAAAGGTGCCATCAATACCAATGCACAGAATGCACATGGTGTGCACCTACACAACAATGAACGGTTCAAGCTCATTGAACCTGTATATTGCGTTTTAATATGGTCTACGCTCGAGTTCGCAGCCGTAGCGCCATATTACCAACATGGAATCAATAGAATCGAGGCCGTAGAACGAAAGTTTGAACGTTTTGCGCTACGTCATCTGTCATGGCATGATCAAGATAACCTTCCAGGCTACTTGTACAGAGTACTGCACCTTAACTCACTCAACATTAGAAGAGAGCTTGCTTTATCGCCAACTTGGCAGCTTCCAATGTTGATTGCTCCGATCTTCTTAGTCATTTGTTCGGTAACACGTTTCTCAACATCAGCAGATCCAGGATAAACTACGAAATGCATGAACTGATAAAATGTAGGGTAAGGAATAAGGCTGTGCGAGATTTCGAATGATTTCGTATAATTTCGCAAAACTCGAAATTTCCCGAAATTTCGCAAAATTTCGGTTTCGCGAAATTGCCGAAAAATTTCGTTGAATTTCGCTAAATTCTGCCTAAAATTTCGCGAAATTAAACTTCCAATTTCGACGATTACGAAATTGCGGACCGAATTTCCGATGCACATTATTACATTATTTTGGTTTGTGCTCATTGCGACTATAAATTAGATTGAATATATCTCAACAGATATCTGGTATACTAAGTCAGACATAGAAGAATAAACTCTCAGCCGGTAATTTTTGTTTTCAAGGACAAAACCGTAACATCATGCGGGAGGTATTTTTTATTCACGCAGAGAACAAAATTCATGTCATCACTGAAGTCATATTCGAGGAATATGAAGCCGTCCAAATGCGCTACAAGGTATCTAGTAATTTGTTTGTAGGAATAAATTTTACGCAACTTTTACGTGCATCAAAATGTGGTTATATTTGCAGCGCACAAGGTTAAAGAGGTCACTTTTTGTCTTTCGTTTAGAAGGGCTTAGCAATTTCTGTCAAAACTAAAGCTCTGAAGCTCTATCTTACAGGCCAAATGTTCTATGCTACTCGACTAGTAAAAGATTTCAAGCGTTTTTTCGGATTTCTCTGTGTTAGAGGACTCCTCTTCGCACACCGTAGTGTATTTAAATGTGTTTTTGCAGATAGTTCATTGCTATCACTAGGCTGACCAGATATCATGCCTTATAGTGTGCAGACAGAGTGATCGATGTGTCAAGCAGAAAAAGTTGTAATTGCCTGAATTTTTAGTATTGTTTCAAAACACTCTGACTTCAAAGTCAGCATAGGTTTCAAAATTGCCAGGTACCTTATCAAAAATATTTTAAACGTGTTACCAAAAAAGTATACTTTATCAATGAATGAATAAAAAGTACATGGTTCGCTCTCGTTGAACACATAACTGAGAAATGTTACTCTTGTTTTAGGGGACACAAAATTTTACAATGTCAAAAACAAGTTCAGATTATAGCATAAAAGTGATTCTGACTTTGCACTTGACGAATATACAAGGTAGAAGAAAAGAAAGGTTAGAAAGAACGAGAAATAAGAGAACGAAGATGATTACGAATAACTTCATTTAGTAAAGAGAAAACTATTTGTTTGTTGCATTACAACATTCCATTCTAACTGTTGATTGGTTGAAAGAAAAATAATTTTTGATTTGTTTCAAAGAGGCTGTTTCCAAACCACGTAGTCATATATAGGGACGGGGGTATCAAAAGACCACGAAAAATCACGTGGGGGGTGTGAAGGTTAACGAATAGACCACGTAGTCTTTTTTCTGACTTATAATTTTTTATTGCCACTAAGTCAAGACGAAGCTTTCGCAAATTTTTAATTAATAAATTTATTTGACACAACTAATTAATAAGTGTCACGGAAAGTTTGAGAGTTGTCAGCAATTAACTGTGTTCAAATTTTTGAAACACATTTCAAATTTATCCGAACGAAGAAATTTTTTTGTTTGTTTTAAACAGGCTTTGCCTTATTGAGCCGACCTGATTTTAGGCGGTTACAATTAATTTCCATTCTCTTCCAAAGAAGGATTAAGAAAAATCCTAAATGGAAAAACATCTTTGGAAAAACTTGTCATTAATATGCATGGACAAGATGATGAAATCATTTTCTCTTGTCAATTTGTTTCAACATCGCAAGTGTTGAAACTTGAAATTCCATCCACCACTCATGTTATGAAAATATGAAAAGTGGATCATAATCAAAGAAGGTATTGTTTTGATTATGGAGGCAAAAACAATACCTCAGTTATTAAATCGAACGCAAGTTCGAATGTTTTAAGTTTATATTTACAGCAAAAAACTCCAATTCGCGGATGTTTAATCAAAACATGCGACCGAGCGGATTTGCAAAAAAGTCAACAACGATTGCATCAGCCGTGCACGGGCACGTTCGCGAGGAAAGAGACGGAAGAGCGGCCCGCTCTCGTGAGAAGACGACGCCGCGGGAAAATTCGGAGTGACCGGAGTAGCGGCGAATACTTAAGCTGGGACTTCAAGGAAGTCCGAGGTCGTTATAGTGATACCCCTCGTGAGGCAGGTGCCTACGTCGTTATAGATAGTCCGCGGTTCGTTTAGGTGTTAACTCTTAAGGTTTATTCCGCGAGGCAGAAGTGATGCCCGTTGTTTAAGTTTCGGTTTAGTGTTTAAGTGATTTAATATTTTTTTCAACTTAACTGATAGATTAAAAGTAATTAAAATCGAGCAGATGTAGTGCAGTTAATCAAAGGGCATATCACATCCAGCAGTAATAGTGTCTAACCACTCGGTACGTATTTCGCTTCATTGGTGACAGCGCAAAAGAGCCTGAAAAGATAGGCTCAGGTGCGCCGTTTTCTGGCTGGGCCAGTAGTGAAAAAGTAGAAAAAACTTACGTGCGTAAGTGACTTTGACGTATCGGAAAAACAGACCCAAATCAACGAAAGTGAATGCCACGAAACGTGCAAGTCCAATATTTCTAAGGGCTCCTCCTCGAAGTTGGTCGAAACCTAAAAGAACAAATAAAAAGGATTAGAAGAAGAAACAGTGAAAGTGTTAGAGGAACAATAATAACAATCCGAGATCGACTGTTGACCAGTGTTACGCGAATTCAAGTTTTCGAAATCCAATCGCAATAGATCCCACGGACAGGGAGCAGCTCACAGGGCACTGGAACCAGCAACAAGATTCAACCTACAAAAAAATGAAAATAAGGTAAGATCAACCCAAGTGGTAACCAGCACAAATAAATTAACCTCCCCTTTAAGGCCCTAGTTGGAAGACCCTAATTCTATTCTTGGTTCATAATCATAGAAAAATACAATTACTTACCCATCCAACCTCACCGCCATAGCGGACTGTTCACCACACTATTCTGGCACAGAATATTCCACTTTCTGGCACAGAATATTCCACTACTACGACACTACATTCTAATCCATGGCTAGTCACACGCCACTAAGATAACCTCAGAATTTTTTTTTAATTTAATGAACAAATCAAACTAAAAAACCAGGGGTACCGACCCGTACTGCCCATACCGAAACAAATTAAGAATGACGACAATCAATAATGCATAATTGCATTTTTATTAGTCGATTGACACGGTTTCACACATACCAGTGAATCAAGTCCATCGAAAATTTTCCAATTGGAATGGAAACCTAAAAATATATCAACTCACAGTGGGTCAAACACGTGAGTTGATCACATAAAATAACATCAATAAAATACCTTTTCATTCGAGTTCCTCACAACTGGACTCAAAGTAAACAGCGAAACCAAAGATCAGAGGATCTAAGGTTCGAAACAGGAACATTTTTTTTTTTTCTCTCTCTCTTTTAGTTTACTAATACATGATCAAATTTTTGTTATTTCACATCATTACATGAATTTAACTTTTACAGCTAAATATCACAAAAGATGACAAGTGACAAGATGACAAGATAGATGATGACACAAATATTAATCCACTGATGACAGGCATCGCCAAATTGTATAGGATTAATCACGTCTCCGATACAGCAATAATCGCGGAACGCATATGAGTATGCGATTATTGCGAACAAAAGTGGGAAGAAGAAAACTAAAGCTTCATCATGACCTACGTCAATAATTGCAAAGCTTAGTAGCTACGCGAGACCTTGACCGTCAAACAAATGGCACATTGAGCCAGTAATGAAAAAATAAAAGTCCAAAATTAATTTTCACGGTTGAAACACAAACGGCAATAAAGAGTGGTCAAGGCATAATTAGGAACTACGCTTAGAGGGAAAGAAAAAAAAAAAAAAATAATATAATTATCTTTATATATTAAAGGGAAATGTTTCTTCACAAATGCATAATTTGAGAACAGATAGAAGAAATTGCAAGACTATTGGTGTTGTTTAGTTCGTCTAGAGCCCCGACGGGTTTATAAATAATAATAATAGGGGAATTCCACTAGAAAAGATAATAAAATATTAGCAATAAAATTACAAATTTGACACATACTCATCGGAGCAAAGCCCATCATGCAACACTCACTATGAAAGTGGTACTCCAGGAGTAGCGACCAAAACGACTTAAGAATTGCATACTAAGCAATTCACGCAGAGCCGCAAGGGGAACACAATTCGAACGAAGCGAAGCACGTCGCACACAATTTAAACAAAGCCGTGGTATGAAAAGACTACACATAGAACAAAAAGGTTCTATACCCAATACCAAGACATATAAAGACATGCACGATTGAAGGCAGTTAGCACGTTCAGCCGATACTGGACTAAATTTAGTACCACAAATACATTAAAATTACTTAATCCCATAAGTATGAAAAGGGGAGAATAGAGCAAAAAGACCCAAACAATCTAAAATTGGAAAAAACTCTCGGTATCCCTACAAATATCTCCTTTCTCTTTTTAAGGTCAAATAATATGCTGCTGGAAGCAGGATTCAATGACCAGATTAGAGGAGATCAAGGAATACGTTGAACGGGAATATAAAAATCTACTCAAAAGCAAAAATAGGGCAAGATCACTTCAAGGAATTCTAACGAAAAAAGAACTCCTGAGGGATCACCTAGAAGAATTCGAATCTTTAGTCCTTAAATATGATAAAAGACTAAAGGACAAAGATTGGAACAAGCTCACAGATGACTTTGAGTTTGTAAAAACCAAAGTAGAGCAATCCATTAGAATATTAGAGGGAACTTCGATAATCCCAGAAAAAGAAAATAAGAGGCAAAGACGAAACTCAGACTATTATATCGAAGTGGTAATTCCTACACAAGGATTAAACCACTCGATATCCCTCGAGGATTCGCAAATTTGGGAAGCGTTACCCTTTACTTCATCATTTAATATATCGGGTGAAGTAAAGAGCTTTCTACAAGACAAGAATCAGATAGATAGAGAGGGAGAAAAGGCATCAGGAGAGGACTATCCGATATCGTCTTCATTTATATTACAAGAAGACGCTTCAAGCCGCTTCAAATTTCCAGATCATATTAGTCTGGAAAGCGAAACAAATCCGGAAAATAAAAACCATACAGAGGATTTTGATTTCGATAACACAAGTTTCATTGAAACTTTAGAGAGGCTTAAAAATAAATATTACAAAGATAGTTTTTTCTTCAATAGATTACTAAAGAAGAAAAAAACCAAAATGCCAGCAGAAACAACAAAAATGATGATCGATGCAGCTGCGATCATTCCAATATTCAGTGGAAAGGCGGAAGAACTAGATCCCTTCCTACTACAAGTTGATTATTTTGCAACAGACATCCCGGCAGCAGCTAGTCACACCCCATTATTGAATGTGGTGTACACAAAGCTCAGAGGGGATGCACTCAAACGGCTCAATGATATAAGGGCCGAGAAATGGCCCGAAGTTAGATTAAAAATGGAAAAACTTTTCCAGCCTGAAAAGAACATCGGGGCAATCTTCAAAGAAATCGAAACCCTACACCAGGGTTATTCAGAATCATTTGAGGAGTATAAAACACGAGCCACAAAAATTTACGAAAGTGTGAGAGATATCCCAGGACAGGAGGGAAATGATTCATATGTGTCAACACACCTAAGGAAACACTTCCTAGGGGGCCTGAGAAATCACACTTTGATTTCGGCAGGAAAGTCTCAACGAGATAAATCCTTTATGGACTTGCTCGAATGGCTACAAAAAGAATGTGAGGAGGAAGAAGAACTCCAGGATATCCACAGAAGGACGAAACCGGAGAACTCACCAAATTCTCCTCACAGAAAAAATTATAACAACATGAACAATAACACTCAAGGAGTTGCTTATTTAAATAACAACTTCAGAAGAAACAATAATAACAATTACCGAAACCAGAACAGAGGACACAATCCTCAGGCAAATAATCAAAATCAAAGTTACCAGAACAACTACCAAAACAATGGTAGTAGCAATAATTACAGAAATAATGGTAATAATACAAACTACCAAAATAATGGTAGTAATTACCACGGAAACAGGAATAATAATAATTATCAAAGAAATGATAATAACCATTCCAATTACAGGAACAGTAATAGTTTCCGGGGGAACAATACCGATTTTAGACCACAGAATAACGATTACCGAGGAAATGGCCAAAATAATGGCTTTAACAGAAATGATAACCGCGGTAATTATCAAAACGGTCATAATTCAAATTATAGGAATAATGACCGAAACAATGATACCAATAATAACAACAGAAACAATGGTAGAAATTCCTACGAAGGAAGACCCTTTCAGGGAAACCAACCTAGGAACCACCAAGGCCAATATGGTAATAACAGGGATTACAGAAGAGATGGGTCAAAAAACTAAAAAGGAGGGATTCAATAAACCAAAGGTTGACGGAATCCCAATTTAAAAGCTGCCTTTTTACATCATCAAAACCAAGAACACAAAAACTAAAAAACAAAGAGACTATAAATAAAACAACAGAAATTAAGTTTCCAATAAAAGAGACCCACGATCAGAGGTTTAGTCTAATACTAAATACACTCGAAAGATCGAATGAGTATACTGATTATCTACTAGATACAGGTGCTCAACCAAATATAATATCATTAAGAAGAGCTAGAAAAGTCGGTGCTGTATATATAGATAAATCCGACAGATCAGAAATCAAGGGAGTGACCAATAGTGAAGCATTGAATTCCATTGGCTCTACTTGGATAAACCTAAAGATATTAGAACATGTAATCCCGACAAAATTCTACGTGATTGACGAATTATCAATTCCAGCAATACTTGGAGCAAAATTCATGAAAAGCCATATTGATTCGATTGGAGGTAACTTTAAATATGTTATCTTCAAATTGAACATTCCAAAGAAATCAATTGAAGATAAAGACAAGGTTGATATTAAAGTATCGAAGATTACCAATAATAATTCTAGAAAACCCGAACAAATATTCATAGCAAATTATCAGGATGAAGCTATATTATCTAACAGTGAATCTGAAGATGAATACTTCGAAGATGATTACACCAGTGAATATTTAGAAAGTTCAGATGATCATGGAGAAAATAATTCAAGCTACTTTAATAGTTTAAAACCTGAAATAGGCTCTGCCGACAATGGAGATGAAGATTACTTCGAAATATCTTCCGCGAACGAAGAGGAACCAATTACAGAACCCGATAACGAATTTAAAATGGAAGATTTGGATTCCAATCAAGATTATAGCTTATTGGAGAACAAAGGAATTACACAAGCAAGAGGAGGAGAAAGAGTGAAAAAGGTTTTGGATAGCCTGAAACTCCAACATCTCGAAAAAAATACATTTTTTGAAATGGAAAATATAATGGCAGAATATAGTGATATATTCTTCCTAAAAGGGGATAAGTTGACTATCACAGATGCAGCAATGCACGAGATAGAGACAACAACCAATGTCCCTATAAATAAGAGGCAGTATAGATTCCCAGAATCTACAAAAAAACAAATTAATGAAGAAATAGACGAAATGCATCGCCAAGGCATAATAAGGCCTAGCAAAAGTCCATGGAATGCACCAGTTTTGTGCATACCTAAGAAGGATTTAGATGCGGAAGGGAACAAAAAGTACAGAATTGTAGTAGACTTTAGAGCTCTCAATTTGGTTACTAAACCATTTGTTTACCCCATTCCCCTAATAGATGAGATGTTAGATACTATAGGGGATAGTAAATATTTTTCTACATTGGATTTGAAATCAGGATTTTATCAAGTTCCGATTGATCCAAGAGATGCGGCGAAAACAGCATTCTCAACCCCGAATGGACATTATGAATATACGAGAATGCCCATGGGACTAAGAAATAGCCCATCAACTTTTCAAAAATTAATGAACTCAGTGCTATATGAATTGCCAGACATAAGGGCTCGGGTCTATCTTGACGACATTTTAATATACGGAAGAAGCATAAAAGAACACAACGAAAATCTGATCAGAGTGTTGAGAGCTCTGAGAAGACATAACTTGAAAGTGGAAACCTCAAAATGTCAAATATTAAAAACAAAGATAAATTATTTAGGACACACTATTGACGAACACGGTATACGTCCTATGAAAGATAATATTGAAGCTGTAAGGGATATGCCAGTTCCAAAGACAGTAAAAGGAGTGCGCTCATTCTTGGGAACAGTGAATTTTTATGGAAAATTCATCCCAAAAATAGCGGAAACTCGAAAACCTTTGAATGATTTATTAAAGAAAAATGTTCGTTTCAAATGGTCAGACGAATGCCAAAGTGCATTTGAGAAATTGAGAAATTTTCTAACATCGGATACTCTTTTGGTAAGACCAAAGTATAACGATACCTTTGTGTTAACTACGGATGCGAGTGACTACGCAATTGGAGCAGTCCTCTCAAATGAAAAAACACCAAATCGACCCATAGCCTACGCTAGTAGAGGCTTAGTAGGGGCCGAAATAAGGTATCACGTAATCGAGAAGGAATTACTTGCCATTGTTTGGGCAGTAAATCGATTCAAGCACTATATATATAATCAAAAATTCATCGTTTATACAGATCACAGACCTTTAGTTTCTCTGTGGAATCTGAAAGAAACATCTCACACCTTAACTAGGTTGAGATTGAAATTGCAAGGTCTGGAAATGGACATACGATATAAACAAGGACGAGAAAATATAGTAGCCGACTTTTTGTCAAGACTTCAACATGAAAATGTTGAAAAGGCCAACGACACTAACGAAAATACGGTCGCTGTGTTGACTCGTCAACAAAAACGACAACAGGATTTACTCATAAATGATGATGAGAATTCCGATGATGTCCCTGAAGATGAAATCTCCAAGATATTAAACTCTGACATTTCGGACAACGAAAAAGTTACCTTAAACGACACAAATGACGCCTTAAAAGACGCAACATATCTATCAGCGGAGGACTTCAAAATCGCTCTGAAACAGGAATTGATTGATGAATCAAAAGTGGTTATTACAAAAACTATTAAAGATGAAAAATCATGCGACGCAAGATTTGTCATCCTAAATAGCAAAACTGCTTTCAATGAGTTAACATCTTTATATGATTACCCTCACGGTATCAAAGATTGGGTCAAAGATAACCTTTTGACACATCCTTCAAATAAGGTAGCAGGAATATTACTCGAAGGGAAGAACAACTCCCTAATGAATTTTGACAATTTTATTGATTTAATGTTAACATATTTCAATAACTGCCCGGATTTCATTCTAAACGCAAAGACAATTCACATGATCTCGTTTAGAAAGATAAAGCAATATCAGATTTTACAAATAGTAAAATATATTGCGTGGAAATTGGATATCAACATCATTTTATACAACGCAGACAGTGAACGAACTATAGTAAACAAGGACGAAATTCAAACAGTTTTGCATGAATTCCACGATGCGCCTCTTGGTGGACACGTAGGAGCAAAACGAATGCATCAACGAATAGGCACACTTTTTGTATGGCCTAACATGAGAAGAGACATTGAGAATTATGTAAAACAATGTGACTCATGTCAGAAGAACAAGATTTGGAGCCATAACAAAATCCCAATGAAGATAACAACTACGTCATCAGAACCATTTGAGAAGGTTTTTATAGACATAGTTGTCTTACCAGAATCCGATTTTGGTAATAAATATGGACTTGTCATGCAAGACGACCTAACCAGATTCTTGGTAGTAGCACCAATGGAGAATCAAGAATCAGAAACAGTCGCCAGGACATTTATAGAACATTACATTTGTAAATTTGGAACACCTGCTGAATTAGTATCAGATCAAGGTTCAAATTTTATGAGTGAGGTGTTCAAACATATTTGTAAAATTTTGAAAATAAAGAAAATCAACACAAGCGCGTATCATCCTCAAGCCAATTTAGTTGAGAGATCAAATCGTGAATTAAAAACATACCTGCGTCAGTACGTAGTAGGCAACCCACATGTATGGGACCAACATCTGCCATACTTTACGTTCGAGTACAACACGACGATTAACTCTTCGACAAAGTACTCTCCGTTCGAACTTGTATATGGACGATTAGCTAGATTACCAGCATCCATATATAACCAAAGGGAAAATGGTCTAAATTACGAAAGCTACTCAAAAGAGATGAGGTCTGTTTTCAAAAACATTCACTCAAAAGCTAAAGAAAACCTAATTCTGTCAAAAGAAAAGCGCAAAGAGCTCTATGACAGAAAAGCAAACGATTGGCAACCTATGTGGGGAGATCTGGTCTTAGTACATGCCAACCCCATGGGAGTAGGGCAGAAACTCCAGAGCTATTGGAGAGGCCCTTATGAAATCGTAGATTTGCCCAGTGAGCAAACCACGGTAATCAAAAACGGCAACAAACTAGAGAAGATCCACAATAATCGCCTAAGAAAATACCATAATTAAAAGAATGAAAAAAAAAAAAAAAAAAAAAAAAAAAAAAAAAAAAAAAAAAATCAGCCAATATCAAAATATTTTCTTTTCTCCTCGATTACAGGAGCATTTTTCTTCTCGTTAACCTATTCTGGTTAACGAATGGTGGATTCATTTTAGAGGAACAACACGAGCCGTTGATAAGAATGGGCACATACGTGTTGAAGGTAAGATTCCCGGTATTAGGATTAGAAGAAGGAGGGAAGGCCTTATTAAAATCTAAGGCAGATTATAATTATACTTGTGTATTATTACAAAAAATAATAAAAAATACACATTGTAATGTCATGCTGAATGATTTAGAAATGGCATTCAACAAAAGCATGGATATGAATAAGTTCATAAAAGAATTTTTTCCATCCCGAAGAACTCGTGGTTTTATAACAGCCATTGGAGGTATGGATTCTGATGATAGAATTCGGGTGGATATAAATCTGGACAAATTAAGAAGGAACGAGGAATCCTTGGTCTTATCACTAGATCATCAAACTGCGACAATTGATGCTATGTACAAATTTGTAGACAGCTCAATGTTGCATATAGATGATAAGATGAAAAACGTGATGAATACGTTCAACACATTAGGGAAACTGGTCCAAGACGACTTAAGTTTCGCTAGTACATATAAAAAGGCACTACAACTTGAGTCGGAATTAATTGAAATTGGATTTAGAATTCAATCTTTAATAAATGACTTAAATAAACAACAGAATATTATACTACAAGTCTTGCTTAATAAAGACAATAGTATAACATGGTTTATTCAATTACTAGAGCCAGCAATTTTGTTGCAAATATTAAAAGAGGCTGAAAGTAAGATCAAAGGGGGCCTCGAATTTCCAAGAAGACAAAATAGCGGAATATTGTCAGAGATTTTGAGAATAACGGATGTATCCTTTAAAACGGAGAACAACCAAATGTTGTCAATTGACCTGAAGATACCGTTAGTTTCAAAGAGGAAATTCAAAGCATTTAAGGGAAGTTTTATTCCACAAATAAATGGAACTATTATCATGACCATTAATTTGGATCGGAATATAATAATTGAGGAAATTGATAGCTATTGGGGATTCCTATTAACGGCAACTCAATACGAAAACTGCAAAATATACATGAATTTTAGAATTTGTGAATTAAAACTGAAGGAGGAAAATTTAACTTCAGAAAACGAGTGCCTATTGAATCTCAGATTCAGAAATTCAACAGAAAATTGTAAGATTAAACTTCTGAGAGTCAATCACGACGCTTGGTTTGAAACCGAGGAGTCAAATGTTTGGGAGTATGTAACCCCACAAGAAGTTGAAGTAAATATTTTCCATGGAGAAAATAAAACAAATTTGATTGTTAGGGGTACAGGTCGAATGAGGCTAACCCCAAACATGAGGATTCAAACAAATAACACAAAAATTTGGTATTCAGATACTACAGTATCGGATAACAAAGCATTAGTAAACACAATGAACTACAAAATAATGAATTTTACGTGGGAAGAAAGTACAATGCATTTGATCCCAACATTGAGTGGAAATTTCTCTAAAGTTTCATTCTATGATCGAAAGAAGCTTTTTGATTTAGGAATCGATGTTGAAGTTCTCAAAAAGCAAAGACCCTTCCTAGAAAATTTAATTTATTCTCCACTTTCATCAGGCTGGACTATAGCTAGTATAGGGACTGGAGCAATAATTATGTTGGCAACGTTGATAGTACTTTTTATTTGTTGCTTTAAAGGGCAGATTTCTTGCCCACAAAACAAAAAGTACGTCTCTTCATATTCCAAGGAAAGGAAGTCGAAACCTTTTAAACAAAGGAATCCAAAGGTTTCAATTCTGAAAAAACCTCGTTCATCACCTCCAAAGATACCGTTGAGAGGACAAAAGATTACCCATTTAGGGCCATTGATCGACCCACGGGAACCGAATTCAGACGCTGAGATGCTTAAAAGGATGAAAGATATTTTCGCCAATCCAAATTTAGAACATAATGGAGAAATCCTGCTCATGCGTGAATTAAATCCACAAGCGAATTTACCAGCAATTCAAAAATTAGAAGAAGAATATATGGAACCAGATATATTTCAAACCTCAACAGGAATAACAAATGAAAGCGATATCCAGGGGATATCAGAAAATAAGACAATTATAAAAACACAAACTAGAAGACCACCAGTCAGAATTCGGTGGTAGAAAAAGTTGATACAGAGCGACAACCTACAGCTAATTATAACATAATGCGTTCGCCAATAGCAACAAAAAAGCATTTGAATGAACCGAAGAGCTGGAAATCCAGGATAAGTAAATGTCTTGTCAAAGATTGTCAAAAATGTCTGCACGTAATAATGTCAAATAGATGAGCACTATAAAAGAATTAAAAGGGGAAGAGGAAACATACCTCCCATAAATAACGCGAAAGAGTAAAACTTTGATTAATTAAATCGGAAGAGACCCCACATTATTTGAAAGAAGGGCCTTTCAAATGAAAATAGAAGAAATGAAATATTGACCTAGAGCGGATAAAAGTTTCCCTCGTTACAATCAGTATCCCATGGGAAATGTTAAATGAGATCGTACTTACCGTTCGACAATAGTAAAATTGAACATTGTCGATAAACTGAATTTTTTTTTACGATTTTTTATGTTTGAATGGATAGTGAATTATTGGACAAGGGAACACTACCTAGAATGACTGTGATTTGAATGAAATAACAAGGGAGTAGTGACCCAGAATGGTAGTTATTGAGTATACGAATTGTTAATTATATTATATACAGCAATGTATTAAGAATTTATTTTACTCATTTCTTTTTGCAGACAGAGCAAATGAGATACGAACAGGCCTATAGCCTAGGAAATTGAGGTAAATATATATAGAAAAAAAAAATAAGAATTTAAATCCTGTTTGTAGTAGTCAACAAATACTTTTGACACTACGTAAAATGTATGCCAAGAAACATTTAAACAAACGAAGAGGACTAAAACATAGTGTAACGCCTCAAATTACAAATATGGAAAGACCGAAAAGACACGAAAATTATGAGATACCACAAAGATTAAAAATTTTGTTGGAAAGACCAACAGTATCTCTGGAAGAACAGATAAGACATTCCTGGAATAAGGAAGACTGTTCTGAAAACATATTTGTAGAAACTAATGGTCTCACAGCCCATCGAACTTATGCAAGAAACAATACTGATTGCATAAGAGGTAAAGTTGGGTTCACAAAAGGTCTCCATGTATGGGAAATAACATGGCCTAGTGAACAGAGGGGGACACATGCATACGTTGGAATAGCAACGTCTGATGCAACCCTACAATGCATGGGTTATCAAAGTCTATTAGGACTAGATAGCAATTCTTGGGGCTTTGACATAAACAGGGGCATGACGCTTCATGATTCAATCATTGACACGTACCCGAAAAAACAAAATGGTAGAGAACGAAAATCTTTTGAAAAGTTCAAAATAAAGTTCGAGACTATTAAAGTGATACTGGATATGGATAAAGGCACACTGAGCTTTTTAGCCAATGGCCAATACTTTGGAGAAGCCTTCGAGGGTCTCCAAAATAAGACACTATACCCAATAATTTCAACAGTTTGGGGCAGAAGTGAGGTAAAAATGGAATATTTAGGTGGTTTAGAGTCTAAACCAATTACCTTACAGGAATTGTGCAAATACACAATCTGTAAAGGAATGTGTTCAATACATTTCAAAGAAAATGTCAAACTTTTCCAATTACCAAAGTCAATAGAGAACTATTTGTGCCTTCAAGGAAAGGACTTTTGGAAAAGGAGTCTGAACACAGACAGAAAACATGAATGCACAAATTATTGTGTCACAAATAACACGATTGGGCTCCGAGTAAAAGACGTGTGAAAAAAAAAAAAAAATTATGGATTTACACACATCTGTCAGCATATTTTTTTTTAGATATATAACTATGTAGTATGATAGAGTTTAATTTTAATAGTACATAATTATTTTTGGGATTATTCTACATTTTATTATACAATTATTTAATAGAAAACAAAATGAGTATATTTACAGATTAATCCTGCCTAAAACCTCAAATCAGGGGGGGTTTTAGGTCAACAGCAATTTACCAGGCGATCCACAGAAGACGAGAAGGAAGATAAACCAGAATGGTGAATAGAAGGAAGGTAAAACAGAATGATGGTATGGTGAGTGTAGATTGCTGCTATACGGTAATGCAAGTGTAATTTTGGGTTATCCTTTTCGGTATTAAATACTTGCATTGCTGTAGACCTGTTTTTGAAGCGAAATACGTACCGAGTGGTTAGACACTATTACTGCTGGATGTGATATGCCCTTTGATTAACTGCACTACATCTGCTCGATTTTAATTACTTTTAATCTATCAGTTAAGTTGAAAAAAAATATTAAATCACTTAAACACTAAACCGAAACTTAAACAACGGGCATCACTTCTGCCTCGCGGAATAAACCTTAAGAGTTAACACCTAAACGAACCGCGGACTATCTATAACGACGTAGGCACCTGCCTCACGAGGGGTATCACTATAACGACCTCGGACTTCCTTGAAGTCCCAGCTTAAGTATTCGCCGCTACTCCGGTCACTCCGAATTTTCCCGCGGCGTCGTCTTCTCACGAGAGCGGGCCGCTCTTCCGTCTCTTTCCTCGCGAACGTGCCCGTGCACGGCTGATGCAATCGTTGTTGACTTTTTCGCAAATCCGCTCGGTCGCATGTTTTGATTAAACATCCGCGAATTGGAGTTTTTTGCTGTAAATATAAACTTAAAACATTCGAACTTGCGTTCGATTTAATAACTGAGGTATTGTTTTTGCCTCCATAATCAAAACAATACCTTCTTTGATTATGATCCACTTTTCATATTTTCATAACATGAGTGGTGGATGGAATTTCAAGTTTCAACACTTGCGATGTTGAAACAAATTGACAAGAGAAAATGATTTCATCATCTTGTCCATGCATATTAATGACAAGTTTTTCCAAAGATGTTTTTCCATTTAGGATTTTTCTTAATCCTTCTTTGGAAGAGAATGGAAATTAATTGTAACCGCCTAAAATCAGGTCGGCTCATAAAACCCCCACTGATCGAGTTTTTAATTAATGCAATTCATTAAAAACCTGATGAAAGTATTTGGCATGGGTTACAAAAAAAAAAATTTGAAGGAACCTGATTTTTGGATAATTTGGAAATGAAAGATCTTTTGCCTCTGTACCCTACTACTCTATTCTCTAGCTACTACTGTTCTATCCATACTATTCCGTACTCCTTCTCCTTCTCCTTTCCTGAGAGCCGTCCGCTCCCTTTCGTTCGCTCCTCTATCCACTCCTGTCTATCCTCCTTCCTTGGTATTATCCGTCCCATTAACACGAAGAATATTTGTTGTTTCAGGATCTTTCTTGGTTGACCTAAGTCCTGAATTCTGTTGAGATATATCCTAGATGTTACAGCTTTTAATCTTTATGCTCGGATATAACACCGATCATTTGTTGCACGTAGTCCTAAGACTTGATCTGGTGTTTCTCTACACTTATAATCCTGCCGATAAATTTGGGATTCTTCCTGTTCCCTGAAGACATAAACCCGTTGCAAGTGGTGTAAAGTGTGTGTATATAATGAATTATCCGGCTTCTCCTAGCTGATAGAATAGTCTTATCTCCTTAAACATCTTTCTTGATTGATGATGAAAGACTGCTTTTCTCTTCCGTTTTATTCAACTGCTATATTAATTTCTGATTCAGTCAAATATATATTTACTGAATCCGTTCTAGATTCATCTCTCTCCCTCCGTCTTTTATCTCCGCCGTCCGTTCGTTGAGTACTGATCCTTTTATCGTTCTCCTACTGTCTGACCCTAGTCTTAGTTCCTAACTTTATATCCCTATCTTTACGCTCTGAATATTTTAAATTGTATGTTACTTTACTTTTAATTTTAGTGTATTTTATTTATATTATAATAATTTTTTTTTTTTTTTTTTTTTTTTTTTTTTTTTTTTTTTTTTTTTTTTTAATTAATTATTAATTAATGTAATAAACTTTAAATAAAATTTTTTTTTTTTTCTATTCTCTACTCTCTCCTATTGTCAACTTCTTCCCAATTTGATACCTTTTTCATGTTTTCCCATTTAAGCATATATGTCTTTAATATTTATTAATAATGAAAACAATTTTAATTTTAATATTTCCATTTTCTTACTCAAAATATAGAGTCAAGAAAAATATTTTTCTCACAAATATATAATTTTGAGAATTCATGATAATTCACCCCTCTTGTCAATAATTAAGCCAAAAAATCTTATACCAAATTAAAAGTAAAAATATTGGAAATATGAAAAAAAAAACAGGTCTACAGCAATGCAAGTATTTAATACCGAAAAGGATAACCCAAAATTACACTTGCATTACCGTATAGCAGCAATCTACACTCACCATACCATCATTCTGTTTTACCTTCCTTCTATTCACCATTCTGGTTTATCTTCCTTCTCGTCTTCTGTGGATCGCCTGGTAAATTGCTGTTGACCTAAAACCCCCCCTGATTTGAGGTTTTAGGCATTTCGCTTTCGCTATCTTGACGACATTTTAATATACGGAAGAAGCATAAAAGAACACAACGAAAATCTGATCAGAGTGTTGAGAGCTCTGAGAAGACATAACTTGAAAGTGGAAACCTCAAAATGTCAAATATTAAAAACAAAGATAAATTATTTAGGACACACTATTGACGAACACGGTATACGTCCTATGAAAGATAATATTGAAGCTGTAAGGGATATGCCAGTTCCAAAGACAGTAAAAGGAGTGCGCTCATTCTTGGGAACAGTGAATTTTTATGGAAAATTCATCCCAAAAATAGCGGAAACTCGAAAACCTTTGAATGATTTATTAAAGAAAAATGTTCGTTTCAAATGGTCAGACGAATGCCAAAGTGCATTTGAGAAATTGAGAAATTTTCTAACATCGGATACTCTTTTGGTAAGACCAAAGTATAACGATACCTTTGTGTTAACTACGGATGCGAGTGACTACGCAATTGGAGCAGTCCTCTCAAATGAAAAAACACCAAATCGACCCATAGCCTACGCTAGTAGAGGCTTAGTAGGGGCCGAAATAAGGTATCACGTAATCGAGAAGGAATTACTTGCCATTGTTTGGGCAGTAAATCGATTCAAGCACTATATATATAATCAAAAATTCATCGTTTATACAGATCACAGACCTTTAGTTTCTCTGTGGAATCTGAAAGAAACATCTCACACCTTAACTAGGTTGAGATTGAAATTGCAAGGTCTGGAAATGGACATACGATATAAACAAGGACGAGAAAATATAGTAGCCGACTTTTTGTCAAGACTTCAACATGAAAATGTTGAAAAGGCCAACGACACTAACGAAAATACGGTCGCTGTGTTGACTCGTCAACAAAAACGACAACAGGATTTACTCATAAATGATGATGAGAATTCCGATGATGTCCCTGAAGATGAAATCTCCAAGATATTAAACTCTGACATTTCGGACAACGAAAAAGTTACCTTAAACGACACAAATGACGCCTTAAAAGACGCAACATATCTATCAGCGGAGGACTTCAAAATCGCTCTGAAACAGGAATTGATTGATGAATCAAAAGTGGTTATTACAAAAACTATTAAAGATGAAAAATCATGCGACGCAAGATTTGTCATCCTAAATAGCAAAACTGCTTTCAATGAGTTAACATCTTTATATGATTACCCTCACGGTATCAAAGATTGGGTCAAAGATAACCTTTTGACACATCCTTCAAATAAGGTAGCAGGAATATTACTCGAAGGGAAGAACAACTCCCTAATGAATTTTGACAATTTTATTGATTTAATGTTAACATATTTCAATAACTGCCCGGATTTCATTCTAAACGCAAAGACAATTCACATGATCTCGTTTAGAAAGATAAAGCAATATCAGATTTTACAAATAGTAAAATATATTGCGTGGAAATTGGATATCAACATCATTTTATACAACGCAGACAGTGAACGAACTATAGTAAACAAGGACGAAATTCAAACAGTTTTGCATGAATTCCACGATGCGCCTCTTGGTGGACACGTAGGAGCAAAACGAATGCATCAACGAATAGGCACACTTTTTGTATGGCCTAACATGAGAAGAGACATTGAGAATTATGTAAAACAATGTGACTCATGTCAGAAGAACAAGATTTGGAGCCATAACAAAATCCCAATGAAGATAACAACTACGTCATCAGAACCATTTGAGAAGGTTTTTATAGACATAGTTGTCTTACCAGAATCCGATTTTGGTAATAAATATGGACTTGTCATGCAAGACGACCTAACCAGATTCTTGGTAGTAGCACCAATGGAGAATCAAGAATCAGAAACAGTCGCCAAGACATTTATAGAACATTACATTTGTAAATTTGGAACACCTGCTGAATTAGTATCAGATCAAGGTTCAAATTTTATGAGTGAGGTGTTCAAACATATTTGTAAAATTTTGAAAATAAAGAAAATCAACACAAGCGCGTATCATCCTCAAGCCAATTTAGTTGAGAGATCAAATCGTGAATTAAAAACATACCTGCGTCAGTACGTAGTAGGCAACCCACATGTATGGGACCAACATCTGCCATACTTTACGTTCGAGTACAACACGACGATTAACTCTTCGACAAAGTACTCTCCGTTCGAACTTGTATATGGACGATTAGCTAGATTACCAGCATCCATATATAACCAAAGGGAAAATGGTCTAAATTACGAAAGCTACTCAAAAGAGATGAGGTCTGTTTTCAAAAACATTCACTCAAAAGCTAGAGAAAACCTAATTCTGTCAAAAGAAAAGCGCAAAGAGCTCTATGACAGAAAAGCAAACGATTGGCAACCTATGTGGGGAGATCTGGTCTTAGTACATGCCAACCCCATGGGAGTAGGGCAGAAACTCCAGAGCTATTGGAGAGGCCCTTATGAAATCGTAGATTTGCCCAGTGAGCAAACCACGGTAATCAAAAACGGCAACAAACTAGAGAAGATCCACAATAATCGCCTAAGAAAATACCATAATTAAAAGAATGAAAAAAAAAAAAAAAAAAAAAAAAAAAAAAAAAAAAAAAAGGGGGTAAAACCCACAACGAAAGACGAATTATTAATCAATAAAGGATGTGATATTACATTTGTTAACATAAAGATTAACAAAGAAAGTTTTACAAAAATATTAGTATATTATCAAAAAAAAAAAAAATTATTATTACGTACATAATATTTAAGTCTATTACATAAAAATGTCTCTCAATGAATAAATGTCTACGTCTAATGGCCTATGATCCCTGACCAGAATTGGTCAGGCTTTTTGCAAAAAAAAAAAAAAAAAAAAAAAAAAAAAAAAAAAAAAAAAAAAAAATCAGCCAATATCAAAATATTTTCTTTTCTCCTCGATTACAGGAGCATTTTTCTTCTCGTTAACCTATTCTGGTTAACGAATGGTGGATTCATTTTAGAGGAACAACACGAGCCGTTGATAAGAATGGGCACATACGTGTTGAAGGTAAGATTCCCGGTATTAGGATTAGAAGAAGGAGGGAAGGCCTTATTAAAATCTAAGGCAGATTATAATTATACTTGTGTATTATTACAAAAAATAATAAAAAATACACATTGTAATGTCATGCTGAATGATTTAGAAATGGCATTCAACAAAAGCATGGATATGAATAAGTTCATAAAAGAATTTTTTCCATCCCGAAGAACTCGTGGTTTTATAACAGCCATTGGAGGTATGGATTCTGATGATAGAATTCGGGTGGATATAAATCTGGACAAATTAAGAAGGAACGAGGAATCCTTGGTCTTATCACTAGATCATCAAACTGCGACAATTGATGCTATGTACAAATTTGTAGACAGCTCAATGTTGCATATAGATGATAAGATGAAAAACGTGATGAATACGTTCAACACATTAGGGAAACTGGTCCAAGACGACTTAAGTTTCGCTAGTACATATAAAAAGGCACTACAACTTGAGTCGGAATTAATTGAAATTGGATTTAGAATTCAATCTTTAATAAATGACTTAAATAAACAACAGAATATTATACTACAAGTCTTGCTTAATAAAGACAATAGTATAACATGGTTTATTCAATTACTAGAGCCAGCAATTTTGTTGCAAATATTAAAAGAGGCTGAAAGTAAGATCAAAGGGGGCCTCGAATTTCCAAGAAGACAAAATAGCGGAATATTGTCAGAGATTTTGAGAATAACGGATGTATCCTTTAAAACGGAGAACAACCAAATGTTGTCAATTGACCTGAAGATACCGTTAGTTTCAAAGAGGAAATTCAAAGCATTTAAGGGAAGTTTTATTCCACAAATAAATGGAACTATTATCATGACCATTAATTTGGATCGGAATATAATAATTGAGGAAATTGATAGCTATTGGGGATTCCTATTAACGGCAACTCAATACGAAAACTGCAAAATATACATGAATTTTAGAATTTGTGAATTAAAACTGAAGGAGGAAAATTTAACTTCAGAAAACGAGTGCCTATTGAATCTCAGATTCAGAAATTCAACAGAAAATTGTAAGATTAAACTTCTGAGAGTCAATCACGACGCTTGGTTTGAAACCGAGGAGTCAAATGTTTGGGAGTATGTAACCCCACAAGAAGTTGAAGTAAATATTTTCCATGGAGAAAATAAAACAAATTTGATTGTTAGGGGTACAGGTCGAATGAGGCTAACCCCAAACATGAGGATTCAAACAAATAACACAAAAATTTGGTATTCAGATACTACAGTATCGGATAACAAAGCATTAGTAAACACAATGAACTACAAAATAATGAATTTTACGTGGGAAGAAAGTACAATGCATTTGATCCCAACATTGAGTGGAAATTTCTCTAAAGTTTCATTCTATGATCGAAAGAAGCTTTTTGATTTAGGAATCGATGTTGAAGTTCTCAAAAAGCAAAGACCCTTCCTAGAAAATTTAATTTATTCTCCACTTTCATCAGGCTGGACTATAGCTAGTATAGGGACTGGAGCAATAATTATGTTGGCAACGTTGATAGTACTTTTTATTTGTTGCTTTAAAGGGCAGATTTCTTGCCCACAAAACAAAAAGTACGTCTCTTCATATTCCAAGGAAAGGAAGTCGAAACCTTTTAAACAAAGGAATCCAAAGGTTTCAATTCTGAAAAAACCTCGTTCATCACCTCCAAAGATACCGTTGAGAGGACAAAAGATTACCCATTTAGGGCCATTGATCGACCCACGGGAACCGAATTCAGACGCTGAGATGCTTAAAAGGATGAAAGATATTTTCGCCAATCCAAATTTAGAACATAATGGAGAAATCCTGCTCATGCGTGAATTAAATCCACAAGCGAATTTACCAGCAATTCAAAAATTAGAAGAAGAATATATGGAACCAGATATATTTCAAACCTCAACAGGAATAACAAATGAAAGCGATATCCAGGGGATATCAGAAAATAAGACAATTATAAAAACACAAACTAGAAGACCACCAGTCAGAATTCGGTGGTAGAAAAAGTTGATACAGAGCGACAACCTACAGCTAATTATAACATAATGCGTTCGCCAATAGCAACAAAAAAGCATTTGAATGAACCGAAGAGCTGGAAATCCAGGATAAGTAAATGTCTTGTCAAAGATTGTCAAAAATGTCTGCACGTAATAATGTCAAATAGATGAGCACTATAAAAGAATTAAAAGGGGAAGAGGAAACATACCTCCCATAAATAACGCGAAAGAGTAAAACTTTGATTAATTAAATCGGAAGAGACCCCACATTATTTGAAAGAAGGGCCTTTCAAATGAAAATAGAAGAAATGAAATATTGACCTAGAGCGGATAAAAGTTTCCCTCGTTACAATCAGTATCCCATGGGAAATGTTAAATGAGATCGTACTTACCGTTCGACAATAGTAAAATTGAACATTGTCGATAAACTGAATTTTTTTTTACGATTTTTTATGTTTGAATGGATAGTGAATTATTGGACAAGGGAACACTACCTAGAATGACTGTGATTTGAATGAAATAACAAGGGAGTAGTGACCCAGAATGGTAGTTATTGAGTATACGAATTGTTAATTATATTATATACAGCAATGTATTAAGAATTTATTTTACTCATTTCTTTTTGCAGACAGAGCAAATGAGATACGAACAGGCCTATAGCCTAGGAAATTGAGGTAAATATATATAGAAAAAAAAAATAAGAATTTAAATCCTGTTTGTAGTAGTCAACAAATACTTTTGACACTACGTAAAATGTATGCCAAGAAACATTTAAACAAACGAAGAGGACTAAAACATAGTGTAACGCCTCAAATTACAAATATGGAAAGACCGAAAAGACACGAAAATTATGAGATACCACAAAGATTAAAAATTTTGTTGGAAAGACCAACAGTATCTCTGGAAGAACAGATAAGACATTCCTGGAATAAGGAAGACTGTTCTGAAAACATATTTGTAGAAACTAATGGTCTCACAGCCCATCGAACTTATGCAAGAAACAATACTGATTGCATAAGAGGTAAAGTTGGGTTCACAAAAGGTCTCCATGTATGGGAAATAACATGGCCTAGTGAACAGAGGGGGACACATGCATACGTTGGAATAGCAACGTCTGATGCAACCCTACAATGCATGGGTTATCAAAGTCTATTAGGACTAGATAGCAATTCTTGGGGCTTTGACATAAACAGGGGCATGACGCTTCATGATTCAATCATTGACACGTACCCGAAAAAACAAAATGGTAGAGAACGAAAATCTTTTGAAAAGTTCAAAATAAAGTTCGAGACTATTAAAGTGATACTGGATATGGATAAAGGCACACTGAGCTTTTTAGCCAATGGCCAATACTTTGGAGAAGCCTTCGAGGGTCTCCAAAATAAGACACTATACCCAATAATTTCAACAGTTTGGGGCAGAAGTGAGGTAAAAATGGAATATTTAGGTGGTTTAGAGTCTAAACCAATTACCTTACAGGAATTGTGCAAATACACAATCTGTAAAGGAATGTGTTCAATACATTTCAAAGAAAATGTCAAACTTTTCCAATTACCAAAGTCAATAGAGAACTATTTGTGCCTTCAAGGAAAGGACTTTTGGAAAAGGAGTCTGAACACAGACAGAAAACATGAATGCACAAATTATTGTGTCACAAATAACACGATTGGGCTCCGAGTAAAAGACGTGTGAAAAAAAAAAAAAAAAATTATGGATTTACACACATCTGTCAGCATATTTTTTTTTAGATATATAACTATGTAGTATGATAGAGTTTAATTTTAATAGTACATAATTATTTTTGGGATTATTCTACATTTTATTATACAATTATTTAATAGAAAACAAAATGAGTATATTTACAGATTAATCCTGCCTAAAACCTCAAATCAGGGGGGGTTTTAGGTCAACAGCAATTTACCAGGCGATCCACAGAAGACGAGAAGGAAGATAAACCAGAATGGTGAATAGAAGGAAGGTAAAACAGAATGATGGTATGGTGAGTGTAGATTGCTGCTATACGGTAATGCAAGTGTAATTTTGGGTTATCCTTTTCGGTATTAAATACTTGCATTGCTGTAGACCTGTTTTTTTTTTCATATTTCCAATATTTTTACTTTTAATTTGGTATAAGATTTTTTGGCTTAATTATTGACAAGAGGGGTGAATTATCATGAATTCTCAAAATTATATATTTGTGAGAAAAATATTTTTCTTGACTCTATATTTTGAGTAAGAAAATGGAAATATTAAAATTAAAATTGTTTTCATTATTAATAAATATTAAAGACATATATGCTTAAATGGGAAAACATGAAAAAGGTATCAAATTGGGAAGAAGTTGACAATAGGAGAGAGTAGAGAATAGAAAAAAAAAAAAATTTTATTTAAAGTTTATTACATTAATTAATAATTAATTAAAAAAAAAAAAAAAAAAAAAAAAAAAAAATTATTATAATATAAATAAAATACACTAAAATTAAAAGTAAAGTAACATACAATTTAAAATATTCAGAGCGTAAAGATAGGGATATAAAGTTAGGAACTAAGACTAGGGTCAGACAGTAGGAGAACGATAAAAGGATCAGTACTCAACGAACGGACGGCGGAGATAAAAGACGGAGGGAGAGAGATGAATCTAGAACGGATTCAGTAAATATATATTTGACTGAATCAGAAATTAATATAGCAGTTGAATAAAACGGAAGAGAAAAGCAGTCTTTCATCATCAATCAAGAAAGATGTTTAAGGAGATAAGACTATTCTATCAGCTAGGAGAAGCCGGATAATTCATTATATACACACACTTTACACCACTTGCAACGGGTTTATGTCTTCAGGGAACAGGAAGAATCCCAAATTTATCGGCAGGATTATAAGTGTAGAGAAACACCAGATCAAGTCTTAGGACTACGTGCAACAAATGATCGGTGTTATATCCGAGCATAAAGATTAAAAGCTGTAACATCTAGGATATATCTCAACAGAATTCAGGACTTAGGTCAACCAAGAAAGATCCTGAAACAACAAATATTCTTCGTGTTAATGGGACGGATAATACCAAGGAAGGAGGATAGACAGGAGTGGATAGAGGAGCGAACGAAAGGGAGCGGACGGCTCTCAGGAAAGGAGAAGGAGAAGGAGTACGGAATAGTATGGATAGAACAGTAGTAGCTAGAGAATAGAGTAGTAGGGTACAGAGGCAAAAGATCTTTCATTTCCAAATTATCCAAAAATCAGGTTCCTTCAAATTTTTTTTTTTGTAACCCATGCCAAATACTTTCATCAGGTTTTTAATGAATTGCATTAATTAAAAACTCGATCAGTGGGGGTTTTATGAGCCGACCTGATTTTAGGCGGTTACAATTAATTTCCATTCTCTTCCAAAGAAGGATTAAGAAAAATCCTAAATGGAAAAACATCTTTGGAAAAACTTGTCATTAATATGCATGGACAAGATGATGAAATCATTTTCTCTTGTCAATTTGTTTCAACATCGCAAGTGTTGAAACTTGAAATTCCATCCACCACTCATGTTATGAAAATATGAAAAGTGGATCATAATCAAAGAAGGTATTGTTTTGATTATGGAGGCAAAAACAATACCTCAGTTATTAAATCGAACGCAAGTTCGAATGTTTTAAGTTTATATTTACAGCAAAAAACTCCAATTCGCGGATGTTTAATCAAAACATGCGACCGAGCGGATTTGCAAAAAAGTCAACAACGATTGCATCAGCCGTGCACGGGCACGTTCGCGAGGAAAGAGACGGAAGAGCGGCCCGCTCTCGTGAGAAGACGACGCCGCGGGAAAATTCGGAGTGACCGGAGTAGCGGCGAATACTTAAGCTGGGACTTCAAGGAAGTCCGAGGTCGTTATAGTGATACCCCTCGTGAGGCAGGTGCCTACGTCGTTATAGATAGTCCGCGGTTCGTTTAGGTGTTAACTCTTAAGGTTTATTCCGCGAGGCAGAAGTGATGCCCGTTGTTTAAGTTTCGGTTTAGTGTTTAAGTGATTTAATATTTTTTTCAACTTAACTGATAGATTAAAAGTAATTAAAATCGAGCAGATGTAGTGCAGTTAATCAAAGGGCATATCACATCCAGCAGTAATAGTGTCTAACCACTCGGTACGTATTTCGCTTCATTATATGGCATTTACTTCTTTAGAATAATAGTTCTATTTTGCAATGCGTCGGGATTTATGTTATTTTTCCTGGAAGTATATTTCAATACTCAACGACCGGTAAAACAAATCAACGTTTTGGTCTTAAAAACAATATATAAGACCTGGATGTTCGTGAACTGAAGGAAGAAAGAAAGTTGTTTATATTTTGTTCGACATTCAAAAACTTTGTAATTTATTAAAAAAAAACTAAATTACAAATCCGATATCTGAAAATCACTAGAAGTAAGGTTTCACTTATTATCAACTAAATATTTTTCTAGATGATTTCTAGATGAGTATACAATTTACCATAACTATAAGCGAAAAATTTAACGTAGATGATCAAACTACTTAAACAAATTTTATTTATTTTGATACTCAACAACAAATTAAAAATCATTTTGAATATACTCAACAGAAAAACGTATCTTACATTACTTTCAGGTAAGGAAATTATTATATTTGTTAAAGACAATGAAATATTATCAAAAATTAAACAACCATTATCTATTTGTTATTTTGGTTGTGAGAAAATGATATAGACTGTTCCGAAAATTATAAATACATCTTCTTTCTTGAATAAAACAAAAAATACAGGATTTTTCGGGTCATTTTATTCTGAAATATGGATAATAAGTCCAGTCTTTCCAGTTTCAATGCAAGTTGGGATTATTTTTCGTAGGATACGCGAGTTCTCTAACTTTTCTCTTAACACTACTCATAAGCTTTTGCACAGTGTGTTCTCCGACCATTTTTACCACTTTAAGCCAATCTTTTTTAAATTTTTAAACATTGTCCGCTGGTTTGACATATTTCCTCAGCTTTGCCTTGGTCAAAGCCCAAAAAGTTTCAATAGGGCGAATTTCAGGGCAGTTTGGAGGATTCATCTCCTTTGGGACACATGTGACATTATTTGTTTTATACCACCCTAGTGCATCTTTAGAGTAATGGCAGGAAGCAAGATCGGGCCAAAAGATTGGAAGATTGTTATGCTGCTTAACCATGGGTAAGAACCTTTTCTGCAAACACTCTTTCACGTAAATTTTACCATTCATTGTGTCATTCGTAATGAATGGACGAGATATTTTCCCACATTCACAAATGGCCTGCCAAACCATTACCTTCTTGCCGAATTTTTCGGTGTAAATGGCTTTCACTGGTCCAGGGACATCCTTTCCCTTCGGTGCTGTATAAAATTGCGGTCCTGGCAGAGTCTTATAGTCCAGTTTTATGTAGGTTTCGTCATCCATGATAACACACCCCATTTTTTTTGTCAGAAGTTTGTCATAAAGCTTCCGAGCTCTCGGTTTCACAGATTCAGCTTGTTTTGGATTTCATTTTGGCTGCTTCTACTTCCGACGGGTCTGCAGACCCATTCTTCCCTTGGCACGCATAACGTTACTCGCCGAGGTTACAAGCTTTCTCGCCACATCTCGTACTGATACTGAAGGATGCCGCTTGTAGTATTCCTTAACCTTTTTGTCCATTGTGGGATCAACAGGCCCGGGTTTTCTACCACGTCTTGGGGCATCAGTAAATGTGCACTCTTCGCAATACTTCCGCAATGCGGGTTGAACTGCTCCGACACGTGTACCTTCTTCTCTGGCTAATTTTCTTATAGAAAGACCACTTACGGTGCCCCATTTGTGCACAATTCGCTTTCTTTGCTCGGGAGAAAGGCCACGCATTTCCAAAATTTCGCACTAAATGTTAGAAAAAATGACAGCAGTTGTTTCTTTTGGATGTAAACAACAGGACGCAGCCAACGTTTGGTTGAATACTGCACGTTATTTGAAATGACGGTTGATCGTAAGTGTATTTATAATTATCGGAAGGGTCTATATTACTGAAAATTCTATTTACAATTTGCGCAATAACTAATAATCAGTTTTCTTGAACCTTAATTTATTTTATAAATTTTTCATACTTTATTGTCCATATATTGCAGAATAAGATCACAAAACAAAAGACCACGGGGGAGTAGGGGGGTATAAAAGGGATCAAAATATGACCACGTAGTTTAGGAATGGTCCCAAATGCGTTTTATTATTTTTGGTCTCGTGGAAACTCACAGGGCATATTTTCTTAGGACAAAATTATTTTCTACAACCTTACCAGAGACACTAGTTATGCCAGTCAAACAAACCGATTTAGCTGGAAAAGTAATTTTAATCTCCAATTGGACACTCTGTGGGTAATTAAAAAATTTTTATAATCGAAACAGTTGGTTTGATTGGCATAGTGCCTTTGGCAAAGTTGTAGATAATAATATTGTCCTTCCAAAAATAAACATGTTGTAAATTTTTTTTAAATATAACTTTTTTTTTGACTACTTGTAATTTTTATACAAATAAAAAGATTTTTGAAAAATAAGCTTTTTGCCTTTTTGCCTTTCTCCTAGAAAGGTATAGCAATCACTTGCAAAACCGAATGTATAAAAGTGCTCCAAAGGGCCGAATGGCATATATCACTCGACTCAGCTCGACGAGCTGAGCATTCTCTGTGTGTGTGTGTGTGTATGTGTGTGTGTGTATGTTTAGTTTTTAAATAGTTCATTTGACACGGCACGATACAATTTATGTTTAACTGAGCCAAGTACATTTTTTTTAAATTCTAAATTAGCAGGGAAAAGAGGGAGGCCTTTTTTTTATTCTCGCGGCCGACTACGAGCTAGTGGGGATTTAAGGTGAGAGGAGGGGTGTTACAATTTTGTTTTTAACTATTTTATATTACAGAATGTATTCATTTGTACGTGGCTAACCAGTGATGTTCTATTTGAGCAGTTTTGGTCAGAGTTGTCTGCGTAAACATAGAGATGCCGAGTCTTCGTTTTAGTGTCTCCAGCCGGGTGTATCATTCTCTTTCAGTTTGTGACAGAAATTGTATTCTAGCAAATAGATAAAAGAAATCAAATTTTAATGCCAGCATTTTTTATAAACCCGTAAAGCTGTGTCATGTACTGGAGATCACCGCTTCCCAGAATGTCTCTAACGGGTACGTTCGGTTGTTTTCCTCGGGCCCGAAGGGAATCTATAAGCTCAGACCTAACACCACAGTATTCGGTACACGACCAAACAACATGCTCGATGTCATGGTAGCCATCGCCACAAACGCAGTGATTACTGTCTACAAGCCCTATACGAAAGAGATGCGTGTTTAACGTGTAGTGATTGGACATAAGTCTGGACATCACGCGAATGAAGTCCCGACCTACATCCAACCCCTTGAACCATGCTTTCGTCGATACCTTAGGAAAAATGGAATGTAGCCACCGTCCCAGTTCATCTGAGTTCCATGATGATTGCCAACTGTTGAGTGTTCTCTGACGCAAAATGCTATAATATTCATCATAAGCAATTGGTCTTTCATAAATATCGCCGTCAATAGCACCCACCCTAGCTAAAGAGTCAGCCTTTTCGTTACCCGGAATCGAGCAATGAGAAGGGACCCACGCTAAGGTAACCCGGTAATTTTTATCTGTTAAAGCACTTGAAAACCGCCGTATTTTCCCCAGGAAATACGGGGTGTGCTTCACAGGCTTCATTGATCGCAGAGCCTCAATGGCACTGAGACTATCTGTGAAGATGAAGTAGTGGTCTATGGGTAGGGTTTCGATGATTCCAAGAGAGTACTGAATAGCAGCAAGTTCTGCGACGTACACGGAAGCAGGAGCATCGAGTTTGTAGGAGGCGGTAAAATTTTCGTGGAAAACACCGAAGCCAGTGGACTCATCTAGATTAGATCCGTCAGTGTAAAACATTTTATCACAACTAACATGTTTAAACTTATTGGAAAAAATCTTAGGGATCTCTTGGGGTCGCAATTGATCCGGGATACCAGAAATGTCTTGTTTCATGGTGGTGTCGAAGAATATAGCATTATTAGAAGTATCTAAAAGTGCGACATTGAAGGAATCGTATGAAGAAGGATTAATATCTTGAGCCATATAGTCAAAATATAAAGTCATAAATCTGGATTGAGATTGAAGGTCGACCAACCTCTCGAAATTTTCAATTACTAATGGGTTCATAACTGTGCATCGAATTAGCAACCGGTAAGAGAGATTCCAAAAACGATGTTTCAACGGAAGAATACCCGCTAGCACTTCAAGACTCATCGTATGGGTCGACTGCATGCAACCCAAGGCAATACGCAAACAACGATATTGTATTCTCTCTAATTTTATAATGTGCGTGTTCGCGGCGGAGCGAAAGCAGAAACAGCCGTACTCAAGAACTGACAATATCGTTGTTTGGTAAAGCCTTAGAAGGTCTCCTGGGTGGGCTCCCCACCAGGTTCCGGTAATCGTACGAAGAAAATTAATCCTCTTTTGGCATTTTCGTGTCAGATACCTAATATGGCAAGCCCAGGTGCATTTAGAGTCGAACCAGACCCCGAGATATTTAGCGACTAAAACCTGAGAGATCGTTTTACCCGTTAGTAGGAGCTGCAGCTGAGCTGGGTTATGCTTCCTAGAAAAAACGACCAACTCAGTTTTCTCCGGAGAGAATTCGATACCCAGCTTAAGAGCTCATTCAGACAAATTGTCTAAGGTATCTTGCAATGGCCCTTGCAGATCGCTAGCCTCGCTACCAGTAATGGATACAACGCTATCGTCTGCAAGTTGCCTTAGCGTGCATGAATTTGCAAGACATTCATCGATGTCATTGACGTAAAAATTATATAAGAGAGGACTTAAACATGAGCCCTGGGGGAGGCCCATATAACTAATTCGGGAAGTTGTCGAATCGCCATGTGAGAAATACATATGCTTTTCTGACAACAAATTGAGCAAAAAGTTATTCAAATTTGGTGAAAGTCCCTGCGAATGAAGTTTCGCGCTTAAAACTTCTACAGAGACAGAGTCAAAAGCCCCCTTAATATCCATGAACGCAGAAGCCATTTGCTCTTTTCGAGTAAAGGCTAGTTGAATTTCAGTAGAAAGCAACGCTAGGCAATCGTTCGTCCCTTTGCCCCGGCGAAAGCCAAATTGAGTATTTGAAAGTAACCAGTTTGTTTCGACCCATTTGTCTAACCGTAAGAGGATCATTTTCTCCATTAATTTCCGGAGGCAAGAGAGCATCGCAATCGGCCTATATGAATTGTGATCAGAGGCAGGTTCCCGGGTTTCCGAATAGCAATGACTTTTACCTCCCTCCAGTCATGCGGAACAATATTTAGCTCAAGAAACTTGTTGAACAAATTCAACAAGCGTCTTTTTGCAGAGTCGGGTAGATTCTTCAACAGGTTGAATTTTATTCTATCTTACCCTGGAGCCTTATTGTTGCACGACAGGAGAGCCATTGAAAATTCCAACATCGAAAATGGAGGCTCTTCCGTAGTTACTAATAACGCGTCGCGAAAGGTTTTCTGTTCCGGTACAGAGTGCGGACAGACCTTTTTGGCAAAATCGAGTATCCAGCGATCTGAATACTCCTCACTCTCATTCGAAACGTCACGATTCCGCATGCGCCTGGCGGTATCCCTGTTTCCCTCGACAACGCGTTTACGAACCGCCGCCAGTACCCGCGTTTTTTCGCCTTTACTAAGCTCTTTATCTGCCTGCCCAGTGCCTCGTACTTTCGAAGCAGGTTGACAGTGCCGTACTCCCGGTAGTTCTTATACGCCGCGGACCTTCGCGCGTACAGCTCAGAGCACTCTTTGTCCCCCCATTTGTTGGGAGGGCGCTGTCTAATCGTTACCCCGGGTATCGGTTTCGTCTGAGCTTGAGTCGCGGCGTCGATTATCAAGCCAGCTAAGAACGCGTATTCTTCCTCCGGAGGAAGTTCCTCGTGAGTCTCGATAGATTGCGCTATAATAGACTCATAACAATTCCAATCAATATTACGTGTAAGGTCGTAGGAAATATTGATTGGGTTGGGGGGAGTTGAACCATTAGCAATTGATATAACGATTGGAAGATGATCACTACCGTGGGGATCGTTGATTACTTTCCACTGGCAATCTAGCGGAGGGATATATAACGAAACAAGGCATAGGTCTTTTCCATTCATATTCGTTTGAATGGCAACGACTTCAATATTCGAGATCGAGGGGAGGTCGATTCGGAAGAAGGAATAGCACTTTTTGATCCCTAAAAGTACCCCTCCACCGTGTGAGTCTCGATCTCGACGAATAATGTTAAAATCGTGGAAATTGAGTTGATCGTTTGAATTGAGAAAGGTTTCACAGAGCGCAAATGCGTCACAATTGTATGTATTTATCAAATGAGAGAATAGATCGAATTTGGGGATTATACTTCTGCAATTCCACTGTAATACAGTGATAAAATTCCTAACCTCTTTCGCCGTATTAGTCATCGAAAGATATGATAGCTGAAATGAAGGGCCAAGTTGCTGCTAGTTGCTTCAAAAAGGTTTTCACTGTAGGAAGAAGGGCAAGAAGAATATTTTGTAGGGGATCTGGTATGTTGAATGTTTTAAATATCCAGTCCACAATATCATAAAATTTTATGAACCCTGTTTCTTTTTTATCTTCTGATCGAGAAATGGGTGCACGAGGGGTTTTTGGTGCCCCAGGAAGCGGTGGGTACTCCTGGTTTGATTTAAAATTAAAACCGGGAGGTACTTGCTTCGGTTTTTCTTCACCGCTTCCTTTTTGTGTTGGCTTATTGGTCATTCCGCTAGGGGTTATCTTGCGACCTTTGCGAGAAAGATTAGGAGAGTTGATCATTCCCCCTGTTCCTAGATCCTTCTGGCATGGCATAAGAACACCCTTCGACGGGATCGTCAGATGTACCCTCATCGGTTGGCAAAAAGGAAAAGATGTTTCCTGTCGAGGGTGGCTCAGCACTCTTCAGCATTTCTGCGAAAGAGCGCTTTGATCGTTCCTTGAGGGAACGCTTAATTTTTTCCTCGCGCTGTTTGTACGCGGGACACGCCGAAAGGTCATGCCGAGTTCCCTCGCAGTAAAGACACTTTTCAGTATCCTCACTGCAAGCGGTCTCAGCATGATTGCCTCCGCACTTGCTGCAGCGTGCCTTGTTGCATCAGTAGGTGGCTGTATGACCTAACTGCTTGCAGTTTTGGCAATGCATGACCCGCGGTACGAACAGGCGTACAGGCAGACGAACCCTGTCCAAAGAGATGTAGTTCGGCAGTGCGGATCCGGCGAATGTTACACGGAAGGAATCCGAAGGGAAGAATTTCTTCTTCCCTTCTCCGATGGATACTGAATGCAATTGCTTGACATCCAGTATCTTTACATCTTGAATCAGGGGGTTCTTGAAGCAGCCAACCCCGTGACGCAAAATTTCATCGACCGTGAGGGTTCCTTCGGTAACCACACCGTCGATCTCCACGTCCTTGGCAGGAATGTACACGCGATACTCTCTCGTGAAGAGCTCGTAGCTAGCATTTGCGTTTGCTTGCTTCAAGCTACTCACAACAACTCGCAGTTTGCTCGGTCTAACCTTTGTAATTTCGGTTACGTCCGAAAACTGTTTTGCCAGGTCCTTGCCGATTTGAATAATATTTAGAGGCTTCTTTATGGGCCTGAAGTAAACTACGAACGGACCTTCCGAAGCATCTGGGTAAGCTTTCACCCGTGTTGCCGGTACCCTTGGTACGGGGCTAGGTAGCGGGGAAGGTAAAGGGGAATTGATGGGGGAGATCTCAATCTCTTCCCCATTTGTTTCCACATCCAGGAATAGTTGCACCTGCATGTCGTCCATTTTGCGGGAGCGTTACGCTCTACCGCACACAAACGATAAATATTCGAATGTGGGGGGGGGGGGTCAAGTAGTTGCTGTTAAATTTTAAAAACAATTTTTCAAACTACAATGGATCAAAATTAAAAAAAGGCAGTAATACTAATACTAATAACAATAGTAATAATGATAATAATAATAATAATAATAATAATAATAATAATAATAATAATAATGATAATAATAATAATAATAATAATAATAATAATAATAATAATAATAATAATAATAATAATAATAATAATAATAATAATAAAAATAATAATAATAATAATAATTATAATTATAATAATTATAATAATTACAATAATAATAATGATAATATTAATAATAATGATAAAAATTCTAAAGTGAATACTTCACCGAACGTCTAAGTCACGACCTCACGGCTGATAGTAGGATTAATCGAGCGTCTCCGCAGAACAAACAATGACGATCCAGCTTCGACCTTGTAGATGCCACTTGTAGTTGACTTCCACTCGCTCGATCGTATGGTGGTCCGTGCTGCTAGCGGGGTAACAGCGGTGCGGGAGAATTATTCTTGCTGATATATCAGCTGCGTATCAGATCACTGGCGGGGTAGCCTGCCCCTACCAGTCTGCAGAAGATGTTTCTGCCGATAAACTGCAGGCTATTGTTATCGCGCAGCAAAAGAACTAATCGACAAAAAAAACACCCGTACGATAGCTCGTGTATTGTTATTTTGTGAACTCAAACGGAGATGAACAATTTGCGTCTAATCGAGACGAAAGCAAAACAACGAATGTGTGTGTATGTGCAGATTTTTATTCTCACTCACTTTTCTCAGAGATGGCTGGACCGATTTTCATGAAATCAATTGCAAATGAAAGGTCTCGTTGTCCCGTAAGACCCCATTAAATTTCATTGTAATCGGATTTTTCGTTTAGAGGTTATGTATCAAAATGTAAAAATCATGAAACATCATTATCTCGAAAACTACACAACCGATTGTGAACTGAAGGAAGAAAGAAAGTTGTTTATATTTTGTTCGACATTCAAAAACTTTGTAATGTATTAAAAAAAAACTATGTTACAAATCCGATATCTGAAAATCACTAGAAGTAAGGTTTCACTTATTATCAACTAAATATTTTTCTAGATGATTTCTAGATGAGTATACAATTTACCATAACTTTAAGCGAAAAATTTATCGTAGATGATCTCGAAAACTACACAACCGATTTGAACAAAATTAGATTCAAATGAACTACCTGAAATACCTTCAACTTTTGAATTTCATAAAGATTGGACTTGTGGTTCAAAAGTTATGACAAGAAACGTGTTTTAAAGACTACTTAATCTCACCCATATTTCTCAGAGATGGCTAAACTGATTTTAATAAAATCAGTGTCAAATGGAAGGTCTAGTTGCCCCCTAAGACCCTATTGATTTGTTTTGCGATCAGACTATTACTTTGCCTGTTATGTTTAAAAATGTGAAATCCAGCTATGAAAAGGAACATATTCCGAAGACTACTTGGACTCACTCGTTTTTCTCAGAGATGGCTGACCCGATTTCCACAAAGTTAGTGTAAAATTAAAAGTCTAGCTGCCTCATAACACCCTATTGAATTTTACTGTAATCGAACTGTAACTTCGTCTGTAAAGTACCGAAATGTGAAAATCACGAAACTTGCCTCATAAGACCCTTTTGATTTGTTTTGCGATTAGACTATTACTTTGCCTGTTATGTTTAAAAATGTGAAATCCAGCTATGAAAAGGAACATATTCCGAAGACTACTTGGACTCACTCATTTTTCTCAGAGATGGCTGACCCGATTTCCACAAAGTTAGTGTAAAATTAAAAGTCTAGCTGCCTCATAACACCCTATTGAATTTTACTGTAATCGAACTGTAACTTCGTCTGTAAAGTACCGAAATGTGAAAATGACGAAATTTGATCAATATATTATGAGATGAGCGGGCTAGTTAAGGGTTAACTAATGAATTATGATTGAACACGTGGTTTCAAAGTTTGGCTGCCCGATACGTTCCCATTTCATTTGATTGTAATCAAACTTAAGCAATCGTTATGTATTAAATTGTTGATAAAACAACGAAAGTATTATCACAAAGATAACATGGCTTATTTATACATAACTAGTGTCATACGAACGAGTCATCTCTCGAACTTACAAATAACAAACTTCATGACAATTTGATATGTGGCTCAAAAGTTATGGAAAGAGAAGAAATTCAAAGACTATTTAAAACTATACCTGCTTTGATCGATATATGTGACCTCAACATAAATTAAATGTGGTATCGTACTATTTGAATGTTCCAAATTCATTGATTCCTTGCGATGTGTTTAAAGTCTGAAAATGCACGACGAATCGGCCATAGGATATGATCGAAGTCTAATAACAAATTGTTTGAAATGATTGGTTTTATCGAAATGACAACATCCTCGACTTTTGGATTCTGTACATCACCTTAATTCTGAATATATTCATATTGGGTGGTATTCGGTCATTTTCAGCAGATTTTCTGGCATCAATCTGACACCGGAAATACTCATATTGGGAGGTATTTAGTTATTTTGGGTGTTTTCCTGAAACTAAAAGTGGTCGTCTTTAAATTCAAAATGGTGTCAAGGGTCAATGTTTGGCTTCTATGCATCATCTCGATTACGGAAATATCCATATTGAGTATTTTTTGGTCATTTTCGACTGTTTCCTATAAGTTGCCATTCAGCGACTCAAAATGGTGCCTGAGGTCAATTGTTAGCTCGTTGCATCATTCGGGTTCCAGAGATACTCATATTGGATGGTGTTTGGTTATTTTAGACTGTTTTTCACAAACCGTAAGTCGCCAACTTGGATTCAAACTGGTATTTAGGATACTGGTTGAAGAAAAACTCATATTGGGTGATATTTGGTCATTTTGGACTGTTTTTCAGAAGCCGAAAGCCGTCATTATGGACTTTAAAATTGCCTGTGAAATCAATTTCTGTTAGCTGGGCGTAATTCTGGTTCCGAAAACATTCATATTGAATGGTATTTGGTCATTTCCGGCTGTTTGTCAGACACCGGAAGTCACCATCTTAAAATTCAAGATTGTGTCTGTGATCAATTTTTAGCTTCTGTGCATCTTTCTGGTTCCAGAAATACTAATATTTAATGGGAATCGTCCATTTCAGGCTGTTTTCCAGAAACCGGAAGTTGCCATCTTACAATTCAAAATGTTGTCTGAAGTCGATTTGTGGCTCCAGTGCATCATTACGGTTCCGGAAATACCCATATTGGGTGGTATTTGGTCATTTGCCGCTGTTTTTCCGACACCGGAAGTCGCCATTTTGGATTTCATAATGGCATTTGGAGACAATTTCTGGATTTTGAACGGCATGCTGGTTAAAGAAAAACTCATATTGGGTGGTATTTGGTAATTTTCTGCTGTTTTCAGAAACCGGAAGTCTTAGAATTTAAAATCTTAGAATCTTAAAATGTCTTAGAATTTAAAATGCCATCTTAGAATTTAAAATGCTATCTGTGGTCGATTTTAGCTCCTGTGTATTATTCTAGATCCGGATATTATTATATTGGGTGGAAATCGGCCATTTTCGGCTGTTTTCCAGAAACCGGAAGTTGCCATCTTACAATCCAAAATGTTGTCTGAGGTCGATTATGGAACATATTTGTTACCACTAAAAACATTCACCTGCCAATATGGTTCCATTTAGTTGATTAGTTCGCGAGATGTGCAAAAATTTGTGAAGAAACATGTACTACCAAAAGAGGAAGGGGCGTCAAACCATTATGGACATATTTGTTACCTCTTAAAACATTCACATACCAAATTTGGTTGTATTTTCTTGATTGGTTCTTGAGCTGTGCTAAATTTGTGTTTCATTTTCATGGGATCCCTCTCTTATAGAAGAGGGAGGGGTCTCAAACTATCATGGGAACCTTTATCGGCACCAAAAACCCCTACATAAAAATTTTCACGTCGATCGGTTCGGTAGTTTTCGGGCCTATTTGGATCAGACAGACAGACAGACTTGACTGCATTTTTATATGTAAAGATTACAACATCAATATTTTAGAACCTAAAGAGTGAATATACATTTATTGGATTGAAGCGTTCATGTAAATCTATTTTTACAAATAAAAAATTGAATGAGAAAGGCTGGGTCTGACCGCTAGATGGATTAATTTAGGTTTTTATATTAATTTTAATGTTTCTTTTACATTAAAAAAATGAATTTTTTAGAGTTTTTTTATCGGAAATATAAAATTACTGTCTAAAACTTTTCCAGAGACGTCACACTGATCAAAAAAGTTTTGGCTCTGAAAATATTTATAATCACAATAACCCTCCCAAAATAGCATTTTAAATAGCTTCTCAGCCTATAGAAACGTTTATGCAAAGTTTAGGTCAAATCTAAAATGACAAAAAATATTGGAACTGGGACATTTTTTGTGAAACTGCTCAGTTAAAAAGTAATTTTAAGTTATATTCAAAAATGTGCAAGAATATTGAAAACTTCAAAGTTTACAGAATAGTTAACTTAAATTTTTTTTTCCTCGAATTGATAAAGATGTCACTTAGTCTAGTCTGACTAAACCGTGATAAAAAAAAACTCAATAACACTGGTCGACAAAAGCGAAAAAAAAGTTGCCCTCCAAAGGTTTTACAGCTTTTTAACCATTCCTTTGAATTTTGCTGCTTTTAGAGAATGCAGAAATGCATCAGAAGGCCGCCGAGGAATTGGTTATCGGATTCGTCGCTTTTACGTTTGCATAGGGAAAAACTATTTGGAAAAGTTATCTTTGCCAGGGACACCAAAACTCACAGGAATGGTTGAAAACCTACCTACCATCTCTCATGCTTTCCAGTTCGAGCTCTAGGACAAAACTTGGATTTTGAATGATGAAAGTGCTATGAAAGAAGGATTACTATTTTAAACATAGTTGCATTCAAACCAAAAGAATCAGTTCAGAAGTTTATTAAATTATTATTTACAAAAACATTTCGAGTTTGACCTTTATATCACTTGTATCTATCGAGGTGCTATTACCTGCAATATAATCTGTATAAATGAATGCATCAAGATTTTAGTTTTTACCATTTTTGATTTTCTCGTCATTGTCGGTTTATCGATATCTGAATACCTACGTTACTCTTCGTACTTCGTTAGCGTACGCTCCAACGTTACAAATCATTGTAATGCTATGTTTCAGAAACATTTATTTTATTTTTCGAAATTTAGAGACCAATTTCGTTTCGTCTCGATAACTCTAAATCCACCTTGATTTCGTTTCGACTAATTTGGCGAAACCGAAATTAAGGGTTAATTTCGTTTCGTTTCGTTTCGACACCAGGAAAGCCAGTTTCGCACACCCCTAGTAAGGAACGGCTTAAGCAGTGGCGCCTATTTTAATCAGTCGAAGAAAACAAATCTCAAATGAAAACGAAAACTTTGATTGTCTAGCTGTCCTACGAATATAAGAAATACCGTTAATCACAAAGGAATCTGTGAACAAACATCAATTGAAACAAATCAACCAAATTGCAGCCATTCAGGCACCACTTCGGGTTCTGAAAAAAATCGCCTGCAAAACAGATGGAAACGGCTTAAAATAGGTTCGGGATGATTGCAATAGTGTCCCTCGATTGGTAACTTTAACTGATTATTGTTAAACGTTGCAAACGCTAACTTAGTTTTACAATCTGAAAACAAACAGAGAAAAAGATAGAGATAACAGTTTGATATATTTATGTTTGAATTTCATCCAACAAATTTTGAGTATTTCGTCTCAATACACAGGCGGTTCCCAAAGCTGCTTAAAATATGTTCCCTACCCTATGTGCTGCGTATTCGTCAATTGTTTTGTATGTTTCAGTTTTAACATTTTAGACGTGTAGTTAGAAAAAACTTTGTAAGAATCTTGTCTGTTTAGTGAAGGTTTTGAATTTTTAATCTCAGTTTTATTTTTAGTGATTGGGGTGGCTTCTGTTGACTGTACAAACAAATTAAGCAAAACTTGGACCTAGAAAGGTCCGTAACCAGCTTCCCGACGAAGCCTTTCATGATGCTGGAACTCTTGCTCTTTTTTAATTCTACCAATCAACTGTTTGCAGTTTATGATTAACTCAAGAGCAAAAGCATTTTTGTACACCAAGGAACTCAAAATCCCAAAAAAAATTCGAGTGGGTGACACTGAGGCAGATTCGTTGCGTTGCATATTTCAAATACAAATGGGGTCGAGCGGTCGTTCAGCAACTTTTGTCTTTTTTGGCACAATGTGATGATTCTCTATCTGGCCAAAACACACACCTTCTATCGGCATGGTGTTTTTGGAAAAACAGAATAGAAATATTCATCAAACATTCGCTCTGGTACACATCTTAGATGGTAGCCAAACCACTGGGATTGAACCATGATTTAAACAGTGATGTTCTATTTTTTTAATTGCTTTGATAAGTCTTGCGGAATAATGTTGAGGTTTCCAGGATAGTATATAACCGGAGTTTTTCCGCTTTTCAAAAGGTTCACCGTAAACTCCTAGTCGTAGTTTAGAGCAGTTAACTTATAATTGTTCAATGCGTTTCCGCAAAGCTTCTTGTTGCGACGCCATTTTAAACAGAACCTGAAACTTTCGCTTGATACTTGCTGATTCTAGATACCGAGGAATTCTCTGCATAAATTCACAAGTACCTATCCCTGGAAGGAGCCAGTGTTTGTGGTATTGATGGTACTGATCTAAACTCTCGGAGGATGGTAATAGCAATCCATATAATAAAAAAAAATCGATATGGATAAGGGGTTTCTGGGCATCCGACCACCGCAAAACATATATATTGTAAATCGTATCACAATCGCAGTATATGTATACAAGATAATCGAGTTCCGACTAGTTCGTATAATACTAGTTATTATTATTTGAGCTAAGTGAAACGATTTTTTTCTTTATATCGCTAGCAATCGTGATAAGATGGATTATGCGTTGAGGAACTGAAGAGAAGTGAGACTAGCGACGACAAAGTCTAACAATTCGACACACTTAACATCTCACAGTAACACAGTTATTCTTACGTCTTAACGCTAACTATAAAACCGTGTGTGCGGATTCAAAATAAACAGAAATCTTTTTAAAAAAGTTAATTATCTGGCTCAAAATAACCAGTCGACTTGTTAGCAACTTGAATCTAGAATGTTTACTATTTTTTTGAATTTTTTTTTCTCCTGAAACAGTTCTTGTTGAGGAAACAGGCATAACAACGTATTTGTGTTATCACCATTTTTCTACTAAAGATACATATACTCCACAATAGAATTCTATTACTATAATTTAACACTATAATTTACAAATAACACACTTAAAGGAAAAAGAAAACAATACGTATGTGCTTGGATAAATTTGCAAACATATAAAATTCATAACATTAACGTGATTTATATTTCAATGAATATTGAGAGTATATAAGTGAAATTCATTTATCGCTCTACCTAACATTATTGGATTATTTAACGATTGAAACAAAATTGATGGTTTATTGAAAGATTTTAAAAGAACACCTATTCCAACTATCTGGTTTACAGCAGATTGATTTACTCGTATTCGCTATAATACTTCGCTGATTTTAAAACAACTGCGTTAATCGGCTTTTGGAAATTATACTGAGATTAAGTTTTATGAATAAAACGACGGACTTCTGATTGCATATGAATATTAACACCAGAAACAATAACTTCCAGCAGACAACCAACGAGAGACGTTGGAACAATTCTTACTACCCATTGGGCAAACATATTCGTTTTCTTTCTAATTACATTCAGCCACACCAAACATTCATTTTTCCTTCTTAACCAAATTCATCCGAAGCATCTCAGCCAACGGTTAGGCGCACAGTACGACCCAAAAAAATTCATTAATTATTCTCGCACTCCATCAATCATCCAATAAACCTCGGACACCCCATCGAAGCCAATAATGATCTCGGTTGAACCTTTCTCCAAACAAAACCACCACTATATGTATACGTGATGTCCGTTCTCCGTTCACACCGGGAATGAGACAATGCGCATAATAATCAGCGTTCGATATAATCAAACGCTCCATCAACAATACCTGCCACTTTCTAGTTTTTGGAAAAGTCGGGCGAATCAATTGACACCAAATCCTCCTCCCCTGCTGATGTACGTCACAAGATTAAATATAGATGGGTAGATTCCTTCTGGCGGGAGCGATTCAGATTTAATCGTACTCGGGTTATTCTTTGAATGTTCGAGAAAGATACAAAATCGAAAGGCCATCTGATCAAACATCGCACTGTCAAATGCGTAATTAATTATTGCGTTTTGGGATGTTTGCTAAAAGCTTCTAGTCGTCTGATCATTAGCAAATTGGTGTGAAACTGTCGGTCCTGTATCAATTTGTCACAAAGAGAGTAACGAAAAATAGGTTTGTGCAAATGGGTACAATACTAATCAACAATTTAAAAATGCTACTAGGCTTTAATATTAACAAATCGGAAAGCCATGGATTTCGGGTGAATGACTATCGGTCTAGGTTTTTTATAAAATGGGGAAAAGGGAATAGATTTGTTTGTCTTCGAAAAATTCTCCAAAAACTATGTAGTCTTTAAAGGAAAACTACAATATTATCGGATTATGTTTGCTGTGGGTACAAAAAATCTAGTAAAAATAAAAAATGACACAAATAATAATGCTCAAACTGTTTTTTTTTTTTTTTTGTTTTTGGTTGGTAGGTAGGTGAAACGACATCTTGAAAACAACAAACAATGTCACATGTTGACAGTATTGAAAAAGGTTATAGCGCGTTTTGAAACAAACAAATGATTCACGAAAATTTCCTTCGGTAGTATAAAATATCTAAATCAGTTGGAATTGGACTAATTTTTGGTTGGAAATAATTTTTGGTTGTAAAGCAATAAACATGCAAGTTTTCAGTCTCTTGAATAAACGAGTAAACTTGAAGGTTTAAGGTGAGATCAATTATATTGAATTCCCAAGTGCATTAAAAGTAGGTAAGCTAATCAAACTGAACCTGTTCAATAATAAATACATATGGAGCCAAAATACATTTAGTGACCATTTCTGCGATACTTCTTCACGAGTACTGATTTTCGTATTGTTCAAAACGAGCTTGTCACGAATTATTTTGAAATTCTGCAAAAAGCATAGTTCGGGCTTCAAATGGTGAATTGACAACCTGGAAGGAATGTCAAACATAGCTCCGGTCCTCACAAGTTCCTATATCACACCTTCACGAGTCATATGATTACACTAGACTGCCGGTTGAAACATGGATACAACTGGTTGGTGTTGCCTGGGCAATGTTGTCATCCAACAATAGCTAAGTGAGAAGGTGCAACGCGATCATTGGCCGTAACCATATTCCGGCGGTAGAGGAAATGCTTCGCCAACCCGAGCGTCTGTTCACCAAGATGGTGCGGCTCAAAACAGCGTCTGATCTCCATGTTAGAAGCGGCTGATCAACGTCCTGGTGGCAGCGTGAGACTCCAAACAGAGCTGACACGATGGTCCCCCGGCGGGACAGGGGGTTGGGGAAGGCCCCGAAAAACAACATGTTACAAACAACGTAAGAGATAATACGGATCGGAACAATCGGCATGGACCTAGGCAACGAAATAAGGACTACGATTGGAAACTTGGGACATGGAACTGCAAATCGCTCTGCTTTCCAGGATGCGACTGGATAATATATGACGAGCTACATCCACGCAACTTCGAAGTCGTAGCGCTGCAGGAACTTTGTTGGACAGGACAGAAGGTATGGAAAAGCGGGCACCGGGCGGCTACTTTCTACCAGAGTTGTGGTACCACCAGCGAGCTGGGAACCGGCTTCATAGTACTGGGTAAGATGCGCCAACGCGTGATAGGGTGGCAGCCGATCAACGCAAGGATGTGCAAGTTGAGGATAAAGGGCCGGTTCTTCAACTACAGCATCATCAATGTGCACTGCGCACATGAAGGAAGACCCGACGACGAGAGGAAGCGTTCTACGCGCAGCTGGAGCAGATCTACACACTTAATTCATGTCGGCAAACTTCCCAACAGCTGATCGAGCTCGGCGAAGTTTTTAACAAATATCAGCAATATATTTCGACGAACATTCAGCAAATATATCGATTTACCGTGAACCAGCAAGTAATGACATCTCGCCTGCCGAAGTTCATGAAAATGCTACCGAAAACTTGTAAAACAGTTCGCGGAATTTATCAGCTGTTGAGTTCTCGGCAATAAAATCTAAGTGTGTACGATTGCTGCCCGCGACGGGACGTGAAGATCGTTATTGGGGACTTAAATGCTAAGGTAGGACGGGAGGCAATGTACAGACCGGTCTAATGATGTCTAATGATAACGGCTATCGGTGCGTAAACTTTGCGGCCTCCCGTGGTATGGTAGTCCGAAGTACCTTCTTCCCCCGCAAAGGTATCCACAAATCCACCTGGAGAGCACCCGACCAACAGACAGAGAACCAAATCGACCACGTTTTAATCGACGGCAGGTTTTTCTCCGACATCATCAACGTTCGCACCTACCGCAGTGCGAATATAGATTCGGACCACTACCTAGTAGCTGTGTGCATGCGCTCAAAACTATCGACGGTGTATAACACCCGCCGAAGTCGAACGCCGCGACCAAATATTAAGCAACTGCGGAACACCGAGGCTGCACAGGAATACGCGCAGCAGCTGGAGGCACCTACGGAAGAGCAGCTTGGCGCAGCTACCCTTGAAGATGGCTGGAGAAGCATCCGATCCGGACCACTACCTAGTAGCTGTGTGCATGCGCTCAAAACTATCGAGGGTGTATAACACCCACCGAAGTCGAACGCCGCGACCAAATATTAAGCAACTGCGGGACACCGAGGCTGCACAGGAATACGCGCAGCAGCTGGAGGCACCTAAGGAAGAGCAGCTTGGCGCAGCTACCCTTGAAGATGACTGGAGAAGCATCCGATCCGCCATAGGTAGCACTGCAGTAGCGCTACTAGGCACAAGGGCCCCGAATCATAGAAATGACTGGTTTGACGGCGAATGCAAACGGTTAGTCGAGGAGAAGAATGCAGCACGAGCGAGAATTAGTCCTGTGCGCCGCCACGCCGCGCCGCCGCCCCCGACACTTTTACGTACGCCGCCGCCGCCGTTGATTTTGAATCGGCGCGCCACCGAGGAAATTTTGATCGCGCCAATAGTCTGGTTGTTAAATTGTTTGTCTACTTAATTTCTAACCATTCTTATTTCTTTTTTTGACATTTTGTCAATCCGGATAAACATATTTTTATTTATTTATGTTGAATTAAAAAACCGAACATGAGAGTGTACTCATTCTACGCAATATTTCAGAAGTGGTAAATAGTTTCACGCCGGTAAACCATGGCAACTGACCACACATCAATCGGCGTACGACACAATCGATCGGGACAAGCTATGGCAAATTATGCACGACTGCGGATTTCCGGACAAACTGACGCGGTTGGTCAAAGCGACGATGGATCGAGTGATGTGTGTAGTTCGAGTTTCGGGGGCACTGTCGAGCCCCTTCGAAACCCGAAGAGGTCTAAGGCAAGGTGATGGTCTCTCGTGCCTGTTGTTTAACATTGCCCTGGAAGGTGTCATTAGAAGAGCGGGGATTAACACGAGTGGCACGATATTCCAAAAGTCGGTCCAACTGTTTGGTTTCGCCGACGATATTGACATTGTGGCTCGGACCTTTGTGAAGATGGCGGATACGTACATCGGACTAAAGGCTGAAGCCAAACGGATTGGACTGGTCATCAATTAACGATCATTAACGATCATTAACGAGAGGACAGTGCTTCCACCTCGAGTTCAAATTGGTGGTGATGAAATCGAGGTGGTTGATGAGTTCGTGTATCTGGGCTCACTGGTAACTGCCGACAACGATACCAGCAGAATTCAACGGGGCATTATGGTAAGAAATCGTGCATACTTTGGTCTCCGGAGGACGCTCCGATTGAGTAGAATTCGTTGCCGCACCAAGTTAACCATCTACAAGACGCTGATCAGACCGGTAGTCCTCTACGGGCATGAGACATGGACTACGCTCGTGGAGGACCAACGCGCCCTTGCGGTCTTCGAGCGGAAGGTGTTGCGTACCATCTTCGGTGGACTGCAGTTGGAAATCGTGTGGAGAAGGCGAATGAACCACGAACTGCAGGAGCTGTTTGGGAAGCCATCAATCGTCCACACCGCTAAGATAGGCAGGTTGCGGGCAGGGACGAGATGTAGAGGTGCACAGCGGGCAAAGTGGATCGATCAGGTGGAAGACGACCGGCGGACCCTACGCAGACTGCAGGGCTGGCAAACTGCAGCCATGAACCGAATGGAATAGATATGACTCTTACGTACAGCAAAGGCCACACCACGGCTTTGCACTGTATGGTAAGGTAAGTTTATACAATGTGATTATGAACAACAATATGCAAAATGTGTTTGTAAACGCTGAAATTGCGTTGCGGATTTATTTGAGTCTAATGATAACGTCTTTTTCGAAAATGAAACTGATTAAAAATAGGTTGCTTACACCTATGAAGAATGAAAGGCTGTCAAACTAAGTATTGTTAAGTTGCGAGTACGATAGACTATAGAAGTTGAATGTTGATTATTTAAATAACAAGTTCTCTGCAAAAAAACTCGTAAAAAAATTCTAACAAATTTTTGGTAACTTTTCATTAACAAATAAATGTCTACAACTCGTACAATAAAAAATCGGTTCGGTTTTATTTTGGGGCCCCCACTTGAAACTAGGCTCTGGCCCCCACAATTGTAAGTCCGGCTTTGGCGGAGACGTAGATCAGACGGAAGGCTGAAGCCGGGCGAATTGGACCGGCCATAAATGCTTCCAAGACTAAGTACATAAAGTAGACATGGTCAACTTCCCACCACGAAAATGGATTAGCGGTGATGAAATGATGACTCTTGAGAACTCTCTGCTCAAATAGACTCCGCTGCCGCACGAAGTTGACCATCTACAAAACACTGATCACACCGGTAATTCTCTACGGCCACGAAATATGGACCATGCTCGGGGAGCACCAACTGGTGTCGTCGAACAGAAAGTTCTGCTTATCATCTACGCTGGAGTGCAGATAGAAAATGGATCATAGCGGAGGTGGATGAGCTATGAGTTGCATCAGCTGCTGGAAGAACGTCTCATCATCCAAACGACGAAAATCGGGCAACTAAGATGAGCTGTACATGTCGTGAGGATGTCGGACAACAGTACGGTGAAAATGGTTCTCGATAACTACCCGACTGGAACACTGAAAAAAGTTTCTGCCAACGGCCTCAATCTCTAAAATAGGACACGGGGGAACACTTTGTACGCAGGATTCAGCAACATGATATCTCAATAATCTCTGCAGTCGAGTTGATGGTCCTTCTTACAGATAGAGCGAATGAGGCCTTCTAACCAGTCCTTTGCTCAGATTCTTAAAATGATTAGGTGCCAGCTTGTCCGTCGATATCAAATCTCATTTCAAAATTCATCATCTCGTCCTCTCTATGTGAAACTGGAAGACAGGTTCTATAGATGGCCATTCCTCGGGCCGGGGAGAACTTCATGGCCACGATCTCCATTCCCCGTCATGGCTGGATAACGTCTAAATAATGCATACCATCGTGGCCGAGTGCACCCAGGGGAATAAAATAAGCTTCTCATCCAGTTACTCCTATTCCGACCCCCGCGCAGTGCCAGCTATGATACGAACTACCAAAGGAAGATCAGTTTACCAACCGCTTGACAGAAAAGGAAGGCTCTTTCGAGTTTCCGAGCATCTGTCCTCCATTTGAAGCGGCTCAAAACGACGTCTGTATTCCTGGTTAGGGGCGGCCGATACGATACGTCCTCGTGCTAACGTGGGAGTCTTAACAGTGTTGTGCACGTGGGCCCTCCGACGAGACAGGGGGCCTTGCAAGCCGCCACCGTAAAACACTCACAAGTAATGATTGAACAAGAAACAAAGAAACTGGAACAATCGGCACAAACCCACGCAACGAAAACGGACTTACGATCGGAAACTCGGGATGTAGAACTGCCGATCTCTCAATTTCAAAGGGAGTACACGAGTGCTTTCCGAAGTATTGAAATCCTGTAGATTCGACGTCGTGGCACTGCAGGAGGTATGTTGGAAGGGCTCAAAGGTACGTATGCTCCAGGATGGTCATGCCATAGACCACTACCAGGTGACTTAATCATCAACATGCGCCCAAAACTCATCGTTGTTAACAACATTCGGTACCGACGCCCGTCTCGATAAGATCTCGTGTGACTGAAGCAGCCTAACGTCGCCGAAAACTACGCGCATTCGGTCGAAGCTGTACTGCCAAAAGAGGACCAGCTGGAGGAAGCTCCTCTGGAGGGCTGTTGAAACACCATCGAAAAAGTCATCAACAGCGTTGCGGAGAATGGCATCGGGCATGTGGGACGAACCCAACGAAACGAGTGGTTCGTCGACGAATGTAGGAAGGTGATGGATGAGGAAAACGCTGGGCGGGCGGCTAAGATGCACATTGCCACTCGTCAGAATGTAGAAAGACACAGACAGAAGAAGATGCAGCGAACCCAAATCTTCCGGGAACTGCACAGGAATACGCGCAGCAGCTGGAGGCACCTACGGAAGAGCAGCTTGGCGCAGCTACCCTTGAAGATGGCTGGAGAAGCATCCGATCCGGACCACTACCTAGTAGCTGTGTGCATGCGCTCAAAACTATCGA